>NC_141161.1:16527548-17159279 GCF_053477565.2 Lygodium microphyllum | reverse complement strand
TCCATGGACTTTATCATGGAGCTTCCTCACACACAAGCAAGCAATGATGCAATCTGGACTATCATTGATAGATTCAGTAAGCAATATCACTTTATACCTGTGCAAAAGACAATCAAAGCCGATCATATGGCTAAGCTATTCGTTGCTCATATTTTCAAACATCATGGCATGCCTAAGTCCATTATAAGTGATTGAGATCCCCGCATGACCAGATTGTTTTGGCAAGCTCTCTGCGAGACCCTTGGGACAAAGTTAAAGTTTTCATCAACTTATCATCCTCAAATGGATGGGTAGAGTGAAAGTGCTAATTCTACTATTTTGGCCCTTTTGAAATCCTATGTCTTTGATAATCAAAGGGAATGGAAAAAGTATTTGCCTTTGAGATCATCTATGGTAAGTCTCATAATACAGTGCACTCTAGTACTGGTAAGGCACCCTTTGAGATCATCTATGGTAAGCCTCATTTACCACCCATCCTTCTTATGAAGGATAAGATCTTTGCAGTAGATGAGTTTGTTAGAGACATTGATACAAATTTCACTCAAGTAAAAGCTGCTATCCAAAGAACACAAGAGAAGAAGAAACGTGAAATTGATAAGCATCGTCATAAGTTAGATCTCAATTTGGGACAACATGTTCTTCTTAAGTTTGAGAAGGCTCACTTAAAGAAGCAAAAATGTCAAAAGGGTAAAGTGGTTAAGCTTTCTAATTGCAATGATGGCCCTTTCAAGATCACCTTTTTTGGATCTACCAAGTCATTGGAACATTCATAATGCTTTCCATATAAGTTTGCTATGTCTCTATATTGGAGAATGTTCAAAGAGTAGAGAGAGAGAAAGGGAAAAACTCCATATCCATGAGCCTTCAGGCTCTCAACCTCATTCCTTCATTTCCACACACACTACTGAAAAGCACACACACTACAAGATAAAGTGACCTAGTGTAAACGTAGACTAGACTGACTAACTCTAGTCAGGTCACTGACTGCAGGTCACTGACTAACTACTAACCCGACTTATTTAATGTAGTCACATGTAGACAACTGTACACACTAGCTGTCATAGATGTCGGTCATAGATGAAGACACACTGATGGTGAGCTTGATTTCTAACACTCCCCCTAAAGCTCAAAAACAAAACTCAAATCATCTGCATCACTCCAAGTAGCTGTCTAAAGTGAATGAACTTATCTTTACCAAGTGATTTGGTAAAGATGTCTGCTACCTGGTCTTCAGTCTTCACATGCTCCAAGTCAATCTGATCTGCTAAAACCATTTCCCTGATGAAATGGTAGTGAACCTCAATGTGTTTTGATCTTGCATGATAAATAGGATTGCTTGCTAACATAACACTGCTCAAATTGTCACAGTACAGCTTGACTTTGCTGTCCAAGTGTCCTCCCAATTCATTCAGTAACTTCTGTAACCACTTAGCTTCACAGGCTGCTAAGGCCGCACCACGATACTTTGCTTCCGTACTGGACAATGCAACTGTAGGCTGTTTCTTAGTCTGCCAACTGATCATGCTACTACCCAATCCAAATGCATAGCCACTGGTTGACCTCCTATCATATGTGCAACCAGCCCAGTCAGCATCAGTGTACCCCATCAAAACAGCCCATGATCTGTGGTACCCTTTACATATCTCAGAATTCTTTTGACTGCATCCAAGTGTGGTTTGCGAGGCTTCTGCATGAACTGACTGATCAGCCCCACAGCATAACTCAAGTCAGGTTTAGTGATTGTGAGATAGATCAAGCTGCCTACCATCTGTCTGTACATAGTAACATTCTCAATCTCTGTCCCAACATCAATCTGCAGCTTGACATTCTGCTCCAAAGGTGTATCCATAGGCTTGCAATCAGCCATACCATATTTCTGTAACATGTCATGAGCATACTGCTTCTGTAGCAGCCATATGCCTCGAGGTGTAGAGACAACCTCAATCCCCAAAAAATATTTCAGCTCTCCAAGATCCTTGACCTTAAACTCAGCCTGTAAACATGTCTTTATTTCTGCATTCATCATCTCCTGTAATGATTAAGTCATCAACATAGAAAACTAGAAAAACATAGCCACTATCTATCTTCTTCGCAAACAAACTATGATCAGCATCTCCCAATCGGAAACCATGTTGCTGTAAATAACTACTGATGCGAGCATTCCATGCTCTGGGTGCCTGTTTCAACCCATATAATGCCTTTTTCAACCGACATACACGTGCTAGAAATTCTGGATGTACATAGCCTTCAGGCTGTTCCATGTAAACCTCTTCCTGTAATTCTCCATTGAGAAATGCATTCTTTATATCCATCTGCTATAGTTTCCAGCCTCTAGCTACTGCCAAAGCAATCACTGTTCTAACTGTAGCCATCTTTGCTATAGGGCTGAAAGTCTCCTCATAATCAAGACCATACTGTTGCGCATACCCTTTTGCAACCAGCCTGGCCTTATATCTTTCCAATGATCCATCTGATTTACATTTTACCTTACACACCCACTTGCATCCAATAGGTGTTTTGCCCTCAGGCAACTGTATCAAATCCCATGTATAATTTTCAGCCAAAGTTGAATATTCCTCATCCATAGCAGCACGCCAATTCTCATATGAAACTGCCTCATCAAACTTACTTGGTTCTCTGAAACCTGCTACTTTCGTCATATAAGCATAATGTCGGGTTGAATATCCAGTGTAAGTATACCTATCAACAGGTCGTCTGACCCTCTCTGATCTCCTGAGCTGTGGCTCACTGTGAGCTTGCCTCTCATGAGGCGGCACATAACTGCTTTGTCTAGCACCTGGTGTCATAACAGACGGAATCCCCAATTCCCTATCTAAGCTGTCACTGCTAGATGAATCATAACTTGCAGTGAGTGGACCTGTTACATCTTCAAAAACCTTTTCTTTTCCCTTATCTGTTCTCCCCCTCACTGACATATCCGTGTTAGTGGATGCAGTAGTGCGACTCCGTAATCGTCCTGTCTAAGGACTCACTATAGATGATACATCACCTGTCTGACTAGTCATGGAAGTACTCTCTGCAGGAGTACTTACAACATGACTCATATTGGGTGAGCCATCAGTAGTAGGCACTGCAGCAGGATTCCCATACCAAGATGCTAACTCATCAAATACCACATCTCTGCTTATGAGTGTCTCATGCGTAGAAGGTACATAACACTTATAAGCTTTCCGTTCCTGTGCATATCCAATAAACACACTTTTCACTGCCTTAGGATCCAATTTCTTCCTCTTCTCATCCGGTATATGTACATATGAAATGCTGCCAAATACCTTCAAGTGTGAAATATCAGGTTTATGACCATACAGCCGTTCATACGGAGTGACCTCATGAATCCCTGCTGTAGGGGTTCGATTCAGCACATATACAACAGTCACCACTGCTTCAGCCCAATAACCATTTGGCAGACATTTTTCATTCAGCATAGCTCTAGTTGACTCCATCAAAACCCTTTTTTTCCTCTCTACAACACTGTTTTGCTACGGTGTATAACTGCATGTGAGCTATCTTCTGATCCCATGTTTAGCAAGATACCTGTCAAAGTAGTTTGAGACATATTCACCTCCTCCATCTGATCTCAAACATGATACGTAACAGCCCAATTCATTTTCAGCATGTTTCTTGAAGTCTTTGAATGCATCAAACACATCATCCTTATGTTTCAAGATATAAAGCCAAGTGTACCTGCTGAAATCATCAATAAATGAGACATAATATCGTGCACTGCCAAAGGAGGCATTATGTGAGGGACCCCAGACATCAGAGTGTACCAACTATAAAGGCCTAGTGCTGTTTTTTTACATGTCTCATGAAAGGAAACCGTGCCTACTTCCCAAACTGACATGCAGGGCATACATGACCAAAATCATTATACTTGAATTTAGGTAATCCAAGTACTACTTCTTTCTGCTGCATAGATTTCAGCTTTTGTACATTGACATGTCCGATTCTCTTGTGCCAGATCTCTACATCTCTGATGGCACTCTCATCATGAGCAAACATAGCTGCTTTAAGTTCAGGAATGGTCGCTTCCAAAGTAAACATCCTGCCATCCCTTCTGCCCTTGGCAATTAGCTTGCAGCCATTTCCATACTCCTCAATGAAACATCCATCCTTGTTAAACCTCACTTGCAGATTCTATTCTGCCATTTGACCCACAGACAACAAATTCTTTGTTATGGTCGGTACATGTAAGACATCATGCAGGCCTTTCTTCTTGCCATCAGGCATCATCAATGGAACAATCCCTTTATGCTTTATGTCATGTTGGGTATCATCCCCAGTACATACATGACCATGTGTACCTGCAACCATCTCATCAAACCACTCTCCATGCGGGGTCATGTGGTTTGACACTCCAGAGTCAATGTATCATCTGTCATCTCTATCATGCCTCGATGCATTTTTAGACACATGCTGCATAGCAAAGAGTCTATCAACTGACTCATCATGAGCACCATTGGAAGATGCATAGTACCCATGCTGTCTGCCCTTTGCCTTCATATCTCCTTGCTTCTTGTAACAATCCTTTGCAATATGCCCATACCGGCCACAATAATGACAGTCCTTGTCCTTGTTGGAGTGATCAGATGACTGCCATGAACTAGAACTACCACCTCTACCTCGGGGTGATCTCCCCCTGCCTCTAAACCCACCAGATCCACGCTAGCCTTGTGTATTTGCACCATGCCAATTACTCTGCTGCTGTTGCTGTCCATAAGTATTACGAGTGTCACCACGATCTCGAAATGAACTACGACCTCTAGATCCTCTGCCACGCTGGCTAGAGTACAAGACAGTGTCTCTACTCTGAGATGCACTAGAACCTGTATTCAAACTAAGTTTGACTTCCTCATGCAGCAACAAAACAACTAGCTCTTCCCAGCTAGGGGGCTCTTCTCTGACAGAAATGGAAGTGTCAAAAGCTTTGTACTCTTTGCCTAAGCCATTCAAAGCAATAGCAATCATATCATCTTCTGATACACTTGAGCCAATAGTAGCAAGCTGATCAGCTATGGTCTTAATCTCCGTGGTATACGTCTGGATGCTCTTGCCATTCCTAGACATGTTGTTGAACTGCTGTTTCAACTAGATCTTTCTTGCATGTGTCATGGTTCCATAATTTTTCATCAGTATGTCCCAAGCATCCTTTGGAGTCTCACATCCAGTGATTTGAATTACCATAGCATCAGATATACATAAGGAAAACCAATGCAGCACCTTGCATGCTCTTTCATTCCATAGCCTGTAGGCTCTTTTCTATTCATTTGTTGGATTGTGTGCAGGCAACTCAGGAGCAACTTCATCTCCTGTACATAAATCCCAATAACCTCTGCCAATCAGAAAGTTTTTCATTCTGAATTTCCATAATGTAAAGCTCTTATTATCCAACTTCTCTCCAACTATCTGAGTGATATTGTCAGTCCCATGTGCATTAGCCATGATGCAATAGACTGTCTATCAAGTGCCTGACTCCCTGCAGTCCAATAAGTATGACTAACTAAGTTCAGTCCGTAACAGTTTATGACAGTTTTTTGCACTAAATTGCAGAAAAAAACCAGGGTATTTCAGCCCACTGACACCCCAAAACAACCCACAAACAAGTGGTCTCAACTATAGATATAATTGTCAATACATAAGCTATGTGTTTGCTTTAGCTTAAGCTTATGTAACCTCACTGCCAGGGTACATACATGCAGTCTGAAAACTGTAAACTGTGAGTAACCAACAGCAATTTCAAGTCCAAAACTGAGTGTATCAACAAATTCAGTTTCAGGTTGCAGTCAACCAGAATTCAGCATACCAAGCTCCAAGCAGCTCCAAAATGTATTTTGACCATGTCATACATTTACTTTGTAGTGGCAAGCTCAATACATGAGCATCTGAGTAGGCATAGACAACCTGTCTTCATTGACCAATGGCATAAACCTCATGAGCTGTTTGTAATTAACCAGGACAGTGTAATTGCATTTATTTCAGCTTCAAAATTCAGTTTTCAATGATGCTCATTGCTTGCTTCAATTCTCCATGCATTCAACATGTATAGGCCAGTTCATATAGATGATGGAACTCCCAAGATGACCTGTATTGCTTCAGTAATGCACAGTACTTGTCATTGACTGTGTATGACAGTTTTCAGCCTGTCATTGATTTTCAGATCTGAGTATTCTGAGCAACTGTGTATGACAGTTTTCAGCCTGTCATTGATTTTCAGATCTGAGTATTCTGAGCAAGAGATCTCAGCTTCAAGACATTTGATCCAATGTATACATGCTTTGACACATTCTTGAGCTCCAAAGATGCCTTCTAAGTGTAGTACAAGGCTCCTATGTGTCAGTAATGACTGAATGCATGCTGTCCATTCATGTTTACAGCAGTTCAGAAATGATTACAGGTCTGTGTCTGTCACTCCAGCTCATAACAGAGCTCCCACACAAGCATTTACTCCTTGCACACTTCAAATACCTTCAATAGTGAGCATACATGCTCTATGAACCTTGTCCAGATGCCCCACTGAAGATTGACAGGTTGCTGTCCACTCAGATCAACAAGCGCAGATTTTCAGATATAGGTTGCTGTCCATTCAAATCAGCAGGCGCAGATTTTCAGATACAGGTTGCTGTCCATTCAGTTCAGCAGGCGCAGATTTTCAGATACAGGTTGCTGTTTTTCAGGAGAAAGTCCATGATTTTCAGAAGGCAGTCCACGCTGATTCCTTCCTTTGACTATGGCTTCATTTGCAAGTTGTCATGCCCATTCTCCCACAGCCTCATGGATGAAGCTCTGATACCATGTTCAAAGAGTAGAGAGAGAGAAAGGGAAAAACTCCATATCCATGAGCCTTCAGGCTCTTAAGCTCATTCCTTCATTTCCACACACACTACAAGATAAAGTGACCTAGTGTAAACGTAGACTAGACTGACTAACTCTAGTCAGGTCACTGACTGACTACTAACCCGATTTATTTAATGTAGTCACATGTAGACAGTTGTACACACTAGTTGTCATAGATGTCGGTCATAGATGAAGACACACTGATGGTGAGCTTGATTTCTAACAGAGAACCTCCAATGGAACCAATCAAGGAATATTTACCTAACATAGAAGAAAAAAAAGAGTTCATTGTGCCTGAAAGAATTTTACACCATCAGGACAATACTCTAAGGTTATGTAAGGTATTACGAAAGTATCTGGTTAAGTTTAAGAATTATCCCCCATTGGACGCTCAGTTTATGACTGAGAGAGAACTACAAGACTTTCCAGATCTTCTTAAGGACTATGTATCCCCTCCACAGTTGAGGTCAACTATTTAGAAGCCAGAGGGATGTCACTAAATTGATTGCTTATTACACATTCTCTATTTGATAAATTCATGTCAATAAATTAATGACTCACTTTTCTTTAAGTGTTGATGATGATCTAGCATGGCCATGAGACCATTTAGAGACCAATATTCCTAGTGCACCACTTAATTGGGTGATTAGAGCACTGTGATGGGGATACTTAGTACACACAGTATAAGTTATGAAGGGGGAAAGAAGTGTCTGCCAAGTGTAAGAGTGTACACAAGAACCAAGGAGTTACACATAAATGAAGATGGATTAAGTTCTAAGAAGAGGAAGTGCATTAGCATTGTGTATATGTATTTATGTGTGCATCCAGGGATGCCTGGGAATGTTTACTTGTGTGTAATGAGCCTTGCATTCATTTGGGGTCATCCTCTCCCTTACAAGTCAAGGTTTAAGGTCTTTTTTTTCATTAAGAAAGACAAGAGAGGTCATTCTCTAACTAAGAAAGATAAGAGTTGTGATCCTCTCGAAGTGAGGAGAGAAGTGATTTTCTCTTTCTAAGGTCTAAAAAGACACAAGATTTTGTGTGGAAGTCAATCTTAAGGTTGGGACCTGAGGCAATTTAATGAACTCTCCTTAAGGTGGTTGCATGAACCACAAGTTAAGAGTATAGTTTGAGAAGTTGTTCTTTTAAAAAAAGACATGGTGAATCCATTTTTAAAATATCTCGTGATAGAAAGACAATCTCTAAAAACGGGCTGAGAGCATTATAAAAAACAACAAGATCTACAACTTTTGTGTTGGATGTTTTTTCATTCGAACAACGCACAGAGAGATATCTTGAGATTAGTGATCCAAAGTAGGTCCTAGAGAAACCACATCTTGCATGAAGATCAACTCAAGTCTCTCTCCAAGAATAGAAACTCTTGAAAGCCTATGAAATAGGAGGCTCTCTTTGGGTGTGACGGAGGTAAATAAAGCATCACTTTGCATGCATCCAAGAGGAGAAGAGAAGGTGCAAGTGCTGCGGAAGCTCTGCTGAAATTAAGTTTCAAGAGGAGAAGAGAAGGTGCAAGTGCTACGAAAGCTCTGCTGAAATCAAGTTCCAAGAGGAAAAGAGAAGGTGCAAGTGCTATGGAAGCTCTGCTGAAATCAAGCACTAAGAGGAGAGCCCTACACATATTGTGTAGGAGAGAAGGAGACTCAAGAAGGATCAAAAGGTGCCAACTTCCAAGCTGTGCAAGTGTTAGTTGGTTGTATACCGTGCAAGGAACCGTGATCTTGTTTCCAAGATCTACAAGTAAGAACCAACTTATGTGTAACGGAGGAGCTTGCTCCTTGTCAATAATATAACTCCACAAGGGGGGGGGGGACTCGCCCATCTTCCGGTCCCTAGTGTGTTGCCAATTTCTCTACCTCTCTCTCTCCTTTCTCTACATCTTTCTTTTCTCTCCTCTATTCTCCCTCTATGCCAGCATAATATTCACCATATATATTTTAAGTATATAAGAAAGTCGAGCGTGTATCTCAGATCTTATAACAATGCATATGGGATTCTGCATCTTGAGCCCACACTGCTCCATACAAAGAAGCTCAGCTACGTGTGATTGCCAAAATCTCAACACCCCTCCTTAATCACAACCAAAAAGTATGAAGCTTGAAGAGGCTTTAGTGAGCAACCACTTGCAAAGTGTGGGCACACCGTAAACATGGTAAACACTAGAGGTTGTCCCCAAAAAAGACTAAGTGTGGGTACCAAATACATGGTGGACATCTAGAGGCTATAATGGGACCGCCAAAAAGTGTATAGAGGTTGTAGTACAAGGTTACATTAGGAGTTTACAAGCTTATGTTAGAAGCATTAGGGCTAGCCAATACAAGGCTAAAAAACTCTATCAGAATAGGAGTAGAAGGACTAATGCGGCTTGTCCTTCTCCTAGTGGTCTTCTTTTTCTTATTTTTCTTTTGTTCCATGGTCCTCTTTTTCTTTAACAACAACTAGATAGGCCTTTTGATACCTCTTCCTAGCATGATAGAATTTCTCCATGTGCCCATTCTTTATGCAGAAGTCACATACCAGCTGATCTTTCTTGCCCTAGTACTTATTACCGATATATAACATTTGTTCATCTTTAGAGGTGCTTAGTTTCTCTTTGGATTTTATCTTCTTTTCTTTTTCTAGTAGGGAGGCCTTAACATCCACCAGTTTAGAACTAGGCATGTTGATTAATATAGTTGATACATTATTATAGTCATGAGGGAGGCTTTTTAACAACACACCAATACAAATGTCTTTATCCATCTTGAGATCAATTCCTACAAGAAGTTGAGTTAAGAAACTTTCCATGTAGTTTAAATGAGTTGCAAGAGATGTGTTTGATTTCATATCTAGCTTGAAATATTTAATCAGTAATCTATACCTAGATGACTTTGATTGTGCACCAAACAAAGTATCTAATCTCTTCCATGTATCATTAGAGGTTTCACAAGTATCCACATGGTGTATGTAGTTGTCATCCAATTCCAGCTTAATGATGGCATGTGCTTTGTCATCATTCTTTTGCCAAGTAGCTATAGGATCCGCATCCTGAGGCTTCTTCTCGTAGCCATTTGTAATGGCCCAAAGACCCTTCTTCATCAGGATGAGCTTGATGCAGGTTTGCTAGGTGTGAAACCCGACCCCTTTCAACTGAATAGTTGGAGAGTCAGTTCCCATGCTGGAGCAGCAAATCAACACCAAAACTCTCATAATTGAGTAGTAGAAGATTTAATGGTGTTAAGAGACACATGGAATGTAGTGTCAAATAACACTTGATAAGTATCAACCTATGCTTTTAAGCACTGGATGTTGAGTTTGATGCTTGGATTTCTCCCCTCCTTGTTGATTTGATGGGAAATTATTGTTGAAAACTTCAATTCTTAGTTAAGTCAGAGTGGTAAAAGCTTTGTTGAGTCTAGAGGAGTGAGAAAATGAAGTGGTTTTGAGCTTGAAGTAAGATGGCTATGGTGTCTGTCTATTAGGGTTTTCTGTAGGTCTGGTTTTTTTATGATTGCAACTGCTACAATGGATCATATGACACAAGATTTATGTGGGAGGTAGCCCATATATGGACTTCAATTGCCCTAAACTCGCAAGACAAAACATGTTGCATGGAAAGAGATCAAAATGTACGACAAATTGTAGGCGCAGTTCAAGGCAACACAATGAATTTCAGCAATGCTGAAGCTAGGGATTGAGGTTGTTACGAACAAGGTGGAAAATGTGGAAAAGCTAAAGCAAAAGACAACGGCCAAGGCAAAGTGAAACAGAAGACGAAGGTGTGCCAAGAAAAATCTAGAAACACAAGAAGCACAGAAAAGTCCTAAATAAGGAAAAAAGGCGCATAAGGAAAAGCGCAAGTCAATACTTTTGTAAAAGAGTGCAAGCGCATCATGATTTAATTTAAGGAGCGTTGGGGGCTCTCACCCGTGCAATTTATAAATGTAGACGGGTGGTGAAAAGGAAGCTAGGAAGATAGAAGGACAATGGGAAAAATGGCCTAGGCCATGGCTGGCCATGTAAAAAAGGGGATAAGGGGATGACCGCCCAAAAGGGATTTAGGGTTTTGTATATAACGTTGAAAAGTGAATGAGAAGCTCATTCTTGTGTGTGGCCAAAAGTGGGTCTTCTTCTTTTTCTTCTTCTTCTTGCTTGCTTGAGCTTGTGCTTGAGAGAAGGAGTGTGAGAGTGTGAGGGAGTGAGTGTTGACGGTGAGGGACCAGGGAGGAGAAGCTCTCCATCTTCTCCTCTCTTCTTATCTTCTCTTCTCTTCTCTTCTCTTGCCCGCGGCTATGGATCTTGGAGCTTGGAGCTTGAGGATGGAGCTTGCTTGAGGCTTGCACTTGGATCGTGGAGCTATCGAAGTGCACAGGAGAGGAGGTAACTCAATCGGCATGGAGGTAAGCTCACTACACCGATAGATATGGATTGTGCATCGGCTATGTGAGAGGTAGCCATTAGTGCTCGACTTGGAACGCTTGAAACAATAAGCGGTCTGAGGGTCTTGGTGGTTGAGCGAAAGCTCCCACAGAGGTGCTAAAGAAGAGCGTAAGAAGTCCAAGAATATATGCCTAGAAGGAACCTTGTGGAGATATGGCTTGTAGAGGGAGATCTGAGAGCTCTAATGGAGGTAGGTATAGTTTGGCTATGGCTACCACAAGGTAACTGTGAGATTCAAGTGAAGAATGGGGGTAATACACTCAAACTGAGCTAGATTGAGATGAAGAGGAGTTGAGAGGAGTGAAAGGAGAGCTAGGCCATGCTTAGCTAAGCTCCAATACCATGTTAAAATGTCAGATCTAGAGCATGGCAAAAGCTATGGTGGATAGAAGATGAAGGTTAGATTCATGTTGACATGGACAATGAGTAGACAACTATTACACATGGAAGCTTGGACTCATAAACACAATCTTGTGTAATGGACTAACAATGACACTAATTGAAAGAGGAAAGAATCATGATATATCATTAAAAAAGAGAGCAAGTACAATGCTTTATAGGGATAGACTAGGCTACACTTTCCACCATTGTGCATATGGGATTGTGCATCTTGAGCCCACACTGCTCCATACAAAGAGGCTAAGCTGGGCATGATTTCCAATATCTCAATATAGTGCAGACTTGAAAAGGCCCTAATTCCTTGAACTTCATATTTTTTTTGTGGCCTTTTATTGAGTACAACAACACTAAGTCACCCTGTTCAATTTCTAGTTGCTTGACATGCTTGTCACAAACCAACTCTTGCGACGTGTCTTTTTACAAATTAGTGCATGGTGTTGAGATATCGAGCTCCACTCGTGAGATATCGAGCTCCACTCGTGATACGCCAGGGTGACCGTTGTGTATTTATGTCACCGACTTGTCAGTTGCAGATGCGGTTGGTACACCGCCCCTGAATAATAGCTATATGATAGCTATCCTTATCTACTCTAGTTCGTGGCTCAGTTAGTATGCCACCTTAGTTAGTTGAGTTTGGTTTGAGACCCATATCTAGGGTTCTTCTATTTCTTTGTACTTGAGTTCTTTTGGCTTACACAACTAAGAAGAGGAAAACTGTTTTCAGCCTCCACCCTTGTGTGTCTTCCCCCATTGTGCAAGCAAGAAAGCTTCAAGCGAGACTCCTTCCTTCTCTCCCACAATCTTGACATGGTATCAGAGCCTTGTTCGTGGTAAGGAGCTCAAGAAAGCAAGCCAAGCTCGCGGTGTTCTGGTAAGAGGAGCAATGTTGCTTTCATTTTCTGTTTCGGGAGCAGATCTCTGCAAATAGCACAACCGGAAAGTGCAGGAGTGCATTGTCTCAGGTTGAGACGCCCTTCGCGGTGAAGCAAAAGGGCAGTATATGCTGCGGGAGAGGGCTTTAGCCCCTGGCGACCTTGTTTTTTTGATTTGAGGCCATTTCGGGGCCTGTTTTGGAGGCGGAAGTTTTCTGCACGCACTCAGGAAAAGGCCCAGTTTTATGCTGTGCAGCCACTGTTCTACAGGTCGGTGAATAGTTACTGTAAAAATTGCATTGTATGCTTGTGCGCAGAGACATTGGGAGTTACAGAATCATCCCTATTGCCTGTTGATGCAAAATCGTCACTAGGAAGTGACTGTGTGGTCAAATACCACTTTCGCCAGTTTTGCAGATTTTCCCTTGTGAGGGTGAAGCTGTGGTTTTTGCAGTGACAGAATTTTTTGCAGTCTTCTGTAATGGCATCTGATTCTCTTTCACAGATTGTCACTGAAAAGCTTGACAAGAACAACTTCCAAGCATGGAAGTTTAGAATGACGAATTTCCTTATGGGAAAAGGATATTGGGAATTTGTTGCAGGAAATGAAGAAGAACCAGTTCTTCCTAATGTTCCCAATCAACAGCAAATGCAGGCATTTAAAGCATGGCATGAGAGAGTTAGGAAAGTTATGTATGTTGAGATGGCAAGCTCAACACATGTGGACATGGATGATGGACCGCCTGGTTAGATGGGTCCACACGTCTACACTTAGCACGTCGGTGGTCATTATGACTCTCACATGGCCACTGACTCATTACTTATTATATTCAGGCTGTTACACCTATTTACAGCTGGCATAGTTATAGCGCCAATCGACTAGTGTAGTCGGTTATGCATTGTTTGACTTAGTAGGCCACTTTCCTTTTATGTTGTATCTTATCTATACTTTGTGTACATTGTAAAGAGTGTGAAAGAAGAAGAAGAAATCAGCAAGAAAACGTTTTGGCCTCCATCTCTCTTCTTGTCTCTTGAGTGAGCCTCTCCTTGTGCATTCTGTGTGTGTTCGGCGCAGCATCTTGAGCAACCCCCTCCACCACACGATTCTTGACATGGTATCAGAGCCGCGCCATTGAGAGAGGCTGATTTCGAAGGTTGAAGCAAAGGAGAAGAAGCAAGGTTCGAGCAAGCAAGCTACGGGTAAGAATCTCTCCCATTCTTCCACTCCTTCTCTTGGATAGTGCTTGTGGAGGCACCGGAAGCAGGGCAGAGCAAAAATCTCAGATTGCAGTGAGATTTGGTGTGCGCAAAGAGGGCTGTATATTCTGCAGATAAGCCCTTTAGGGTCTCCCCGCAGAGATTTTGGGCATTTGAGGCCGTTTCAGGGCCCATTTTAGAGCCGCAAGGTTGCGGACAGCAGTTTCGGGGTACACTGTGACTTCGACTGTATTGACCGAATGTGGGTGCGCAGGTTACAGATTTCAGATCTGTAAGTTCAAAGGTGTTTACCAGTGAGTAAACACAAGGTTTATCTGCAAAAAAGTTGCAGATTGCATGTATTGTTGAGCAGACAGTTAAAAAGGCTGTCTGGTGTATTGCTGTGCACTACAGGTCCAGGGTTGCAGAAGATTTACTTGCTGTTGGTATTAATTTTGTGATAATGGCAGAGAACACTGGAAGCCCTATCATTGAGAAGCTCGACAAGAACAACTACCCTTCATGGAAGTTCCGTGTCACGAACTTCCTTATTGGAAAAGGCCTCTACGAGTTTGTTTCAGGTGAAGAAAAGGAACCGGAGATGAGTGATCCTCCAACTGCAGAAGAGACAAAGGCACGGAAGGAATGGAATGCAAAGGATAAAAAGGTCATGTATTGGTTGTCTGCAGTAATTGACAATAATATGCTGGGACACATTAGAAATGCAGAGAATTCATATGCAGCTTGGACCATACTTGAAAGTATGTTTTCTGTAAATACAAAGGCACAAAAGATTCAACTCAAGCAAGAGTTGAATACATTGAAGAAAGGAAAGATGTCTATCAATGAGTATGCACTGAAGGTAAGAAGCATTGCAGATGCATTGGCAGCGATTGATGCAATGCCCGATGATGATGATTTGGTGTCGTCTACCTTGGGTGGACTTAACAATGAAAAGGCTTGGAAGTCTTTTGTAACTTCTGTATATGTCAGAAAGCCATTTCCAGATTTCGATGAGTTGGTCTCCCTTATGATCACTGAAGAGATCAACATGCAGAGTGAGACACCTGAAAGAAGTGGTGAACAGGTCCAAGCTTTCTACTCCAGTTCAGGAAGGGGACGTGGCAGGTTCTCTTCAAGAGGCCGTGGTACAGGACGTGGTAGTGACAACCAGCAAAACAGATTGAATCAGCAATTTGGCGATATGCAGGTTTCAGGAGGTCGTGGTAACTTTAGAGGCAGGGGGAGCTTTAGAGGAAGAGGTGGATGGCAGAACAGAGGTTCTAACAACTCTGGTATTGTGTGCCACTACTGTGGCAAAACAGGTCATATTGCAGCCCAATGTTATGCTAAGAGAGATGATATCCGCAGTGGTAAGTTGCAGCAAGGAAACTATGCATCGTATTCACGACAGAATGAAGATAAAATTGAACGTTTGTTCGTTATGCAGCATATGCTGAATGCTGTTACAGGAAAGGGAACACATGAAGATGTTTGGTATGTTGATTCAGGTGCATCCAATCATATGACCAGCCATGCAGAATGGTTTGGGGAGATGCAGGATTTGCAGAATGCAGGCTATGTGCAGACGGGTGATGACTCATGCCACCCAATTTCACACATTGGAAAAGTTCCTTTGTCCTTGCATGATGGTAAGACAAAGAGTCTTTCAGATGTATTGCATGTGCCATCTATTACAAAGAACTTGGTGTCAGTCGGTCAAATGGTAGAGCAAGGGCTGCAAGTCAGATTTAATGCAAAGGGCTGCTTTGTAGAAGACTTCAATGACAAGTGCAGGTTGGTAGAAAAGGGAAGTAGAGTTGGACGTATGTTCACTCTAGATGCTGGAATTCCTACTATGAATGCTGCTATGTATGCCAAAGGAAAAGGAGTTATTGCAGACATTGAAATTTGGCACAAACGCATTGGACATGCAAATGTACAAAGGCTGAAATTAATGCAGTCCAAAGGGTTGGTTACAGGTTTTCCTACATTTAAAGTTGCAGAATTTCAGAAGGTATGTGAAGCATGTCAGTTTGGTAAGCAGGCAAGACAACCCTTTTCACATGACAGAGATGTAAGCAGAAATATCCTTGATGTTGTGCATACAGACATTTGGGGGCCTACACAAAATGTATCTCTTGGAGGCAGTTCATACTTTGTCACATTCATTGATGATTGTTCTAGAAAGCTGTGGGTATATTTTATGAAGGAAAAGAGTGAAGCTTTTGAGCACTTTAGAACTTTCAAGGCTGCAGTTGAAAGAGAAACAGGCTTGAAAGTAAAGTGTCTGAGGTCAGATGGAGGGGGAGAGTACCTCTCAAATGAGTTCAGTGATTTTCTAAGGTCTCATGGGATAAAGAGACAGTTCACATGCAGGTATACCCCACAGCAAAATGGGGTTGCAGAAAGGAAAAACAGGCATATTGCAGAAGTTGCACGCGCCTTGATGGCTGAAAAGAATATGCCTAAGCATTTTTGGTCTGAGGCTGTTCATACTGCTGTTTATATTATGAACAGAACTCCCACAGCTGCAGTTCATGGTATGACCCCCGAAGAATGTTTTACAGGTAAGAAGCCTGATGTTTCACACTTGAAAGTATTTGGCTGCATTGTGTATGTTCATGTGCCAGATGAGTTGCGGAAGAAACTGGATCCAAAGGCTGAAAAGTGTATCTTTATTGGATACTCTTTAGAGCAAAAAGGGTATCGCTGTTACAACCCTGTCACATGTAAGTTCAGAGTGAGCAGGGATGTTATCTTTGATGAAATGAGCAGTTGGTATGCATCTAGTGGTGATGCATTGGATGTTGATGATGATCATGACACTCATGTGCAGGCTGAAAGGCAAGAATCACGGACTCTTAGTGGACCAGAGACATCATCTGGTAGTCCTTGGTCTGGGAGACTAAGGAGTACCTCTACATCTTCGAGTGCATCTAGTAGCACTACAGGTAAAGACAAAGGAAAGAATAAAGTGTCAGAAGGCATTGATGCAGTTCTTGATGGAGACTCCAGTGGCTCAGAGAGCTTGGATGATGAGCTTGGCATTCCTTCAGTGAGGACTCCAGGTGTGCAGAGAGCACGTGTTAATACAAAGGCTCCATTGAGTGATCCAGTGGTACGCAGGTCTAGCAGGGTGAGATACCCTGTTAAAAGATTTGGTTTTGAGGGTTATGCAGCTCACCATTATGCTTATATGGTGAAACTAGTTGAGGATGTTGAGCCCACATGTTTTGAGGAGGCTGTTGGTCATGCTCATTGGGATGCAGCAATGGATGAGGAGATGGCTGCATTAGAGGCCAATAAGACTTGGGATCTAGTATCATTGCCAAAGGGAAAGAAAGCTATTGGATGTAAGTGGGTTTATAAGATTAAGCACAATGCAGATGGTTCTATTAGCAGGTACAAAGCTAGGCTGGTTGCAAAAGGCTATGCCCAAACATATGGCATAGATTATGATGAAACCTTCAGTCCAGTTGCTAGGATGGCAACTGTCAGATGTGTGATTGCTTTGGCAGCAGCCAAAGGTTGGAGGTTGCAGCAAATGGATGTAAAGAATGCCTTCTTGCATGGTGATTTGCAGGAAGAAGTGTATATGGATCAGCCAGCAGGTTATGAAGACTTAGAGCATCCCACGTATGTGTGCAGGTTGAAGAAGGCACTCTATGGGCTCAAGCAAGCACCAAGAGCATGGTCTGACAAGATCAGAGAGTATCTTGTCAATATTGGCTTTTATGTTTCTGATGCTGATCACTCACTTTATGTGAGAAAGGGAGTTGCAGGTTTGGTCATCATAGTCATCTATGTGGATGACTTGATTATTACAGGTGATAGTGATAGTGGGATTGCTGAAGTCAAGGGCTATTTGAAGATGAAGTTTGAGATGAAGGATTTAGGTGAGCTAAGGTACTTCCTTGGCATTGAGGTGATCAGATGTGATGATGGTATATGGCTGTTCCAAAGACAGTATGGCTTGGATATGTTGTCCAAGTATGGTATGACTGCATGCAAACCACTTTCAGTCCCGTTGGAGCAGAATGTAAAGCTGAGTGCTGATGTTGGGGATGAGATAGAAGACCCTACTATGTTCAGGAGGATAGTGGGGAGTTTGATCTACATGACCATTACAAGGCCAGACTTGAGCTATGCTGTTGGTCTTATGAGTCAGTTTATGCAAGTACCTAGAAAGCCACATTTGGATGCAGTCAGACGCATATTGAGATATGTAAAGTCCACATTACATTATGGACTTTTCTATGAGGCAGGTACAGATGTACAGGTGTTTGGATACACAGATGCAGATTGGGCTGGTAGTATGTCTGATAGAAGATCTACCAGTGGATACATGTTCTCTCTTGGTAGTGCAGCAGTTGCATGGAGCAGCAAAAAGCAATCTACAGTTGCTTTGTCGAGTACAGAGGCTGAGTATAGAGGTACTGCTGTTGCAGCATGTGAGGTAGTATGGCTGCAAAAGCTATTGGCTGATTTGGATGTCCAGGTGGAAGGTCCAGTTGTCATTTATTGTGACAACATGAGCAGTATACAGTTGGCTAGGAACCCTGTGTTCCATGCCAGGACAAAACATATTGAGGTACACCACCACTTTGTGAGAGAGAAGGTACTAGCAGGTGAGATTGACTTGGTGTATGTCAGCACACAGGATCAGATAGCTGATATCTTCACGAAGGCATTGGGTACAGAGAAGCTTCAAAAGTTTCGAAGCTTACTTGGAGTTGCAGAGATGTAGTTGAGCTTGAGGGGGAGTGTTGAGATGGAAAGCTCAACACATGTGGACATGGATGATGGACCGCCTGGTTAGATGGGTCCACACGTCTACACTTAGCACGTCGGTGGTCATTATGACTCTCACATGGCCACTGACTCATTACTTATTATATTCAGGTTGTTACACCTATTTACAGCTGGCATAGTTATAGCGCCAGTCGACTAGTGTAGTCGGTTATGCATTGTTTGACTTAGTAGGCCACTTTCCTTTTATGTTGTATCTTATCTATACTTTGTGTACATTGTAAAGAGTGTGAAAGAAGAAGAAGAAATCAGCAAGAAAACGTTTTGGCCTCCATCTCTCTTCTTGTCTCTTGAGTGAGCCTCTCCTTGTGCATTCTGTGTGTGTTCGGCGCAGCATCTTGAGCAACCCCCTCCACCACGTGATTCTTGACAATGTATTGGCTGACTATCAGCATTTCAGACTCTATGATTGTGCATATTCAGGATGCAAGTACGCCAAAGGAGGCATGGGATACTTTGTCAAAAATGTATAGCACAAATACACAAGCCAGGAAAATGCAGCTCAAGCAAGAGTTGCACAATGTGCAAAGAGAAAATATGAGCATCAACGACTACCACATGAAGGTGAAGAAGATTGCAGATGCACTTGCTTCCATTGGGTCACCAGTGGAAGATGATGATTTAGTTTCTGTGACCTTGAATGGTCTAGGAAAGGATTATGCACAGTTTCGGACATCCATTTCAGTTCGTGAAAGATTTCCTGATTTTGAGGAGCTGATTGCTCTTCTAATTTCTGAGGAGCAAAGAAATGGTGGTGCATCTTCTTCAGGAGGAACTTCAAAAGAAGCTGTCTTCTACTCAAATGCTGGAAGAGGTAGAGGCAGAGGTAGAGGAGGCCGATTTGGAGGCCGTGGCAGAAATCAGAATATGCAGCAAACTCAAGAAAACCAGTCCTATGGAGGAGGACGTGGTAACTCTAGAGGCAGGGGGAGCCAAAGAGGTCGTGGTGGATGGCAAAGAGGTCAAAATGCAAATAGTAATGTTGAATGCTACTACTGTGGTAAAATGGGTCATATGGCTACAGACTGCTATAAAAAGCAGAATGACATCATGAATGGAAAACTGCAACAAGGGAATTATGCATCTTCTAGCAGACAGGGTGATGACAGAAATGAGCATCTGTTTATGGTGCAGCATATGAATAATTCTGTGACAAGTGCAGAAGAAAGCAACGATGTATGGTATGTTGACTCAGGTGCATCAAACCACATGACAGGTCATGCAGAATGGATGGAGGATGCAAGGAAAATGGAAAAACCAGGATTTGTGGAGACTGGTGATGATACTGCACATCCTATTGTGCAGATTGGAAAAATTCCCTTGTCTATGCAGGATGGGAAAAAGAAATACTTGTCCGATGTATTTCATGTCCCGAATATCACCAAGAATCTGGTTTGTGTTGGTCAAATGGTTGAACAGGGCTTGCAGGTCAGATTTAATCCTCATGGATGCTTTGTTGAGGATATGAAAAATAAAGGTCGCTTGATAGGAAAAGGAAAGAAGAAGGGCAGAATGTTTACATTGGATGCAGACATGTCTGAATTGAGTGCAGCAATGTTTGCACATGGGACCGATGTAGTTGCAGATGTTGATATCTGGCATAAACGCATTGGTCATGTTAATGTACAGTGACTTAAATCAATGTAGGCCCAAAATATTGTTGTAGGTTTGCCGAAATTCAAGGTTGCAGAAATGCATAAGGTATGTGAAGCCTGTCAGTTTGGAAAACAGGCAAGGAAACCATTTCCTAGACATGTTCAAGAGAGTGAGAAGACATTGGAATTAATCCACTCTGATGTGTGGACAACTAAAGCTGCATCTCTTGGAGGCTGTCATTATTTTGTCACTTTTATTGATGACTATAGCAGAAAAGTTTGGGTGTATTTTATGAAAAAGAAAAGTGAAGTTTTTGGGCATTTTAAAACCCTTAAAGCTATGGCTGAAAAAGAAACAGGTCTACAAATAAAATGCCTAAGGTCAGATGGAGGGGGAGAGTACCTCTCAAATGAGTTTGCAAAGTTCTTGCAGGAGCATGGCATAAAGCAACAATATTCATGCAGTTATATCCCACAACAAAATGGAATTGCAGAAAGGAAAAACAAGCATATTGGAGAGGTATCTCGTGCCATGCTCAATGAAAAAGACTTGCCATATTTTTATTGGGCTGAAGCAGTTGCTACAGCAGTCTATATAATGAATAGGACTCCCACTATAGCAATACATGGGATGACTCCAGAGGAGAGGTATAGTGGTAGGAAACCAGATATTTCTCATTTGAAAATTTTTGGTTGCATTGCCTATGTACATGTGCCAGATGAGTTGAGATCCAAGTTGGATCCAAAAGCTGAGAAGTGCATCTTTATTGGTTACTCTCTGCAGCAAAAAGGGTATAGATGCTATAACCCTTCTACTCGTAAGTTTACAGTGAGCAGAGATGTTGTTTTTGATGAGATGAGTAGCTGGTATAAACCAGTAAATGTGATTGATGATGTAGATGCACAAAATGGTAATGATGCACAGAATTCACAGCAGCAGTCACAAAATATTAGTGGACCTGGAGCGTCCTCTAGCAGTGGTTCACATTCTTCGCCGTGGACAGGCAGATTGAGATCAGGAGAATCTTCTCAAAGCAATGCAGATAGTGGTATGCAGGTATCACGAAAAGGAAAAGAGAAGGTTGGTCAGCCCATGTTTGATGTGAATGCAGGTCACTCTTATGTGGATGGTGAATCCAGTGGCTCAGAACAGAGCATTGATGATGAGTTGGGTATTCCTTCTATTGTTACACCTGGAGTAAGGAAGACCAGGGATGTTTTGAGAGCACCTGGGAGTGAACCTACTTTGCACAGGTCTACGAGAGCTAGGTATCCTGTGGATAGGCTGAAATATGATGGATTTACAGCCATTCACTATGCATATATGGTCAAAGTGATACATGAACCAGAACCCACATCTTTTGAGCAAGCCATGGGAAAAGAAAAATGGGAGAAAGCCATGGATGAAGAAATGGATGCCTTGGAAGCAAATGCTACATGGGAGTTAGTACCTTTGCCTAGAGGTAAGAATGCAATTGGCTGTAAGTGGGTTTATAAGGTGAAGCACAATGCAGATGGTTCTGTGAATAGATACAAGGCAAGATTAGTAGTCAAGGGGTATGCACAAACATATGGCATTGACTATGAAGAAACATTCAGTCCAGTTGCAAGGATGGCAACTGTAAGAGCAGTCATTGCTATGGCTGCATCAAAGGGATGGTCTTTACATCAGATGGATGTAAAGAATGCCTTTCTGCATGGTGATTTGCAAGAAGAGGTCTATATGGAGCAGCCACCAGGTTATGTGCATGCTGTTCATCCTGAGTTTGTTTGCAGGTTGAAGAAAGCCTTGTATGGCTTGAAGCAAGCACCTAGAGCATGGTCTGACAAGATAGGACAGTATCTTGTCACTATTGGCTTTCAGATTTCCAAGGCAGATTTCTCACTTTATGTGAGAAAAACAGAGAAAGGTATTATGCTACTTGTCATTTATGTTGATGATTTGATTATGACAGGTGACAGTGATGAAGATATCCTTCATGTGAAAATGCTATTGAAGCAGAAGTTTGAGATGAAGGATTTGGGAGAGCTGCGTTATTTCTTGGGCATTGAGGTGATTAGATCACCAAGTGGGATACAGCTCTTGCAGAGGCAGTATGGATTGGACATGCTGTCAAAATATGGGATGACAGGCTGCAAGCCTATTTCAAATCCTTTGGAGCAGAATGTGAAGCTGAGCACAGATGCAGGTGAGCTTCTAGAAGACCCTACTATGTACAGACGCATAGTAGGAAGTTTGATTTATATGACTATTACCAAGCCAGATTTGAGCTATGCTGTTGGATTGGTAAGTTAGTTTATGCAGGCTCCAAGGAAACCACATTTGGATGCGGCTAGACGCATACTCAGGTATGTGAAGTCCACATTGCAGTATGGACTATTTTATGAGACTGGGGTTCAGATACAGTTGCATGGATACACTGATGCTAATTGGGCTAGTAGTATTTCTGATAGACGATCTACCAGTGGATATGTGTTCTCTTTTGGGAGTGCTGCAGTCACTTGGAGTAGCAAGAAACAGCCTACAGTTGCCTTGTCAAGCACAGAGGCTGAGTACAGGGGTGCAACAATGGCTGCATGTGAGGTAGCTTGGTTGCATAAGCTACTTTATGATATGCATCAGTCTACAGATGGACCAGTTGTCATTTATTGTGACAACATGAGTAGTATACACTTGGAAAATAACCCAGTCTATCATGCTAGAACAAAGCACATTGAGGTGCATTATCACTATGTGCGAGAGAGGGTTTTACTAGGTCTTATTGATCTAGTTTATGTCAGCACAGAGGATCAGGTAGCTGACATATTCATGAAGGCATTGGGCGCAGAGAAGCTGCGCAAGTTCAGAGACCTGCTTGGTGTGCAGGAATTGGGATTGAGCTCGAGGGGGAGTGTTGAGATATCGAGCTCCACTCGTGAGATATCGAGCTCCACTCGTGATACGCTAGGGTGACCGTTGTGTATTTATGTCACCGACTTGTCAGTTGCAGATGCGGTTGGTACACCGCCCCTGAATAATAGCTACATGATAGCTATCCTTATCTACTCTAGTTCGTGGCTCAGTTAGTATGCCACCTTAGTTAGTTGAGTTTGGTTTGAGACCCATATCTAGGGTTCTTCTATTTCTTTGTACTTGAGTTCTTTTGGCTTACACAACTAAGAAGAGGAAAATTGTTTTCAGCCTCCACCCTTGTGTGTCTTCCCCCATTGTGCAAGCAAGAAAGCTTTAAGCGAGACTCCTTCCTTCTCTCCCACAATCTTGACACATGGGTGGCTAGAAGTCAAGTCTCTTATAAGTGTTCTAGCTTGATTAGGCAGTCAATCCATGCCTCCTTTCCATCCCATCTCCCTTGGGTGGATAGTCTCAGCCTTGGGACAAAAAACTCTATAGGTAGAATGGCTTCAATCCCGTAGGTTAACTTGAAGGGAGTTTATCCTATAGTTGTTTTATAAACTATTCCATAGGCCCATAAGGCTACCATCAATTTGTTGTCCCAATCACTGCACGAGGCAGAGACCACTTTGGTCAAGACGTTCACTAAGATCTTATCAGTGGTGGACTCATCCTGGCCATTTTCTTAAGGATAGTAGGGTGAGGATTTTCAATGGATGATTAGAAAGGTTGAGAAGAGGTGAGCAATCACTTCATTAATGAACTGTGTGCCTTGTTAGAAATACGGGATCTAGAGCATGACATAACCGGAAGCTATGGAGGATGGAAGGAGAAGTGTAGACTCATGATGGAATGGACACTGTTTGTTACACAAGTGAATTAGGTTCCAAGATTGAGACTTGGACTCATAAACACAATCTTGTGTATGTGGACAATGACATTGACACTTTACTGAAATGAAAAGAGTACTATCATTGCATTAAGAAAGGAAGCAAGTACAATGCTTTATAGGAAAGTAGGAAACTGCAGTAGGCACCATTGTGCATATGGGATAAGTTAGCCTGCATGTCCTTGACCCTGAGACTCCATACAAAGAGGCTGTTTGAGTGTGATTGCTGATTCTCAACACCCCTCCTCAATCACAACTAGGAAAGGCACAAAGTGTGTAGAGGCTGTAATGAGAACCACCTGCAAAGTGTGGGCATACCACAGACATGGCAAAACACCAGAGGCTGTCGCAGAAAAAGCTAAGTGTGGGTACCATAAACATGGTGGACATCCAGAGGCTGTAACAGGGGCCTCACAAAGTGTACAGGGACTGTAATGCCAAGTTACATAAGGAGTTTACAAAGCTTATGGCAGGAAGCATTAGGGCAAGGAAAATACAAGGCTATTAAAACAGTCTATCAGAATTATGAGAGTACAAGGACTGATGAGTCTTGTCCTTCCGATCCTGGTGATCTTCATCTTCTTCTTCCTTTGCTTCATTTTCTTCTTCTTCTTTGACTGCGACTAGATAGGCCTTTTGGGATCTCTTTCTTGCGTGGCAGAACTTCTCGGTGTGTCCGGTCCTTTTGCAGAAGTCACAAAAGAGCTGATCTTTCTTGCCTTTGTACCTGTTGCCAACATATAATGCATGCTCATCTCTAGAGGTACTTGGTTCTTCTTTAGTTTTTAGCTTCTTTTCTTCTTCTAACAGTGATGCCTGGATATCAACAAGTTCAAGATTTGGCATGTTGATTAAAGTTGTTGATACGTTATTATATTCAGGAGGCAAGCTCTTAAGTAGAACACCGATGCAAACATCTTCATCCATTTTAATGTTGATTCCTGCAAGTTGGGTTAGGAGTCCTTCCATGTAATTAAGATGTGTGGAAAGTGATGTGCTGGACTTCATTTCAAGCCTGAAGAATTCAATTAGGAGACCATACTTTGATGATTTAGATTGTGCACCGAACAGGGTGTCAAGTCTTTTCCATGTATCCTGTGAGGTCTCACAGTTATCCACGTGATGGATATAACTGTCATCTAGCTCCAATTTGATAATGGCCTGGGCTCTGTCATCATTATTTTGCCAAGTAGTTGCAAGGTCCGCGTCCCGCGGTTTCTTCTCTTTGCCATTTGTGATGGCCCAGAGACCCTTCTTCATCAGGATGAGCTTGATGCGGGTTTGCCAAGTGTGGAATCCGACTCCTTTGAATCGAGCATTTGGCGAGTCTTTGCCCATGTTAGATTTACGGGAACAGTAGCAAATCAACTTCAGACTTTATTAGATTTGAGCAACAGAAGAATTGATTGAGAGACACAAGTGCTAAAAAGCACTAACTGAGTGTCAATGAATACCAAATCTGCAAAAGTCTTTTACTCCAAGTGATCTTCCCCTTCTTGATTTGATGCTGATGCCTTCAGATCTGAGTGACAGTACTTTAACGAACTTTAGAGAGTATTGCTCAGTGATTAAAATCACTGTTGATAACTTCAGTGAGAGAAACAATGAAAAATGTCAAGATTTTGAAGCTTTTGGCTATGGTGGAATTAGGGTTTCTAAGACAGGGGCCTGGTTTTTTGCTGATTGCAGGAGCTACAGTGCATCATTTTCAAAACTTTTTACGTATCTAGGAAGCTTATGTCATGGGCTACCAAAGCCCCATGGAGATTGTCAACATCGTGGTCAGTATACAGCGCGCAGGTGCCGCGAACAGAATCGGCACAGATCTGGACAGCGAGGTCGAATTTGAGCAATGCTGGAGCTGTAGAACATCAATGTTGGTGTTTAAAGTGACAGGAAGCTGCACCCTGAGCCAAGGAACATTTCTCCAGAAGAAATCGTGTTGAAATTCTGCCTGGTTGAAGAGTTATGGAAGCTCCAAGCAAGGTAGATCCTGTCTGGCTATGGCAGACACAGAACAGAGATTGGGGATTTTCACAATGCTAAGCTCCAGATGGTCCAATGTCCTAGATTGATGTGATACAGGGAAGCTTTATGAGTTGGGGAATACTTTTCCAGAAGGAAGCTCCAAGAGATTTGACCTGTGGAGTGAGATATAAGCAGTTCAATCTGACAGGGTGCTGCTAGCTATGGCTGCCATGGAAGCTTCAGTGAGAGTAGAGTTGAGAAAAGAAGTCATACACTGACACTGAGCTGGATGGAGGTTCAAAAGAATCAAAAGAGGCTGGAGAAGCAATGCCATGCCCAACTGGGCTCTGATACCATGTTAGAAATGCGGGATCTAGAGCATGACATAACGGGAAGCTATGGAGGATGGAAGGAGAAGTGTAGACTCATGATGGAATGGACATTGTTTGTTACACAAGTGAATTAGGTTCCAAGATTGAGACTTGGACTCATAAACACAATCTTGTGTATGTGGACAATGACATTGACACTTTACTGAAATGAAAAGAGTACTATCATTGCATTAAGAAAGGAAGCAAGTACAATGCTTTATAGGAAAGTAGGAAACTGCAGTAGGCACCATTGTGCATATGGGATAAGTTAGCCTGCATGTCCTTGACCCTGAGACTCCATACAAAGAGGCTGTTTGAGTGTGATTGCTGATTCTCAACATGCCTTAATCACTAACTAGTTCAATGGGGCAGTCAAATCATGAGATCGCCTTCTCCCAAAGGAACTTAGTAGTGATTCTGGCATCATTTTTTCTCATAGCTCAGGCTTCTGCCCACTTGGTGAGATAGTTTGTAGTAGCAACAATGATGTACTTGGCCTGCAAGTATTGTGCCATAGGACTAATCAACACAATGAAGTAAATTACACATTTCTCAAATGGTTGTCTTGCAATGATTGGACTTAGCTCCATTTTTCCCTTGCAAATGGATACCTTGGTTTGTTGGCACTCGTCTTGCAATGCTTTACAAATTGTGTTGCATCTCGAAAAAGAGTAGGCCACCACAGTTGAGACTGCGGTACCTTGTGGGCTGTCGTGTCTCCATGTTGAAGTGCTCTCTTGAAATTTCGGCATGTGCTTCTGGAAGTGCATCATGTATCTCATGTTTACACATACATCTATGTATCAAGTTGTTGTGCACCAACCTATAAAGTTGTCCTGCTATCACTAATAGGGTTGTATTTTAAGGATGATTCACCTAAGTCGTTGGGCCTTCTCGATGGGTCTCTCAAGTCATTTGCTCAAGAACTTGGACTATATCATTTGTCTAGTATGGCATCAAGTTAGCTCTAAACAAGTCCCTTTTGTTGGATGACAGGTTAAATAGATGCAGGTCCGGAAAGTCATCTGTGATGCCTTGTCCAGTGACTTCTCCTATGGGTATGTGAGACATATGGTTGGCCATGTAGTCATGCTTCCCTTTGTGTACAACCACAAAGAATTTGAACTCTAGAAGTAGCAGTAGCCATCATGCAATGCATCTCATAGCATAGGGTTTGTTAACAAGATAAAGCAAGGCTTGATGGTCAACAAAGAAGATAAAAGGTGTGGCCAAAAGGTAATGCCAAAATTTCCTTATAGCAAACACCATGGCTAACCCCTTCCTCTTTGTGGTGGATGTTGAGAAATGTGCAATCACATTCACCATAGCCTCTTTGTATGGGACAAATAAGGCAAAGAAACATACAGCAAATAAAGCCTTAGACTAGGTCATGTATGCACAGTTTATTAAAACCACAATTGTTGAATACCATGGTCCCTTTCCACTTATTTCCACCTATCAATACCACCTATTGTAAGCCTATAAAAGGAACTCATCCCCACACTCATTCTATCAGTCATTATCAATCAATTGTACTTGCATTATGCTTGGATAATATTAGTTGTTCTTCCTTGTCAATGCTTTTGCCTCATTATAATTGTCTATTTGCTCATCAATGATCCTCCATAGCATGCATTCTCAGTATTTTAACAATGGAGTAGTTTATCTTAGTATCCATGAGCTTTTTTATAGCAAAGCTCACTAGATAGTCTAAATTGTGTTCACCTGGATGGCACAACACAACTCCCATGCCGGGAGACTTCGAGGCATCAATGTGAACGTGGAAGGTTATGGTCCATCCTGGGGCTTGTTGGATTGGTGCTATGGTTAGAGCCTTCTTCAACTCCTCGTATGCGCGTTGGCATACCTCGGTCCATTCAAATATCACTAGAAATTTGTATAGAGGCCTAGCAATTAATGCATAGTTTAACACAAATCGTTGATAGTACCATGTATGTTTGAGGAAGCACTGAACTCCCTTGTAATTGGTTGGTGGTGGAAGATCAACGATAACTCTAACTTTTGAGAAGTTAGTGGAAATGCCATTCTTTAACACCACTTGCCCTAGGATGCATCCGTGCTTTATCCAAAATTGGCACTTCAAGGGGTTCAACGAGAGACAATATAGTCTACATCTTTCAAAGATTTCTTGGAGCTTACCTAGGTGTACCTTCTAATTAGAGTGGACATATAAATTGTCAACAAATACCTCTAACTCTAACACCTAAGCATGTCTTTGAAAATGGCACACGTGAGCCTTTGAAATGTGGCAAGTGCATTCATCAACCTGAAGGGCATGACTACATAGGCAAAGATGCCCCACTTAGTAGTGAATGCGATATTTTGTCTATCATCCAAATGCACTTGCACTTGATTGTATCCGGAGAAGCTATCCAAGAAACTGTAGGCCTCTTTCCTTGCCACCCTCTCGAAAATATGCTCAGTGTATGGTAGTGAATAATTGTCTCTCTTCGTGGTAGCCTTGACTTTCTTGTAATTGACGCACACTCCGATTTTTCCATTCTTCTTCATTACAATCACTATGAGTGGCACCTAGTCTGTGTGCTCAATTTCATAAATGAATCTTGCTCTTAGCAGCTTATCAATTTCCTCTTTGATAGCATGAGCATGTTTGGGATTCATTAGATATGATCTCGCTGCTTGATGGGCGTTGCATCAAGTGTCATCGGGATGTTATGAATCACTACACTTCGGTCTACACCTTTTAGCTCATTGAGGGACCAAGTGAACACGTCTATGTACTCTCACAAAAGAGAGCAATAAGGGTTGCCTCCTCTTCCTTAGTCAAGTCGTTGACCATCAAAACAAGTCGAGGAGTCTCCCCTTCGTTAGTTAGATTGACACTCCTTGACTTTGGTGGGTCCTTCTATAGGCTCGCTTGATTGCCCTCGTCTTTTGGCTCCTAGTAAGACCACTACCCTCTCACATGCCTTAAATCTTGTAAATCATTTTGATAGGTCTTATGGCTTCCTCTACTCCTTAGCTTGCAGATCCCTAGTTTGTTTCCTCTTTTCCTCCTTCAACCTTCAGTGCCTTAGGTGAACTAGTAAGTCTCTCTTAGTGTATTGGGTTTGAGTGAAAGGAGAGAAGGATCGAAGCTTGCACGCGAGCTATGGCGGGAGAGCAAGAGCAAGAAAGAGAGAGACAAGAAATGGGAACTCCAACAGTCACAATGTGTGACCGGGCCTTCCTTTATTCAAACTGTCACTAAAAGAATAAAGAATAAAGTGACGTGACGGGCGCCCGCCACCTGCAGTGTGCAGTGGCGGGTACTGTCAGTGTAGTAATACACGGGGCGGCACGGCGGAGGCGCCTTTACCCCCAACAACCTCCCACTTAAAGGCGAATCTGCCCTAGTGAGAGAGAAAAGAAAAAGAAAAGACAGTACAAATGTACATAGGTGAGGAAAGGTGACATCTCATCCAACGCCCATCAACCTCCTGAGGAAGGCAAAGCGCTCAGTAGTGAGGCTCTTCGTGAGTAAATCTGCAGGATTCTCGTCAGTGGAGATCTTGACAAGGTCAACAGACCTGTCCTCCACGACACCACGTATGAAGTGATACCTCACCTCAATGTGTTTCGTCTTCGCATGGAAGACCGGATTCTTAGCCAACTGAATGGCACTCATAGAATCCGAATGCAGTGTAGGTGTAGCATCAATCCCAAGGTCAGCAATTAGACGGCCTAACCATATGGCCTCCTTGCAAGCCTCAGTGGCTGCAACATACTCGGCCTCAGTGGTAGACAAAGCCGTACACTTCTGAACCCTGGACATCCAAGAGATAGCCCCTCCAGCATAGGTGAATACATAGCCAGAAGTGGACTTCCTACTATCTGTATGTCCTGCATAATCGGAGTCAGTGTACCCCACGACCCCTGTAGCCTGGCTACCATAGCAAATACACATATCTGCTGTGCCCTTCAGGTACCTCATGATACCCTTCACGGCATCCCAATGTCTGCTGCCAGGTGTAGCCATATAGCGTGCCACAACACCAACTGCATGTGCAATATCTGGACGAGTGGCTATCATGGCATACATCAAACTGCCCACGGCTGATGCATAAGGGATCTTGGCCATCTCGGCCCTCTGCTCATCTGTCTGCGGACAATCGGCCTGTGATACCTTCACATAAGAAGGTAATGGACAGCCAATAGGCTTTACGTCCTGCATGCGGAAGCGCTCAAGGACTTTATGAATGTACTCCCGCTGTGAGAGATACAAAAGTCCCTGATGCCTATCGCGCTTAATGCGCATCCCAAGTATATGTGAGGCCTGTCCCAAATCCTTCATCTCAAAGCTCTTCTTCAGCTGAGATTTAAGAGCATCTAGCTCATCATGAGCTTTCCCTACTATCAGCATATCATCAACATAGAGTACCAAGATAAGCAAACTGCCATCACGGGCTTTCTTCGTGTAAAGACACGGATCCATAGCACTCCTGCTGTAGCCCTGTGACTGCATAAAGGCATCAAACTTATGATACCATTCCCTAGGTGCCTGCTTCAAGCCATACAAGCTCTTCTTCAACTTGCACACTAGGTGCTCCCTGCCAGGTTCTGCAAAGCCCTTAGGCTGATCCATATAGATCTCATCATGCAAGTCCCCATGTAGAAAAGCCGTCTTGACATCCATCTGATATAGATCTAAGTCAAGCTGTGCAACCAAAGCCAAGACTAAGCGCAGGGTGGTCATCTTAACCACAGGAGAGAAGACCTCATCAAAGTCCACACCATGTTCCTGCTTAAAACCCTTTGCTACCAATCTAGCCTTGTATGCCGGCTTGGGGTGTCCAGGGGTACTTTTCAGCTTGTACACCCACTTGCATGGCAAAGCCTTCTTGCCCTTAGGCAAGGCAACCAAATCCCAAGTCTCATTCTTATGCAGGGAGTCTATCTCAGACTGCATAGCCCTCTCCCAGGAGTGACTGTCACCCCTGCGCATAGCCTCATCATAAGTGAAAGGCTCTCCTGCATCTGTAACCAAAACATAATGCATAGAGGGCTGAAATCTGTCAGGTGGACGTCTATCTCTAGCAGACCGTCTCACCGCAGGCTCTGCTGCCTGTCTAACTACCTGTCCAACATCCTGGCCCTGTGGAGGAACTGCTGCAGGCTGTACTACTGGCTGTGCTGGAGCTTTAGGCTCCTCCTGAAAGATCACTCTGCGGATCTCAACCACCTTCTCAGGCTGCCTGTGCATCTTGTCTTCATGGAAGACGACATCATGGCTGCGTACTATTTTCCGCGCCTGCGGATCCCATAGGCGATAGCCCATCTCTCCTGACTCACCATAGCCAAGGAATATGCATTTAATGCTCTTTGGATCCAATTTACTCCTCTTGTCCTTGGGCACATGGCAGAATGCCTCACATCCAAAGACACGGAGATGCGCATAAGAGGGTGGCTTACCAGCCCAAACTTCCTCTGCAACCTGGAAATCCAATCCACTGGAAGGCGATCGGTTTATGACATGCACTGACGTACTAACTGCCTCAGCCCAAAAACTCGGGGGTAGGCCTGCATGGCTAAGCATAGAGCGCACACGCTCCTGAATAGTCCTGTTCATGCGCTCAGCCAAACCATTCTGGGGTGGGGTGTAAGGGGCGGTCAACTGACGCTTAATACCCCTGTCATCACAAAACTGCTCAAAAGCATGCGAGACATATTCTCCCCCATTATCTGTCCTAAGGCATTTCAGCCTATACCCAGTCTGGTTCTCAACAAGAGCAAGCCATCTCTGAAAAACTGCCAAGACATCGGACTTCTGCTTTATGGGATAAGCCCACACTTTCCTAGAAAAATCATCAATGAAGGTAACGAAGTACTTCGCGCCACCCATAGACATGCAAGGCATAGGCCCACAAACATCGGAATGCACCAATGCCAAGGGCTCACTCAAGCGTGGCCTACCCGATTTCTTATGCGTAGACCTATTCTGCTTACCATAAAGACAATGATCACACGAGTCAAAACATGCATAATCCAAAGGCGGAAGATACTGCAAACCAGATAACATTTTCATTCCTTTCAAAGACATATGCCCCAAACGGGCATGCCAAAGTGATACATGTGGGATAGAGCCCACTGCCAAAACATGGTCTACAGAAGACCCAGATACAACAAGAGGATAGAGGCTGCCAGCCTTGGCGCCTCTAGCAAGCACAAGTCTGCCTTTGGTAATCTTCCAGGCAGAATCCCCAAAACAGACATGAAATCCTGCATCATCCAACTGTCCTGCAGACATAAGACTACGCGTAAGCGCAGGTACATGACGTACATCCCTGAGCAAAAAGGAACTGCCAGTGGAAAACTGCAACTGAATATCTCCACAGCCCACAATATCAAGAGACCTGTCATCTCCAAGTCTGACTGATCCAGATACAGTACGGTAAGAGTGAAACCACTCACGGTAAGGCGTCACATGGAAGGACGCACCTGAATCCAATAACCAGCACTGTGCATACATACTAGGTGTCTCAGTCAAGTGTGAAGCATCAGAAGAACTAGCTGCAAGTATAAACTCATCACCACCATCGGACTCTTCAGTCTGCGTGACATTAATTTCCTCAATCTTGACGTTGGACTTTGCAGGTACTATGCTGCGATCAGAGGACTTCTCCTGCACTTTATCTTTCCCCTTATCCTTGCGCTTCTCATTGCGCAACTCATGACACTGTGGTCTAATATGGCCCTTTTTCCCACAATGATGACAAGTGACATTTGCATTGTGTCCACGCGACTTACTACGCGACTTGCCACCACGAGATTTAGACCGACCCTTCTGCGAGTCACGGCCTCGGCCATTACCACGGTCATACCTGTCATTCCTGCCTCTAACTGTCAAAGCATGACTACCACGAGAGGCATCCAAGTTTTTGCGATTCACCTCTTCCTGAAGAAGAGCACTCTCAACATCTGCCAATTTTAGAGTAGCACTAGAGGCACAAAGAGCAGTGCGGAATACATCCCATGACTCATTCAGAGTTCCAAGCAAGAAAAGAGGAGTTACTTCCTCTCCAAAGGTGATATCCTGCGAAGTCAGGTTCTTCAGTATAGCATGGAACTGGCTCAAGTGAGCAGACATAGTCGCATTATCCTTCATGCGCAGATCCATAAGCTGCTTCAACCAGTACATCTGACTCGCCGGACTTTTCTTATCATAAAGATTCTTGATCTTATTCCATAGATCCCATGCACTCTGTGCTTCCTCAAATACATTATAATGTACCTGTTCAGTGAGAGACAATACAATCGTGGACTTGCATAGCTCATCAAGTTCAAGCCAGTCGTCAATGTCCATAGTTTCAGGCTGCTCCCCACTCAACCGAAGTGGCTTAATCTGAGATTTCTGCACCAAAACCTGCCATATTTGACTCTTCCAGTAAGAGTAGTTGGTACCATCCAACTTTGTAATGTTAAAGATGGCACTATCATGCGAAGATGACGCCATTATGTAGGCTGGAAATGCCCAAACAGTCCAAAACTGCTTGCTGTTTTACTGCAGAAACTGCCCAAAAATGACCAAAACGGGGTCCAAAGGGTGAGCAAAGTGTGCCAAAAGTTGCTGCCCACTTAGTACTAGGTGCGGTACACCAAATCAGGATATTTCAGCATGAAAAGTACACCTCAGTCCACCAATAACTGCTTGCTGTAATAAATTGCAGGTATGCAGTCTAGAGAGCAAACTGTCCCAAAATAGGATCCAATGTCAAGCAAACAATGCTAGGTCCAAAGCCGGCATGAAACGGACATAAGCAAGGCCAATGACAGTGAAAAGAACATGAGCTCAACACCAAGCATGTCAAAATAACATCTGCCAGTGAAAGGCACACCCCCAGACACTCTAGGCAAAGTGTTCCTATAACTGCCAAAACCTGACACAAATAGGTATCTGCTCAAAGAGAAAGATCCAAATATGAGACTCAGCTCATAAGCATCCTGTGAACCAAGAGTACATCAATGCATATCCATAAAGATCAGAGTATGATCCCAAAGTCTCAATGTGTATGTAGCTGCTCAAGACATAAACTGCTTCAAATACATGTAAGTGCTCCAATAGCATGCAACTGTCAAAGGTCAAGAAAGCATGTAAAATGCTCCCACTGGCACAAAAGGCGTACAAAGCGAGCTCAGAAGCTCAAACAACCCAAGAGAAAGCACCAGTGATAAGTGACCCTGTCAATGCATCAAGCGCATCCGAGAGAGCATGACATACATGAAGCACCGGTCGTATTAACCATGAAGCAATACATAAGCCCAAATAAGCTCTCGGTCAACTCAATGACATCCAAATAGCAACCAAGATCAGTGATCAAGTAAGCCGGGAATGCTCAAATACATCCAAATCCAAGCTCCAAATGTCGATATGGCATACACGAACCAAATAGCATATGTCACGAACCAAAGCATGTAATGCAAAAGCCTAACTGTCAAGCAGAGACATGAGGCATAGGCGGTCCACGAGCATGCCAAGTTGGTCCAAATGCCAGTGAAGACGGAGCTAATGCAAAGCTCAAAAGCATCCCATAATCTCATACATATGCTCCAAGTCGTCCCCAAATGTCAGAGATATCATGCCAAAGCTCAAAGCATACATCCGATATCGGTAGGTAAGTGCCAAAGCATGTAAAGTACCTTCAGCCCACTGTTATTCCAGCATGTATTTACTGTTCTAAACAGTAGATTTCAGCCCCAAATTCAAGCCAAAATCATGGTCAAACCAAATGCATACATCCCCAATACATCCGGGTAGGAAGTAGACCGCATACGGGCATCAAATACGGTAACCGGAGTAGAGTATAAGCATCAAATGCCAATGCCAAGTGTGGCTGCCCTGTTTCCAGCACTGTATAACAGTAAATAACAGTCCCAAATCAGCCAATATTTGAGGCCAAAATCATGGCATAATCATGTGCACACATTCCCAAGGCACTAGGCATCATGTAGACCGCATACGGGCATCAAATAGCACAACCGGAATGGAGTATAAGCAACAAATGCTAATGCCAATGGTGCTGGCCTGTTTTCAGCCTGTTATGACAGTTTATGACAGTCCCAAATCTGAAGAGATCAGCCCCGAATGATCAAGACCAATGCCCAAAGCTTGAATGACATCAAACATGAAGTCTATAGCCCTCTTGATCAAGGTAGAGAGCAAGAAGCAATGGCCAAGTGTGGAGCTGAAGTAGATGAGTGCTCACAGCCTAGAAAAAAATGATGCAATCTGCCCTGTTGGTGCTGAACTTGCTGCTGCTCCACATGGGCTGAAAAGGGGGTAATGGGGGGCTCAATGATGGCCCAAGGTAGGCACATACCAAGCCATGAAGGCCCAATGCAAAGGGGAGGGAAGATATGAGCTATGGAGCTCAAGAAGAGTGGCTGCCCTTTGTTCCTTCCCTGTTTCAATCTGAGAATACACTCAAATGCCTGCAAATGCTGAAGCAATACCTCAAGGGCAAGGCCCTGATGAAGCTCAAGAAGGCCAGGATGGAGCTCGGGAAGTCGGGGAGAGTCGGGAGCTCAAGAGGTCGGCTATGGCTGCCGGGATGGAGACCCAATGCGTGAAGCGAGTCGATGCGAAGGTCGGGAAGCACCGAGTCGAGCTCGAGCAAGAGAATGCCAAGCTCTGATACCAGTTGAAAGGAGAGAAGGATCGAAGCTTGCACGCGAGCTATGGCGGGAGAGCAAGAGCAAGAAAGAGAGAGACAAGAAATGGGAACTCCAACAGTCACAATGTGTGACCGGGCCTTCCTTTATTCAAACTGTCACTAAAAGAATAAAGAATAAAGTGACGTGACGGGCGCCCGCCACCTGCAGTGTGCAGTGGCGGGTACTGTCAGTGTAGTAATACACGGGGCGGCACGGCGGAGGCGCCTTTACCCCCAACATTGAGGTGGTTGGGGTATCTTCAAGATCACTATCCGAGCTTACTTCCAAATCAAAATAAAACTCTTTATCTTTTCTAAAAGAGAAAGTCTCCTCGGGAGGTTGTAGGTCCAATGGTGATTCCGTGTTTTGAGTACTAGTGTGACGCTTGGTTGGGAAAGACCTACTCCTTTATAATCAATCACTCCTATGTGCTCCAACCAAGTGTGATCGCAACCCATTTGCATGACTCCTTTGTCGATTCTAAAGGTACTCTTTTTCTATGGTTTGTCCATATTTTTTCAATCTCATGCCGCTCAGTTTTGTACTCTATTGTGTCGACCTCTTCCTTGCTCTCATCATTGGAGGAACAACATTCTTTGTACTCATCATCGGAATCATCCTCATTCAACTACTTGTCATCTCCTAAGTGCGGCTCACCTTGTCATCGATGGTTAAGGCCCAATTTTACATCAAGTTTAGATCATGCACCTTGGTCCATCACCACACTTGGGTTCATCCAAGAGATCCTTGAGCGGTTTAAGATTTGCGATTGGGTTACCAACTAATTTATATGTCATCATTAGGTGCTCTAAGATCTCGTGGAGGTCTCATTTGTTGTTCAAGATGTGGATTTCCTAATCTAAGCATCACCCCTAAGCATAGCTAAGATGGTGTCTAGGTTGACTGGTGTAGTCTTCTAAGTATACATCTCCACTCTTACCACTTTCATTTAATTGCCTAGGAAGGTCAAATCGTTAACCCAGTCTTCTATGACTTGTGTATTGTGCATCCAAGGTTGGCCTAACAAGATATCGTAGTCCACTCCTTTCATGACTATAAAGTCCATAGAGAATCAAACTCCTTCGATCTTCAATGGTCAATTTTTCAATACTCCATATGGCTTCACCTCCATTCCATTAGCCAGCATGAAGTTAAACCTAGTATCCTTGATAGGTGGGTTACCCCAAGCATGGAGTACTACATGGCTAAGTATGACTCATGCCCCTATGTCTACAATCCTTTTCCTTGTGGTATCACCTAGAGTTATGATTGGCAAGACCACATGCATTTCAATGCCTTCCCAAAAAGCATTAACACACACAGACTTGGGTATTGAGTATACCTTCAGGCTTGGTATTTTCATTATTGCATCGTGGTCTTGCAAGTCAATGGAAACTTGGTCCATCGATCCTTTCACCCATTTCTTTAGCTCCTGCCATAGCTTTGGATGCTACTTAAGAAGATCTCTTAGGCTCAGAGTTATAGGGGTGGTCACTAGCATTGTGATTGGGAAGATTGCTAGCCACTTGCTTGTCTCCTAATTCTGTACTTCTTGGCCAATGGCCTCAACTAGTTTGCTCCCCCATGGTGTTCAGGCTATGTCTAGGCAGCACGATTTGAGGTTCGGATGTGTCTCTCGATCATGTGGGAGAGATTGGTGTGCTCACGCTAGAGAGATCATTGATCTCATCAGCGAAGATGGGCTCAGCATTCTTTAGATGTTCCTAGGCTTCTCTCACCCACTCCTTGACCTTTTCTATGGCTTCAAGTTGGTGTTTTAGGTTGGGGGCACTCCCCTACCTTAGCACTCCCTTTCTCATAGCAATCTTTGGAGTAGATGTTTCTGCCTCAATGTTCGTGACCTTTGCTTCACTTTTCTTCTTTCTTCACCTATGACTTTTCTTTCTAATTGAGGCTACATCCATGTTAGCAGGCCATGGCAATGATATGCTGTCTTGCTGCTTCGTCTCTGCACAAGTCATAACATGCAACAAGATGGGTGTGGTCTCCCCATCGTGTGTCTCAACAACACCGAACAATCCCAGTGGAACTAATGGTACAATTGCTAAACTAGAGGATGGTCTCTACCTAGGGCGGTCGGGTAAACAGGTGGGTGATTCCAGACTTAGTGCATCTGAGATTAGTCTTGTCTCAATTAGCTTGCTCCCTCTTGGGGGGGCAATGCAAAGAGATGTGTCCCAAGTGACCACAAGTCCAACAAGAAATTGGCTCTTGGTACTTCCCTCTTAAGCCTCTGCCTCTCCCTCTTCCTAACGCTATCACTGGCACTGATCGATAATCCATGAGAATTGGATTGCCCTCTTTGTCATATGAGATGTAAGTGTTCACATAAGTCTCCTCATCGTTTGGTTTCTCTGTATAATGGACTGGTGCATCATTTGATTAATGGGTTACGTAAGGTGCAAGTGGCCGAGATATGCCTGTGGGATTGATCTCTATCCTAGGGATGGTTGGCTTTGTATCATTAGGTGCAGGAAGGGCCAACAAGGATCCTCTCTCAAAGAATTCGGAGGCCTATTCCCTATGTAAGGTTGGTTGTAAGGCTGTGAGTATGGGAGTCTCGGCAGGCAATCTATAGTGCATGGCATAATGGTTGAACCTTCTCTAATAATTGACGCAAAGGCCGAGACCCAGGGTCCTCACACTCAGCTAGTAGAAGGTGGTTTCTGCCATAATACATGCATTGGGCATGTGACCATATAGGTCTCCTTGTCATTTCTTGAAGTTTGGCTAGCTCTATTTTCATCTCTGCTAGCTCTAGGCTTGGGTCAGCTGGCACCCTTCCCTTTACCTTGGTTTCTTGGGTTTTGACCATTTACTAGATGTCGTTGCCCTTTCCAAGGTTCTACAGTCAGCTTCATCTCGATTCAAGCTCATGGAGCTTTTCTCCTTAAGTTGGTCATCCACTCATATGGCCTCTTCAAAGACCCTAGCAAGTGTGTCTCTCTACAAGCTTGAGTTGCTTGTCAAGGCCTTGTAGAGTTTCTCATTGCATATTCTATTGATGAACATAGTGGACACCACTCTCTTAGTGGGTCATTCATTCATCATAGGGATTCTCTTATATAGACTCTACATGTGAGTAACGTAGTCCTTGATGTCCTCTTTGTCCACTTGCTTGACATTCATCAACCACACAATAAGATTATCCGAGTACTTGGCGTCTGAGAATCTCTTAATGAAGAGACTCTTGAGGTCATTGACATTGTTGCACTCCACAGTGTCTAGGCTTGTGTACCACATCCTACCCTTATCGCCTAAGCATATGCCAAAATATTTGAGAGCTAAGCAAGATTGGTGAGATCGTTAGCCTCATAGACCTCCTCGTGTTTCTCTACCAAACTATACAGGTCATTTCTCAGCTGGTACTTGTCTAGCTATTTCACGACTGTGGGGATTCTCAATTGGCTCTTGGAGCGTAGGATAAATCCTAATCCTAGAAGCAACGATGTTGCTAGTGTTGTTAATGTGCTTTGTTCTATCGATGTGTTATGTATTAGTCGCTTCGTGGGGAAGCTTTCTCAGTGTTAAATCTACCTCTAGTGCTCTTTCCCTTTCTGCATTTGTTCCTGTTCAGTTTCTATTTGCTAGGGATAGTACATGCTTCTCACATTTTTATGTCTTGTCGCAATCTCCTAGTCTGTTGATGTTGGTTGTATGCCATTATGCTTTGCAAGACTTTCTGTGCTAGCTTTCTTTCCTCCTCCAAGTCCACTATGATGTCTTCTGATGGTTTGCCATGGTGGTCTAGCCTGGTTTGTGTGTCGTATTCATCTACCATCCATTGGATTTCAACTGGGAAATCTCCCAAGTCAAGCTCTTTGTTTCCATGGTTTATACAAGGTTGTGTCATGTTTGCGGTCTCCTGCTCCACTAAATTGTTGATGAGGTTGATCAAGTTGAGCAGCATCGCACTCCCAATGGTGTTGCTCCTTTGATGTGTCAGGCTTTCCATGTTGTACCTGTCACTTGGTCCCACCAATTGGGTTTTCTTGATCACATGTCTAGGTTTGAGGGTCGTCTCCTATTGGTGGGTTCATTTTGTTTATTAAGTCTAAGGGTGTTCCTTTTGATTTACAGACAATCCTCAATTTAAGTTCACTCTATGTGTGTGTGGTGCTCTTTTCCATGCACTGTGAAAAATCATGCTTTCAGTTTTTCCAAGTGCACTTCAAGTGTTGAAAACAATGTGGGTGCGAACAGAGATAATGAATGTAGCTTCCACACTCCAATTTAAGTTCTCGGCCAAATAGGGCTTTATACTTAGTCACACTAGTTTCTCTTTCTAGTCTCTAGGATGTGTGCTATGCTACTCAGCTCAATCAAGGTCAAATGGGGGTCTGAGGGTCAATTTACTGCTCTAAAAGGGACTAAAATCTTACTATGACTATCAGAGGTTGTATCTAGCTCTCCAACTACGATTTCTAAGGTCAATTGCACATGTAAGGCTTTCACAGCCTTCCCCAATTTTGTGGGAAGTGTTCTGCTTCATTCGAGATGTGCTAAATTTGTCAGTTTCTCTTGTTAGAATTTTGCTCCAATTCTACAATGTTCGATTTTACAGTGTCTGATCCCCAGAATCGAGCGTCTAATTTTCAAGTGTCCAATTTCTATGCGTTTGATTCAAACTAGTTCGATTCTAGCATCCGATTGTTCTGCATATGATTTAGATTGGTCCGATTTTGGTGTATCCGAGTGGCTGATGGCCGAGTGTTTGAGTCCAATTCTAGAAGTGTCCGATTGTGATACATCCAATTGTTCTCAGATAGGGTGAACGTCCCATCTGACAGGCAAAGGGCAATTTGATTTTTAGAATTGAAGGAGTAGCATCTGATTGGATAGGTCGAGGGATTCCGATAATCCAATTTGACAGGATTAGACGTCCAATTTTTTGATTCTAGGAATCGGGCCCTATGGACCGAGTCCAATTTTGGTGGCACGCAAACAACAATGATAAAAAATTGACTCATAGAGGTGATGATTTTGGTCACACCAACATGTAAGGAGCTCCACAATTCGAGATGCAAGCTCAAGCAACCTCAAGCCTCCACCTCCAAGCTCCATCCTCTATAGCCGCATGCAAGACAAGAAAAGAGGAGATAAGAGAAGAAGAATAGAGGAGATGATGGAAAGCTTCTCCTCCAAGATCCCTCACTCACTCCCTCACTTCTTCACACTCCCTCTCTCACGCACACAGAAGTAAGCAAGAAGAAGAGAATAATAAGAGAACAAAATTTTCCCCACACTAAAGAATGAGCTTCTCATTCACCTTTTAGGTTTATATACAAGCCCTAAATCCCTTGGACACCTATCCCCTTTTTTACATGATCAGGCATCTTACCAAGGTCCTCTTTCCCTATTCCCTTCTAGATGCCTTATCCCTTCACCTATGTTCATTTCTATTTTACAACTTGCACAAGAGGGAGCGTGGCTCTCTTATAAAATGAATTACATTGTGCCCTATGCTTTCATTGCGAGAGCCCTCGAAACCTCTCCTTCATCCTTAAGAGAGCATATTTCATCCTTGAGAGAGCACCTTGCTAGAATGTTTGGCACTTTCCTTCATCCTTGAGAGCACTTTGCTAGAATATTTGTGCTCTCCCACGTTTTTTCTGAGCTTGCCTTCTCCTCCACTTTTCTTGCCTAGCCAGAATGAGCTTCTTCATTCACTTTTTGACTTGGGCTTCCTTGGTCTCCCTCTGCTTCTTTTTGGATCCGTGGTTCATGTTCATGACATGTCTTGTAATAGTAATGCTTTCTTTAGGGGTCATGGAAATGTTGTGAGTCGCAATACTTGGATCTATTCTCTTTGGCTTGTCTAAAGACCATGCATACACATCAATGAACTCCCTTGGGAGATTTATGAGATCATGCTTTTCCTTCTCGGTTAGGCCATTTTCTATGTACATGGGTCGAGGCTTTCCTTTTCCTCTCACAAAGTTGACCTCCTTAACCTTGGCTAATCCTTTGATGGGTTCACTTGCTTAACCTTGGCTAATCCTTTGATGGGTTCACTTGCTTGCCATTTCCATTTGGCTCCTACTAACACCACTATTTGATCACCCTTTTTGTACTTGGTGAACTGCTTGGGAAAGTTGTCCTAGGGTTTTCTTCTACCGTTCAACTTTTGAAGACTTTTACTGTTTTCTTTTCTCCTCTCTTAACCTCCTATGCCGTAGGTGGATTGGGAGGTCTCCCTTGGTGTGTCAGGTCCAATGTGGTTGAGGTATCTCTCAAGGTCACTATCAGAGCTCACCTCTGACCAAAAATTATACTCATCATCCTCACTAGAAGAGGCTGTCTCCCCTAGTGCTTGCAACTCTAAAGCTAACTCTACTCCAAATAGCGGTGTGGTGCAAGAACAAGCTAGTACCACTTGCTCATAATCTACCACCTTGAGGCATTCTAGCCAAGATTGATCGCAATCTACCTTGGCAACTCCTTTGCTCACTCAAAACATGTTGATCTCTCGAGGTGGGGGCTGGACTTGGATAATCTTTTGCATTGTGGCCTTCTCCTTTGCATTGACTACATAAGGGCTTGTAATCCATAGACCTTCTAGGGTTTGGACAATTTGGTGAGATATAACCCTTTTCTCCACATCTGTAACATTCCACCTCTGATCTTTGACCACTGCTAGTAGACTGCCGTCCTCTGTAACTTTGAGAGGGAAACCTCCTTGGACCGAAATTAGGACCAAACTCCCTAGGCTTTGGTCAAATGTCTTGCATTGTCATTTTGGATTCCAGCAAGTTGAATCTTGCATCTTCATCTTTCTTTCTTCGTTTGTGCATCTCTTTCAGAGAGCAGATATCCTGTGTATGGTTCTTCCTCGAACATTATGAACAAAAGACTCCAGGAATGGTTGGTTTTTGGATATATTCAATGGCTAAATGTCCCTCTTGATGACACTTTCCGCACCATATATTAGAATCCATCGCATCTCTCCCACCTCCCATAGGAGTGGATATATTGGTTGTATTTACCTTCAGTGTCTGTAGCTATTTTGTAATCACATCCATAAGCTCTTTCTTTATACTTGCAACTGAGTTGGATAGGTAGTCCTTCAGATTTTCACCTCCTAGAGTACTTGTAGTAGGGTTTTGGGAAACTTTTGTTATTACTGCATACACTGGTTAGGTTGATCCAAGAGGTCCTCTATTCTAGTTCTGATTCAGAGCTCCTGTTGAGACTTGGGGTTGTTGATTCCAGTGGGTATGATTCCACTATTGTTGAGTTGCCATTGGAGGAATTGTTTGAGGCCACTGTTGTTGTAGTTGAACCATCATTTGAGGCATTGTCCTCTGCGGCCACTATGGATTAGGTGCATTGTATTGCGGCGCTATTTGCATCTAGGGGTAGGGGTAGGGAACTGTCCTTGGAACTGCATTTGGTGGGTTTATCATTCCTGGCATGGGAGGAGGTAAGAATCCTCTTCCCGGGGTCATTGAAAACCTTGCTTCAACTTCGTCATATAGTCTTGCACCTTCCACTACAGCTTGGAGATTGAGTGGTCTTCTCAATTCCACGAACTTGCAAACTTTTGGCTGTAGTTCTCTAAGGAACACTCCTTTTTGGATGTCTTCATCCAAATGATGATTGGCCCATCTCTTCAAGATGGATTCCATTCATGAGACATAAGCCTCTACACTTTCTCTAGAGGATTGGCTTAGGTTCATGAACTCCTCTCGCATCCTCTCTTAAAAACCTTCATGCCTAATTTTAGTAAGGAAGGCTAACTATAGGTCATCCCATGTGCCAAAAGTTCATGCTGCTTGTCTCTCATACCACTAAAATGCCATGCCCTTAAAAGTTTCGAGGAATATTACTAACCAATGCTCAGGGGTTCTGGCATTGTTAGCCACGAACACCATATTGGGGAATATGGGAATTTCCCATAAGTTTAGGACACGTGGTCAAATCTTTGGATTTGTCATAACTTAAACACTATAACTCCAAATCGAGTGATCTATAGCTCAATAGATTCCATTTTTCAAGCGCTTTCCAATGATAGGTAACATCATATGGTCTTGAGAAACTTATGGGCATGTTATCCATGTGCCACCTTTTTAGTATTCAAAAAATGGAAATTGGGAGATTCCCAAACTCACTAATATTGTGTTCACACATGCTACAATAAAATTTGCTACATGAAGATCATGGTATTCATTGTACTCTCCCTTAAAAATTGGCAATGGGACTACATTTGCTAGCCTGTCATCAATATTTCCAGGACGAATTCAACTAAGAAGGGGACCTTGAGTCGCCATGGGGACTTCTATAAAGAGTGTTTTTATGACGTCAAAGGAGGCTTCTGCTGCAAGCTCATTCTCGGCCTTGATTCTTACCTTCTCTCTTTTTACATACCTCTGGACTCGTTTTAGCACTTGTCTCCTTATGGCATAATTCATGAGGGGGTTGGCTCCACGAAGTTGGTCTATACTCAACAGAATAGAATTAGAGGGGGCTTCAATCTCTGGAGGACTCTCTAGCCAACATCTCTTCTACTTCTTGCTTTTCTATGTCTCTAAATTCAACTTTCAAACCACTACAGAGTGGGAGCTATTCCATTCTGAAGGTATCAAAACTCATTCTTCTGAGGATCATTGTTGTGCTATCATCATAATAATGCCAGCTTCTAATGGTTTCAATAGTGTATGTTGTGAAGAATAGTCTATCCACCAACTTCAAGTGAGTTTCTAATTGGACAAATAGAAGATTTTTAGTGCACCACGCATCCCACGTGTCATGTTGTTGAGCATCCATGAACAAATTTCAACTCTTTTCTTTCTTATTTTCATGAACCTCCACTGACCATGACTCCTGAAGTTTCTTCATGATCTCCCACTTGATGATGTTTGTAAACTTCTCAATGAATGCCAAATCTTCCATGGATGGTCATTCTCCTTGTTTCTACACTTCAGTTTGTTCTCAAACAAATTTCCACCAAGATGCAAGTTTCTGCTACTTCAACAGGAAGAGGAAATAGCCCACCACATAGAGCTTGCATCATGATGGTAATGTGTTTCCGACATTTTTGTATATACTTCTTGTAGAAAGTGGCTTTGGTAATGAGAATCTCCAACTCTTCAATGGAAGAAGGGACTTTGCAAACATCCATTGAATTCTTCTCTTCTTGGCAATGTCATTTCCTTCATTTTTCGCCTTTTCTAATGCTAACAACATATTATAGAATATGGGAAATTTCCATAAGTTTGGGACAGGTAGTCAAATATTTGGATTTGTCATAACTTGAACATTATAACTCCAAATTGAGTGCTCTATAGCTCAATAGATTCCATTTTTCAAGCTCTTTCCAATGATAGGTCACATTATATAGATTTGAGAAACTTATGGGCATGTTATTTGGGTGCCACCTTTTTAGTGTTCAAAAAATGGAGATTAGAAGATTCCCAAACTCACTAATATTGTGTTTGCTTGTTGATGGCAAGTTTTCCCAACTACGCACAAAAAACATGGAGCCCCAAGAGAGACACCAAGGAAAAAGGGTTTCTAATGCAAGAAAATCTATATTGTAACATCAATAAGATTTTTTTTCATTCTTTAGAGAACCACAACAAGGAAAAGAACAAATCTTTACGCAGCATCATAGTAGATATCTCCCACAGATTTGATAGAATCAACCATAATCTTCAACATCTTCATAGAATCCATCAAAACTAACAAGAACAAAAAAGAATACACCACTTTTCAATAGTCATAATCACATATGATTCATCTTCATTGTCTTCATAGTTCTCTTTCTTAATCTCTCATAGAAGGATACATTGTTTTGATAGAATTGGCTCTCTCTGACTCTCTCTCTTTCTCTCTCAATCAATAGTATATCATCTCCTCACTACAATACTAAATAATAACTCATAATAATCCTTCTTAGGTCAAGGATTCCCCTCCTAAGAGGTGTGTCTGATATGAAAGGTCACCAGAGCCACTACAATGACTCTTCATAGCTCATCACTATCACTTCACTCAAATCTTCTCTTGAGTCTTCAGTAGCTACTTCTTCCACTTCCTTGAGCTCTTTTTAACTTACATTCCCCTCTTTCCAAGGCTAGAAAATTTTCCCAAAGTCACGCATACATTCCACAGAAAACTTACAAAATCATACAAAATAGAACAGAAAAGCAATAGAGCAGGATCAGAGGCTCTATAGAAGCTCATCAGAGGATTATAGAAGGTCAACAAAAAACATCAGAACCTCATAACTCAAACTAAAACCATTCCAAACTATCAAAAACTATTTAATAAGATTTCAAAAGGACCCAACCTTAATCAATCATCAATCCATGCTTCATAAGAAGAAAATCAGAACAAAACAGAAGCTAAACAGAAGGTATCAGAACCAATCAGAATCTCAACAGAACCTATTAGAACATCACAGAACCTCATATTTCTACTGAGAATCATCATGACCTTACAAAACATAATCAATATCATCCAAAACACTCTCAAAAACTTCCAAAACAACTAATCATCACTCAAAATCCATAAAAACCCAACCATTCAAGCCTCAAAAATAACAAAAATCAACCAAAAAATCTAGTCATTTCAGCCTTCAACATGGGGGTAAAGGTGCCTCTACCTAGTTGCTTGTGTATTACTACATTGACAGTACTACCCACGCCTGCAAACTGTAGGCAGTGGACACCCGTCATCATCACTTTATTCTTTATTCTTGTAGTGACACATGAATAAAGGAAAGGTCAGTCACACATTGTGATTGTTGGAGTTCCCACATTGTGACTCTCTCTGTCTCTCTGTCTCTCTCTCTCTCTCTCTCTCTCTCCCACCATAGCTCTCCTGTGCAAGATTCAATCCTTCTCACCTTTCAATTGGTATCAGAGCATGGTTGCTTGAGCATTTGAGCTTGCTCCATGACTCCTTCAACATTCATTCAAATCCCTACACTATTGGTTCTCACTCTTGGCAGCCATATTCGACTCGTTCGAGCTCCAATCACTCCTCGACTTCCCGGACCATTTGGGCACCCTTAGGGCATTCCTTTAGAGGTATTGAAGCATTATTTTGAGTGTTTTTTTCAGTTTTTAGGGTACAGCAGGAAGGGATAGCCATAGCTCCCCCATTTTGTATCTTGGCTCCTACCTGATTAGGCTTGACAAGCTTTGTGTAGGCCTTCTTTAGGACCTACTTGAGCCCCCCTTCTAGCCCATTAATTCCATGTGGACTAGTAGCATACCCAACAAGATCATCCTTGTTTGCACTAGCTTGAAGACCTATAAAAATATCGTTTTTTACTTCAACCCTCCCATGGTACTCATTGGCAGCTTGAAAACACTTCATTAAGCACTTGGGAACACCCCCTTGATGCTCAACATTGGTGGTTTATCATTGGCATTGATTTGTGGACTGATATAACTCAGTCTAGGACTATTTTCCACAATCCATAGGTAGCCACAAATAGTGTTACATCAACACTTTATGTTTATGCTTGGATAGCATTGACATTTGATGCTTGAATGGTCCCAAATGGTTCTAAATGGTCCCAAATGGTCCCTGAATGTTAGGGGAATGCATGACTATTTATTGGCCATCATTTGAAGATAATTTAGTGGCCTAAAATACTCAGTTTTACATAGTAAATCATTGCTATACACTCAAGGGCTGAAGCTTATTTAGTCACTTTATGCTTTGCCTATTGGTCACACAGGTGCTTCTCTCGGGTGTTTCATATGACTATTGGGATGCAAGTGAAGGTTAAAAAATGCTTTGGATGGTTTTTGAATGTATTTTGAGCCTTTTTTGAGCTTTGTATTGGTTGGCATTTACTTGACATTGGTCTACATTGGCATGCTTTGTGAAAAGGTTATATCTATGGTCTATGTATGACTCGTTTATACATGCTTGATGCTTATGTTACCTACACATGCTAGTTATATTGTTTAGACTTGATTGCTACTGTAGCTTTGTTTGGGCTTGCTTTGGATATTCTAAAGCTTCTTTTGGTCTTAATTTGGCTTGTTAGAGATTAATTGGGATTGTCTTCATGACATTGGATGCTATCATTGGATATTTGACCGCTCATATGCTCTGGATGTCTTACTGATGTATGATCTTGGATAATTCATCATCACTGGTGCTCTTACATACTTTGTTTGAGCTTATTTTCTTGACACTTACAGCTTTTGTGCCAGTGGGAGTGTCTTTGTATACTTATCAGATTTTGAGGAGTGCAGGTTATGCACATTGATCTATTGGATACTTGAGATTGGGATCTCCTTGTGGATGATGTATCATTGATATTTCTTGTGGTCCATGTAGATGTACTTGGGCTGATTCAGCTTTGTATTCATTGAGTAGACACCAACTTTGTCAGGTCTTGACAATGGTATGTACATTTTGCCCTATTGATTGGGGGTGTACTGACTTTATCAACAGACTTTATTTGACATTATTGGGTGTTGGCTCATGTCAGTTTGACTGTTACATGCTTTTTGATGTCTGTTTTATGTTGGTTCTACATTGACACAGTCAGTGGTTGACTTGGAATATTGTTTTTTGCCTACTATTAGCTCTCACTATACACTGCTGCAAATTATTACAACAAGCATATATATTTAGACGATGATGTATTTTTCATGCTAAATCATCGTGGTTTGATGTACTTTTGATGGTACTTGGTGGGTAGCATCATTAAATACTCATTTCTTGCCATTTTGCCTTGGTTTTGGTGGTTTTCTTGTCATTTTCTGCAATTTACAACAAGCAATTTTGAAGTGTCTACAATGTTTCAACTTGTAGTATGGCATCTTCTTCTACTGGCATTGCTATCTTCAACATCACTAAGCTTGATGGTTTGGTGGTTTTCTTGTCATTTTGTGCAGTTTACAGCAAGCAATTTTGAAGTGTCTACAATGTTTCAACTTGTAGTATGGCATCTTCTTCCACTGACACTGCTATCTTCAACATCACTAAGCTTGATGGTATGAAATATGCCTATTGGAAGAGCCAAGTTTGGCAGGTACTCGTGTAGAAATCATAGATAAAGCAACTAAGGTTGAGTGGAGAGTAGCCTGAAACTATGAATAATGACGAATGAATGGAGCTTGATGCATTATGCAAGTCCTTTCTCACTAAAAATAGGTGTATTATAATGTGGTTGAGGAAGCACATAATGCTTTTTGAGATAAGATCAAGAACCTCAATGACAAGAAAAGTCCTGCAAGTCAAATGTATTGGCTAAAACAACTTATGAATCTCTGCATGAAAGAGAATGTGACCATGTCAAGTCATCTAAGCCAGTTTCATGCTATTCTTAAGAACTTGGTTTTGCAAGGCATTGATTTCAAAGAGGATGCCACTCCGCTGTCCTTGCTTGGAACTCTTAATGAGTCTTGGGATGTATTTCGCACTACCTTATGTGCTTCTGCCACTACTTTGAAGCTATCTAATGTTGAGAGCTCTCTTCTATAGCAAGAAGAGATAAACTGTAAGAATTTGGATGTCTCTCGTGTGTCTCATGCTTTCACAGCTAGAGGTCGACACGATGGAAATGAAAAGAATGATTGTGGTATTGGCCATGGATGAGATTCATAGAAATCTCGGTCCAAGTCACATGGCAAGTCACACAGTAAGTCTTTTGGAGAAATGCCAATCTGACTTGTCATCATTGTGGGAAGAAAGGCCACATAAGGCCACAATGTCATGAATTACGCAATGAAAGGTGCAAAGATAAGGGGAAAGAGAAAGTGCAGGAAAAGTCTTCTGATCGCAGCTTAGTACCTGCTAAGTCAAGTGTTAAAATTTAAGAGATCAATGCTATGCAGCCTGAGGATAGTGATGGGGATTATATCCTTGTAGCAGCTTCATCTAGTGCTTCACATATGATAGAGATACACTCTATGTATGTATAGTGTTGGCTCTTGGACTTAGGTGCATCCTTTCATGTGACACCTTGTCGAGAGTGGTTCCATTCATACCATTTTGTTTCGGGTTTTGTGCACTTGGGTGATGACAGATCTCTTGAGATTGTCGGCATTGGTGTGATGTTAGGCTGCAGTTTTCTTCTAGTAGAAATTTTGTTATTCACAATGTACATCATGTACTTGCATTGACATGCAGTCTCATTTCTGGACAGCTTGATGACACAAGATATCATGTATCTTTTGGAGGCTCTGCATGGAAGATGACTCGTGGCAGGCTTGTGCTTACGAGAGGTGCCAAGGCTGGCAGCCTCTACCCCTTAGTTGTTTCTGGATCTAGAGTTGATCATGCTTTTTCTGTGGGGTCTTTACCTCATGTATCTCTTTGGCATGTCTATTTGGGACACATATTCATTATGTTGAAAGAGGGGAGAGAGAGACAGGGATGAGCTAACAGAGAACCATCAGGTTCTTCTTCTTCTCTTTCATTATTCAACACTAGATTAATAACCACACTACAAAGAATAACCTAGTGTAAGTGTAACTAGACTGACTAACTCAGTAACTAACTCTAGTCAGGTCATCGACTAGCTAAACCCACTTATTCAATGTAGTCACAGATGTCAGTCATACATAAAGACGGACAGATGGGAGAGCTTGACTTCTAACACTCCCCCTCAAGCTCAAGACAGCATCTGCACACCAAGTAGCTGTCTAAAACCACAAAACTTATCTTTACCCAGAGACTTGGTAAAGATATCTGCAACTTGCTCATCAGTCCTCACATGCATGAGATTAACCTTTCCTGCAAGAACCATCTCTCGAATGAAGTGGTAGTGTACCTCTATGTGTTTTGTCCTGGCATGGTAAACTGGATTCATGGCCAGGAGTACACTACTAAGATTGTCGCATAACAGTGTCACTGAAGCATCAATCTGTATATCCAAGTTAGCCATAAGCTTGAGTAGCCATGTAATCTCACATGCTGCCAATGCAGCTTCCCTGTACTCAACCTCAGTACTAGATAAAGCAACCGTAGACTGTTTCTTGCTACTCCAGCTGATCATGCCGCTACCAAAGCCAAAAGCATAGCCACTCGTAGACTGTCTGTCAAATGAGCATCCTGCCCAATCTGCATCTGTGTATCCAATCAGTGTCAAGGGCTTATCTCTGACATAGAACAGCCCATAGTCTACAGTGGAATTAACATACCTCATGATGCGTCTAACTACATCCAAGTGTGGCTTCCTCGGCTTCTGCATAAACTGGCTTATCAGCCCTACAACATAGCTAAAGTCAGGCCTAGTGATGGTTAAGTAAATCAGACTTCCAACCATCTTCTTGTACATAGTCACATCTTCAACTTCAGCCCCAGTGTTCATGTCTAGTTTTACATTCTGATCTAGAGGTGTATCCAGTGCTTTGCATTCAGCCATGCGATACTTCTTAAGCATTTCCATGGCATAGTGCTTCTGCATCACCATAAACCATTTTCAGCCTGGTACAACCTCAATACCCAAGAAATACTTCAGATCTCCTAGATCTTTCATGTCAAATTCAAATTTCAGCATCTTCATTGCATGCTGAATTCCCATGTCATTCTGCTTTTTGTAACATTCCTTCACTATGTGCCCATACCTGCCACAATAATGGCAATCTTTGTCCCTGTTGGACTGATCAGAAGACTGCCAAGTTCCAGATCCACCTCCTCTTCCTCGAGGTGATCTCCCCCTGCCTCTAAAACCACCAGATCCTCGCTGGCCCTGTTTATTGGCACCATGTCAATTTCCCTGCTGCTGCTGCTGTCCATAGGCATTACGAGTGTCACCACGATCTCGATATGAACCACGACCTCTGCCTCCTCTGCCACGCTGGCTAGAGTATAACACAGTGTCTCTACTCTGAGAGGCACTGGAACCTGTATTTAGGCCAAGTTTGACCTCCTCATGCAGCAACAATGCAACCAGTTATTCCCAGTCAGGGGGATCTGCTCTAACTGAGATGGAAGTGTCAAATGCTTTGTATTATTTTCCTAAACCATTCAATGCAATAGCAATCATATCATCTTTTTGATACCCTTGAGCCAATGGTAGCTAACTGATCAGCTATGGTCTTGATCTTCGTGGTATACACTTGGATGCTCCTGCCATTTCTAAACATATTATTGAACTGCTGTTTCAACTGGATCTTCCATGCATGTGTCATGGTTCCATAATTTCTCATCAGTATATCCCAAGCATCCTTCGGAGACTCACAGCCAGTGATTTGAATAGCCATAGCATCGGATATACATAGTGAAAACCAATGCAGTACCTTACATGCTCTTTCAGTCCATAACCTGTGAGCTCTCTTCTGTTCATTTGCTGCATTTGCTTCAGGCAATTCAGGAGTTGCTTCATCTCCTGTGCATAAGTCCCAATATCCTCTGCCAACCAGAAAATTTTTCATTCTGAATTTCCATAATGCAAAGTTTTTGTTGTCTAGCTTTTCTCCAACTATTTGCGTGATATTATCAGTCCCATGTGCATTAGCCATGATGCAACAGATTGTATGTCAAATGCCTGACTCCCTACAAGTCAATAAGTCCGATTGACTAAGTTCAGTCCACTACAGTTGATGATAATTTTTTGCAATTAATTGTAGTAAAAAGCCAGTAAATTTCAGCCTAGTATCAGCCCAAAATAGTCCACAATCAAGTGGTCTAGCTCGTAGAAATAACTGTCAATACATATGCTGTGTACTTGCTTCAGATTGAACTCCTGCAAATCCGCTGCCACGGTCCAAAAACATGCAGTCTAAACCTATAAATTGTGATTAACAGCAGCACTTTCAATGCCAAAAACAACATGCACACTTGTCATATATGTCCCAAGTCTTCTCAGATGACTGCAAGTATATATGTCACTCCAGACATGAGCATAGAAGCACAAACCAGTGCATAATCAGCAAGTACAAGTGTCAACAGTTTTGTTTCCAGGTTGCAGTCAACCAAAAAATAGCATGACCAGCTTCAAACCGCTTCAAAGTGTCTTCAACCAAACCATACATTTCCTCCAATATGACAAGGTCAATGCATGACTATGTAGTGACCATAGACTGTCTGTCTCTGATGAGCAAAGTCATACATTACTTCTGCAATTTGTATTCAGCCAAAAAAATAAGATTGCATTTGCTTCAGCTCCAAAAATTTCAGCATTCAGTAGCACTTAATGCTTTTCTCAACCCATGAACATTCTGACATACATATGTCAGTACATACATCTCATAGATGTCACCAAATGTCACATTATACTTCAATAAAGAATAAATGCTTAGAACAGTGGAAACCCCATCATTGAGAAGCTCGACAAGAACAACTACCCTTTATGGAAGTTTTGTGTCACGAACTTCCTTATTGGAAAAGGCATCTATGAGTTTGTTTCAGGTGAAGAAAAGGAGCCGGAGGTGAGTGATCCTCCTACTGCAGAAGAGACAAAGGCATGGAAGGAATGGAATGCAAAAGACAAAAAGGTCATGTATTGGTTGTTTGCAGTAATTGACAATAATATGCTAGGATATATTAGAAATGTAAAGAATTCATATGCAGCTTGGACCATACTTGAAAGTATGTTTTCCGTAAATACAAAGGCACGAAAGATTCAACTCATGCAAGAGTTGAATATATTTCAACACCTTACCGATATAGTATTCTTGCAATCAAAGAAAATTTCAAAGCCTACTGTCTAATTTTCCTCTTTTATGATTTTGATAAACCAGCCCCAGCCTCTCCTATTGATAGGTAATGCATGATAGCAGCATATCAAGATGGGATAGAGGCCGTATCAATTTTAAACATTTTCTCAATATCACTTCCTTTAGCCAAAGTCTCTTTCAGCTCCCCAAAATACACAAAGCATTCCACAATACCCTATAACTTCAGTGGCTTACTTCTAATCTCATAGTCGAATTCCTGCAAACTGATTAACCACTTTGCTAAACGATCAGGCGCGGCTATAGCTTGTTCATCAGCAATCTAAGCCCTTCTGCCTTCGTGTTGAGAAACATGGATCTTGAACATAGTTTAACTATGGAGGCTTGAACTCATAAGAAAGAGACATGAAGACTAATGACTAGACACATACTTTCACTCAAGTAAATTAGGTTCCAAGATAGATTAGCTTGGACTCATAAACACAATCTTGAGTGATATGTTACAAACTCTAAGTACAAAATACAATAACATTTTATTTAAAAAGTGACCCAAGTACATGATTTTATAGCTTTCTAGCTTCTCCACTCTCCTCACTATGCATATGGGATTCAGGACATACCTTCTTAGAGCATAGATCATTTGTTATTTCTCAACACCCCTCCTCAAATGATGAATCCCTACACTTGTTAGCTTTTTTCCCCCCTACATGATAATATGGCCGAGGAGACTAGCTAATAGGCAGCCTAGTCAAGTTAAAGCTTGAGACTTTACATCTTTAGCAAGGGTTTTTACAAAGAAAATCCATTAAGGGAAACATAAAGATCCACTATGGGAACTAATTCCTTAGAACAATCTGTCAGAGTTGTTGATGGTAGTGAAAGCATCTTCATCTTCATCTTCATTCATGAATTGGTCTTGGTGGTGATCATTCTGTATTTGCTGTGCTCTTTTCTTATGAAAACATTCACTGGCTATATGGCCAGCCTTACCACAATAATGATATGTCATTTAACTTTTGTTGTTGGTGTTGAATCCTCAACCTCTTCCTTTGGCTCTAGCAGCTCCTTTGGTGTGTAAGAGATTTTCCTAGATGATGGAATATCATCTTTTGCATTCTTGTTCTTTCGTTTTTTCTCTTCATCATCAAGGAGAGAGTGCTCAATATCTTTAAGTGAGAGACTGGGAACATTACTTAGTGTTGAAATAAGGTTCTCATATGGTTCATGATTAACACTGGCAAGTAGCACTGCTATTGCCTCATCCTCATCAATGTTCTTTTTAAGAGTTGCTAGCTGAGTTTTAAAGCTCTTGAACTTATTGATGTGTATAGTCATAGAAAATTGCATAAGTAATTTTACCTTTGAGTTCTTTGCTTGTGTACTAAAGATCTTGTCAAGTTCTTTCTATGCTTTCTTTGCATCCTTGATGCCAGAGATGTGGTGTAGTACATCATTGTGGAATCGCAAGAGGACACTTCAATGGAGATATGACAGTTCACAAGGTACTGCAGTCCCAGCTGTGATGGCCCACTCTTTTTCGAGATGCAGCACAATTCGTAAAGCATTATGATGAGTGCCAACGTACTAAGGTCCCTATTCATAAGGGACCTCACTGGACCTCGCCACCACTCTCTCTTTGTTTTTTATCCATTCATTATCTCCTCTCCTTCCATCTCTCTCTTTTTTTCTATTTCTTTATTATGTTGTATGTTTATTCCCTCTCTCTCGTTCCTTCTTCCTTTTTCTCGTCCTCGCCCTCTCTCATTTTCTTTAACAAAACATATATCTCTCTCTTCTACTACTACTACTACTACTACTACTACAAAAAAAGAAAAAGAAAAGAAAAGAAAAAAAAAACTACTACTACTACCACTACTACTACTACCACTACTAACAAGAAAAGAAAAAAAACTACTATTACTACCACTACTACAACAACAAAAAATAAGAAAACTAGACAAAAATAAATAAGAAAATAAAAAAAACTATTACTACTACTACAACAATAACAACAACAACCACAACAAACAAGAAAACCACTACTATTATTACAACTATGACTATGACTATGACCACGACCACGACCATGACTATGACGACGATGATGACCACCACTACCACTACCACTACCACTACCACTATAATAAATAAGAAAAGAAGAAAAAACTACTACTACTATCACTACTACGATAACAACACCAAATAAGAAAACTAGACAACAATAAACAAGAAAACAAAAAAAACTATTACTACAGCAACAACAACAACAACAACAACAACAAAAAACAAGAAAACCACCACTACTACAACCATGACTACGACGACTACGACTACGACCATGACCATGACTATGTCTACAACTATGACCACGACCACAACTATGTCTATGACCACGACTACCACTACCACTATCACTATAATAAACAAGAAAAGAAGAAAAATAACAATAACAACTACTACTACTACAATAACAATAAATAAGAAAAGAAGAAAAAACTACTACTACTACAAAAATAAGAAAACTAAACAACAATAAACAAGAAAAGAAAAGAAAAAAACTACTACTACTACTACAAACAAGAAAACAACAACCTCTCCCTCCCTCTCTCATTTACTCTCTCTCCCTCAACCTCTCCCTTTCTTTCTCTCTTTCCCTATTATGTTTAATATTTTTTCTCTCTTCCTCTCCCTCTCTCATTTCCTCTCCCTCCCTCACCCTCTCCCTCTCTTTCTCTCTTTCCCTATTATGTTTAATGTTTTTCCTCTTATCTCCTCTCCCTCTTCCTCTTCCTCTCTCATTTCCTCTCCCTCCCTCCCCCTCTTCCTCTCTTTCTCTCTTTCCCTAAATTGGTTTAATGTTTTTTCTCTCTCCTCTCCCTCTCCCTCTCCCTCTCCCTCTCCCTCTCCCTCTCTTTCTCTCTTTCCCTATTATGTTTAATGTTTTTTCTCTTATTTTCTCTCCCTCTCTCATTTTCTTTTCTCTCTTCCTCTCCCTCTCTCATTTCCTTTTCTCTCTTCCTCTCCCTCTCTCATTTCCTCTCCCTCTCCCTCTATTTCTCTCTCTCCCTCTCCCTCTCTCTCTTTCTCTCTTTTCCTATTATTTTTAATGTTTTTTTCCTCTCTCTCTCTTTCCTCTCCCTCTCTCATTTCCTCTCCCTCCCTCACCCTCTCTGTCTCTTTCCCTGTTAAGTTTAATGTTTTTTCTCTCTTCCTCTCCCTCTCTCTTTCCCTATTATGTTTAATGTTTCCCTCTCTTTCCTCTCCCTCCCTCTCCCTCTCTCATTTTCTCTCCCTCTCTCATTTCCTCTCCCTCCCTCACCCTCACCCTCTCTTTCTCTCTTTCCCTATAATGTTTAATATTTTCTCTCTCTCCTCTTCCTCTTGCATTTCATTTTCTCTTTTCCTCTCCCTCTCTCTCCTTCTCCCTCTCCTTCTCCATTTCCCTATTATGTTTAATGTTTTTTTTCTCTTTCTCTCATTCCTTCTTTCCTTTTCTCTCTTCCTCTCCCTCCCTCCCTCACCCTCTCCCTCTCTTTCTTTCTTTCCCTATTATGTTTAATGTTTTTTCTTTCTTCCTCTCCCTCCCTCATTTCCTTTTCTCTCTTCCTCTCCGTCCCTCATTTCCTCTTCCTCTCCCTCTCCCTCTCTTTCCCCCTTTCCCTATTATATTTAATGTTTTTTCTCTCTCTCTCTCTCTTTTTCTCTCCCTCCCTCTCCCTCTCTCATTTCCTCTCCCTCCCTCACCCTCTCCCTCTCTTTCTGTCTTTTCCTATTATGTTCAATATTTCTTCTCTCTTCTTCTTCCTTTCTCTTTCCCTATTATGTTTAATGTTTCCCTCTCTTTCCTCTCTTTCCTCTCCCTCTTTCTCTCCCTCTCTCATTTCCTCTCCCTCCTTCTCCCTCTCCCTCTCTTTCTCTCTTTCCCTATTATGTTTAATGTTTTTTCTCTCTCCTCTCTCTCTCTCATTTCCTTTTCTCTTTTCCTCTCCCTCTCTCATTTCCTCTCCATCCCTTACCCTCTCCCTCTCTTTCTCTCATTTCCTCTCCCTCCCTCACCCTCACCCTCTCGCTCTCTTTTTCTTTTTCCCTATTATGTTTAATATTTTTTCCCTCTCCCTCTTTCTCTCCCTCCCTCACCCTCTCCCTCTCTTTCTCTCTTTTTCTATTATGTTTAATGTTTTTTCTCTCTTCCTCTCCCTCTCTCTTTCCCTATTATGTTTAATGTTTCCCTCTCTTTCCTCTCCCTTCCTCTCCCTCTCTCATTTACTCTTCCTCCGTCACCCTCTCCCTCTCCATCTCTTTCTCTCTTTCCCTAAATCGGTTTAATATTTTTTCTCTCTTCTCTCCTCTCATTTACTTTTCTCTCTTCCTCTCCCTCTCTCATTTCCTCTCCCTCCCTCTCCCTCTCCCTCTCTTTCTCTCATATCCTCTCCCTCCCTCACCCTCACCCTCACCCTCTCTTTCTCTCTTTTCCTATTATGTGTAATGTTTTTTCTCTCTTCTCTCCCTCTCTCTCCCTCTCCCTCTCTTTCTCTCTTTCCCTATTATGTTTAATGTTTTTTTCCTCTTTCTCTTGTTCCTTCTTTCCTTTTCTCTCTTCCTCTCCCCCTCTCATTTCCTCTTCCTCCCTCACCCTCTCCCTCTCTTTCTCTCTTTCCCTATTATGTTTAATGTTTTTTCTCTCTTCCTCTCCCTCCCTCATTTCCTTCTTCCTCCCTCACCTTCTCCCTATCCCTCTCTTTCTCCATTTCCCTATTATGTTTAATGTTTTTTCCCTCTCTCTCTCTTTCCTCTCCCTCCCTCTTCCTCTTCCTCTCCCTCTCTCATTCCCTCTCCCTCTCTTTCTCTCTTTCCCTATTATGTTTAATGTATTTTCTCTCTTCCTCTCCCTCTCTATTTCCCTATTATGTTTAATGTTTCCCTCTCTTTTCTCTCCCTCCCTCTCCCTCTTCCTTTCCCTCTCTCATTTCCTCTCCCTCCCTCACCCTCACCCTCTCTTTCTCTCTTTTCCTATTATGTTTAATGTTTTTTTTTCTCTTCCTCTCCCTCCCTCTCCCTCTCTTTCCCTATTATGTTTAATGTTTTTTCTCTCTCCTCTCCCTCCCTCTCCCTCTCTTTCCCTATTATGTTTAATGATTTTTCTCTCTCCTCTCCCTCTCTCATTTCCTTTTCTCTCTTCCTCTCCCTCTCTCATTTCTCTCTTTTCCTATTATGTTTAATGTTTTTTCTCTCTCCTCTCCCTCTCGCATTTCATTTTCTCTTTTTCTCTCCCTCTCTCCTTTCCTCTCCCTCTCTCTCTCTTTCTCTCTTTCCCTTTTATGTTTAATGTTTTTTCCCTCTTTCTCTCGTTCCTTCTTTCCTTTTCTCTCTTCCTCTCCCTCTCTTATTTCCTCTCCCTCCCTCCCTCACCCTCACCCTCTCTTTCTCTCTTTCCCTATTATGTTAAATGTTTTTTCTCTCTTCCTCTCCCTCTCTCATTTCCTCTCCCTCCCTCATTTCCTTTTCTCTCTTCTCCTCTCTTCCTCATTTCCTCTTCCTACCTCTCCCTCTCCCTCTCCCTCTCCCTCTCCCTCTCTTTCTCCCTTTTCCTATTATGTTTAATGTTTTTTCTCTTTTCCTCTCTATTGAGATGACAAGCTCAACACATGCGGACATTAATGATGGACCGCCTAGTTAGATGGGTCCACACGTCTACACTTAGCACGTCGGTGGTCAATATGACTCTCACATGGCCACTGACTCATTACTTATTATATTCAGGTTGTTACACCTATTTACAGCTTGCATAGTTATAGCGCCAGTCAACTAGTGTAGTCGGTTATGCATTGTTTGACTTAGTAGGCCACTTTCCTTTATGTTGTATCTTATCTACACTTTGTGTACATTGTAAAGTGTGTGGAAGAAGAAGAAAAAACCAACAAGAAAACGTTTTGGCCTCCACCTCTCTTCTTGTCTCTTGAGTGAGCTTCTCCTTGTGCATTCTGTGTGTGTTCGGCACAACATCTTGAGCAAATCCCCCCACCACGCGATTCTTGACACTCTCCCTCTCTCATTTCCTCTCCCTCCCTCTCCCTCTCCCTCCCTTTCTCTCTTTCCCTATTATGTTTAATGTTTCCCTCTATTTCCTCTCCCTTCCTCTCCCTCTCCCTCTCTCATTTCCTCTCCCTCCCTCTCCCTCTCCCTCTCCCTCTCTTTCTCTCTTTCCCTATTATGTTTAATGTTTCCCTCTCTTCCTCTCCCACTCATTTCCTCTCTCTCCCTCTCCCTCTCATTTCCTCTCCCTCCCTCTCCCTCTCCCTCTCTCAATACACATGAATTTTAACAAAAACAAGTAAAAGAGAAAGAGAAAATACAAAAACAAAGCAAGAAGAAACAATACACTCATGTAGAGGCTCGAAGAAGGCTCCTCTTTGTGACGGCGGCTCCTCTTTGCGACGGCGGCTTCTCTTCACCCTCCGTACACTTCCTCATATTCTTCATGAACGGCGACGACGACGATGAAAAGCTTTCCTTCTCCCTGTCCCTCTCAAATGCAAGTTGTTTGCTCTCTCTTTTGTGTATGTGCGCAAAATAACGCGCTTGGGTTTCGGCCTGTGTTTTTTCATCTAAGTACCATTGCTATTAGCGTCGCATTTGTGATGCAAATAGTGACGCCGCTACTTTGTGTCGCAAAGCGCCGTCGCTATACCTCCATATCCTTGTAGTGCAACCATAAAACAAAATAACCGCTTACTTACGCATAGAAACCGCGATTCCAAGGCTTGTATCTCATAGACGGGAGGCCACTGACACTTCTTCTTTGCCATTGATGCACTCTCTCAGCTTGATCTATATTCTCTATCAGTTCAACATCATCGTTTACTATGGATTCATCTTCACAACCCTCCCCCTTCCCTCTTGAATTGATGTGTATGAATAAGTTCTAAGAGGAGAGAGGAGAGAGAAATACTAGTAAATTAGAATTCTAAATACTCCATAAAAATCAGCCAAATTATAGTCATCTCCTTCCTCTCTCTCTTTTGATCAGGAATATATATATCTCTCTCTAGAAGGTTGAGGGCTGGGGGCAATTTTGAGGAGGCGCCAAAAAATTTCTGCCCCGCTCCTGTTTGACAAATTTTCCATTGATTTCAAGGCTTTTATTAAGCCTTTAAAGTATTAAAATAACCGGTTCTTCAGGCTTTTATGTTCACATTGTTCCACAAGTGGATATTTCAATTTTGGACGGGAAAACAAACTCGGATTTGAGATCTGCCTCGATAAGTGGCTTCGAACCATCAAAATCTATAAACCTAGCCTTTGTCGCACACTTTTTGGCTCTTGAATATCCAATAGCTACTTTACAATGCCAAACCTTGCAGGGATTAAATGAGGAGTCAAACAACCTCTAATTGACGAATGAGACTTGCGTTGGATTCTTGCCATCAAAATGCATCTAGGAAAACTCCATCTTAGCTATTTGCCACCGTTTGATTTTTCATGAAAGTTTGGCCTTTAGCGCTTTCTGGGAACTTCTTGCTCCAAAAACAACCTCAAATGCTTCAAGCACGACTCACAATTGGCTCCTAAAATCTAGCTCTCATACACAAATAGAATCTATGTTTTTGAAAAATGCATCACATGCACTCTCAAATATGTGTTTCATATTGTGCTAGACTTCAAGATCCTAGTTGAGTTCTTCAATGCTTGATTTCCTTATTAGATTCTTAACCAACACATAGTTTGGTTAGGATGATTGTGATCAAGATTACATAGTTTGGTCCCTCTTGCTAGCTTAAGGCTAGTTTCTTAGACCAAAAGTTCTTCAAGTTTGCCTTATTTTTCCAAAATCCAAGGGTATGCTTGTAGTTCATAAAAAAGTAGAGGTGGACAATGAATTAGCCTCATCCAACACATAAGACAATGTTTTTTTGGCATGTGAGTTATGTTATTATCTAAACCATTAGAGCTTCTAGTGAAGGAATGCACTAGGCGACGGCCTACACTTTATCTCTCACCTATCTTACATGTCAACGCTAGTGGTCCATCATGTATTCTTGTTGTTGATCTATATTATGCTAGATAGTATGCCCCTTGAAGAAGTGATACATATCACCATGGATTAATACATAGTTGGTATAAACCTTGAGCCTAGCCTAGCTTAGGTTGTGAGCCTCGGCTTTGACTTCTGCATAGGACTTTAATCAAATTATAGATCTTTACTATAACCTAGCCTAATCTAATCATAAACTCTATTTATAAACCTACCCTTGCCCTAGAATTCCCTAGGATAAGTTTGATGTAGCATATACCTGGAGTATGCTTTGTCTAACCTAGCATAAGTTTAGTCTTAGCCTAAGCCTCAGCATATAGATACTTGGCTAGGCATATATATATATATATATATGCTAGGCCTGTCAAGATTGTGGGAGAGAAGGAATGAGTCTCACTTGTAGCTTTCTTGCTTGCACAATGGGGGAATACACACAAAGGTGGAGGCTGAAAACAATTTTCCTCTTCTTAGTTGTGTAAGCCAAAAGAACTCAAGTACATAGAAATAGAAGAACCCTATATATGGGTCTAAAAAAAAACTCAACTAACTAAGGTGGCATACTAACTGAGCCATGAATTAGAGTAGATAAGGATAGCTGTCATCTAGCTATTATTCATGGGCAGTGTACCAACCGCATCTGCAAACTGACAAGTCGGTGACATAAATGCACAACGGTCACCCTGGCGTATCACGAGTGGAGCTCGATATCTCAACACTCCCCCTCGAGCTCAATCCAAATTCCTGCACACCAAGCAGGTCTCTGAACTTACGCAGCTTCTCTCTGCCCAATGCGTTCGTGAATATGTCACCTACCTGATCCTCTGTGCTGACATAAACTAGATCAATAAGACCTAGTAAAACCCTCTCCCGCACATAGTGATAATGCACCTCAATGTGCTTTGTTCTAGCATGATAGACGGGGTTATTTGCCAAGTGTATACTACTCATGTTGTCACAATGAATGACAACTAGCCCATCTATAGGCTGATGCATATCATAAAGTAGCTTATGCAACCAAGCTACCTCACATGCAGCCATTGCTGCACCCTTGTACTCAGCCTTTGTGCTCGACAAGGCAACTATAGGTTGTTCTTGCTGCTCCAAGTGACTGTAGCACTTCCAAAAGAGAACACATATCCACTGGTAGATCGTCTATCAGAAATACTACCAGCCCAATCAACATCAGTGTATCCATGCAACTGTATCTGAATCCCAGTCTCATAAAATAGTGCATACTGCAATGTGGACTTCACATACCTGAGTATGCATCTAGCCGCATCCAAATGTGGTTTCCTTGGAGCCTGCATAAACTGACTTACCAATCCAACAACATAGCTCAAATCTGGCCTGGTAATAGTCATATAAATCAAACTTCCTACTATGAGTCTATACATAATAGGGTCTTCGAGAAGCTCACCTGCATCTATGCTTAGCTTCACATTTTGCTCCAAAGGAACTGAAATAGGCTTACAGCCTCTCATCCCATATTTGGACAGCATGTCCAATCCATACTGCCTCTACAAGAGCCGTATCCCACTTGGTGATCTAATCACCTCAATGCCCAAGAAATAACGCAGCTCTCCCAAATCCTTTATCTCAAACTTCTGCTTCAATAGCATTTTCACATAAAGGATATCTTCATCACTATCACCTCTGATAATCAAATCATCAACATAAATGACAAGCAGCATAATACATTTCTCTATTTTTCTCACATAAAGTGAGAAATCTGCCTTGGAAATATGAAAGCCAATAGTGACAAGATACTGTCCTATCTTGTCAGACCATGCTCTAGGTGCATGCTTCAAGCCATACAAGGCTTTCTTCAACTTGCAAACAAACTCAGGATGAACAGTATGCACATAACCTGGTGGCTGCTCCATATAGACCTCTTCTTGCAAATCACCATGCAAGAAGGCATTCTTTACATCCATCTAATGTAAAGACCATCCCTTTGATGCAGTCATAGCAATGACTGCTCTTACGATTGCCATCCTTGCAACTGGACTGAATGTTTCTTCATAATCAATGCCATATGTTTGTGCATACCCCTTGGCTACTAATCTTGCCTTGTATCTATTCACAGAACCATCTGCATTGTGCTTCACCTTATAAACCCACTTACAACCAATTGCATTCTTATCTTTAGGCAAAGGTACCAATTCCCATGTAGCATTTGCTTCCAAGGCATCCATTTCTTCATCCATGGCTTTCTCCCATTTTTCTTTTCCTATGGCTTGCTCAAAAGAAGTGGGTTCTGGTTCCTGTATCACTTTGACCATATAGGCATAGTGAATGGCTGTAAATCCATCATATTTCAGCCTATCCATAGGATACCTAGCTCTCATAGACCTGCGCAAAGTAGGTTCACTCCCAGGTGCTCTCAAAACATCCCTGGTCTTCCTTACTCTAGGTGTAACAATAGAAGGAATACCCAACTCATCATCAATGCTCTGTTCTGAGCCACTGGATTCACCATCCACATAAGAGTGACTTGCATTCACATCAAACATGGGCTGATCTACCTTCTCTTTTCCTTTCTGTGATACCTGCATACCACTATCTGCATTGCTTTGAAAAGATTCTCCTGATCTCAATCTGCATATCCATGGCGAAGAATGTGAACCACTGCTAGAGGACGCTCCAGGTCCACTAATATCTTATGACTGCTGCTATGAATTCTGTGTAGCATTACCATTTTGTGCATCTACATTATCAATCACATTTACTCGTTTATACCAGCTACTCATTTCATTAAAAAAAACATCTCTACTCACTGTAAACTTATGAGTAGAAGGGTTATAGCATCTATACCCTTTTTGTTGCAGAGAGTAACTTCACTTTTCTTATTCGTAAAATACACCCAAACTTTTCTGCTATAGTCATCAATAAAAGTGACAAAATAATGATAGCCTCCAATAGATGCAGTTTTAGTAGTCCATACATCAGAGTGGATTAATTCCAATGGCTTCTTACTCTCTTGAATATGTCTAGGAAATGGTTTCCTTGCGTGTTTTCCAAATTGACAGGCTTCACATACCTTATGCATTTCTACAACCTTGAATTTAGGCAGTCCTGCAACAATATTTTGGGCCTGCATTGATTTAAGTCGTTGTACATTAACATGACTAATGCATTTATGCCAAATATCACCGGTCCCATGTGCAAACATTGATGCACTCAATTCAGGCATGTCTGCATCCAATGTAAACATTCTGCCCTTCTTCTTTCCTTTTGCTATCAAGCGACCTTTATTTTTCATATCCTCAACAAAGCATCCATGAGGATTAAATCTGACCTGCAAGCCTGTTGAGATATCGAGCTCCACTCGTGATACGCCAGGGTGACCGTTGTGTATTTATGTCACCGACTTGTCAGTTGCAGACGCGGTTGGTACACCGCCCATGAATCATAGCGACATGATAGCTATCCTTATCTACTGTAGTTCGTGGCTCAGTTAGTATGCCACCTTAGTTAGTTGAGTTTGGTTTGAGACCCATATAGAGGGTTCTTCTATTTCTTTGTACTTGAGTTCTTTTGGCTTACACAACTAAGAAGAAAAAAAACTGTTTTCAGCCTCTACCCTTGTGTGTCCTTCCCCATTGTGCAAGAAGGAAAGCTTCAAGCGAGACTCCTTCCTTCTCTCCCACAATCTTGACATGGTATCAGAGCCTTGTTCGTGGTAAGGAGCTCAAGAAAGCAAGCCAAGCTCGCGGTGTTCTGGTAAGAGGAGCAGTGCTGCTTTCATCTTCTGTTTTGGGAGCAGATCTCTGCAGGTAGCACAGCCGGAAAGTGCAGGAGTGCATTGTCTCAGGTTGAGACGTCCTTCGCGGTGAAGCAAGAGGGCAGTATATGCTGCGGGGAAGGGCTTGTTTGTGGGAGAGAAGGAAGGAGTCTCGCTTGAAGCTTTCTTGTTTGCACAATGGGGGAATACACACAAGGGTGGAGGCTGAAAATAGTTTTCCTCTTCTTAGTTGTGTAAGCCAAAAGAACTCAAGTACAAAGAAATAGAAGAACCCTATATATGGGTCTCAAACCAAACTCAACTAACTAAGGTGGCATACTAACTGAGCCATAAACTAGAGTAGATAAGGTTAGCTGTCATGTAGCTATTATTCATGGGCGGTGTACCAACTGCGTCTGCAACTGACAAGTCGGTGACATAAATACACAACGGTCACCCTGGCGTATCACGAGTGGAGCTCGATATCTCAACACTCCCCCTCGAGCTCGATATCTCAACACTCCCCCTCAATCCCAATTCCTGCACACCAAGCAGGTCTCTGAACTTGTGCAGCTTCTCTACGTCCAATGCCTTCGTGAATATATCAGCTACCTGTTCCTCTGTGCTGACATAAACTAGATCAATAAGACCTAGTAAAACCCTCTCTCGCACATAGTGATAATGCACCTCAATGTTCTTTGTTCTAGCATGATAGACGGGGTTATTTGCCAAGTGTATACTACTCATGTTGTCACAATAAATGACAACTGGCCCATCTGTAGACTGATGCATATCATAAAGTAGCTTATGCAACCAAGCTACCTCACATGCAGCCATTGCTGCACCCCTGTACTCAGCCTCTGTGCTCGACAAGGCAACTGTAGGCTGTTTCTTGCTGCTCCAAGTGACTGCAGCACTCCCAAAAGAGAACACATATCCACTGGTAGATCGTCTATCAGAAATACTACCAGCCCAATCAGCATCAGTGTATCCATGCAACTGTATCTAAACCCCAGTATCATAAAATAGTCCATACTGCAATGTGGACTTCACATACCTGAGTATGCGTCTAGCCGCATCCAAATGTGGTTTCCTTGGAGCCTGCATAAACTGGCTTACCAATCCAATAGCATAGCTCAAATCTGGCCTGGTAATAGTCATATAAATCAAACTTCCTACTATGCGTCTGTACATAGTAGGGTCTTGTAGAAGCTCACCTGCATCTGTGCTCAGCTTCATATTCTGCTCCAAAGGAACTGAAATAGGCTTACAGCCTGTCATCCCATATTTGGACAGCATGTCCAATCCATACTGCCTCTGCAAGAGCTGTATCCCACTTGGTGATCTAATCACCTCAATGCCCAAGAAATAACGTAGCTCTCCCAAATCCTTCATCTCAAACTTCTGCTTCAATAGCATTTTCACATAAAGGATATCTTCATCACTATCACCTGTCATAATCAAATCATCAACATAAATCACAAGTAGCATAATACCTTTCTCTGTTTTTCTCACATAAAGTGAGAAATATGCCTTGGAAATCTGAAAGCCAATAGTGACAAGATACTGTCCTATCTTGTCAGACCATGCTCTAGGTGCTTGCTTCAAGCCATACAAGGCTTTCTTCAACCTGCAAACAAACTCAGGATGAACAGCATGCACATAACCTGGTGGCTGCTCCATATAGACCTCTTCTTGCAAATCACCATGCAAGAAGGCATTCTTTACATCCATCTGATGTAAAGACCATCCCTTTGATGCATCCATAGCAATGACTACTCTTACGGTTTCCATCCTTGCAACCGAACTGAATATTTCTTCATAGTCAATGCCATATGTTTGTGCATACCCCTTGACTACTAATCTTGCCTTGTATCTGTTCACAGAACCATCTGCATTGTGCTTCACCTTATAAACCCACTTACAGCCAATTGCATTTTTACCTTTAGGCAAAGGTACCAATTCCCATGTAGCATTTGCTTCCAACGCATCCATTTCTTCATCCATGGCTTTCTCCCATTTTTCTTTTCCCATGGCTTGCTCAAAAGAAGTAGGTTCTGGTTCCTATATCACTTTGACCATATATTGTTAGAATATCAAGCTCATTTAGTGTGTGTTGACCGACATGAGCTGGACACAGCTAGTCTAGCCATTGTAGTTAGATACATTAAATAAGTCGGTGCCTTTGGTGTGAATGGTCTTATGACCGTAGGTTGTATCTTTCACTATATAGTGTGGTTTGAATATAGTGTGTGAGAGAGGAAGCTCGTAGCTTCACTCTGCCTTTCATCACTCTGCCTCTTTGAATCTGAACATGGTATCAGAGCAGGACTTGGTGGATCTCTGAGAGTTGGAGAAAGTGAAGATCTACTTCTAGGAAGTGAAGACTCATTTTTCTTTTGTGCAGACAGGCTGCCATTGTGGACTGCAGGTAAGCATTTGTTCATTACACACTCCAGGGTCAAGATCAGAGCTTGTGGCTTCTTGAGAGCCCTGAGGAGGCTGGTTAGAGTGCATTTGGGTGTGGCATCAACATCACCATCATCATCTTCATCAGCAGGAACTGGAAACAGAGGTCTGCAATCAGCGTGATTGCGCCTGTTTGGGCTGAAGGCCTGCACTGTCTACTGCAATCACTGGTGACCATAAATGGGTCATGAGAAGCATGTATGGCTATTGAAAAAGGTCTTTGTGAAGTACATGGAGTAAATACTTGTGGTTGAGCTCTGATATGAGCTGAAACAGAGTGGGCAGAACTGTGTAAATTGTCTGCACTGCTGTATACACAGCATACATGGAGTCTACAACACTTTGAAGAGCATTGGAAGCTCTTGAGTATGCCCAGAAGCACCTGTGAAGTATAGGTACATGCTGGAGGCTACATGTACTTGTCTTGATCAATTGCAAGCTGAGTTTGGTGGCTGAAATACACAGATCTGAAGCTTCTTTTGTGGCTGGAAACTGTCTTGGATTGTGGGCAGTAAGCATTTTGCTTTCTACTGAAGCACAGAGTGACAGATGTAGACATCTGAAAGACATATATACTGTCATATGCATGTTAGAATTGTCTTGGGTTGAGAGGAGCATCAAAAGCCACTGAATACTGGAAGTTTGCAGCTGAAATAAAAGAAATCTTGTCTTCTTGGGATGAATATAAATTGCAGACATTTTTGGTTGACTTGCTTGTCAGATATAGACAGGGTATTGTCACTACATAGTCATGTACTGACGGTGACATACTGAAACAAATGTATGGTCTGATTTAAGGACTTTTTTGAGCTAGTTGAAGCGGGTTATGCTGGTTTATTGACTGCAATCTTTACATAAACTGTTAGCATTGGCACTTGTTAAGAATACACTGGCTGATGTCTCTATGCTTATGTCTGAAGTGGCATATGTACCAGGAGTCAATTTAGCAGCTTTGGAACATGCATTACATGTATCCAGGTGGAGTTTGACTTTGGAAAGGCTGCTGTAATTGCAGTTTACAGGTTTGGACTGCATGCTTTTGGAACCTGGCAGTGGATCTGCAGGAGTTAAATCTGAACCGAACATCAGACATATGTATTGGCAATTGTCTTTATGAGTTGGATCAACCGATTGGGACGTTGTTTGGGCTGATATTTGACTGAAATTTACTGGTTTTTTTCCTGCAATTAATTGCAGAAAACTGTCATAAACAGTTCCGGGCTGAAGTTGAACTGTTAAGAAAATCTTGGTTTGCAGGTAGTCAGGCAAGGTCTGCAACATGGCAAATGCTGATAGAACTGATAATGTAACCCAGATTGTGGGAGAAAAGCTTGATAGCAACAATTATGCAATATGGAAGTTCCGCATGGAGAACTTTCTGATAGGCAAAGGATACTGGGACTTAGTGACAGGTGTTGAGGCTGAACCTGAAGTTCCAGATAGGAATCCTACAGCTGATCAAAGACGAGCACATCGAGCTTGGACGGAAAGAGCTCGCAGAGTTTTACATTGGCTATCATTATGTATCTCGGATGCTATGGTGATGCAGATCATGAACTGTAAATCCCCAGCAGATGCATGGAACATATTGGTCAGGTACTATGGCACAACTACGAGTGCCAGGAAGATACAACTGAAGCAAAAATTCAACAACATAGAGAGGAGGAACAGATCCATACAGGACTATGTCACGGAAATTAAAACCTTAGCAGATCAGCTCGCATCTGTTGGCTCACAGGTAGAAGATGAGGATATGGTTGCAGTGACCTTAAATGGCTTGGGTCCGGAGTATAAGTCTTTTGACACTTCAGTATCTGTGCGGGCTGAGATGCCTGATTTTAATGAGCTGGTTGCATTATTGATTCATGAAGAGGTGAAGCTTGGCTTAGCTACAGGGTCAAGCAGCTCTAAGAATAAGGATGCAGTTTTTTATTCGAATCAGCGTGGTCGTGGTAGCCGTGGTAGAGGCTATGGATCTGGCAGAGGAGGCCAGCAGAATGCATCCTATAGTAATAGCAATCAGCAGTCATCAAATGCAAGAGGTAGTGGCAACTTTCGAGGCAGGGGGAGATCGAACTCCCGTGGCAGAGGCTCATGGCAGCAGCAGCGTCAGTCAGAAAATCCAAATAAGGACAAGGATTGTCACTACTGCGGGAAGTATGGGCATATTGCAAAGGATTGCTGGAAGAAGCAGGGAAATCAGAAGGGCAAGCAGCATGGACATTATGCTACGTCCAGTCAGGCAGATGACTCTGGTGATAGACTGTTTGCCATGCAATATGTCAAAGATAAGGCTGCTGAAAAATCATCTGATGATGTAGTGTGGTACATTGACTCGGGGGCGTCGAATCACATGACCCCTCATGGTGATTGGTTCACGGATATGGTGGCTGAAAAGCATGGCTATGTATGCACAGGTGATGACACGCAACATAGCATTGAGCATAAAGGCAAAGTGCCTCTGGTTGTACATGATGGCAGGAAGAAGAATCTTCATGATGTTTTGCATGTTCCTTCGATTACGAAGAACCTATTGTCTGTGGGCCAAATGACAGAGCAGAACTTGCAGGTTCGCTTCAATAAGCATGGCTGCTTTATTGAAGAGTTTGGCAATGGATGCAAGTTGATCGCGAAAGGCCACAGAAATGGAAGAATGTTCACTCTTGATGCTACACTGCCAGAGCTGAATTCCGCTATGTTTGCTCAGGGTTCTGGCACTATCAGGGACTTAGAGATTTGGCACAAGAGAGTGGGGCATGTCAATTTACAGAGGTTGCAGACCATGCAGAAGAAGCAGCTGGTAACAGGGCTACCTAGATTCCAATATTCAGATATTGGTCATGTCTGCGAGGCTTGCCAGTTTGGTAAGCAGTCACGATTGCCGTTTGTCAGGCATGTAAGACAGAGTACACGACCACTGCAGTTAGTGCACTCTGATGTTTGGGGACCAGCTCATAATGCATCTATGGGGGGTTCCAGATACTATGTATCCTTCATTGATGACTACAGTTGATATACCTGGCTTCACATATTGAAAACAAAAGATGAGGTCTTTGCTGTTTTTCAGAAATTTAAGGCACAGGTTGAGAAGGAATTTGAGTGTTACATCTCTTGCTTGAGATCTGATAGCGGTGGGGAGTATGTCTCCAATGAATTTGCTGATTTTTTGGCTGAAAATGGCATTCGTAGGCAGCTAACCTGCAGCTACACTCCGCAGCAAAACGGAGTAGCTGAAAGGAAGAACAGGGTTCTGATGGAAGCTGCTAGGGCCATGATGAATGAGAAGCATATGCCGCTTTACTATTGGGCAGAGGCTGTTGTGACAGCCGCATATATTCTAAACAGGACTCCCACTGCAGGCATTCATGACATGACACCGTTTGAGAGGCTCTATGGCTATAAGCCGGATGTAAGACACATGAAGGTCTTTGGCTGTCTTGCTTATGTGCACATTCCAGATGAGAAAAGGAAAAAGTTAGATCCCAAAGCGCATAAGAGTGTGTTCATTGGATACTCGCAGGAGAAGAAGGCATACAAATGTTATGATCCCTCTACCAGGGAGACTTTGGTAAGCAGGGATGTCATCTTTGATGAGCTGGGCTCTTGGTATGTCTCACCAGTTGCAGTGCCATCCGATTTGCCTTCCACTCATGTCTCTACAGTTGATATGCAGCAGAGCACTGCTATGACAAGACCTATCAGTCAGACAGTATCCCCATGGACAGGGAGATTGAGGAGCTCACCGTCCACTGACACGGGTATGTCAGTGAGGGGGAGACATGATGTCTTGGACAGCAAAGGAAAAGAGAAAGTTAGTGAGGATGGTATGATGACACCTGGAAAAATGACTTCGGGCTATGAGTCGAGTGATACTTTAGACAGCGAACTTGGTATTCCGACTGTCTATACGCCAGGCACGAGGCAGAACAGGTACATTCCACCTCATGAGAGAGGTGAATCGAGTAGTGCACCACAGCCTAGACGATCGCAGAGGGTCAGATACCCTGTTGACAGGTTGACGTACTCTGGTTATTCTGCAAAGCATTATGCATACATGACAAAAGTGATGGAGATCAAAGAACCAGGTACTTATGCTGAAGCAGCAAAGGATGAAAACTGGTATATGGCTATGGACGAAGAGATGAAAGCCTTGGCTGAAAATCAGACTTGGGATTTGGTACCACTGCCTGAAGGAAAAAAGCCTGTTGGCTGCAAATGGGTTTATAAAATCAAATGTAAGTCTGATGGCAGTGTAGAAAGGTACAAAGCAAGGCTGGTTGCTAAAGGATATGCTCAGCAGTATGGCTTGGATTATGATGAAACATTCAGCCCGGTTGCAAAAATGGCAACCATACGAACTATTATTGCATTGGCTGCTGCAAAAGGCTGGAAATTGCAGCAGATGGATGTTAAGAATGCATTCCTCAATGGTGATTTAATAGAGGATGTATACATGGTTCAGCCGGAAGGGTATGAGCACCCTGATTTTCAGCATTATGTGTGCAGGCTGAAAAAGGCACTGTATGGGCTGAAGCAGGCTCCGAGAGCCTGGCATGCTAGGATCAGCAGTTACTTGCAGAGTCTTGGATTTGTTGTTGGCAGGGCTGATCACAGCTTGTTTACAAAGAAGACTGACAGTGGCTTGGTAGTGCTGGTCATATATGTTGATGACCTGATAATCACTGGAAATGATGACTTGGGAATTCAGCATGCTATGAAGATGCTGAAATCTGAATTTGACATGAAAGATCTGGGAGATCTGAAGTATTTCTTGGGTATTGAGGTCGTACCAGCTGAAAATGGCTTATGGCTGATGCAGAAGCACTATGCCATGGAAATGCTTAAGAAGTATGGCATGGCTGAATGCAAACCACTGGATACACCTCTGGACCAGAATGTAAAGCTAGACATGAACACTGGGGCTGAAGTAGAAGATGTGACTATGTACAGGCAGATGGTCGGCAGTCTGATTTACTTAACCATCACTAGGCCTGACTTGAGCTATGCAGAAGGGCTGATAAGCCAGTTTATGCAAAAGCCGAGAAAGCCGCACTTGGATGCAGTTAGACGCATCATGAGGTATGTTAAGTCCACTGTAGACTATGGGCTGTTCTATGTCAGAGATAAGCCCTTGATACTGATTGGATACACAGATGCAGATTGGGCAGGATGCTCAACTGACAGACGATCTACGAGTGGCTATGCCTTTGGTTTTGGTAGCGGCATGATCAGTTGGAGCAGCAAGAAGCAGCCTACGGTTGCTTTATCTAGTACTGAGGCAGAGTACAGGGGGGCTGCATTGGCAGCATGTGAGATTGCTTGGCTGCTCAAGCTTATGGCTGACTTGGATATTCAGGTTGATGCTCCAGTGAAACTGTTATGTGATAATCTGAGTAGTGTACTCCTGGCCATGAATCCAGTTTACCATGCCAGGACAAAACACATAGAGGTACACTACCACTTTATTCGTGAGATGGTCCTTGCAGGAAAGGTTGATCTTATGCATGTGAGGACTGATGAGCAGGTAGCAGATATCTTTACCAAGTCTCTGGGTAAAGATAAGTTCTGTGGTTTTAGACAGCTACTTGGAGTACATATGCTGTCTTGAGCTTGAGGGGGAGTGTTAGAATATCAAGCTCATTTAGTGTGTGTTGACCGACATGAGCTGGACACAGCTAGTCTAGCCATTGTAGTTAGATACATTAAATAAGTCGGTGCCTTTGGTGTGAATGGTCTTATGACCGTAGGTTGTATCTTTCACTATATAGTGTGGTTTGAATATAGTGTGTGAGAGAGGAAGCTCGTAGCTTCACTCTGCCTTTCATCACTCTGCCTCTTTGAATCTGAACATATATGCATAGTGAATGGCTGTAAATCCATCATATTTCAGCCTATCCACAGGATACCTAGCTCTCATAGACCTGCGCAAAGTAGGTTCACTCCCAGGTGCTCTCAAAACATCCCTGGTCTTCCTTACTCCAGGTGTAACAATAGAAGCAATACCCAACTCATCATCAATGCTCTGTTCTGAGCCACTGAATTCACCATCCACATAAGAGTGACTTGCATTCACATCAAACATGGGCTGATCAACCTTCTCTTTTCCTTTTCGTGATACCTGCATACCACTATCTGCATTGCTTTGAGAAGATTCTCCTGATCTCAATCTGCCTGTCCATGGCGAAGAATGTGAACCACTGCTAGAGGACGCTCCAGGTCCACTAATATTTTGTGACTGCTACTGTGAATTCTGTGCAGCATTACCATTTTGTGCATCTACATCATCAATCACATTTACTGGTTTATACCAGCTACTCATCTCATCAAAAACAACATCTCTGCTCACTGTAAACTTACGAGTAGAAGGGTTATAGCATCTATACCCTTTTTGCTGGAGAGAGTAACCAATAAAGATGCACTTCTCAGCTTTTGGATCCAACTTGGATCTCAACTCATCTGGCACATGTACATAGGCAATGCAACCAAAAATTTTCAAATGAGAAATATCTGGTTTCCTACCAGTATACCTCTCCTCTGGAGTCATTCCATGTATTGCTGCAGTGGGAGTCCTGTTCATTATGTAGACTGATGTAGCAACTTCTTCAGCCCAATAAAAATCTAGCAAGTCTTTTTTATTGAGCATGGCACGAGATACCTCTCCAATATGCGTGTTTTTCCTTTCTGCAATTCCATTTTGTTGTGGGGTATGACTGCATGAATATTGCTGCTTTATGTCATGCTCCTGTAGGAACCTTGCAAACTCATTTGAGAGGTACTCTCCCCCTCCATCTGACCTTAGGCATTTTATCTGCAGGCCTGTTTCTTTTTCAACCATTGCTTTAAGAGTTTTGAAATGCCCAAAAACTTCACTTTTCTTTTTCATAAAATACACCCAAACTTTTCTGCTATAGTCATCAATAAAACTGACAAAATAATGACAGCCTCCAAGAGATGCAGCTTTAGTAGTCCACGCATCAGAGTGGATTAATTCCAATGTCTTCTCACTCTCTTGAACATGTCTAGGAAATGGTTTCCTTGCCTGTTTTCCAAACTGACAGGCTTCACATACCTTATGCATTTCTGCAACCTTGAATTTTGGCAAACCTGCAATAATATTTTGGGCTTGCATTGATTTAAGTCGCTGTACATTAACATGACCAATGCGTTTATGCCAGATATCAATATCTGCAACTACACCGGTCCCATGTGCAAACATTGCTGCACTCAATTCAGACATGTCTGCATCCAATGTAAACATTCTGCCCTTCTTATTTCCTTTTGCTATCAAGCGACCTTTATTTTTCATATCCTCAACAAAGCATCCATGAGGATTAAATCTGACCTGCAAGCCCTGCTCAACCATTTGACCAACAAAAACCAGATTCTTGGTGATATTTGGGACATGAAATACATCGGACAAGTATTTCTTTTTTCCATTTTGCATAGACAAAGGAATTTTTCCAATCTGCACAATAGGATGTGCAATATCATCACCAGTCTCCACAAATCCTGGTTTTTTCATTTTTCTTGCATCCTCCATCCATTCTGCATGACCTGTCATGTGGTTTGATGCACCTGAGTCAACATACCATACATCATTTCTTTCTTCTGCACTTGTCACAGAATTGTTCATGTGCTGCACCATAAACAAGTGCTCATTTCTGTCATCACCCTGTCTACTAGAAGATGCATAATTCCCTTGTTGCAGTTTTACATTCATGATGTCATTCTGCTTTTTATAGCAGTCTTTAGCCATATGACCCATTTTACCACAGTAGTAGCATTCAACATTACTGTTTGCATTTTGGCCTCTTTGCCATCCACCACGACCTCTTTGGCTCCCCCTGCCTCTAGAGTTACCACGTCCTCCTCCATAGGACTGGTTTTCTTGAGTTTGCTGCATATTCTGATTTCTACCACGACCTCCATATCAGCCTCCTCTACCTCTGCCTCTACCTCTTCCAACATTTGAGTAGAAGACAGCTTCTTTTGAAGTTCCTTCTGAAGAAGATGCACCACCATTTCTCTGCTCCTCAGAAATTAGAAGAGCAATCAACTCCTCAAAATCAGGAAATCTTTCACAGACGGAAATGGATGTTCGGAACTGTGCGTAATCCTTTCCTAGACCATTCAAGGTCACAAAAACTAAATCATCATCTTCCACTGGCGACCCAATGGAAGCAAGTGCATCTGCAATCTTCTTCACCTTCATGTGGTAGTCATTGATGCTCATATTTTCTCTTTGCACATTATGCAACTCTTGCTTGAGCTGCATTTTCTTGGCTTGCGTATTTGTGCTATACATTTTTGACAAAGTATCCCATGCCTCCTTTGGCATACTTGCATCTTGATTATGCACAATCATAGAGTCTGAAATGCTGATAGACAGCCAGTACATAACTTTCTTGGCTCTCTCATGCCATGCTTTAAATGCCAGCATTTGTTGTTGATTGGGAACATCAGGAAGAACTGGTTCTTCTTCATTTCCTGCAACAAATTCCCAATATCCTTTTCCCATAAGGAAATTCATCATTCTAAACTTCCATGCTTGGAAGTTGTTCTTGTCAAGCTTTTCAGTGACAATCTGTGAGAGAGAATCAGACGCCATTACAGAACACTGCAAAAAATTTTGTCACTGCAAAAAACACAGCTTCACCCTCACAAGGGCAAATCTACAAAACTGGCGAAAGTGGTATTTGACCACACGGTCACTTCCTAGTGACGATTTTGCATAAACAAAAACCAAGGATGATTTTGTAACTCCCAATGTCTCTGCAGATAAGCATACGATGCAATTTTTGTGGTAACTTTTCACCGACCTGTAGAACAGTGGCTGCACAGCATAAAACTGGGCCTTTTCCTGAGTGTGTGCAGAAAACTTCCGTCTCCAAAACAGGCCCCGAAATGGCCTCAAATCAAAAAAACAGAGCAACTAGAGGCTAAAGCCCTCTCCAGCAGCATATACTGCCCTCTTGCTTTACCGCGAAGGGCGTCTCAACCTGAGACAATGCACTCCTGCACTTTTCGGCTGTGCTACCTGCAGAGATCTGCTCCCAAAACAGAAGATGAAAGCAACACTGCTCCTCTTACCAGAACACCGCGAGCTTGGCTTGCTTTCTTGAGCTCCTTACCATGAACAAGGCTCTGATACCATGTCAAGATTGTGGGAGAGAAGGAAGGAGTCTCGGTTGAAGCTTTCTTGCTTGCACAATGGGGGAATACACACAAGGGTGGAGGCTAAAAATAGTTTTCCTCTTCTTAGTTGTGTAAGCCAAAAGAACTCAAGTACAAAGAAATAGAAGAACCCTATATATGGGTCTCAAACCAAACTCAACTAACTAAGGTGGCATACTAACTGAGCCACAAACTAGAGTAGATAAGGATAGCTGTCATGTAGCTATTATTCATGGGCGGTGTACCAACCGCGTTTGCTGACAAGTCGGTGACATAAATACACAACGGTCACCCTGGCGTATCACGAGTGGAGCTCGATATCTCAACAACCCTGTCTACTAGAAGATGCATAATTCCCTTGTTACAATTTTCCATTCATGATGTCATTCTGCTTTTTATAGCAGTCTTTAGCCATGTGACCCATTTTACCACAGTAGTAGCATTCAACATTGTTGTTTGCATCTTGGCCTCTTTGCCATCCACCACGACCTCTTTGGCTCCCCCTTCCTCTAGAGTTACCATGCCCTCCTCCATAGGACTGGTTTTCTTGAGTTTGCTGCATATTTTGATTTCTACCATGGCCTCCAGATCGGGCTCCTCTACCTCTGACTCTACCTCTTCCAGCATTTGAGTAGAAGATAGTTTCTTTTGAAGTTCCTCCTGAAGAAGATGCACCACCATTTCTCTGCTCCTCAGAAATTAGAAGAGCAATCAACTCCTCAAAATCAAGAAATCTTTCATGGACAGAAATGGATGTTCAGAACTGTGCATAATCCTTTCCTAGACCATTCAAGGTCACAGAAACTAAGTCATCATCTTCCACTAGCAACCCAATGGAAGCAAGTGCATCTGCAATCTTCTTCACCTTCATGTGGTAGTCATTGATGCTCATACTTTCTCTTTGCACATTGTGCAACTCTTGCTTGAGCTGCATTTTCCTGGCTTGCGTATTTGTGCTATACATTTTTGACAAAGTATCCCATGCCTCCTTTGGCGTACTTGCATCTTGAATATGCACAATCATAGAGTCTGAAATACTGATAGATAGCTAGCACATAAATTTTTTGGCTCTCTCATGCCATCCTTTAAATGCTTGCATTTGCTGTTGATTGGGAACATCAGGAAGAACTAGTTCTTCTTAATTTCCTACAACGAATTCCCAATATCCTTTTCCCATAAGAAAATTCGTCATTCTGAACTTCCATGCTTGGAAGTTGTTCTTGTCAAGCTTTTCAGTGACAATCTGTGAAAGAGAATCAGATGCCATTACAAAATACTGCAAAAAATTCTGTCACTGCAAAAAACACAACTTCACCCTCACAAGGGCAAATCTACAAAACTGGCGAAAGTGGTATTTGACCACACAGTCACTTCCTAGTGACGATTTTGCATCAACAGGCAACAAGGATGATTCTATAACTCCCAATGTCTCTGCGCACAGGCATACGATGCAATTTCTACAGTAACTTTTCACCGACCTGTAGAATAGTGGTCGCATAGCATAAAATAGGGCCTTTTCCTGAGTGCGTGTAGAAAACTTTCGCCTCCAAAATAGGCCCCAAAATGGCCTCAAATCAAAAAAACAGAGCAACCAAGGGCTAAATCCCCATCCCGCAGCATATACTGCCTCTTGCTACACCACGAAGGGCATCTCAATCTGAGACAATGCACTCTTGCACTTTTTGGCTGTGCTACCTGCTGCAAAGACTTGCTCCCAAAACAGAAAAATGAAAGCAACACTGGTCTTCTTACCAGAACACCGCGAACTTGGTTTGCTTTCTTGAGCTCCTTACCACGAACAAGGCTCTGATACCATATCAAGATTGTGGGAGAGAAGGAAGGAGTCTCACTTGTAGCTTTCTTGCTTGCACAATGGGGGAATACACACAAAGGTGGAGGCTGAAAACAGTTTTCCTCTTCTTAGTTGTGTAAGCCAAAAGAACTCAAGTACATAGAAATAGAAGAACTCTATATATGGGTCTCAAACCAAACTCAACTAACTAAGGTGACATACTAACTGAGCCACGAACTAGAGTAGATAAGGATAGCTATCATCTAGCTATTATTCATGGGCGGTGTACCAACCGCATCTGCAAAACTGACAAGTCGGTGACATAAATGCACAACGGTCACCCTGGCGTATCACGAGTGGAGCTCGATATCTCAACAAGGCCTTGGTAGGTTAGGACCTATGCTAGTTATTTCTCCTTCTTATGTTTTTCTTTTAAGGTTATGTTGCAAAAGAGAATAAACAAGTTTGCAAAGGCACCTTAGTGAGAAATGTAAGAAGGAGGAATCAACCATACCATAAGCCATAGACTATCATGTCATAGTCTATATGGACTAGTCCTAGCCTTTGCATGCTTAGGCCATGTAAGACTAGGTTACATGAATGCATAGACTAGACACATACTATACAAATACATACTACCTCAAATGCTTTATTAAAGGTAGCATGATTGAGATAGACAGATACTTTTCCATTCATACACGACAGGAAAGAGAGGAGAGAGAAAGAGGGGAGGAACTATTTTCAAAAAGTGTCTGATATGATTTAACATCTACAAGAGGATTGCAAATATTTACATCTTACAATAAGAAATACCTTTTGTGTTTTGTGTTTCGAAAACCAATATCAAAGTGTACAAGTCATTAGAAAGCATGGATACTTTATCTCAAGTTGGACCACCAAATATCTTTAACAAGTTTTGAATGTGCTTATATGAGTAAATGGTAATTCATAGGTTGCAAAATTTGTTTGAAATAAATAGTCACTTTCTTAGTAGCTGAAGTAACCATGTTGTTGTCTTTCATGGTTTAACTTTCATGTGGTAAATATGATCTTGTTTGCAAAAATTAGTGCAAGTTAATGCAAGCTATCAATATGGCTATAGTGTGATGAATTTGTAAGAATATCAAACATGTCAGCATTGGAAAAGCTAATAAATATTATTGTAATAAAACAACTTCCGAATGTGTATTATCATTTGAAAACCTTGGCGAGGAAAATTATGGCACCTAAAAGAGTGCTTGACAAGAGAAAGAAATGTATATCACCTTCAGAGTAGCCGTCAAGTGAACATGAAGCTATGTTTAGGATGTGTTCCTAGGTAGCTTATAGACCTCAAAAGCATCATCATGTGTGAGACTTGTGGAGACTAAAGGACGTGGTTGAAAATTTTTTGTCTTCATTGATGATGAAGCACAAGTAGATGGAGACTCCAATACCATTCACGAGTTTTTTGAGCACACACGTAGTCACTTATATGCCAGTTTCATTTATACATGATTTTTTGTTTATTTTTATTTGATATTGTTTATCCATGTATACATGATTTCTTTAATGCTATTCTTTTAAATTTTTGTTTATTAACATTTGCATTTATAAAGACTAATGTGTAGCATGAGGGTCTATATGATAACAAAGAGGTGATTGATGATAGTAGTCAAAGGGGAGGATGAGGATGGAAAAGAAAATAAGTACTCTAGGCACCTAGGCAAGCAAGTTTCTCTAGGCTTGATGAAGGATATGATGAGCCAGTTTTCTGTTAAGAAGAGGTTGTTGCCTCCCTCTGTGCCTCTTTGTAGATGGATGGCTCATGATGCAATCAAATTTACCATGGATAATGCCCAATATTTTATTCCTTCCTTTGATTCCACTGGTTAACTTGAGACTATGGGACACTTCCTTGTTTTAGTTATAGGTCCTAGAGGGAAGACCATGCGTGTGATAGCTGGCAATCTAGACGAGTGGGGTCTGATTTGGCATTAAAAAAATGAGGAGTTTGAGAGGGCTCTTGGGAGAAAGTAGCAAGATGAAATACTAAAAACATGTTGAAAATGCATCAAAGAAAGTAAGTAATCATTTTTACTTTGTCCATTATACACATAAGCATTGAAATGAAACAAGGTATCATCATGGTTCCACCTCATGGTGTAAGTCTCTTTGCAATTTAACATCTCAACTTGTATGGAAGGTGGCTTTCTATCTCTAGCTCTCTTGTTTGGAAGGTGATTTTCTGTATTTGGCTATAGCTATATTTTTATTTTGAAATGATAGGATGAATCCCATGCCTTCATCTCAAAAGAAGCTATGAAGCCTGAAGCTCTTAGTCTAGGTGAGACAGAGAGGAAGAAATGTTTTGAGAAGGCTACAAAAGTGGAAGAGAAGCACCTCAAAGATAGGGGTTACAAGTACCTCATTGCTAATCCCCAAAATGGGGACGAGTTCTTCAAGTTGTTATTTGGTTTGAAGTGGGATGATGCAAGCATCCTCAATATCACAAAAGATACAAGTTGTATTGTCTTACAAGCTCCAAAATCTCTCCAAAGAGATAATTTGTATACATAATGCAAGTTGTGTGTGCATTGCATTTTCCTTCAATGCTTCTTATCTGTGTATGTTGTTGTGCATTGCAATGAAAAAATATTATTTCATCTTATGAGTCTTACAAGGTCAAAAGACCCATAATACCCTCATTTTGATTATTAAAGGCTCTTTCAAATTTGCATGAAGAAAGAGACATATTGGGCTCATTTCCACTCAAAGGCACTGCTTCAGATCCACAGGATACAAGTAAGTTCTGTAGTTTGTTGAATTCATTTGAGGAGTTCTTCAAGCTTAACTTGAAGAATCATGTCATGCAAGTTGACTCAATGCAATACAATCATATTGTTTTCTTAAGCCTTTTCTTAAAATGTGTATGCACCAGTGTTAACTGTTTGTAAAATGTATGTAGGCTTTTGTACATCTCTTGGATGGGTTGAAGTCTTTGGATATTGCAAAGAAGATGCTAGACTTGTATTTTTAGCCAAATGTGTGATTTATAGGTTTGTATCTAAACTATTTCTCTATTTTAAACTTTAAAACAACAGTTTTGATTAAAGGAGCATTAGCTCTAAGCTCTTTACCCGCAAACAGTAGGAACAAAAGGCTCCAGGAATGGTTGGTTTTTGGGTACATTTAGTGGCTAAATGTCCCGCTTGATGACACTTTCCGCACCATGTATTAGAATGCATCACATCTCTCCCAGTCCCACAGGAGTAGATATATTAGTGGTATTCACATTCAACATATGTAGTTGCTTTGTAATCACATCCATAAGCTCTTTCTTGAACTGAGTTGGATAAGCAGTACTTCAAATTTTCACCTCTTGAAGTACTTGTAGTAGAGTTTTGTGAAGTTTCTGTAATTACTGCATACACTGGTTGGGTCGATCTAGAGGGTCCTCTGTTCTGGTTCTGATTCAGAGGTCCTGTTGAGACTTGGGGTTGTTGATTCTAGTTGGTAGGGTTCCACTATTATTGAATCACCATTGCAGGAACTGTTTGAGGCCATTGTTGTTGTGATTGAACCATCATTTGAGGCACTGTCATCTATGGTGACCACAGTGGATTAGGTTCATTATACTGCGGCACTATTTGCATCTAGGGATAGGGGTAGGGAACTATTTAAGGCCACAGTTGTTGTGGTTGAACCATCATTTGAGGCACTGTCATCTGTGGCGACCACAGTGGATTAGGTTCATTATACTGCGGCACTGTTTGTATATGGGGATAGGGGTAGGGAACTGTCCCTGAAACTACATTTGGTAGGTATACCATTCCTGATATGGGAGGAGGTAAGACTCCTCTTTCTGGAGTCATTGACAACCTTGCTTCAACTTCGTCATACAATCTTGCATCTTCCACTACAACTTGCAGATTGACTAGTCTTCTTAATTCCAGAACTTGCAAACTTCTGGTTGTAGGCCTCTAAGGAATACTCCTTTCTGAATGCCTTTGTTCAAATGATGGTTAGTCCATCTCTTCAGGATGGATTCCATTCGCAAGACATAAGCTTCTACTCTTTCTCTAGAGGACTCCTCTCGCATCTGCTCTTCAAAACCTTTACACCTGAATTTAGTGAGGAAGGCCAATTTCAGGTCGTCCCATGTGCCAAAAGTTCCTGCTGCTTGTCTCTCATACCACTGAAACGCCATGCCCTTGAAAGTGGCGGGGAATATTTCTAACCAATGCTCAAGGGTTCTAGCATTGTTAGCCACACATGCTACCATAAACTCTGCTACATGAAGATCAGGGTTTTCATTGTACTCTCCCTTAAAAATTGGCAATGGGACTACATTTTTTGGCTTGTCATCAATATTTCTAGGACAAATCTGACTAGGAAGGGGACCTTGAGTCGCCATGGGGACTTTTGTAAAGAGTGCTTTTTTAGGACGTCAAAGGAGCCTTCTTCTGCGAGCTCGTTCTCAGCCTTGATTCTTGCCTTCTCTCTTCTCACGTACCTCTAGACTTGTTCTAATGCTTGCCTCTTGATTACGTCATTCATCAAGTGTTGGCTCCAACTAGTTGTTCAGTACTCAACATAATAAAATCAAAGAGGGACTTTAGTCTCTGGGGGATTCTCTGGCCAACATCCCTTCTACTTCCTTCTTTTCAATATCTCTGAATTCGGCTATCACACCACTATAGAGGGGGAGATATTCCACTTTGAAAGCATCAAAACTCATTCTTCTTAGGATCGTTGTTGTGCCATCATTATAATAATGCTAGTCTCTAAGGGTTTCAACAGTGTATGTTGTGAAAAATACTCTGTCTACCAACTTTCGGTGGGTTGCTAATTGGACAAACAGAAGATTGTCAGTGCACCAAGCATCCCACGTATCTGCTGTTGAGCATCCACGAACAAATTCCAACTCTTTTCCTTCTTGTTTTCGTGAACTTCCACAAACCACGACTCCTGAAGCTTCTTCACAATCTCCCACTTGATGATGTCTGGAAACTTCTCAATGAATACCAAATCTTCCATGTATAGTCATTCTCTCTGCTTCTGCTCTTCAATTTGTTTCCAAACAATTTGCCACCAAGATGCAAGTTTCTATTGCTTCAACAAGAAGAGGAAACGGTCCACCGCATAAAGCTTGCATCATGATGGTAATATGTTTCCGCCATCGTGGGATGAACTTCTTGTGGAAAGTGGCTTTGATCATGAGAATCTACAACTCTTCAGTGGAAGAAGGAACTTTGCAAACATTCATTGAATTATTCTCTTCTTGGCAATGCCATTTCTTTCATTTTCAGCCTCTTTTGATGCTTGTTGATGGCAAGTTTCCTCGACTGCCCACCAAAAACATGGAGCCCCAAGAGAAACACCAAGGAAAAGGGGATTCTATTGCAAGAAAATCTATCTTGTAACATCAACAAGCTTTTATTTCGTTCTTTTGATGACGAAAACAATGAAAATAATAATTCTTCACACATCATCATAGTAGATATCTCCCACGGATTTGATAGAATCAACCATAATCTTCAACATCTTCATAAAATCTATAAATAGAACAAAGGACATAAAAGAATACACCATTTTTGAATGGAAACCAATCACATAGTATTCATCTTCAATGTCTTCATAGTTTTCTCTCTCAATCTCTCATAAAAAGATACATTGTTTTGATAGAATTGGCTATCTCTGACTCTCCCTCTCTCTCTCTCTCTCTCTCTCTCTCTCTCTCACTCTCTCTCTATCTATCTATCTATCTATCTATAGTACATCATCTCCTCACTACAATACTTAATAATGACTCTCAATAATCCTTCTTAGGTCGTGGATGCATCTCCCAAGAGGTATGGGAGGTATGAAAGGGCACCAGAGCCACTACAATGTCTCTTCATAGCTCACTACTATCATTGTCACTCTAGTCTTCTCTTCAATCTTCAACAACTACTTCTTCCATTTGTTTTAGCTCTTTTGAACTTAGATTAATCCTTTCCAAAAGTTAGAAAACTTTCCCAAAGTCACACATACATTCTACAAAACACTTTCAAAAGATTTACAGAACAGGAACAGAGCAAAGACAAAGGCTCTACAGAATGGAACATAATAGGAACAGAGCAGAGACAGAGGCTCTACAGAAGATTTACAGAGGGTTACAGAAGGTCATTAGAGAATAGTAAATCCTTATAACTCATACTAAAACCATTCCAAACTATCAAAAACTATTCAATAAGCTTTCAAAAGATCTCAACCTTCATCAATCATCAATCCATGCTTCATACAGAAGAAAATCAGAAGAAAACAGAAGATATATAGAAGGTATCAAAACCAATCAGAACCTCAACAAAACCTATCAGAATATCACAGAGCTTCATATTTCCACTGAGAATCATTAAGCTTCCAAACCATAATCAATATCATCCCAAACATTCTCAAACACTTCCATTAACAGCCATACATCACTCTAAATCCATAAAAAATCAACCATTCACACCTCAAAAACAACAAAAATTAGTCAAAAATTCAATCTTTTTCCACTCTCAACACTAAGGTAACCTTACATTCTATTGAGGATTCTCTTTCCCATAAATAAGTGTTGAGTACATCTCTTATAACATGTTAAGCAAGGCATGAATTTCCTGTTTGGGCTATCTTACCCAACATAAGTAAAATCCTTTAAAGAAATATATTGTGCCAATAACTCAACGAGATAATAGGGCTTTTAAATAGACAATCAGTTTCTATAACAAGAGTTGATCAACTCTTAACCTTGTCGCATTTGACCATAACTATATTGAATGAGCATAAAGACATATGTACAATAACCTTTGGCCATTAATTCTAACATGATTCTATGACTTAGAATCTTAATTAATTTAGCTGCAATTCATAGCGATTAATTGTTTATGCTTGTACCAGTATGCCTTCTAGATGAAGTTATCAATTCATGTAAGTGAAAAATATGGAAGCTAATATTTTATGTGGCAAAATAATAATCTAGTAATGAATAACTTGGTTTGGCAACATGATGACATTAGGAATTTTGTCTTTACTTGCGCTTGCATTAGCTGCACCCGATGTTCCGTTGGTAGTGATAATGCCGATAACCTGGGCACTCTTGTATCTCTAGCAATACCTTTTGATTGATCCATTGCGGTGGTTCCCATGGTCTTTCCACTTTGTCACTTTGGAGCCATTGTCCATGAGTGGTTCGAGAGATAGGAAAGGTGGAATAGATTCAAGATAAGAGAGCATAAGAGAATATGGCTTAGTTGAAGATTGAGACAAGGGAATTGAGCTAACTCTCTCCCTCTCTCTCTCTCTCTCAAGCTTTCTCTCACAATATCTTGGAGGGGTATCCTTCTCTCTACCTCTCTCTCATAGCCTCTCGAGGTCTCCTTATGCTTATTGTGTCTCCCCATGCCTCATATTTATAGTGAATTAGAGAAGAGGGCTTGTGGTTGAGAAGTGGAGCTCTTTGTGGAGGGGGATCTTGGAAAGATCAGTGCTCTTATGCTCAGATCATAAATTTGATGGTTCCATTGGCTCTGAGAAAGGGGGGTAAAACTCTAAGACACTTGATTAGAAAGCTCTCAATTCACTCCTTCTTCTTTTCTCTATTTGAAGTGTTGTTTTCTGTCTATAGACTGCGATCGCGGCACATGTGATTTTGCAAATCCCTCTCTTTATTTTTTCCTTTTTATAAAATCTCCAAATCTAACTAAAGCATCGCTTGTCTTTTCTTTTAAATGACATCGAGTTCTAGAAATCTTCATATCTTTTTAGAACAATATCTAAAATATCTAGAATATGCTAGTTTTGCCCAAAATCTAATATTTTTGGGCCATCCAAACTATACACGTTAATACTAGTGATTAACTTGTTCACATTGTAACTTCCATGAAGAGTGGCTACGGTCCTTGTCAATCCAAGAAAAATATCAGATTTACAACTCTTGATTTTTTTACATATATTTTTAATTAAATAAAAATCCTTAATTATCAACATTAGTTAGTTTTTTTCTTTAGTTAGTCTTTAGCTAGTAATCTTACTAAATTATTAATTGACTAACTAACTTCCAAACTAACCAACTAACGTTTATTGTGTGGAAATATTACAAATGTAGACCATACTATCCTCAAGCAAATGGATAGGCAAAAGCTACCAACAAAGTCTTGGTTAGTGTCCTAACTAAGACAATCTTATCTTCATGATCTAACTCAGACCACAAGCTTATTTTTGGTTGATCTAACTTAGACTACAAGCCACAACCTATAAAATTGCCATAGGACAAACCCCATTTTGTTTGATATATGGCACAAATTCGCTTGTGCCTGTGGAATTCTTGATCCCTAATTTGTGTATCCCCTTTCAAGAACTTTGGGAAGACACCAAAGCATGAAAAAATCACTTGCTTGAGTTGAAGAATTGACCAAAACCCACGATAACTAGCCACTCATGCTCTACTTGTAGAGAAGGAAGATGAAAGGCCTAGTTTGACAGGGGACCTTGTCCTACTTTATTTTATTAAATGCCACAAGGAAAAACTCAAATTAGGAGGCCTTGGACCTTTTTGTGTCTGTATAATCAATAGGATAGGAAATGTGCGGTTGGAAACTCTAGATGGCTAGCCCATTGACCACTTTAATAGCAACAAAATTTGGAAGTAGTATCCACCTAAAAACCCTTCACATGAATCACCAATGGTGAATGTAGAGAGTTGTATGTTGCATATGGAACAAATGTTCTATGAACAATTTGAGTGACCTCAACGCTTGACCCCACCTATGTCTACTAGTGAGTCCACAATTTCATTGAGTTATATTATGAACCTCTTATCTTGACTGCATATCTTTGCATCTACCTCACTATAACTCATTCATAAGATCTAATGATTTCATTGATGAGGGATCTAATTATAATAACTTGCCATAGTACTATTGGAGGAACCTAGGGCAATCCTCATTATAGCCCACCAATGCAAAACTTAACCCCTATGGAGGATGACAATATACCTTGTTGGGTTGATGTAGGCTCACAATCATGATTGAGACAAAAACTAACCCACTTCTCTTCCAAATAGTGAAGGAAGAGGTAGCAAGATTCTCTTAGAACCCACCTTCAAGTATCTAACCAATTGAAATGTAAACTATGTTGACAAATGCATTCACCTTTAGTTAGTCAATACCCATGTGATCATCACATTTTCCCTCAAGAACAAATAATTTTGGCCAGTTGTAATTCTCCACCTAGTAAACCACCAGACAAGGCCATGGCCTTATTGATCTAACTTCTAGATGACTACACAAGTAAGAAAGCCCTTTTTAGCACCAGAAGATAGTGGCAATGGCAACCAAAAAACTCCTCATATGCTTTGAAAACACTGTAGTGACCTAAGCACAAGCCCCTATGCCACCATCAATCACATCATAGCCCCTACCTTACATAGTAACGGGTTCCTAAGAAGCTTCTAAAAGCTCATGGTTATTATCTTGGATCCCACAAGCTTTGGTTACCCAAATTTTCCAACATTACAGCTCATACATATGTCACTTCTCTTATTGTTTTACCTGATCCATCCCCTATGGAGCCTGAACATAACATACCCAACTGCCATTAAGACTCTATCTCTAACTTGTTTTCCCATTCTTTACCTCACTCTTCACGAGCTCTTCACCAACTCCCCCATAGCGCCATAGCCCACCCTTGCTCAAATGGAAAAAAATAATTTCAAAAGAGACCCTACTAAAAGATTTGCTAGCCTCAAAAGAGGACATTCTATCATATATTTCTACCTTGGTCCCATGTAGGATAACCCTTCCTCCAACCCACATCAAGTCACAAAAATGTCTATCAAATGGATAAGGACTTATTGGTCCATACCCAAAATTCCCTCAATGAGTATTTTTTACTCTTGGACACCACTTTCGAGACAATTTTGCTAAACTATTTGCCATGATGGACTTAGGCATATTTGACACTGATATTCTTTCATTAGCATCTCAATGGTCTCCTACATGGAAGGAGCATGAACATTTCTTCTACAAAAGTATTGCCATCCTCAAAAAGGTAGCACAAGAGATCCCACAAGACCAGTTAAATGAATGCTTCTCTCCTATATGTAGAATACACTCCTTAACGGACTTTAGTGTTATTTTCAAGTTACAATAGTAATGTCACTCTTCAAGTCACTTCCTAAAAAAATGGTTACTCTTTGGCATGAAGTATCCGCGCTTGACAATAAAGTGGTTACAATTGCAAAACATTGAAATATAATCCTAAAGCATGACCCCACTTACTTACGAGACCACATCCCTTTGGGCCATCATCAAAGCTCGTGCATTGACTCCACCTAAAGAGTTGCTTCACCACCCCTCATTGATAAATTTTTGACGGAAGAAGAACTCCATATTGCAAGTCGCTTCAATGACATGTCAATCTTGGATGACCTAACCTCCTATCTGTGTGAGTTTCTTGTTTTGCTAGTTGACCTAGACTCTCTTATGGAACTAGAGTACAATCTTCACTTTTATGATTGGTGGGCTTTGGAACCCCCTCTCTTGTAAAAAAATAAATCCAACCTTTGTAAATATACATAATAGTGTACCATACAAAAATATCTTAAAATTTTATGGTGGCACACACTTTACCCCTCTCCCAAGCTGGGAAGCTTGACTCATTTTTGTAGGAGGGAGGGAGACCAATAACCAATATATAAACCAGACCAACCAATGTGTAAACCCATGAGTAGATCAATTATTGTGACCAATGATCAAGTAACAAATAACTGACAACAAGGAACTTACCATGACCCATGACCCAACCAACCAAGTCCAAACAAGTAACAATTTCTTTTTATAAAAGTGGCAAGGAGATGGGTAAGTTATGAATTTTAATTGTGAAATATGTACACTAATAGAATCATTGTTGGTAAATATTGTCTAAAATAATAGCATGATGAATTCTTTTTCCAAAAGAGGTGCCTCAATTGATCTATTTCATGGTTTGAAAGAGTCAAAGTGACATGTGATTGAAAATGCACCAATACTAGTCAAGGACCCTCTTAATGAGGAAATAAATATCTTTTCTCCTTTGCAAAGGACCAATTTTGGCATTCATGTGAGCATGCATGAAGGCCAAATCCTCTTAAGAAGCACAAGAAGCATGGACCACCTCATCAATCACCACTGAGCACTTAGGGAGATGATAGGCAATTCTGGATTAGCTACCCTTGTCAAAGCACCTATCCACCCTATGAACTTCATAGCTTGTGAGGTTGTGATTTATGAATACCAAGAAAAAAGAGAAGGCTTTTGGATACGGTATAGCATGAAGAATGGAGACCACTGGGAGAACCTATTGGAAGAGAGGGAGAGAGACAGAGTGGAGTAGAAGATGAGCCTTAGCTCATTGTTTTTCTTCTTACATTATTCTTCCATCATACTAGCTGAAGGAGACTTACACACATAGGTATAACTAACCAAGACTAACCGTGGCTAAGTCACTAATTACACCAACTTATTGAATGTCACACATGTGTACAATTGTATCTAGCTAATGTTAGCAGTCACACACATAAAGAGATAGACCAATTGAAGAGTAGCAAGAGCTTGATATTTTAACACTCCCCCTCAACCTCAAACCATCTTATAAACTCCAAGTAGATGTCTGAAGTATATGAACTTTTCTTTACCAAGAGACTTGGTAAATATATATGTTACCCAGTCTTCAGTATTCACATGATTCAAGTCAATCTACCCTGTAAGAACCATTTCTCAGATGAAATGGTAGTGAACCTCAATATGTTTGGACCTAGCATGGTAGACAGGATTGCTAGCCAACATAACACTGCTGAGGTTATCACAATGCAACCTCACTCTACTTTCGAGTTGTATTCCCAAGTCTTTCAGCAATTTCATCAACCAAATTGCTTCACAAGCCGCTAAGGTAGCTCCTCTGTACTCACCTTCTGTACTAGACAATGCAACAGTAGGCTATTTCTTACTCTACCAACTGATCATACTGCTACCCAATCCAAATGTATAACCACTAGTTGACCTCCTGTCTCATAGGCACAACTAGCCCAATCAACATCAGTAAACCCTGTCAAGTCAATGGATTTTCCATATGAATAAAATAACCTATAATTTATAGTACTCTTTGCATATCTCATGATCCTCCTGATTGCATCTAAATGTGATTTGTGAGGCTTCTGCATGAACTGACTAATCAACCCCACTGCATAACATAAGTCAAGACGGCGGGTAATAGTCAAGTATATTAAGCTACCCACCATCTGTCGATACATGGTCACATTCTCTATGTCATTCCCAACATCAATCTGAAGCTTGACATTCTGATCAAGAGGTGTCTCCATAGGCTTGTATTCAGCCATACCATACTTTTGTAACATGTCATGAGCATAATGCTTCTATAGCAGCCATATACCTTGAGGCATAGAGACTAGCTCAATCCCAAGAAAATACTTCAGCTCACCAAGGTCTTTGACTCTGAATTTAGCCTATAAACATGATTTAATTTCAGCAATGCCCTCTTCATCATCTCTAGTGATGATAAGATCATCTACATAAACTACTAGAAACACATATCCATGATCTGTCTTCTTCATGAACAGACTGTGATCTGCATCACCCAATCTAAATCCATGTTGATTTAAATAACTGTTGATCCAAGCATTCCATGCTCTAGGTTCTTGTTTTAGCCCATATAAAGCCTTTTTCAGCTCACATACATGTGTAGAAAAGTTCGGGTGAACATAGCCTTTAGGCTGCTCCATATATACTTCCTCAACCAAATCACCGTTCAAGAAAGCATTCTTGATGTCCATTTGCCATAATTTCCAGCCTTTGCATGCTACCAAAGTAATGAGAGTTCTGACTGTTGCCATTTTAGCCACTAGATTGAAAGTTTCCTCATAGTTAGGCCCATACTGCAATGCATACCCTTTTGCAACTAGCCTGGCCTTATAGTGTTCTAATGAACCTTTTGATTTGCACTTAACCTTGTATACCCATTTGCAGCCAATGGGGACTTTGCCTTCAGGAAACTCAACCAATTCTCATGTCTCATTTTCAGCCAGGGTTGCATACTCCTCATCCATGGCACCACACTAGTTATCATCAATAACTGCAACATCAAACTTGGTAGGTTCTTTCTAACCTGTCACACTAGCCATATATGCATAATGGCGGGCTGAATAACCAGTGTATGTAAACCTACCTGTCAACTAGTTTTTTGACTCTCTCATATCTCTGTAACTGTGGCTAACTTTGAGCTTGCCTCTCATGAGGCAATACATAACGACTCTGCCTTGCTCCAAGCATCATAACAAACAGAATGCCCAACTCACTATCCAAAAGTTCACCGTCGGATGACTCATATCCTGCTATAAGTGGAACTGTCACATCCTCAAGCATCTTTTATTTTCTCTTATCCAATCTCCCCCTCACTAACATATCCGTGTCAGTGGACGTAGGAGTACGACTCTGTAAGCGCCCTGACCAAGGACTTATTGTAGGTGACCCATCACCTGTAGGACCACTCATAGATGTACTCGCTGTAGATGTATTTTCATAATTACTAGTGCTAGCTAATCCATCAGTAGCCACTACAACAAGATTACCATACAACGATGCCAACTCATAAAAAAAAACATCTTTGCTAATCAATGTCTCATGTGTAGACAGTACATAACAGTTGTAAGCTTTCTGGTCTTGTGCATAACCAAGGAACACAATCTTGATAGCTTTAGGATTCAATTTCTTCCTCTTTTCATCAGAAACATGCAAATATGCAATGCTGCCGAATACCTTCAAGTGTGAAATATCATGTTTATGTCCATGCAACCTCTCATATTGAGTTACATCATGAATCCCTACTGGTGGGGTTCTATTCAGCACATAGACAATAGTCACTACTACTTCATCCCAATAACCATATGGAAAACTCTTCTCATTCAGTATAGCTCTTGCCGATTCCATCAGTACCCTATTTTTCCTTTCTGCTACACCATTTTGATGCGGTGTATAGCTGCAAGTTAATTGTCTTTTGATCCCATATTTAGCAAGGTAACTGTCAAAGTAATTAGAGACATATTCTCCACCTCCATGTGATCTAAGATAGGAACTTTTACAGCTCAACTCATTTTTAGCATGCTTCTTGAAGTCCTTGAATGCATCAATCACATCATCCTTATGTTTAAGTATGTAAAGCCAAGTGTACCTACTGAAATCATCAATGAAGGATACACAATAATGATGTAATATTTCCGCGTACTGCGTACCATAAATATTAAACTTTCCGCACGTCGTGTAAACCCTGTGCAAGGGTATCACCTACATCGTATTATTGGTAGCTTAATCCATACCATTCACGAGGCCGCCACATTGTAAATTAGAGGCAGGGGTTGAGGACCGTAAAAACCGCAAGGAAACGACCGCTTGGGAAGGGGCAATTGGATAAATTCAAGGCAAATTTTTTTAATTATTATCCCTTCCCCCAGCCGATGCATGGCTGGAGGAGAGGGAGTGTGGGGGGGAATGGCCAAGGAGGAGTGAAGTCGGACTGCATGAGGGGGAGTCCTCCACGTGTGTGGAGGCCCTCTTCCCCACCCCTCCCAAGGCCTATATAAACACCCCCCTAGCTAGAGGGTGCTAGAGGGTGTGCCGGACGTGCTGGAGGAGGTCATTGTGAGGGAGGAAACCGGGCTGTGAGCAGGAGGAGGTCGCCGTCGTGAAGCGCCACGCTGCCGCCAGTCCGCCAGCCGCCCAGTTCGCCAGCAGCCCAGTCCGCCAGTCGCCAGGCCATCTCAGACCGCCGCCGCTCTGGATTACGACTCCCCCCCCCCACGTGGCTGCAGGAGTCCAGAAGCTTCTTAGAAGCTTCTAAGGAGGGGGCTTCCCAAAGGCCATTCATACCCCTCCCCGGGACTTTGAAGAGGGGAAGGTGAAGCCCGTAAGGACCCCCACAAGACCCATCGAAAAAAAGACTTTTCGCCAAAAAGACTTCAAATCCCTCAAGCCATCCGTGAATCAATTCCGTGCCAACTCGAGTTTTTCCTAAAAGAACTCCTAAAGCCCTTTGCCGCAAGCGCCATCCCACAAAGGAATCTTCCGCATACGAGGAAAAAGGCAAAGGTCGGAAGGCTGCATTCCGAGGCAAGTCAATTCGTAGACCACAAAGGCAAATCAGAAGCCGACTCTACGCCTATGATGGCCCCAAAAAGATCACAAGGTGCGACTGCGGGAGGTTCATCTCCGAGTATACAAGTGGATATCTCCCCGAGCCCTCAAGTCCAGGTTCTTTCGAGTTATTTTCGCATAAAGAAATGATTAGGCGCGCTTAGTTCATAAAGGGGATTGCATTTTTACGCTTAATTTTAATACATGTGGAAATTGGGAAAAAATATTTGATAAAGTATCTCTTGAAACATTAGGCAAGGTTGAAATATGTCATGAATTTGAAACGAGTTGTCCGTCTTAGAAGACTAGTTGCATGTAGCTATTTTAGTACATTGTCAAAGTATTGAGCCTAAACACATATTCTTAGGCAAAAGAAATGAAATTGATGAGTGCATTTGGTTTCTAGACATGGTAGAAATAAGCGTGTGCCGCATGTCAGGCAACATCCTCCTCGTAATGATTTCTTGAGGAAAGGTTAACACCCATAAGATATTATCCGAAAAGAAATAATAGAGTACGAAAATGATCTTATGGACTTGCAAATAGCATGTAAAATGGAATAAGTTAACACTAGCTTTGTATGAGTTTCATTGACTACTTCGTAGCTAGGAGAATGTTGCGTATTGCATAGTCGTCATGCGAAAAATGTCATTCATTAGGAGCCGCATTTAGGAGTCAAAGCATAAGATGCTAAAGTGTAGACAACAAGGTTGTAGGTATGATTATTGATGTAAGTCCTAGTAGGTCCTAGGAAAAGTTAGTATCCAGATTATCATGCATTTTTACTACACCAAGGAAAGGTAAAGTTATCGTGAACCATGTGATGCGTAAAAGCAATAAATCGCATGTTTACGCGTATTGGTGTAGTTGTAACTATTGTTCTCCATTAGATTTAGTTTATTACCTTTAGAAGGTTCATCCTTGTCGCAATACAAGTATATAGAGTTGTCTAAGTAACCTAAAACACAAGGGATTCATATGGGCATGGCTCAGTCGATATGATAGGTATCCCAAGTGCCAAGTGCAATAAGAATTCGACCTAGTTTTACACTTGTTGCCAAGTCTAAACCCGCAAACCCAAAGATCTTACACACGTTCACGAAATGTCGAATCAATTGGATGTTCATGCATAAAATGATCTAAGGTTTTATCCTAAGGATCATTCGTTCTAATGATGAAACTCCGACGGAGTTGCAAATTTCTAGGACCATGGGCCAACATAATTAGGAATGGGTTGGAGGATACCCTAAACCCTGCTACTCGGCTAGAGGTAATTCCGTGGCCGGAGGACGCCATTCAATGGGTGGAATGATCCCGTGGAATGATGCAACACATGTGCAAAAAGGTTGCAACATCATATAGACTTGAGATTTGTCCACAAGAGAGTTTTGTCATCTCTCGAAATGAGGTTGGCAAGTTATTGAAAGAATTTAACTTACAAGAGGATGAGTAATCATCCTGTTACTCACTTTTCTTGGGGGATAATTGCCAAGGAAAAGGAAAGTTAGGTATTTTCCTTGAAGCAAATGACCAGACAATAAACTAAAGCGACATGGTCGCTGGAACCTACCACAACAAAACCTAAAGTATTGGTAGGGTATGACCCTAACCCAAGAATGATAGGAATCTTGCCAAGTTGCAATTGATTCCAGATCGAATGCGGGTTGCATTCGGAGAAAATGAGTCACTCCTTAACAGTTTGCCAGCTAAACGATCACTGGAAATTGATTGTGCTTGTAATAGTTTAGAAAGCACTGTTTGCATTGTTTGCTCAATGAACTAAAGGATGAGAATATATCTAAATACTTCAGGTTGAAGGCCTGAAGGGAGAGGCAGCTTCAGTTACCCCCGACTGCCTGCCTGACCCTAACCAAGGGGGTTGTTAGCCGCGCCGGGAACGTGGACCGAACCCGCCGCGAGAGGTCTCTCGGTTGAGTTCTACTTGGAGCAGGAGGATGCTTGGGTGCCAGGGGGGGCTCTGGCCGTAAATCCCTCGCTTTCCGGGTCCTGCACAAGAGGCTAACGTGACTCGGGATTGGATCTCGAGGCCCGCATACTAGTGTACGGGCGGAAGCTTGGATTAGTGATCCCTGGTGGATTACTGGATAGCCTTCGGGCGGATTATGAATACGCCTACGGGCGGGAACTCCTTGTATTTCAAAGATAAAAGGATAAAATGATAATAAAGAAGCTGTTTGGCATTGTTTTCTTTATGTCCTGTGATAAGATTATGTGAAGGAACCAGTGCATAAGAGGGTTAATCAAAGAAGCTGTTTGTATATGTCAAACTAATGTGGTAGGTAATTACATAACTAAAACAAACCGAGGAAAGTGCGGAGGATGGACCATGGGTCCGTCCTATGGATGGGTGGTCCCGGTTAGCCGGGAACTTTTCTCAAAGTCTTCGACGAACAGAAGGATGATCAACATCACCGAAGCAAGTAATGGGAACGATGACTTGGAATTACCGATTACCCGATTCACACTGTTTTAGGGGAACGGAATGGGACTATGCCTTTTGGCAGAGAGGTCGAGCCTTGCATCCCTCTCGTTTCCCATTCTCCTTGAACCAAGTGTAGCATGAATCCGCTTCACACCAGGCGTTTCTGCGTAAAGTAGATCGATCAGGTCTGACGCTAGTCGCTGTTAGTAAATGACCAAATAATTCCGGTCGATCCTAAGTGGGAAACGGCCAAGACACTTCCGTTACGTGGCAGACGCGGAAAGTCCTAGATTGCAAAACCCGCAACATTCCATGGGAGTGCCAGGTGGAGTTTTCTAGACAACCTTTCCGATGGACTGCTAAGACGTATCCTAGAGGATTCTAGTGGACACGTTACAAATGAGCACCACCAAACGAAGAGTTATGAGATGGACCCCATACATTTGAATGTACCAACTACAAGGGTCGTGAGCTATTTCGTACATGTCTCATAAATGGAAACTATGCCTGCTTTCCAAATTGACATGCATCACATACATGTCCAAAGTCATGATACTTAAACTTAGGTAGTCCAAGCACAAACTCCTTCTGTTGCATAGATTTCAACTTTTGTACATTCACATGGCCAATCCGCTTATGACATATCTCAACATCCCATATAGCACCATCATCATGTGCAAATATGACTGCTTTCAATTCTCGAATAGATGCATCAAGAGTAAACATTATGCCATCTCTTCAACCTCTAGCAATCAATTTGCAACCATTACCATATTCTTCAACAAAGCATCCATCTCTATTAAATCTCATCTGCAGATTCTATTTTTCCATTTGTCCAACTGACAAAATATTATTGGTTATTGTAGGTACATGTAGTACATCATGTAGGCTCTTTTTCTTGCCATCAAGCACATCAACAAAGGTATAGCTCCTTTATGCTAAATAGTATGCTGAGTGTCATCCCCATTACAAACATGTCCATGTGAACCTACAACCAATTCATCAAACCATTCTCCATGGGGTGTCATATGATTTGAAGCCCTTGAATCAATGTATCATCTCTCATCTTTATTTTTCCTAGATGCATTCTTAGACACATGCTCCATGGCAAACAACTTGTCACCCTAATCATCAGGAATTCTACTAGATGAAGCATAATTTCCATGTTGTCTACCCTTGGCTTTCATGTCAGCCTACTTCTTATGACAATCTTTGGCTATATGCCCATATCTACCGCAATAATGATAGTCCTTGTCCCTATTGGACTGATCATTTGACTGCTAGGATCCTCCTCTGCCTCTAGGAAATCTCCCCTTGCCTCAAAAACTGCCAGATCCATGTTGGCCCTGTGTATTCAATCCATGCCACGCATTATGGTGCTGTTGTCCATGAGTGTTTCGAATGTCTCCTCGACCTCAAAAAGAGCCACGGCCTCTGCCGCCTCTACCATGCTGGCAAGAGTAAATAACAATGTCTCTACTTTGAGACATATTAGAACCTACATTCAGTCCAAGCTTAACTTCCTCATGTAGCAGCAAAGCAATCAGCTCATCCCAATCAGGGGATTCAACTCTCATAGAAATAGATGTATCAAATGCTTTATACTCTTTGCCAAGTCCATTCAATGTCACTGCAATCATATCATCCTCAAACAATGAAGATCCAATGGTGGCAAGCTAATCCACTATGCTCTTGATCTCTGTAGTGTAGGCTTGAATGCTTCTGCCATTCCTAGACATGTTATTGAACTGTTGTTTCAGCTGAATATTTCTTGCATGTGTTACATTTTCATAATTCTTCATGAGTATGTCCCATGCATCTTTTGGAAAACTGCATCCAATAATCTGTATAACCATAGCATCTGATATATATAAGGAAAACCAATGTAACACCTTGCATGCTCTCTCAGTCCATAGCTTATGAACCCTTTTCTGATCATTTTTCGAATTCATTTCAGGCATTTCAAGTTCCATCCGCCTCATCACCTGTACATAAGTCCCAATAACCTCTACCAACCAAAAAAATATTCATACAGAACTTCCATAAAGCACAATTTTTGTTGTCCAGCTTTTCTCCCACAATTTTAGTGATATTGTCAGTGCCTTGAGCATTTGCCATAGTTGCAACTTAGGTATTCAGTGATGTATACAACCTATAAGTATATGACTCCTTTTCCTATAGTTCAGGACCAGTTTCGTACTATTCGGGACAATTTCCTGCAATAATTTTATGCACGAAAAAAAGGGTATTTCAACCCTTTACAGCCTCAGAAACATCCACAAGCATATAGGATAACCCGTAGGTATTTCAGTTAGTACATAGACTCTACAAGTATTGTATCTCTATCTCATGTATTCTTACTGCAGTGAAGAGAATATGCAGCCTAAAACCTACAACCTGACATTCAGGCACCTTTCTAACATTCAGGAAATCAACTCCTTTGAGATCACGAGTGATAAATGATGCTATTTTCTTCAGTACAACACTAGATTTTGGTTGCTCATATATGGTTCTATTGCTATTTATTCATGTCCTAAATATTTGCGATATCTATTTCAAGTTATCTGATCAAGAGTGTAGAGGGGCAATGTCATACACTGCATTTACTGTATTGACCAACCAACAAGGCATTTGTTTCATCTCTAGATTTCAATCCTTAGTTGCATCCAATGCTCTCTTTAGTCTTCCAAGCATTCAACATATATATGTCAGGTCATACAAATGACAGGAGCTCCAAAATGACATGTAATGCTTCAGTAAGAGACAATGCTTGTTGCCTACATTAACTGACAATTTCTAGCCGTTAAAATTTTCCATATTTGAATATTTTTCAACATAAAATACCAACTCCAATGCATGACATCAATTCCATATGACTTCCCAGCATATACCTATGCTTCAATGATACTCTTGAACAAGTTTGAGAGCTCCAAGCTCATGTCAGAGGTGCATACATGCTATAAGTTATTTATATACCGCAGACCATTGTTATTTCAAATTTGCAATCAGTTCTTCAAGCTCCTAGATGAGCTCTTATTCAAGAAATGATTCTTTTAGGACTTCATATGCCCTCTAGAGGGTCCACCCAAGTTTTATATCAATCAATAAGTGATCTCCCTGATTATTTTTGGCAAATGAAATCAGTCCAAGAAATAGGTGCAGTTCATCAGGTGAAGAGATGCTAAAAGCAGTAAGATATTGATGATAATGGTGATCATGATCACTTAAATATGCTTGGGGATACTCCACAAAGGCTCCACACAAGCTTCAGACAATGTTTTCAATTATTTGCAGAGATCTAACATCAGCATACAACCAGGCGCAGTCACGCAGGTCTGGGTTGATCAAGTAGCAACAGGGCATGTTGATTTGATGAAGACATGCACTCAAATGTGCTTAAGAATGCTCCTTGAAGCTCCTTGACAAGTCTCCAACACTGACATGAAGCATAGAACATCACACAAGCAAATGCATACCTTTCAAGAATAATGGTTGCCTGCATGTTTCTTGCAAACCCTTTTCTTCAGTTTTCCTTAAGCTCCTCCATAGCTCCATGCTTCAGTGAGCCCATCCATGATGGCTCTGATACCATATTGAAAGAGAGGGAGAGAGACAAAGTGGATCAGAAGATGAGCCTCAACTCATTGTTTTTCTTCTTACATTATTCTTCCATCATACTAACTGAAGGAGACTTACACACATAGGTATGACTAACCAAGATTAATTGTGGTTAAGTCACTGACTACACCGACTTATTGAATGTCACACATGTGTATAGCTGTATCCAGCTAATGTCAGTCATACACACAAAGATAGACTAACTGAAGAGTAGCGGGAGCGTGATATTCTAACATCACCAAGAAGAGATCATTGACCTCACACTAGAAGTAATAGAAGAAACATTGGGCCTAAAAAGAAAATCAAAAAGTTATAATAGGTAATAGAAACTAGTAATGATATCCCAAGGATGGAACGATCCAGATGTGGTGAATGAGGTGCTTTGACAAAGCTCGATGATGAAGAATTGAAAGCCACCGCAAAGATCCTTCACCACCTCTTCACTTATGACAAGCCTACCTCCAAGCTACTCAAAGTCCATAAATGGTTGATGGAAGATGCAATGACAAGAAATATAGTGAGCCATGAACTAAATGCAATATGGTCGGAGTACATCTCTAAATCTCCTGTACGAGCTCACAAGGTCTTTGAAAAAGACATGCCCTCCAATTTGAGTCACACACAAAGACCAAAAATATGATCATCAATTATGGATTTGTACCTAACTCATTTGATAGCTACCCACCTAGGAGTGCCTCTTGAATAGTTGATGCATGGCCCTATCCTTGACTTAGTAGAAAAAGAAAAGAAAAAAGAGCAACAACAAGAAAGGCATAAGGAATACACTGCATGAGAGGAAGAACTAAGATTATTTGATGTGGTCACCTAAATCTCCAAGAAAGAGTTTGACAAACTAGAGGAGCTGGATGGGCACAACAAGAAAGAGAGGATCTCACAAAATCTATCCAAGCATTCATTAGATAACTCAATTCGAGAGTAGATTATGGCTATGTTAGCCCTCAAAAAAAGGAGAATCTAGTACTAAGAAGGTCAAGGAGAACACAAATGAAGAACATGTTCCCTCAATCCTCTTGATTTTTAATAAATTTCTTGATTTTTCTTGATTTATTTAGGCCTTCTAAAGCCTACATACATAATTAGGATACCTATCATCCACATAACCAAGTGGCTACTCAAAATAAACTTATTCTTGTCATTGTCCATGTAAGAAGGCATTTTTAATGTACATTTGATGCATGATTCAAACCTTTGATGCATCAACTGTTGTCTGTTATGATAGTTCTCACAGTAGTCATTTTAGCTAGTAGAACAAGGGTCTCTTCATAATCAATAACATGAGTTTACACATATCCTTTGGCAATTCGCCATTTTGTCTCCCCATGGGAAACCTTGGACTTAGTTGAACATGGGATTCTTAGTTCTACTTCACAGGGGAAGCATGGACAAGTCACACCTAACAGCATTCTAATGCCCACCTAAGAAAGACCACTTTGTAATTAATCAAAGGCAAAAGTGAGGTTAACACTGTACTTGGTTCAAAGAGAGTGAGAGACGGGGGAGATTGTATCTCGATCCCCCTACCCATAAGGTAAAATCTCAGCTCTGACCCCCTAAAACGATGTTAAACCTAGTAACTAATCCTACCAATATTAGGAGGTTCATGATTTAATCAGCTTTATCTAGTGTTGGAAAGTTACCCGATTATCAAGTCCACCCAACCATAGGCATCCAATCATCTAGGATATCAAAGCCTCCCACTTTCCTCGATGGGTTTTCTTAGTTTTCTAATTAGCAAAGCATACTACCACACTATTTGGGCATAGAAAATCAGCTTCCTTTTATTTCTCCACTAAACTGGTTTTGTTAAACTCAATCTTTATCACATAACAAAAAAATTCAAAAATCAAATACTTTATTTCACCATCACTCTGTAGAGTGGTACGAAATCATCTTTCCACAGAAAGACACCATTCAGCCTAGGATAGGACCTTCCAATCCCTCAGGATTGAGCTGTATGTGATCGCACTCCATTCGTGATCAATAGGGAATTTATTGGCTCAAAGCCCCTCTAATCTTTCCTAAGCCTCCTAAGTTGTTCTACATAATAGGGGCACTTATCACTCGGCCCGTTTCCCTCTCAGGTGCTCGAGTGATCAAATATCAAAAACACCTATCTCCCTCAGGAGCATAGTAGGACCCCCACCCACAGGTGAGTTTTTCCACACTCCACAAAGTGTTAGGGAGCATTGGGTTGGGGATACCAATGTCCCAAACCACCACAATTCACAACTCTCCCGGCTGTGCAAGCCCGGAATCATAAGAGTTATAACTCATCATTCACAAATCTAAAAGCAGTCATAACCATAAATCATTTTTAATACTATTGTCAATACAATGCATAGAATCTATCTCCCTCATCAATTTACATGCTCCTTTCCAAAAATCATTTGATAATACTAACATGCTTTTACAAGTTTAAGTAAGTTCTAACTAATCATGATCCTTTTTATATGTACTAACCTGATTATCTCCGTTTGGCCATCCATTGTGATTACAATTTATAGCTGCAACCTCGGTTTGTTATGGAATAATTGGTCCTTCAGGTTGAATGGATTCACAATTAACTTCCACTTGCGCTTCAACAGTGACTACTTTCTTGCATTGGGGATCTTTCTGAGCATGACCTCGCTTAGCATCTCGACGTCTCTTGGGGAGCCATGGAAGAAGCTTGATGGGTTCGACCAGTGCTTCTATTGCGTAGAGGGAGAGAGAGAGGGAATCAACTAATTGCAATAGAGCTTTGTCTTGTCCACAATAGAGAGACTTCTATATGCGGGTCATTGTGTGTGTGTGTGTGTCTGACATGATGCTCTACCCCTATTTATATAGTAACCACGGGGGGGTAAAGAGAGGACTCTTTATTTTTCAGCATTTTTGATGATGTCATTGATGATAAAGAGATAACACTTTCTTTTAGTGTTTTTTGATGATTTCATTGATGATGTTAGTGAGGGGGCTTTGTTTTTGTAGCACAGTACACGCATCGCATCATCGAGGTGGGTGTCACTGCAAGGCATAGGACTAAGGTGGTGATCAAGGCATAGACCTTGGCATCTTGGTCTTGGCATACTTGGCAATGGGCTACAAAGGCTTCATTTGGCACCATTGGCTGCATGTGGGAAGCTCCCACTAGCTTGTAGGAAAATCTTCTCGAGAGGTCACCCATCCCGGCAATGTCATCACCCAAGTGTACTTAACTACCAAGTGATTATCCACTAGGCTAGTTCTTTTTGTTGTTTTATACTACAAACATAGTTTTAATAAGCTAGTCTTGGGAGGGTTTCCTAAGTCTTTCTTCCATGAACTAGCATAGAATGCCTCATTAATAATAATAATTATCTTCATAAGTAGAGCTAGTTTTTAAAATTTTGCAATATAAATCAATTTTATTTGCAATGTATATGCACATTTTTTATCAAAATAAACTAAGTAATGGGGACATTGCAAAAATCTTCATCCAAGCTTTTCTTAGAACCATCTAGATCCACATCAACATGAGAGAAACATGATGATACATTAGTCATGATAGGTTAGTCCCCAATTTTGTCAAGGCCTTTCCTTGACACTTGTGATGTACTTACTGGAGTGACTTGTGACCATAATCTATCACTTCAAGGTCTATCAACATATCATGACTAGGAGACTCATGTGGCCCACTTAATGTTTATAACTATTGACCTATTTTCTACATATTCATAGCCTTTTGTACATCAACCCCAATTGTATCCTACACATTGGTGTACTAGCTACTCACTTCATCAAAGATAACATCTCTACTAACTCTCAGCTCATGTGTAATAAGGTAATAATATATGTATCCCTTGTTTGTTTAAGAGAATCACAAACACAAATTTGTCTACTTTGGAATTCAATTTGCTATGCAACTCATCAGGCAAATGCATGCAATACATCCAAATACTTTTAGATGGGACAAATTCTTATATATCTCTCCTTAGGTTTTATACCATATATAACAACTGTAGGTGTCTTACTCATAATGTGTGTACAATAGTAGTTACTGCTTTAACCCAATAATAGCGAAGTAAGTTTCTTTTAAATATCAATGCTTGAGCCACCTATGCCATATGGCTATTTTTTTGCTTTGCAATTTCATTTTTCTATAGAGTGAATCTATATGTATTTTGCCTTTGAATACCATTTGTTTGCAAAAATGAAAGATTCATTAGAGGACTACTCTTCCCCTTTAACTAATCCAAGGCATTTAATATATAACCATGTCTCCTTCTCAATCAAAGCTTTAAATATTTTAAAGAGAGTGAAAAGCTCACTTTTCTCACCCACAAAGCAAACCCATACTTTTTGAATATGATCATCAATGAAAGAGACATAATACTTGCAATCACTCATAGTTACAATCTTTGTAGAATCCCACACACTAGAATGTATCAACTCAAGTGACTTCTTACATATATGCTTTCCATGTGGAAATGCATGCCTTGACTGCTTTTCAAATTGACATGCCATTATGCATCTCATGAACTTTGAACTTTGGTAAGCCATCCACAATCTATTTTGACTGTATATTTTTCAAGTGTTGCATATTTATATGACCAATCTGCTTATGCCAAATTCAATGTCATCCATAACTCCCAAATCTTGTGCAAATATGGCACCATCCATTTCACATAGACCTAGATTAAGAGTAAACAAATTGCTAGCTTGTGTGTCTTTTGCAGTCAATATGCTTGCATTGATGGTGTCTCAATATTCTCGCATGTGGTGGTACATACTTTCTTGTACACTTTATACCTCAAGTTCTAACATGCGGTATCCCAAACTCATCATCCATAGACTTATCCACCAAAATTTTACCCATAGGCTTCTTTGCTTGTGCAATTTCTACCTACTTTTGTGCATTCCTCAATATGCCACTCCCATTGGTACCTTTTTTTCAATTATTCCATAAAACTAGAACCCATTACTTTCTTCATGGACTTGAGGTCTAGACATGTCCTCAATATGTGCATTTCTTTGATTTTTGTTTGCTACAATTTCCTTCCCATAACCATAATCATCACTCCTCTCATAAATATTCATCTCAACTACAACTTTGGGTCTATACCAAGACTCATATTTACTAAACATTACATTCCTACTTAGGTAGATCTCTCAAAGTGATAGGGTCTACGATGTTTTGGCTTTCTCGCTTCTCATAATTGAGATATAGAATTAGACTATTAAAGCACGATCTCAAATGAGATAATCCATATCTCCAACCCTAACACCTTTCGAGATTGATAAGGTAGCAAACATCTCTACACGAGAATTGTCATGTGCGTGGTGGTTATGACAGTAAGTCATCCATGAAAAACCAAACACATATAAAACTTAACCAAATCAAGCAAGTCAAGGCTTGACTTGAGGGGAATCAAAACCTTAGAAAAGAAAAAACTTCAAGTTCTTTTTTAAAATAAAAGCTTATGAAGGAGAGGAGATGTTGACAATTGCATCGCCCCCTCCCCTTCCTTTTCGGCAAATCATCATCATCATATTCTCCCCTCTCAATTTAAAGAACTAAAAGATAGAGAAAAATCTTGAGATCTCCCCCTTCAATCTCAACAGAGAGCTCTAGCAATCTTCCCCTTTTCTTAGTTCAGCAAGAGGCCTAGATTGAAGGAAGATCACTTGATAGCCATGTGAATCAATTGTGGAATCTCTGGTAGCCTCTCTGGACTTCAAAGGCCAGATCACCAGCATTAGATTTGCATCTTGAAAGCTTCTAGATAGCTAGATTGGCAAGATACCCTCCATAAAGAACTTCTCTTCTTGGCCACAACTGATGAGACCCCCCCTTCAATTTAACTATAAATATGGGGAGTGGAGAGCTGTTGAGAGGACATTAGCCTAAACCAAGATAAGAGACTCTTCTCAAACCAAGAGAGAATAGCAAAATGGAGAGAGGCAAGAGGAGCGCAAGAGAAGAAATTCTTATTGCAAAGACAAGGATACCTTGCCAGCTCTCGAAATGGAATCCCATCTCTTCTACCTTCACTTCCTTGTAGAATTAAGACTCTACTCGATTTTCTCTCAATTCCTAATAATCACCATTCCTCCATCAATCCAATCATGAAAACTCAAAGCTCAATTGTTGAAGTCTTCTCTACAATCTCATGATCAAAGACTATGGCCTTGAAGAAGAAAATTATGAAGGCCGTAGAGGTGGGAGCTACTAATAATGCTGAGGGTGTGACCACTATAAACGGAATGGCAAGTACTAAGATTACAAATGAAGTTGCGATACCAACAACAACCAATCGCTCGTCGTAAATCCCCAAGTGCCATACTTGATTATTATTTTAAAGATTAAAAATAGCAAATAGATCATCATCCCTCAAGTTGGTAAATGAAAAGTTGCATCCATAAGAATAGGATTTTTGACAAAATCTCATGCATAGAAAATCCTAGAGAAATTCTTAATCGCAAATTTTAAGGAATAATCTAGGTTTACACTGGATGTATTAGGAATAGGATGCAAGGAAGATACTACGCTATCCAAAATAATTTATGATTTTGCAAGAGCTAGATTTGGTGGCTAAGTCTTTGAGAAATCTTGAGGTGAAATTATTGAATACTCTCTCTAATAAAATATCCAAGAATATTAAATCTAATAAATTACCACAAGACAAGGATCCACAGAATTCCATTAGGGAAAAAGGAAAAGATCATCATGGGAGTTTACTCTCAAAAATAGAAGTCTAGAAAAAAAAATCTTGTTTAAATTTATCCTGGGCTATGTAAAATTTACAGAGTGCAATGAACAGAATCTGAGAAAGAGATAGAGAGTACACAACAAATAAGAGAAGAATAAAAATTTTCTTTAGCTCCAAATGACTAATACAAAGATGGCTCTGTCCACACGTGTGCTTCCACTGTGAAGCTTACATGGTGAGACAGAAGATAGGTGAAGAGCTTAAGGTTAGCCAGAACAACTCTGATTGGGTGAAAGATAGATGATGGATGGCTGTGAAGGGGTTTAGCTTTTATATCCCATGAAGGTGGTTAGGTCGGCCTGCTGACCTGACCTACCATATGAGCCTCCACTAGTTGGCCAGGGAATATTCCCTTTACCATCGGACCGAGGTTACTGTCCCCCCCAGACCCCCACTAGGGGGCAAATGCTAAGGGCCGCTTCCACAGCCCTCGGACCCCAAATTAGGGCCCTTGATAACTCCTATACCCCACAACTCTCAATGCAATGTGCCTCGAGTTGCTGCCAGGTTAACTACTCTATCTAACCCAAATATTAGACCCACAACGGTCACCTTTTTGCCATCGGGTCACATAGATCTCATCTGACATACAAGTCATGACTCAACCAATATCCAGGCTCACATATGGCTTCTCCTCATAATGGGGGACTTATAACTTTGAGCACCATGTATCATTGGTGGCACCTTATGAGGGTGGGGCATTGAGCATATCTAACACCCCCCTCAATATCCACCCACATGTGAACTTTCTCCTCGGCCCAATGCCAAGCCTCTGAAGATGAACTTGAAGCAGATCCTTCGTAAGTGCTTTGGTGAAGATATCTGCTCCATTCTCCTCTTTTGGACAGTAGACTAGTTCCACTATCCCATCCTCGATCAAATCACACACATAGTGATACTAGATCTCTATATGTTTGGTGCATGCATGAAACACTAGATTTTTGGCAATGGCGATGCAACGTCGATTGTCGCATCTCAGCACGGTTGGTTCTTCATCCTACACTCCCATATGCCATAGGATCCTTCTCAACCATACTGCTTCACATGCAGCAAAACAAGCTGCCTTGCAATACCATTGTTGGTTGCTTCTTAGTAATCCAATAGAAATTTCATGAACCCAAAGAGAAACAAAAACCAAAAATTGACTTCGTGGAATCACACTCTCTGCCCAATTTTAATCACAATTCCCCACAAGGGAAGCTTCGAAACTATATGTGATACCATAGTCAACAGTCTCCTTCAAGTATCTGATTACCCGCATCCCAATCAATCAAGGTTCTGAAGCCTTTACCTTGATAATCCGATGGAGTTTGAATCACCGAGAATTGGCGATTCAGGCCTTTCTTGTGAAGGGCGACATGAACCGTTGCCCTCTCAATGTCTGCTTCCATGGATGGGACTTCTTCATCACACAACTCCCTGTTGGCAACACTGGAGGTTCTCCCTCTGGCCATGACAGTGGCTCCTTGGCCATGGGTAGCTCCTTGGAATGCCCTTAATGTTGTCCTCTGTTAAGCTTGGGGAACTTCCTTCTAAAGTGACCAGACTCGTTGCAATGGAAACAATGAAGATTGCGGTCATTACCTTGGGTCAGAACGAAATTATTGACAGTGTTGGTCCTAGCTTTCTTCCTTTGTCCCTGATTTTGGCCTTGCGCTCTCTTAGCTTGAGACCTATACACTCCCCTGTTCTGATCCTTGTAAGACCAAGACTTGTTATTTCTTGGCCTAGTCTGCACCCCCTGTATTATGGATGTAGCTCGAACGAGTACGTCCTGTAGGTCTGTTGGGTGCATTGATTCGAGGCGGGTGTTTATAGGTGGATGTAATCAAGCACAAAACTTAGACACATGTTGCGTCATATCCATTTGTGGCGCGTACTTTAAGAGAGAGATGAATTTTGAATAGTAAGCATCAAGAGATAGTCAAAGCTGCTTTAGTTCATAGAATTCATTCATCTTTTGTGTGTGGTAGGCAGGTGGTAGATATCTCCCTCACACAGCTCTTTTAAGATTCTCCCAGGTAACTGACCCTTTTGAGATCCCTTGGTCTCTGCACCATTGCTTCCACCAAAGTCTTGCTTCGTCGGTAAGCTTCAGTTTGGCGAGCATCGCTTGGTTGGTGAGTGTAGTACCTACTGCTTCGAAGTAATCCTCCATGGATTCGATCCAGATCTCGGCATCAGTTTGGATGGTCCTTCCCTTACCATCGAATTCTGGTGGCTTGATTTGTTTGAAAAGAGACTTCTTCTCTTGAATTACAGCCGTACTTGGTGTAGGGGTCAGACTAGGAGTCTACACTTGAGGTTGTGCCTGGGCATTAAAATTTTTTATGTTAAAAACTTGCTAAATGATTCTCACATTACATTACATGCCCAGTTCAACTTTTAGCCAAGACCTAATCACTTAACTCTGTACCAACACTTACAGACAAGACAGTCATTGATAAAAGTCTATTTCATACATATGGGCATAGCCCTTTTGAGTATAATTATTTTTGGGAAGATGGAACAAGCTGATTGGCACATCAGTTTGGAGAGAATAAGATTGTGTTACATTCAGCTAACGGGAACCGAGTAATAATATGGAATAGGGTCATGGATTTTTAGGAATCGATAGGTCATAGGAAGCTTGGGGTATCCCTCCCTTTGATACCCATTCTTCTCATAACGTCCCAACACCCTGATTCTGTCGATAGGGATTACTCGTGTTACTTCCTCGTACACATACTTGTTCTCCTTGACCTTTTGACCGTCGACATGTAGGGTTGCGTTTGCGTGAGCCTTGACAAAGATGAACAACTTCACGATCTTTAAGTCCTCCAGCCACTTGATTCTCTTCAAGTTGGTTCGAAGGTACACAAATTGGTGGGCAACTATGTAATAAATTCCTGAATCACCTGACCATCTCCATTCCACATCCAGGGGTGAAGGATTGTAGATGCGGTCTAGGATATTCATCATACCTAGTCTCCACCGATAATCTGAAGCATGCATTGCAGTCATAAACATAACCTGGAATACCAAGAATTTGTTCCATGCTTCGCCACTCTGCAGGCCAGCATCGATAAGTAAGTAAGGAAATGTTCTTAACAGCAACATTTGCTCTACTTCTCCTCATTAAGTTTCCTTGTAAATATTAGATCCTCATTGGTTGCTATGATACCAACTGTAACGTGTCCCCCTGTCCACTTGTAGGATACGTCTTAGCAGCCCATCGGGAAGAGAGTCAAGAAAGTGCCGCCCGGCACTCCCACGGAATGTCACAGGGTTTCCGATCCGAGTTTGCCACGAAGCGAAAGTGTTTTGGCCATTCCCACTTAGAATCGACCTGAATCAGGGTTTCCCTAATAGTCAAGTTCCTCGGAGGTAACTACGTCGAGCCCCAAATGAACTACTTTACACAGAAACATCAGGGTCAAAGTAGATTCATGTTGCACTTGGTTCAAGGAGAATGGGAAAAGAGAGGGATGCAAAGCTCGACCTCTCTTCCCATAAGGCATAGTCCCATTCCGTTCCCCTAAAACAACACAAATCGGGACTCTAGCTCTAAATATTCTAGGTCATCGTTTACCTTGCTGTCAATTCCTTTGAGAAAAGATCGTGGCCAACTAGGACCACCCTTCTATAGGACAGACCCATGGTCACATCCATCACGATTTGCTCAGGTTGCTTTACTTATCTAATTACCTACCACATTTAGTTTGACAAGCAAAAACAACTTCTTTAATTAACCAATTAATCACTGGTTCTTTTACATAACTTAAGCACTCACATAGAAAAACAATGTCAAACAAATTTCTTTTCAACATTTGATCTTTATTTATCAATCTTTGGAATACATCATATAATCTAGCTCGAAGGCTATTCCATAATTCGCTCGAAGGCAGTTGTAGCAATCCTCAGGGATCGCTATTCCAAGTTTCCGCTCATTGACTAGTATGCGGGCCTCGAGATCCCATCTCGAGTCAAGTGGGCCTCTTGTGTAGGACCCGGAGGAAAGGGATTTACGGCCAAAGCCCCCTTGGCACCCAATCATCCTCCTGCTCCAAGTAGTACCCATGCAGAGACCTCTCAAAACGGGTTCGATCCACGTACCTGGCGCGGCTAACAACCCCCTTGGATAGAGTCTAGCAAATAGTCGAGGGTAACTGATGCTGCCTCTCCCTCCAGGCTTTCAACCTAAAGCATTATTTATTTTCTAGCATTAGTCCCTTGAGCAAAGAAGAACAAACAGTGCTCCTAACTATACAAACCCAAGCGCTCCAGAGGTCGTTTATACGGCCAACTACTAAGGTGTGAATCCTTCTCTCCGAATGCATCCAGCATTCGATCCGGGATCAATTGCGACTTGGAAAGATCCCAAGGGTTTCGTAAGCTAAGTTGCTTGTTTACCCTTTTATCCTTAGGTTAGGGTTTATACCCAGTTAACCCAAATTGTTTCCACCTTATGTTTCCTTAAATTAAAGATAATAAATCTTGGGCAACCTCGTCGCCCTAACTTGATTGGTTTCTAGGCAATTCATAATTACTCTAAATTGGCAAATTAGCCTCAAAGAAGGGTGATGTAGCAGGATGTCTACTCATCCTCTAGAAAATTAGACTTGTACTTAGAACTCGCCAACCTTGTTCTAAGGAGTGGCAATACTATTTTGTGATTTAGTCACAAAATCATGCGCCATTGCAACTTGTTGCACGAGATAAGTGTTGCACCTAACTTGGGGGATTATTTCTCCCGTCACATGGTATTCCTAGGTCAAGAATACTTTGGTCAAGATGTAGGGTTTGGGAGTCCTCTTGACCCAACCCAACCCTAACCCTACTACGCCAACAACGTTTTGGCCTTAGGGTTTCTAAATTCATACGGAAGTCTAGTATTTGGCCAATTGATCCTTAGGGTAAGAACCCTAGATTGTTCTTGCATGGGCGTTTAGCTAATCCTAATATTCCATGAATGTGGGTAGGACCTTTGAGATTGGAAGTCTCAAATCATCATCCCAAGTGTGATACTAGGCAGAATTTTAGCGTAACTTAACCCTACCTAGTACTTGAGGTGATCTTCATATGCAATCTAATCGCACCTTTATGATTTTCATGTGAGCAACTTGACTATATGCGAATTACTTAGTTGATTTAACTAATCCATGACTAGTGATGATCATCCCTTTTAAAGATGCAAGTACTTCCTTCTAAACTAGCAAGTACTTTTCCCTAAAAAATGCAAGGAACTACAAGATGTATGCGATGTATCATTTCATGCAAACTTGAGATTTCAAGACTATAAACCTTTTCCTTCAATGCAAGTATAAGGTTTACAATGATCATTTCTTTCCTTGCCCTAAACTATAATGATGCAACGGAATCAAAGCTTTAATATTTTCAATGAAGATGCATTCAAACTTTGATAGAAGGACTCCATGCATGAGCGAATACCATGAGTCCAGCATTAAATTAATCCTTCCTTCAGCACTTAAACATTTTAAAATGCAACCATCTTTGCATGCAAATTTCCATGCATTGTGATGATTTGGACATCATTCAATGGGCGTGTAAGATTATCCTCTATATGAACCACGACCATGAATTTACTTCATAAGTGCATCATGCGACATAAGCTCTATCCTTTGCAAGATGCAACAAGGACGTGATCTTAGCACGATATCATCTTCTAAGTTATGCATTATACATTCAAGAAGATTGCAACTACCCTTGTCCACGGGAGTGCGAGCAATTTCAAATATTTGACATGCACTAAACTTTGTAAAATGAATAAATAAATGCGTTTATAACTTCCCAACAAAAATTAAACATGCCTAATGCATCCTTTCATGCAGAATTAATTTTTAAGAACCTAAGCATTAAGGATCGAAGCGTTGTCCACAAGTGTACTCAGGGTGGAAGCTCCCGCGTGTGTGCCTCATGACTTTTGCTTTGGAGCCATTTATGGAGTGGATTTCGTCGTAGCAACTCCCCCCTTGGGTTACTTCCACGATTGAATCCTCTCTGTCCGAGGTCTTCTCCTGTGCGCAGGACACTAGCCTTACTGGACACGGTTTTAAAAACTGGGGAAGGCACATGTAAACAAGGCGTATGGAGGCCTTTAATGGAAGCTTCCAAGCTTCTGTTCCCCAGATGACGTGGACAGAGAAGATGAGGATGGTTGGGAGAATGATGAGGATGAGGGTGGAGATGACGACAAAGATGGTTATGATGATTGATGGTGGTGAGGACGAAGACGATAGCGTGGCGACAGCAACGGACGACTGCAGTAGCTATGGCGGCTCCTCACGGCGGCAAGGTAGGCAGCACGGTAGCCTTCCTCTCTCTCCTCTCCTCAAGCTTAAGGGGGAGGTTCTTATAGGCTAAGGTGGGGGGGTAGCCACCCAAGTAGTGGGCTGCATGCCTCCTCCTCCATGCCCCTCCATCACTTTACTCAAGCATCCCTCTCACACTCCCTCTCCCCCGCCATGCAACAATTGAAGGGGAGGGAGTTTATCCATAAAAAAATTTGCAAAAAATTTATCCATTATCCCTTTTTTTTCCATGAAGGGTGTTCCCGTGTGGGCTTGCGGTCTTTAGCCACGGTCTTCCATACACAACGTGGGCTGGTGTTTATTGAAGCACGTGGGGTAAGCACTTAGCCAAGGGTCTTTTGTCGCGGGGAGATTATTTTAAAATTCTTTTTGCGCGAGGTGTGCAGGGTCTAGGGCCGATTAATATTTCATTGTGGAAATATTACACCAAACAAGTAGCCTCCTCCCTCAACCAACTAGGTAGCTCCAGGATTTGACATGCAAGCACAAGAAACCTCAAGCCTCCACCTTCAAGCTCCATTCTTTATAGCCACGTGTGAGATAAGAGAAGAGAAGAGAAGAGAAGAAGAGAGGAGATGATGGAGAGCTTCTTCTCCTTGATCCCTCACCCTCACAAACTCACTCCCTCACACTCTCACTCCATGTCTCAAGCACACATAAGCAAGCAAGAAGGAGAGAAGAAGAGATCACTGTTGCCACACACCAAAGAATGAGCTTTTCATTCACTTTTTGAGTTTATATACAAAATCCTAATTCCTTGGGCACCCATCCCATTTTTACCATGACCTGGTAACTTTCCAAGGTTCCCTTTCTCCATTCCCTTCTAGTTGCCTTATCCTTCACCCATGTCTGTTTAGACCTTACAACCTGCATAGAAGGAAGTGTTAAGACTGAGTTGACATCACATCTTAGAGTTATGTATTAGGAGTTTAGAAGTCAAGTTAAGCCTTAGGGTAAGTCAGATATGAAGGGGTGTAAGTTTTTGGAATGAATAGTCATAAGTAAGGGATGTGAGGAGTTATCAATCCCCGAATGTAACTGTTCAAGTCAGAGTGCATATGCGGGTGTAGATTATGTCTGTGCGTCTGTCTGTAAGCAGAAACTGAAGATATGAAGAACAGTTCAGAGTCAGATATTGTTTCCCTGTCTTGAAGTGGTAAACTGTTTTCAGTATTCATGTTATTTATTGCTGAAATGAAGTCAGATGGTTCTGTAAAGGTGTACTGTAATGATGGAATGTGTGTATGAAAGTTATATGAAGTCAGTGCAGTCAGAAAGTAAGTCAGTTGGATTCAGAAATGTCAGGTAGAGTAGTTTTTCAGGGAGTAAATCGCAGGCAGTAAATTAGCCTGTAACACTTGGCGATCCTGCGAATTGTTCAGACGGCACAGGTCTTATGGATGCGAATGGCAGAATTGTCTAATTCTCGCTTTCAGAATGGAAGAGGTCCTACTGTCTTGGTTGGAGGATTTTAAACATTGGACAACAGAAGCAGAGGAGCAAGAAGCCTTCGCGCAATCTCTTTGCAGGGAATTTTACAATTGGACTACACCAGAAGAGGAATTTGAGGTGTATGGCCAAAATTTCCTGACTGATTATTTTCCTGACTTACCTGTGGACGTGGTCAGATTAGTCAGGGATAGGGTCTGGAAATTTCAGTTGAGCAAGGTTTGCCCAATAGCCAGAAGTCGGACAACTGCAGAGATCAGGAGGATATGGGTTAATCATGAGAAATGGCAGTTCCACCATGTATATGGCTTTAATTCCATATCATCCAGATACAGACGGGGGAGAACTTCTAACTTGTGTTTGACTTGTCAGCATTGTCACTGCTGCATTACAGGAGAACAACACTAAGACAGGCTAATGACAGAGAAATCCCTATTTTATGTCAGCAGAGAAGTATAGAGGGGAAGGCTTTGGCAAGTATTATACAAGATTACAGGCAAGGCTAGAGCAAGAGGAAAAGCAGAAACTAGAACAGAAAGGAAAGGGACATTACAGGTCCAGCAGTGGAAGTCAGGTAGACAGTTTGGATCTGGGCTATCTGAGTGATCAGGAGATACAAACTGAAGAAGTTGGTCCAAGCCAGAGTATCCCTGATGTTGCACCTATTTCATTTACACCACTTACACCACATGAAGAACAGAGAAACAGGAACAGGTTTCTAGGAAGTTTGGCATGGTCCCAACTTCAAAGACAGTCTAAAAGGAGTTTGAAATTCCAACCATTACCTAAATTGTCAGGGAGGAAGAAGACTGCACCAAAAGTACCACCAGTCATAATGGCACAACCCCCTAACCCAGCAGACCTGAGAGTCAGATTTGCTCACTTCAAGGGTCACTCAAAAAAAGAGGATCCTGATGCCCATGTAGCACAGTTCAGCACTAAATGGGAGGCAAGTGGCTTAGCAGGAGTGTATGGGGATGATGTGAAAAAGCAGCAATTTGCTGCCACATTGGAGGGAAAAGCCATGAATTGGTTTACTCAGTATGGGGTAGCTCATTTTCCTGACACAGTGGCATTACAGACAGCATTCCTGTCTAGATTCAGAAAATGGAAGACACCAACTGATATTTTGAAACAGCTTAAAACAATGAAACAGAAGCGACTTCTTGTTGAAGATTATGCACAATAGTTTCTAGATCTGAATGGGAGATTAGCACCTACAGAAAGACCTACCAATGAGATGGGGGAATATTTCTGCAATGGACTCAGGGGAACTTTAAGGACAGCAGTAGCAAGTACTGAAATACCTGGAGGTGTTGGAGGCTTTAATGAACTAGTGGCAGCTGCAAGGAGAGCAGAGAAGAGACTAGGTTCTACCAGATCCAGGAAGAAAAAACATGATACTGACTCTGACTCAGAGGAGGATTCAGATTCAGGTACAGATACAGATTCTGACACAGATTCAGAGTCAGAAGCATATGATTCAGATTCAGAGGATACTGATTCAGATGAAGATGGAAGAAAAACTAAAACAAAGAAGAAGAAAAGGAAACACAAACTGAAAAGCAGGAGTAAGGACTCTAGAGACAGGAAAGAACACAGAAAATCCAAAAGGAAGGTTCAAGACCTGACTAAACAGATTTCTGCCACTCTTAAAAGTATGGGGATCTCCACTTCAGCAAAGAAGGAAAAGCCCTACTGTAATACTTGCCAGAAACATGGTCATAGTGATGCTAACTGTTGGTACAACCCTAATAACAGGGCAAATTCCAACCAGCAAACACAGAGAGCCAATGTACCTGCTGCTAATGCAGTACAACCTGACAGGAGTAGAGCAGGGGATGGCCAACAAAATAGATTTGGAGGAAGAAATAATTGGGTACCACCCAATCAACAAGGACCTGCTGATCCTTGTACTTACTGTGCAGAGGTGGGTCATAGACAGGGTCCAAACTGTCCTTTATGGTGTAAACACAGAGAGGAAAGAGGCATACCCATTGTCAGATACAACAATCAAAGGCCACCAGTGCAACAGCAACAAAATAGACCTCCACAGGCAAATGTAGTAATTGTAGAACAAGCTAAAGAGATTCATGGAGTTGTGAGCCATAATGTTCATTATGAGGATCTGGATGCTATGCATGTACAATGTGACTGTTCTAACTGTTTACAGGAACAGGTGACTACTGACAAAGTTGCTCCTGTTTTGGTCATTACAAGATCAGGTGCACAATATGTTGCTGACCCAGTTATTTCCCATAAGGAGATGAAGAATCCTAAGTTTTGGGATACACAGAGACAGGTCAGATTGGGTTGTGTGAAAGAAATTCAGAAAAGTCAGAAGACAGATAAGATGGGGACACAGATGCATCAAACATTACCTGTTGTACTACCCAGTATAGAAGAGGAGATCCATCAGTAAGAATTGAAGGAAGCTGATATGACAGAAGAAGTGCTAAAGGCAACCACTGTCACAATGGATCAAATTCTCAGTCTGGTACCTGAGTTTAAAAGACAGGTATTGAGAACCTTTTACTGTGAAGAAGTTCAGCAAGTTGAACCTGAAGCTTGTCAGATTGAACCTGAAGATGTGGATTACAAAGTTCCCAAGATTACTGTGACTTTTCAGCAACAGGATATACAGGGAGCACTTCTGGATGGAGGATCAGGGGTAAATATTTTACCTGAATTCCTGTATACTAAGCTGAAATTGCCGGATCTTGATGAAGCTCCATTTCAGTTAAAAATGGCGGATCAGAGAAGAATCCAACCTATGGGAATTCTCAGGAATCAACAGATTACAGTTACAGGGCTCACTTTTTCAGTGAATTTTGTTGCAGGCAGATTACAGTTGCAGGCAGTAAATTAGCCTGTAACAGGAAGCCTGGAGCTCTTATAAAATGAATTACATTGTGCTCTGCACTTTCCTTGTCCTTGAGAGCACTCAGAGGTTCTCCCTCATCCTTGAGAGAGCCTTACTAGAATATTTGGTGCTTTTCCACATTCTTTCTAAGTATCTTGCTAGAATATTCAGTGCTCTCCTTTGTCCTTGAGAGCACCTTGCTAGAATCTTCGGTGCTTTCCTCGTTTTTTTCGAGCTTCCCTTCTCCTCCACTTTTCCTGCCTAGGTAGAATGAGCTTCTTCATTCACGTTTTGACTTGGGCTTCCTCGATCTTTCTCTACTCACAAATGGGCCTTTTAGCCCTCTCTCTCTCCTCCTTAAAACAAGGAAAATAGGAGAGAAGAATAGTAAAAGAATCCTCCTCTCTCTCCACTTTTGCAATCTCATTTGCCTTTTTTATATTATCTACAAAGATATACTCAGATTCCTTCTCTCTCCTCATTGAAGAAGTCTTTTTCAACCAAATTTTATATTAAAAAAGGAGTTAGTTATGGGAGTGTTATGCTTCGTTTTCAATGCAAAATGATTAGTAGATACGAGGTAATTGATTTTTTAATCAAGAATAAGGAAAATGAAATTTTGGAAGTTCCTTTTAAGATATTTTGAGGATTTTTTATATCGCAAAAAAAAAAACCAACTGGTCAAATATCGTGTTTTTTGGAGATGTTTTTGGAGGCAAAATAGAAATATCTAAAATACAAAAAGTCTTGGATATCCCTACCGTCTGAGCTATTTCCCCCCATATCTATACTCTCTCATGGCTCTATTGTGACCTCTTCTCTGTGTTTATGAAACCTTCACTAACAGAGTGAATTACTTACACCCTCCTTTTCATTGGCACCTTTGTGTGCCTCTCTGTGCATCTCCACTCTATCTCTTGTGAGAACCAAGTAGGCTCCCCGTTTCTATTAATAGTAAAATGAATACAGAAAAGAAGGAGCTGCATATTGAGGTAGAGATTGAATATGCCCCATTATTCAAAAGAACCCAGCGTACCAGTGTCAACCCTCAGGTTTTGCAAAGCTACATGCAAATGGGATTGAAACATGTGGATTTGTGGGTTGATGGGGGAATCTACCCAATTTACCCCTTAAACAATAGACCTCCAACTTTCTCAAGAATCACAAATTTACTGAAGTATGTGTGTGAGGGTGAAAATGGGTTACTTGGTTATACTAGGCGGCTCAATGATCAGGCGTTCAAAGTATTTACAACTTGCCAGGCAACCATAAAAAATTGCCATGATGTGATCGATGCACATCAACTTCATATACAATAGCTCATAAGACAAGTGGTACAACTGGATGACACTGTAATTCAACAAAATAATCAAATTATTTCAATGCAGGATACTATCCATGACATTGGTATCTCATATGAGGAGGCAAAGGCACAATTGGAAGACTTGAGAAAGATCAACAGCAAGTTAACACACAAGCACAAACAAAAGAAGAAGCCAATCAATGAGTTAATTGTGAATAGTGGCCAGTGGAAGCGACATATCAAAGCATGTAAGGTAGCTTAGAAAGAGAACCTAGGTGAGGGCGAGATTGGATCGTGTATTAGTAGATTGCTGAAGGCAAGTACACTGGAAAACACTTTGAGTAATCGTAAGTTTAAGGCTGTGAAGGAAAAGGTGATTGAGTGCACATTAAAAGATGTGTCAAATGAGTTCTCAGCTATGGATGCACAATCTATTTGTGACAGGGCCGGCATTAGCACAATGACTTAAAGATATTCAAAGGTGTGAAGGCTGGGTTTGGTCGTGTGCTGAAGAGAAATGGAATCATGTCTCTTCCTCAACCTTCAAAGTTAATAGAGGCCCAATGACAACTTAATATATAAAGGTTTTGGAGTTGATAGGAGATCCCATGCATGTTCAATGTGTGGAAACACTAAAGGTTGGGACCAAAAATGCATATGAGGTGAAGTTCACCGAACTCAATAATTATTATTTAGATTTGAACAAGGTGTAGTCGACAATGATAATGTACTAAAATATGTGTGTTGAGGAATGTAATGATAAATTGTAATTTGCTATAAAATTAGATGAAAGTGAGATCGTCAAAGGAGTAAAGCTTGAAAGATTTAGTGTAACTCTGATGAATAGAGCTTTACAATTCGACAAGAACAACCCAGGGAACTTTAGTGTTCAATCTAAGAGCCATGTGTGGTGCCTCACTACATTTGAAGTTCCTAAGAAAACATTTGAGGTGTTGCAACTATTCTTTATGTACACAAGCATTCCAAGCATCATCGATCTTTAGGAACATGGTGAGATGCTCTCGGTTGAAGGGTATGGTCAATACTTGGTTGAATGGCATCTTGCAGGAGACTTGAAAACTTTAAAATGCATGTGTGGAATCTCCAATGGTGCAAATACAAAGAATCCATGCCTATATTTCTTGATAGAGAGGGAGGAAGGAAAGGAGGGAAAGAAGAACTGGCAAAAGGTGACAAGTGCTGCACCGACGCACAATAGAGAAGATCCTACTTGGAAGCCCATCTTCAACATTCCCTTGGATTGCATTCACATTTGTTCATTGCATGCTTTTGTCAGAATCATGGAGAAACTTGTATATGAATACATTTGCTTTACTTATAGGATGCAACCAGAAAAAGAAGCCATTGCAACGTGTGGGAATGTGGAGTGAGTGCTATCAAAAATTGGGCTGCACAAGCATCAAGTGATGATTGAAAAAGATGAGAAGAGATCAGGAAAATCTGGTAACTTGCCAAAAAAGCCTTGCTTTGGAGGAGCAAAGGCTAGGAAGTTTCTCTCAGTACCCATCAATGAGGAAGGGAATGTCATGGTTTGTAGACTGTAGGACTACTATGGGTGGAAAAAGTTACATTTTGCAGTTCCTAATCAAAGTAATGGAGGAAAAACAAGATTGGCCAATAGGATTATAGTAGCGGATGAAGCTAAACGCTTGCAAAAGAGAGCAAATGAAAGTGCTGATGAATCTACTGCAGACATGATGGAATCACGTCGTGTCACTAAAAGAGTGCATTATGAAGCCTCATACAAGTGCCAAAGAAAACCATGCCAAGTGGCTAGAAACAAGGCTTCGACAAGGCAACAAATGGGTACAAAAACATATAAGATAGTAAGATGAAAAATGTGAGTCAGTGTGAATGCAATTCATAGTTTAAGAGAGAAAGAGAGAGTGTGCGTCTATGAGAATGAGTCTCACAGTTTAGGGCTATATAAAAGAGGGTTTCACTTTCACTTTCTATCTTATTCATTGAGTTCTCACATCTCTTGTGCAGGAAAGATGGTTAGGTCTAAAGCAGTTGCAAATAAGCTTCCGCTCAGAGCTCCATATTGTGTTCAGCCCCTTGGAGCATCTACTAGCTCAGATGAACCCCCTTCTCAAGCTAATCCACCTTCCCCAAGTCGCCCTCACAAGGATCCTCCTCAGTATCCCCACAAGAAATGCAAGTGGAAGTCAGGTACAGTGGCCTTGAGAGAAATTAGAAGGTATCAATGCTCTTTTGATTATCCTCATGCATTGGACACATGACTATGTCCCAGTGCAAAACTATTGTATGCGCCCTTAAAATATGAATTAAAATTTTACACTTGTCCTTTGCTCTCAACTTTGACTGTGCATCTTCACTGTATTTTCAATTCTTACTTACAGTTTTTGTTAGCACTGTCAATTTCAATAGGAATAACATGCAAAAATTTGCCATTTCTTGTTGTAGACTTTACTCCTAATGCCTCTGTATAGTTTATGTGGTGCAAAGTTTCCAAGGGCCAGTAGTCGCGATGTTGATTTCTCAATTATCAATCCATCCATAATTTTGGTGTGGGATAATTTTTAAAATACTAAACTGTATTGGAATGTGATGAAACTTCACACGCGCACTCGTTGGGTGGCCAAGAGCCCTTTTTTTTTTGAAAAAAAGTGCCTGCAAACCCCTGGTCCGAAGAGCTCTAGATGCCAAACTTTGGACCAGGGGTCTGTAGGCACTTTTTTTTCAAATTTTGTTTTTGGGCTCTTGGACACCCAATGAGTGCGCGTGTGAAGTTTTGTCACATTTCGATACAAGGTTATAGATTTACGATCACACGATGGACAGTGCGTATGAAGCTCCATTAACTTGGTTTTGGGGTTTAAATGGGTTAAAATCTCATTCTTCTTCTCATTTTCGCATCTTGATTTCTTTGCTTACTCCATTTTCACATCCCCAACCTCTGTCTCTTCTTCGTCTTGCCCTCCTTACATGGCACGGACCAAGCAAGCATGTCACTGTTTTGGCCCAGGGAAGACATCACGCCAAGGCTCGCCACCTGGAGCACAAGATGGAGCCTCCTCTAGTGTAGCGACAAGTGCTCCCCATAGAGCACAAGGACCACCACACAAGAAGAGGAGATGGAAACCAGGCATTGTCACTCTTCGAGAGATAAGGAGAATCCAACGCGGATACGAGCTTCTCATTCCAAAAAGTTCTTTTCATAAAGTTTTTCGAGAAATCATGCAAGACTTGGAGCTAAAAGGGATGGGAAGATTTTGGGCACAAGTGTGGGATGGCCCACTAGCAGGAAGGTGGACTGCTGCAGCCATGGAGGCCCTACAAACCACTGCAGAGGAGTTTCTCATAAACTTGTTCGATGATACACAGCTTGCAGCCATCCATGCAAAGCGTGTTACAATCATAGACAAAGATATGAACTTTATCATTCAACTTCAACACGGCAAGGGGACCCCGCCATAGTTTACTAGATTAATGATGCAAGGTTTGTAATGGGTGTTACAGCACCATAACATCTTGGAAGCCCAAAAATTTTGAAAGGAGAGAAGGATCGAAGCTTGCACTCGAGAGCTATGGCGAGAGAGCAAGAACAAGAAAGAGAGAGATAAGAAGAATGGGAACTCCAACAGTCACATTGTGTGATCGGGCCTTCCTTTATTCAAACTGTCACTAAAAGAATAAAGAATAAAGTGACGGTGATGGGCATCCGCCACTGCACACAGTGGCAGTGACTGTCAGTGTAGTAATACACGGGCGGCTAGGCGGAGGCGCCTTTACCCCCAACCACCTCCCACTTAAAGGAGAATCTGCCCTAGTGAGGAGTGAAAAGAAAAAAGAAAAAGATAGTACAACATGTACACATGTACAACAGGATGAGGAAAGACGTCATCTCATCCCACGCCCATCAACCTCCTGAGGAAGGCAAAGCACTCTGTAGAGAGGCTTTTCATGAGCAGATCTGCAGGATTCTGGTCAATTGAGATCTTGACAAGGTCAACATGCTTATCCTCAATGACCGCATGTATGAAGTGATACCTCACCTCAATGTGTTTTGTCTTCGCATGGAAGATGGGTTTCTTGGCTAACTGAATAGCACTCATAAAATCTGAATGCAGTGTAGGGATAGCATCAATACCAAGGTCATCAACCAAATGACCCAACCAAATGGCCTCCTTGCAACATACTCGGCCTCTGTAGTAGCAGAAAGGACCATGCATTTCTACACCTTGGACATCCAAGAAACAGCACCTCCAATATAGGTGAATACATAGCCGAAAGTAGACTTTCTACTATCTGCATGTCCTGCATAATCAGAGTCAATGTACCCCATGACTCTTGTATCTTGGTTGCCATAGCATATGCACATATCTATAGTGCCCTTTAGGTACCTCATGATACCCTTCACAACATCCCAATGTTTCTTGCCAGGTGTAGCTATATAGCGTGCCACAACACCAACTACAAAGGCAATATCTGGACAAGTGGTGATCGTGGCATACATAAGACTGCCCACTGCGGATGCATAGGGAATCTTGGCCTTCTCGGCCCTCTGCTCATTTGTCTGCGGACAATCATCCTGTGATACCTTCACATAAGAAGGAAATGGATAGCCAGTAGGCTTTACGTCCTGCATGCGGAAGCACTCAAGGACTTTATGAATGTACTCCCTCTATGACAAGTAGAGGAGTCCCTAATGCCTGTTGCATCTAATGCACATACCAAGTATGTGAGAGGCCTGTCCCAGATATTTCATCTCAAATCTCTTTTTTAGCTGAGCCTTAAGAGCATCCAGCTCATCATGAGCTTTCCCTTCTATTAGCATATCATCTACATAGAGTACCAAAATCAATAAAGAACCATCATGGGATTTCTTCGTGTAAAGACACGAATCCATAGCACTCCTACTATAGCCCTGTGACTGCATAAAGGCATCAAACTTATGATACCACTCCCTAGGTGCCTGTTTCAAGCCATAAAGACTTTTCTTCAATTTGCACACTAGGTGCTCCCTGCTAGGTTCTACAAAGCCCTTAGGTTGCTCCATATAAATCTCATCATGCAAGTCCCCATGTAAGAAAGACGTCTTGACATCCATCTGGTATAAATCCAAGTCAAGCTGAGCAACCAAAGCCAAGACTAAGTGCAGGTTGGTCATCTTAACCATAAGAGAAAAGACCTCATCAAAGTCCACACCATGCTTCTGCTTGAAACCCTTTGCTACTAGTCTAGCCTTGTATGCCAGCTTGGGGTATCGAGGGGTACTTTTCATCTTGTACACCCACTTGCATGGCAAAGCCTTCTTGCCCTCAGTCAAGGAAACTAAATCCCAAGTCTCATTCTTATGCAAGGAGTCTATTTTAGACTGCATAGCCCTCTCCTAGGAGTGACTGTCACCCCTGCGCATAGCCTCATCATAGGTGAAAGGCTCTCCTGCATCTGTAACCAAGACATAATGCATCGAGGGATGAAATCTATCAGGTGGACGTCTGTCTCTAGTAGACCATCTCACGGCAGTCTCTATAGCCTGCCAAGCTGCGTGTGTCCAACACCTAACCATGAGCATCTGCTATAGCAGCTGTAGGTTGTCCAACTGGCTGTGCAGGAGCTCTCGGCTCCTCTTGAAATATGACCCTGTGGATCTCAACAACTCTCTGAGAGGCTACCTATGCATCTTCATGGAAGACTACATCATGATTGTGGATGACCCCAGAGACCGTAACCCATCTCGCCTGCATCGCCATAACCAAGGAAAATACATTTGACACTCTTAGGATCTAGCTTACTTCTCTTGTCCCTGGGCACATGGCAAAATGCCTCATATCCAAAGACACAGAGATGCGCATAAGAGGAAGGTTTTCCAGTCCATACCTCCTCTGCAACCTGGAAATCCAAACCACTAGAAGGTGATCTGTTTATGACATGCACAGCTGTACTAACTGCCTCAGCCCAAAAGCTCTGTGGTAGGCCTGCATGGCTAAGCATACTGCGTATACGCTCCCGGATGGTTCTATTCATCTGCTCATCCAAACCATTCTAGGGGGGTGTAGGGGGTAGTCAACTAACGCTTAATATCCCTCTCATCACATAACTACTCAAAAGCACATGAGACATACTCATCCCCATTATCTGACCTTAGGCATTTTAGCCTATACCTAGACTAGTTCTCAACCAATGCAAGCCATCTCTGAAACACAACCAAGACATTGGATTTCAGCTTAATGGGATAAGCCCAAACTTTCTGTGAGAAATCATCTATGAAAGTAACAAAATACTTTGCACCACCCATAGACTAACAAGGCATGGGCCCACAGACATCCAAATGTACAAATGCCAAGAGCTCACTCTTGCGTGGCCTACCAGACTTCTTATGGATAGACCTAGTTTGCCTGCCATAAAGACAATGCTCATATGAATCAAAACATGCATAATCAAGGGGCGGTAAGTACTGCAAACCAGAAAGCATTTTCATTCCACTCAAAGACATATGGCCTAAACGGTCATGCCAAAGAGATACATGTGGGATAGAACCCATAGACAAAACATAATCAAGGGAAGAAGTGGATACAATCAAGGGATAAAGACTGCCAGCCTTGGCACCTCTCGCAATCACAAGTCAACCACAAGTGATCTTCCATGCAGAGTCTCCAAAAGATACATGATAACTTGCATCATCAAGCTATCCAGCTGACAGGAGACTGCGTGTCAAAGCTGGTACATGACATACATCCTGCATAACAAAACTGCTGCCAGAAGGAAACTGTAGCCTAACATCACCAATGCCCACAACATCAAGAGAGCTATCATCACCCAAGTGCACAGAACCTGAAACAGTACGATATGAATGAAACCACTCTCGACAAGGTGTCATATGAAAGGACGCACATAAGTCCAAGAGCCAACACTGTGCATACATAGAGTGTATCTCTATCATCTGTGAAGCACTAGAAGAAGTTGCAAGGATATAATCATCATCAACATCCTCAGACTGCATAACATTGATCTCTTCAATATTTAACACTGGACTTTGCAGGCACTATGCTACGATCAAAAGACTTATCCTACACTTTGTCTTTCCCCTTATCTTTGTGCCTTTCATGGCATTGTGGTCTATTATGGCCCTTTTTCCCACAATGGTGACAAGTAACATCTGCATTCCTGCCATGGGATTTGCTACGTGACTTCCCACGAGACTTGGACCGAGATTTCTGAGAATCCCATCCATGGCCAGTGCCACTACCATGCTTTCCATATCCATCATTCTTGTCTCTAACTGTCATAGCATGCGACACACGAGAGGCATTCAAATTCTTACGGTTAACCTCTTCCTGCAGAAGAGCACTCTCAACATCAGATAATTTCAAGGTAGCAGCAGAGGCACATAATGCAGTGCAAAATAAATCCCATGACTCATTAAGAGTACCAAGCAAGAAAAGAGGAGTGACATTCTCTGCAAAAGTGATGTCCTACGAAGTCAAGTTCTTGAGTATAGCATGGAACTGGCTCAAGTGAGCAGATATGGTCACATTCTCCTTCATGCACAGATCCATAAGTTGCTTCAGCCAATACATCTAACTCATTGGACTTTTCTTGTCATAGAGATTCTTGATTTTATCCCACAACTGCCATGCACTCTATTCTTCCTCAAATACATTGTAATGAACCCGTTTTGTGAGAGATAATACAATAGTGGACTTGCATAACTCATCAAACTCAAACCATTCCTCATCTGGCATAGTTGCAAGCGACTGCCGCTGAACCTCAATGGTTTGATTTGCGATTTCTGCACCAATACCTGCCAAATTTGGCTCTTCCAATAAGAGTAATTTGTATCATCAAGCTTAGTGATGTTGAAAATAGCACGAATTTGCCAAAATACAGGCTAGATGATTATAGAAAGTTCAAAACTAGTTGTTGTTTACCCAAAAAATGACAAAAAAATCACCAAAATCGAGAGAAAATGGCAAGAAAAGTGTAACCAAAGCTGCTGCCCACCAAGTACTAGTGAAATTACATCATTTCAAAATATTTAGCATGAAAAATCCATGTCAGTCCGGAGTTACATGCTTGCTATAATAAATGGTAGTATGGTATTGTGAGAGTCAATTGCTGACTAAATCACTGCACCAAGTCAATAAATGACAGCCAAGACATGACCAGCCATAAATGGGCATAAATCAGTACTACCAAACAGTCATCAAGACCCTGAGCAAACACCCAAACATGTCACCAAAGCATCCTCAGTGAGTAGGTATACCTGCTGGGACAATAGGGCAAAGTATACATAACACTGGCAAGACTTGACACCAGTAGGTGTATGCTCACAAGAGTGCAAAGCCCAAGCTTAGGTCAAAAGAAACTCCAAGATATCAGTGCATGAACCATGCAACATTTAAGTGTAAGAGATCCCAAAGTCTCAAGTATCTGCAAAATGCTCAAATAGCATAAACATCTTGCTCAACATTGGTCAAGTATACAAGATGCTCCCACTGGCTCATAAGGTGGATATACGAGCTCAATAACTCAAGCAAACCAAGTCAAAGTACCAAAGACAGGTAACCAAGACAATGCCTCAATAGCACCAAGGTTGTAATGGAAAAAACCAAGTCGTAATAGAAAAATCCAAGTCAATGTCCAACTGCTCAAGGGAATACTCAAATGAATGTCGAGATGAGCTCAAACAACTGCCATCCACAACCAAAGCATAAAGCATTCACCAAGACATCATAACCCGTACTGGGTAGCCTAAGCATAAACCATGTCATAGATAAAATGCAAGCTACAAAGAAGTGACAGTCAAACCCAAATCAAGCTCTAATCTCAGCTCAAAAGCATTCCGGAGCATAAACAATACATGTGGCATAGTCCAAATACATCATGACATCATACCGAGTGGTCAGGAGCACCCTGTGACCAATAGGCATAACCCAACTGTAGCATAAATAGCTTCAGCCCTAAAGTTTCCAGTAGCATATAACCTCTGTAAACTGAGCAAATCAATGCTCAATACAAGCTCAAATCCATAGGCAAACCATAGGCATACATTCACATATGTATAGGCACCAACCGGGCATAATCGAGCATCAAGTGCCAAGACCTATAAGCATAAAATTGAAGTAACAGGTGGTTGCTCTGTTTTGGACAGATCTGGGATTGTTCAAAACAGTCAATGGCTGATCTAAATCAGCTCCAAATGCATCTCACATAAGAGGCATAACATCCACAAGTGATCCGGTATCAATAGACATCAGTAGAAGCATCACATAAGCCATACGCATACAAATACATGCTGTCTTAAACCTAAAATCTATTGTAGAATATTTTGTCATCAAAATTTGGCAAATCCAACATCACCATCACGTCCAGAGCGTGCCAAAACCTGAAGTTGGACTCTTACCTTGCCTGAATCGAGTTTCAAATGCCTGAGATATGACAAAAAGAGTGATTTTTGGGCCAGATTTTGAAACAGGCACAAAAAAAACGTGAGCTGGCTAGGGGGTCTGTTGTCCTATGTGTCAAAAATGGGGCCCAAAGGGGGCACAAATGGGGGCTTGTTGTCTTATGTGTCAAAAATGGGGCCCAAAGGGGGCACAAATGGGGGCCAAAGAAGGCCTACACCAAGCCTCAGCAAGCCTTGATAGGTTGGAAGCAAGATCCAGGTGAAGGAAGCTCCAAGAGATGTGAGCTATGGCTTCCCACAACCTGTGAAAACCCTGTTTACCTAGACCTATAGACTGAGATAAATCTCTGAAATAATGAAGCAATACCTCAATGTCAATGCCCTGATGGTGCCTCCATAGGCCGAGAAGAAGCTCGGGAAGTTGGGGAGTGACGGGAGCTCAAGAGAATGAGCTATGGCTGCCGAGAAGGAGACCCAATGCAAGTTGGGAGTCAATGGAAAGCTGAGAATGCCAGGAGCTAAGCTCAAGAGTCAATTTGAAACAAGAGAAGGATTGAAGCTTGTACTTGAGGGCTATGGTGGGAGAGCAAGAGTAAGAACGAGAGAGACAAGAAATGGGAACTCCAACAGTCACAACGTGTGACCGAGCCTTCCTTTATTCAAACTGTCACTCAAAGAATAAAGAATAAAGTGACAGTATGACAGGCGCCCGCCACCTGCAGTGTGTAGTGGCAGTGACTGTTAGTGTAGTAATACATGGGAGGCTAGGTGGAGGCGTCTTTACCCCCAACAAAATTCCACATTGAAATATTTATTTATATATACATAATTTCTCATGCGATGTGTACTGAATTCAAATAATGAGTAAAGTTGTTTTGTTTTATTTCTTGAAATGCATGACTCTTAAATTTTATTTAACGTATGAACACATCAAAAGTTGTAATATGTATGGATACAAGTTACGTTATTGCTTATGCACAATCGCAAGTACAGTACTACACGCTAAATTATGTTAATATATGTGGATGCGCCATTCACGTACCACACATTATCATCACACTTACACAATCGCAACTGCAGTACTATGCGTTGAATTATGTTAATGTATGCGAATGTGTCATTCACATACCACACATTATCGTCACACTTATACGAACCACACATTTATTTAATAAATATTTATTTGTAGGGACAAAGTAAAGTATCTTATATTCATCAAGAAAAATACATGTGATGGTTGTTAGTGATAGTAGATACAAAAAGCCGATAGCCAATAAGAACTCTCAATTGTTCCTTGGCTTTTTCTTCGGTGGAGAGGAGAGGCTAGCTTTCGATGAAAATATAAGTTCCTTCTTTGCTTCAAAAATGATGTGCTTCCCCTTCAGCTCTTTCTCCAGGAGAAGCGAATCTGACACTTTAGCGAGGTTGCCTAATGTCACAAGCACACACATAGCTCCACCCCGCATTTGATCAAACAAATAAAGAAGCTTTGACAGCTTGATTAGCACCACCTTCTCTAAGCTAGATGTCACATGTATCGCTCGAAAAGGTCCAAAGCTCAAATTTTCATAATTATTTCTTCCCCTTCTACTGAGTACTTCTTATGAAAGACCACCAAATCTGTAACAAGGTTAGTGATATACTCCTTAAGATCTGAATCCTTGCATCGGTCCTCATGTTGAGCTCCTCCTTGCCTTGATGCGAAGTCATCTTTATACAGTATGTTCTGAATGACAAAGTCAAATGAAACAATATATTTAGCAACTAACCTAGAGTTATCAAAAAGTGATGAAACTTGATGGTAGGGTGCATCGGGTCCCCAGGAGTCCATTGGTGAAATCTTGGCCAAAAATGATACCTGCAGGTTGCCCTGTCTGAAGTCTGGCATCTGGGGCCACTTCCCTAGAAGCCAGACTTCGAACAGGGCAGTTGGAGGCATCATTTTTGGCCAAAATTTCACCCAAAAATGATGCTTGTAGCTGCCCTGTCCGAAGTATGGTGTCTGGGGCCACTTTTTAGAAAGTGGCCGCAGAGGCCAAACTTCGAACAAGGCAGATGCGGGCATCATTTTTGGCCAAGATTTCACCGGTGGACCAAAGTTGTTTGGGGCCACTTTCTGGCCCAGAAAGTGACCCCAGACGCCAGAATTTGGACAGGGCAGCTGCAAGCATCATTTTTTGCCAAAATTTCATCGGTGGACTTCGGGGGACCTGACACACCCTACCATCAAGTTTCATTGCATAAAAATATATGGTAGTTAGAAATCTCACCTTCTCCAGATCATCTTGTATCTTCATTTCCTCATGTGTTAGGGAGACACCTCTTTGGGCAGAGGGATCTATAAACTCCTTGGTAGGAAGCTCGGGCCTTGATCTGAACAAATCACGGGCCTTGATCTGAACAAATCATGCTGTAGTGCTTCAAATTCAGCATCAGGCACAAGGTAATCTTTTTCAACTGAGGTTATATACTCCTATGCTGCTATGATCGCACTCACAGTATCTAAGCTTGTGCCATCATATCTTCCAATCTCTACCATTGTTGGATGCACATCCATGTAATCATAATTAATCAGGTCTTCCATTGAATCCTTGACTAGGATAGAATACAACTCTTCTTCCTTCATTTCCAAGTATTGATAGAAGTAAGTATTGTACACCATCTACTTCAATGGGTGTCAAGGAGGCAAGGTTGGGTTTGTCGACTTGTGGCTGTTCTAAAGAAGATGGCATCATGAGACCCAACCCTTGCTCTGTCACAACTCGATGTTCCTCTTCAACATTTATGATCTCTTTAATCGGTTCTTCTCCCATGTATGTGATAGAAACAACTTGTGGAGTTGTATCTTCATTGCTCTCCTCCTCTAGGGGTGTATCCAATGCAAGGAGGTAAATTGCCAATGCGCAATCACACTCCACGAGATCCAAAGGTGATGTACCTAGTGCACTTCCCATGGGAACAGTGCATACTCTATGCGAAGGATCCACATGGGCTAGACACCTACTCACCACTTTTTGGTGATTCTTCCCCCTGAAATACCATGAGCTATTCTAGAGGCACTCAAGTCATGTTGGATCCCTCGATGGAGTATGTGCATGTAGCAATGGTGCTCACAAAGTCTTCCAAAACCTGAAGGGGGGGTTCTAGCGATGAGAGCACGCTTTCAAGGTTGAAGTTCTTAGAGAAAACTTGGAATATCTTGTCACCCTGGTTAGCAAAGATAGTCTCGTGGATCCACTCATCAAAGTGTGTGTTAGCATCCATCGTAGCAGGTAGGAGGGATGTGGTAGATATAAAGAGATGAAGAGAGAAAGTGTGAAATGAAATAATGAAACAAGAACTAAACTAGTTCTACCTTAAAAGCCTTAAGTTTTAAACCATTAAGGGTTGTTCGCATACGATATTTAGTTATGGCTTTACTTACATCTTTGTAAAGTTTACATGCATATGTAAATGTGTTGATGTGGAAAGTGTATAACCAGTGTATAATTTTGCATAAATACCATAATTTTTAAATATTGCAAGTTTGTAAGCGACAATATCCTATTGGCCAAAAAAATCCAAAAACTTGCAAGTGTTGGATATTACAACTTGTGGTGTTGGGATTTTTAGGGAGACTCTACAATTTCTAAAATATGTGGAGCCACACACTTTTTGCTGGTAACAGTATCCTCAGCTCGGCTTCAAAATTTCCTACCATCTAGTTTAAAATAGAAGCTAATAGGTAGATTTTTCATTAACATTTTAATTTCCTAACGCATTATACTCAAGGGCCAATCATCCTCCATTTGCAACACTTGGGGCTCGCAGCCCTCACAAATGATAGTAACATCCACAGATGCACTTTCATGCATGTCTTGATCAAGGCACAACCATTTACCCTTGAGCATCCTCCATCTACGATACTTGAACACTAGACATAAAGTTTATCGTGCGACAAAGTACCTGTAATTGGAAAGGAAAGTTAGCCGATTCATCCTAAAGTAAGATAATAGTCAACTAAGAGAGAAAATTTTTACCTGAAAGCCATGTCCCTTGTTGTGACTCGACACTCCACTATGTCAGCACTATGAGTTATTTTTTATGTCCAAGTTTTGCCTAGAATCCTTGTTACATAATCCTCTGATGTATGTTTTATGACGTACGTGCTTTTGGTACGTCTCAAACCCTTACATTCCTTGAACATGTGTGCAAAATTTGCAATCGGTATGAACTAGCTTAGATGTACATTCTTTGAGCCGGTGCTTGACTTCATAGAATTCAATATGTTTGCTAAAAATTTTGTGCTACACATGTGCAAAATGTTGCTACTACACAATGGCCATTCTATGCTATTGAGATTCGATATGTGCATATACCCAAGGGTTCCATATTCTCGACTCCCCTTGGGTAATATGTACTTGGAGTCATAGAAAAAAACAAGGTCCTTGGCGAGTTGCTTAGCTGTATGCCCCTCAAAGAGAAATCTACCAATTTCGAGGTGGTAACACTTAAAAGAACCAGTGAAACTCTCAACATTTTGCCACTCATAGCGATCCGAAGGGTATATTTCTGTAGATACAAGACAAGTTGTTACATAGGTATCATGAAAGTTCTCATTCTCAATGAGTTGCAAATACTTACTGTTTGCAATGTTTCATTGAAAGGGCACAGTGGGTGCAATGTTTATTTGTTTTTGCATGAATACATGTTGTACAAACGCCTTTGTTACAAGGTGAGAATCAACATTCCTTTGTCTAGCATCTAAAATTTTACCCTTCCAGTGCTTTGATACATCTGCAATCGAAGATGCTTTCACCCTAAAAGCTCCCTTCATACTAGACGCATATGTACCCAAGACGAGAAATGATACGTATCAGTGATCCAATTCCCTTCTTCATCTTTTTTGTTACGTATTTCTATCGAGAGAATGCTTGTTCTTCTCTTAGGCATTATAACCTACACATTAGATGTAAAGAAGTATGTATTAGCCCCTAAATAATAAGCATTTTAAGTCTATCCAGTAATCACCAATATGCCATACAAATCAACATGGCATTAAGAGATGTTTACACTTTTGTAAATAGACATAAACATCGATATAGAAACAAATGTGGATATATACATCAACACAAAGTATAGATTTAATTTCAAGACATCACTTTAATCATACCATTTACATGAAATATAATGAAAAGAATAGCACAAGAATACTCAGAGAATTTCACCAAAATAAATTTTATTCTAATGAAAAGAAGTCTGATTTGACTCAATACATTGTATGAAATGTGGGTATTATAGAGTAGTTGTTACAAGGATAGCAGCCACATGGCATGCAAATCTTAATAGGCACATTGGATTGACACTTGAGATATTCTAAGACTCAACACATTGTGTGTTATATGGATGATATGATACAAGAGTTTCATGGATCATTGCCAATTGGCATGGAGATTCAAGTAGACACATAGGACCAATAAATCATAGGATTTTTGAACCATCGACTTCCAACAGATCTATATCATCCAACAGAAAGGAATCACTCACCACATCAAAATAGTTGATTAATAATTATATGCTTCACCTAAACCTTGTACAATACCTGCATGTACAAAAAAACACCTGCATGAATCTCTTTTAACAAAAATACTTACATGAATCCCTTTTAGCAAAAAATATCTAGATAACTGCATGAATAGAAGCAATACAAAACATAGCCAATTTACTTATAAGTTGATTTGCTGAAGATAAGATTGAATCATTGCTAATCGAAACCCATTGCAAATGATGGACATAAGAAAACATCAATCCCATCAAATATAAAAGTCAGTAATTAAATGAATAAATTTTGGCACCACAAAATATGGTAGATTTACCTGTAAATTGAGGTATAGAATCTCTGCTCTACCTTGTGTTAAGTGCTGCAACAACAATTGATCCTCAAGTTAGAACTAGCATCAAACCCTATTGTAAAGATAGTAGAAAAGGGATAATGCAGAGAGGAAGAAAGAGAGAGTTTGTGTGAGTACGCGGGAGAGAGAAAGAAATGAGCACCTATCCAATCTTGCCCAAATTGATCTCTGTAAAAGACAATTTTGCAAGAGTTAGTATTTACATGAAGGTATACTGAAAAAACAATAGAAAAAAGGAAACATAGACAGAGAAAGAGAGAGGGAGAGAGAGATAAGAACTTATGCAATGTCACCCAAAATGATCTCTGCAACAAAACAACAACAAGGGTAAGAACTAACATTGTGTTGTATTGAAAATATATCAGCAAAAAAAAAAACAAACAAAGAGAGAGATTAACACCTTTGCCTCTTGCTCCAAATAAACTCTGCAGGAAAACAACAATTAGAACCAACATCAAATTCTATTGAAAACACAACGTAAAAGAGAAACAACACAGAGAGAGGGGGGAAAGAAAGGAGAGAGAGATGAGCACCTTTGTCTCCTGCCCCAAACAACCTCTGCAATAAAACAACAACAACAGTAAGAAACAACATCAAACCCTATTGAAAAAATAGCAAACAAGAGAAAATACAAAGAGAGATGGGCACTTGTGTTTTGCCTAAAATCCGGAGCTTCATGGAGAAGAAAGTGCAGAGGTAAGCAGAACGCTCAAAACCCTAATTACTCTTAGCAGGGAGCTTCAATGGAGATGAAAATTTGCAACTATAGAGAAGAGAGGGAAAGTGGTTTGTTGCTCAACTTTTGGGTCAAACTGATTTCGTGAGAGGAAAAAAAACTGAAATTGAAAATTCTCTAAAAAAGGGGGGAAAATACGAGGTGAGAGAAACTCAAATTTTGTATACTATTCATTCTCCCTTTTTTAATCCCCCACTACCTCTTTTTTTAATAGAAAACCCAAGATTTGGAGAGAGAAGATTCACCCTCCATGGATGTCAACATCTAGCCTTCCTATTGGACAATCCAAAAGGCCCACATCTTAAAATATGTTATTTTTAAGGGCCCATTTGTGAGTTCATTTTTGTCCTAATGGCTGTGTGATTCTTGTTCGTGACATGTCTTGTAACCTTGTAACATTACATCCCTCCTAGATGAGTACCAGTCCCATAGCACTTTCGGGTTTATACTGTAGAATATTCGATGAGTTGATAGGTGGTCGTGTGTGTCGATGATGATGGGGTCCTCGAAGTTAGTGGCTTGTAGTGTGTGGAGTTACCTATAAAGAAAAGAAGGTGCAATGCGTGGGGGTATGTCTATCTGACTGTGCGGTGCCTTGTGCTCATGCGAGTGGAACTAGGAGTTGGTCGACAAGCCAAGGTGTTGTCCCACACTTGAGGACCTAGTTCATGCATGAGGGTGGTAAGGTGAATGTGGCTTAGGGAGATAGATCTAACCGTAGGCGAGGGTGACCTCCCTAGGTATGTCTAGCCCTTGATATGCCCTAAGTGTAATGTGGGGAATCAAAATGGGCTAGGGGGTTAGAGACAGAGCAAGCCAACCAAAGCCACCGGACATTTCTAACTTGAGGACCCCTAGGTGCAGTGACTATGACACATGTGCGGTGCATTTCCCTTGTGATTTTCTTCTTCAGATCTCTTATTCGGTTTTTTTTTTTGCAAAGAGGATGGTAAGAGGGACATGCGCATCATTGATCGATCTATATCTTTGTAGGCATTGAGGTCAAAAAAGAGTGGCGGGAGGCAGCATTCTTGCGAAGTAGGGTCTTGTCTTAAGAACCTTCTACTAAGGAGCCACGTCTTGCTGTCCCCTTTCAGAACTTGGCCCTATATCTTTAGTCAGCCTTTTCCTCTCTTCTCCCCTGTGCTCTAGTGGCTCTACTTCTTTAGGCCCTGCAGTTTGCATTTGGATGTGTAGCCCATGTCTTAGAGCCCTGCAGAGTGATCTCCAGCTTTCTCCTCAATGATTCAACGGCCTTCTCTTCCTTAGATTGCATGGCGTCAAAGAGAGTGTGGAGGAGGAAGGTGCATTTTTGGGCTTCCGAAGTCACTTGTGTGGCCTCTACTGTGATCTTTGCTAACACATGTTGCCTTTTACAAGGGCTAGCCAGCACACTAAGTCTCTCACACTTTCTTCGCTCCTGTTCATGCATTCATCTACTTTTTTCTTCATTTCTTCTAGGCTTACAATATGCCTGTAGGCTAATGCCCTTAGCCTCCTCTCCTGTTCCTTGATTTCTCTTTCCAAGTGTTGTTGCTGTTCAAGCTCCAAGGGCATCCTCTTTTCCAAATCTTCTATGTGATTTTGGTGCCATCGATTTCTCTCTTCTTCTACTCCTACTAGCTACTCTACGGCATTTTGTATCTTTTCATTTTCCTTTTGCATGTCTTTATACAACACTACTAGCTCATCATAATGGCATTGTAGGCTCATGAGGCTTTGTGTTTCTTCTACAAGCTTTGCTTGCCACCTCTCTTCTTCTCCTCCTTGGGCCTTGAGCTTCTCCTTTAGCTCCTTAATCTCTCTTTGATACATGGCCACTTAACGGGTTCTTTCTAATTCAGAGGCTACCATTGTCTCCTTTTTGGCCTCAAGCTCAACGATAGCTGTTTTCTTGTCTTCTTTTTCTTGCTCCAGCTATGACAGGAGTTCTTGCACATAGTCATCATAGTTTGTAGGCAACGATAGTGCAATGGGGCCAGTGGTTGTAGATGCTTCTATCCTTCTACCTTTTGGGATCCTGTCTAGATTCTACATCTACAGCACCAACTGCCTGTCTTTTTGCTCCTATCATGGGGGTTCCTCCACTTTTTCCTTGAGTTGTCTCTTTATTGAATCTCAAAAACTACACGCAGACCACAAGGTTGATGGCATCCATCATGGTGGAAGAGCCTTGAGTGGGTGCATTGACTGGGGTGGTGGGCACTAGGATGGGTGGGATGGGGTTGATTAGATCTTTACCCTTGCCCTTAGTTACTAGGGGTGGCAAGTTTTTGGGTGCTTGGGAGCTGATGCTTGGGCCTTCGCATCCGGGTGGACTCATGGCAGCTAGCTCTTCTTCCCTTGAAGGCTGCTCCACTAAGAGGCAGATAGTGAGGGCTATGTCTTCTTCTTCCTTCCTCCTTAACTCCTCGGCCTCGTGCTCTGCTTTCCTTCTCCTTTCCTCTTCAGCCTTCTTGGATTCCTCTTTTTTTTGTCTCCTCCTCTCTTCTTTTTCTTCTTTCTTTGGCACTTTTGCACTCCCTTTGGGCTTTTATCAGATCTTCTTTTTCTTTCTTCTTGCTCTCTTCTTTAGCCTTCTTCAATGGAGCCTTTTATTCAATTTCTTGGCCCCTCATCTTCCACACACACTGTCCTTTCACTGGAGTGCTCTTGTTCTTGGCGCGGAGGGGACCTATCCCAACTTCCTTGTCTTTGTGCACTTCCCCTAAGGTCTCTCTATGATAATAGCTATCAAGACCCCTCTGAAGCCAATGGTAGAGGCTTTTGATGATGACGACTTCCTAGCTTTAGAGATCGGGATTCTCCCCCCGTGGGTCTTTCATCAGTGGCCAATGCTTTCATCGACATTTCTATCATCTTCCTCACGAAGATGTTTAGGTTCACCTCATTGAAGGACTTTGCAGCGATGCTCTCCAACATTGGCACGTTGATTTTGCTCATCAATGCATTGTACCTTTGGCTAGAGAATAGGGCATGTACCATTTTGGAATGTATTTAGACTTCGAGGTCAGGGATGCCAGCTAGGCCAATGCCGTCGTAGGTGTGAACTATCACTTTGTCCATTCCCAACATGTTGTACACATCTATTTTTGGCCATCTTTCCACTTTGTTGGGTAGGCCTAGTGCTCTTTGCACCAACTTGACACTCAGCTCGATTTCTACTTGGCGGGCTTCATTCTCTTGACGCACTGTGATGGTGTAGTGGTTCCTGTGGAAAATTCGGGGGAACTCAACACACTTCTTGTAGTCCATGACTTGGCCCACCTTCTCTACATACTTCTATAGCTTGCACTACTTCACCAATTGCTTGATGGCTGGCTCCTCCATGACTACGTCTTCAAAATTTAGGATATGCCTAAATTTGAATTTATTGTAAGCCCTTGTTTCCAATGAGGGGCCGTATTTTACTTGCTTCTCCTTTGAGAAGGGAAGTTTGCATCTTTTCTCTTGTCCTTCCATTATAGGTACCTGTCATAATACCATAGCTCACTATTAGTTTTTATAGGATAATGTTTTGTGGAAAGACGCATAGGAAACGGAAAAAATGCTTATGGAGATTGAATTGCTTAAATAAAAAGAGGCTTTTCCTTAAAACAATCCATGCATTCTACAAAAATGTCTGATGCTTTTACTCAATCATGAGTTGATTGTTACGCATTCTTTTTTGCTTTTGAATGTTGATTGAGGTTTTAGGGTTTGGTTTTATGTTCCTAAACTTTTATGTTCCATGATGTTTCATACCATTCACACATGCTTTTGGCATTCAGTTTGAAGGTTTTAAGTTCAAGTCATGTTCCTTTTTTCTTTTTCGTCTTACCCCCTCCCCCCACCCTTCCCCTTTGGGAATGATAAGAATCCTTTTAGGATTGGAAGATGAAGGGTTAAGGGCATTTAAGAACGTGCTTGCCATGCTTTACTTCGTCATGAGCCAATTGTAGAAGTTTGGGTTATACTCCAAGTGGGCGTGATAGTCTACATCATGAGGTCTAATGCCTATGTGAATAATTTACATTAGGCCATCAATGAGGAAGTCACTGGAGTTCATCCTGCTAGCAACATGTAGTTCTTTCTTGGTCAGGATTTGATCAAAATAGGGGTGGGTCATGGCATATTCCTCTAGAGGTCGTTTGCATGTGATGGCCAAGACTTGGAGTGAGGTGGGAGCCACATAGGTAGGGTCATACTCAACGATTTTGATTGCGCGTCTCTCTGCTCGGCATTGGTCATGATTTGGTAGCCCACTTGTTCCCATTGGAGATGCAAAGAGCATACCCTCTTTCTCAATCTCAGTGATGGTGGCTACTCTCACATTTGCAAGGGGCTCTAGTATTGGAGGCACTTCTGGTAGGTGCAATGGTGTTGGTTGATTACTAGAGTTCCTGGCTTTCATGTAGAGTGGTATTGATGGCACAATTTCCAAACTCAATGATGGCTTCCACTGGCTGGGGCAATTGGAAAAAAGGTGAGTGATTCCACACTCAGTACATTTGAGATCAGCCTTATCTTGGTTAACTTGCTCCCTTTTAGGGTAATGCAAAGAGATGTGCCCTGGGTGACCACAAGTCCAATAGAAATTAGTTCTTGAACCTGCCCTCCTAAGCCTTTGCCTCTCCCTCTTCCTAACACCATCACCGACACTAGTCGATAGTACTCCATGAGGACTGGATTTCCCTCTACGTCATATAAGATGTAAGGGTTTACATAGGATTCCTCATCATTAGGCTTCTGTACATAGTGAACCAAAGCATCACTTAGTGGATGGGGTTATGTAGGGTCAAGGCAGCCTAGGTATGCCTCTAGGATTGTTCTCTATCCTAGGGATGACTGGTTTTGTATCATTAGGTGCTAGGAGGGCCCATGGGGCTCCTCTTCCAAAGAAATTTATAGGTCTATTCCCTAGGTAAGGTTAGTTGTAATGCTACGAATATGGAAGTCTCCTTGGCAATTTGTAGTGCATGGCATCATGGCCAAGAACCTATTGCAATTGGTCGAGACCTAGGGTCCTAACACTTAGCTAGAACCTATCGCAATCTGCAGTGCATGGCATCATGGCTGAGAACCTATCGCAATTGGTGCAAGGTTGGGACCTAGGGTCCTAACACTTAGCTAGAAGGTGGTTTCCACCGCAATACACACATTGGATATGCAATCGCGTAGGCCTTCTTATCATCTCCTGTAACTTGGCCAACTCTAGCTTCATGTTTGCCAATTCCTAGCTCTAATCGACATTCTTTCCTTTGTCTTGGGTGCCTTGGCTATTGGATCCGTCACTAGAGATTGGAGTTCTTCCTAAGATTCCAAGAGCACTGATATCTTAGCTTGTGGGTCTTGAGATCCTCCCTTTGAGCAGATCATCCACTCATATGGTTTCTTTGAAGACCCTAGCAAGTACATCCCTTTGCAGGGTTGAGTTGCTCACTAAGTCCTTATAAAGCTCTTCACTTTGGATTCCACTTATGAACACAGTGGAGACCACTTGTTCACTAGGTCTCTCTGCGGTTAGGATTCTCTTGAAAAGACTTCGCACATGGGTGATGTAGTCTCAAATATCCTCCTTGTCCTTCTACTTGGCATTCATCAATCTAACTATGAGGTTGTCAAAGTATCCCACCTTAGAGAACCTCTTGATGAAGAGGCTCTTGAGGGTGTTGAAGTCATTGCATTCAGCATTGTCCAGCATTGTCCAAACTGGTGTACCATATCCATTCTTTGTTGGCTAAGCATAGACCGAAAGCTTGTGAGTTCTGGGCAAGATCTGTGAGGCCATTAGCCTTGCAAACTTGCTCGAACTACTCTACAAAACTATATGGGTTGTTGTTTGACTCGTACTTGTCTAGTTGTTTTGCAACTACATGGATTCTTGATTGGCTCTTGGATCCTTGGTTGTTTCCTAATTCTACCAGCAACAATGTTGCTAGTGCTGCAAGTGCTTTGCTCCACCAACGTGTTGTTTATCAATTGCTTCATGAGAAGCTCACTCAAAGTTAAGCCTGCCTCTAGCGCTCTCTCCCTTTTTGCATTTGGTCCTATTCGGTTTCTATTTGCTAGGGCTAGCATGCATTGAACTTCTGGCATTTCTATTTCCTATCGCAATCTCCTAGCTTGCTATTGTTGGTTGTATGTTGCTATGCCTTGCAAGACTTTCTGTGCTAATTTTTGTTTCTCTTCAAGGTATGCTATGATGTATTCTAATGGCCTACCATGGTGGTCTACCTTGGTTTGCGTGTCATATTCATTCACCATTCGTTGGATTTTGATTGAGAAATCTCCTAGGTCAAGTTCCTCGTTTTTGCAGTTTACACCTAGTTCTACCATGTCTGTGGTTTCATGCTCCACCAAGTTGTCAATGAGGTTGATCAGGTTGGGCACTGTTGCACTCCCAATGGTGTTGCTCCTTTGAAGTGTCCCCGGCCTTCCTTGTTGTGTCTGTCACTTGGCCCTACCAATTGGGGTTGTTTGATCCCTTGTCCAAGTTTGTGTATCGCCTTCTATTGGTGGGTTTGTTTTGTTGATTAAGTTTGAGCATACTTGTGTACTCATCAAAAAGCCAAAATACTTACTTGTTTTGAAGATTAAAAGCCCAAATATCCTACCTATCTCAAGCACCGATTTGGGGATGCAACCCTAACTCGATGTTGGATTTGAGGCGTGTAAGTACTCAATCTTGAATCTGTTGTCCGGGCAATGGAACCAAAATGTAGTGGGAGTTCACGCTCAACCGCCAATACCCACAGACTGCTTATTGCTTCAAGCATTTCAAATGAGCATAAATGGCTATCTCTCACCTAGCCAACGCGCCTTTGATCCTATGGGGGTGTAGTGAGCTTACCTTGATGCCCAAACAAGTAGCCTCCTCCCTCAAGCAACATGGTAGCTCCACGATTCGAGATGCAAGAACAAGCAACCTTAAGCCTCCACCTTCAAGATCCATCCTCCATAGTCGCACATGAGACAAGAGAAGAGAAGAAGAGAAGAGATTATGGTGAGCTTCTTCTCCTTGATCCCTCATCCTCGCACACTCACTCCCTCATACTGTCACACTCCCTCTCTCAAGTATACACAAGCAAGCAAGAAGGAGAGATCACTTTTTCCACACACGAAAGAATGAGCTTCTCATTCACTTTTTGAGTTTATATACAAAACCCTAATTCCTTGGGCATCCATCCCCTTTTTTACACGATTGGGCATCTTGCCAAGGTCCTCTTTCTCCATTCCCTTCTAGTTGCCTTATCCCTTCACCCATGTCTATTTAGACCTTACAAACTGCACAAGAGGAAGCTTGGAGCTCTTATAAAATGAATTACATTGCACCTCACACTTTCCTTGCGAGAGCCCTCAGAGGTTTTCCCTCATCCTTGAGACAACGTTGCACATTCTTTCTAAGCACCTTGCTAGAATATTCTATGCTCTCCTTTGTCATTGAGAGTACCTTGCTAGAATCTTCAATGCTTTCCCTCCTTTTTTCTGAGGTTGCCTTTTCCTCCACTTTTCTTGCCTGGGTAGAATGAGCTTCTTCATTTACTTTTTGACTTGGGTTTCCTTGGTCTTTCTTTGCTTTCTCTTGGCTGTGTGATTCTTGTCCATGGCATGTCTTGTAACCTTGTAACATAGGCATAAGGAAAGCCTTGTGTCTTTTTTTAAGACTTCAAGCTTAGCTCAGGTTGTGTGTAATCGCTCCAGCTGTACCACATGCAAACATTAAATAAGTCGATGACTTTAGACTTAGTCGGTACTTGGTGTGAATGGTCTTAGAGACCTTAGTGTGTTGTATTCACTTTAGTTATATGGGTTATGGAATATGAATAAAAGTAGAAGAGAGCATATGGCTCCTCTTTGTTGCTTCAACCCTTCTCTCTCTCTCTCTCTCTCTTTCAACATGGTATCAGAGCCATGCTAGGTGGGCTCTTTTGAGCAAGAGGCAATGAAGAAGACTTGAAGAAAGTGAAGATCCAGGATTCTCTAAAGATAGGCAAGTTTCCATTGGTTCTTGAAAGGTATGCATTGAGACATTAAGTTTGCCATTGCTCAAGCATTGTTGTCTGTGGCTTTTGTGTGGGAGTGCACAAAGGCTCCATTGAGTATGCAGAAGTTGTCAATGAGCATCATGTGCTACTGGTCTACTACAAATACATCTTGTTAGGCAACTGAACTGCGTGTGTTGCAGGCTGAATTGCAAAGACACCACATGAAGTGGCTATTATGTGATTAAATGCTTGCCCTTACCCCTTGAAAAGTGCTTGAAGATTGCTTTATGAAAATTCCTTGGAGAGAGCTCAGTTATGAGCTAAGACATGAATGTGCGAATCTAAAAATCAGCTCTAAAATGTTGGTAATAGAGAATACATAGCATGTATGTTGCCTTGACATGATCTTGGAGCTCTATGTGATGCTTAGAAAGCATAATTGAAGCATAGGTATATGCAAGAAGAACATATGCACTTGTTCTTATGCATTGGAGAGAGGAAATTTGGAGGTCAAAACATTTAGATTTGGGAGCCTTTTACAAGCTGAAAACTATCATGAATTTGTGGACATCAAGCATTGTTTACACGGGGAGCACTACATGACATTAATTGGTCCCTATCAAATGTATGGCTTGGGATATGTTTGGGAATGTTTGGAGCATTAGGACAAGCATTGAATGCTACTTGAAAGTGAACTATGAAGCTTTAAAAAAATGCATTTAAAGTGTCTTGGATGGTTACAAGCAGGGAATGCAGTCCATTACATTGCTTCTTGAAGACAGAGTGTCTATGGTTGTATGTATGGTCACATATTGACCCCGACACACTGAAGCAAGTGTATGAAGTGATTTGAATAAATTTTGGAGCTGGATAAACCTTTTTTTGTTGAGTTATTTTTTACTGAAACCTGTGAACATGAGTTTTGACACTTGTACTTGCTGGTTATGCACTGATTTGTGCAGTATGGTCATATTTGGACTACTACATGTACTAGTGGAGGTCTATGAAATTTCGGAGCATGTAAGACATGCATACATCTCAGTTTTAGCTGGAATCAACTACTGCTCACTGATAGTTTATAGATTTCAAATTGCATGTATGTACTCTAACAGTAAGGTTGCATGAGACAAAGTTAAAGTAACTACATGTTCTATGTATTGATGGGCTAGAATACTCTAGTTTTAATAGTGAGTCTATTGTTAAAAACTGTCATAAATAGTCAAAGACTACAGTTAGTCAGTTAGACTTGTTGGCTTGTAGGAAGTCAGGTAGTGACAAGATATTTTCTAGTACAATATGGTTAATGCAAATAGGACCGAAAAAATAAACCAAATAGAGGGGGAAAAGCTTGATAGTAACAATTATGCCATATGGAAGTTACGCATGGATAACTTCTTGATAGGTAAAGGATACTCGGAGTTGGTGACTGGAGCAGAAACTGAACATGAGCTCCTAGAGAGGCCTACAGTTGATCAAAGACAAGCACACCGAGCCTGGAATTCACCAGAAGATGTATGAAACATTCTAATAAGATATTATAGCACAACTACAAGTTCCATGAAGATATAGTTAAAGTAGAAATTTAACAACATGGACAAAAAAGGTAGATCTATACAGGATTATGTCATAGAGATTAAGACCATTGTAGATCAGCTGGCATCCATTGGCACACAAGTTGCGGATGAAGTCATGTTTGCAATGACATTAAATGGTTTGGGATCTCAATATAAGTCATCTGATACTTCCATATCTGTGCGGGTTGAAATGCCAGATTTCAATGACCTAGTTGCATTGCTCATTCATGAGGGGGTTAAACTTGGCTTGGCTACACGTTCTAGCAACTCCAAGAACAAGTATTATGTCTTTTATTCAAATCAAGGTGGTCGTGACAGCCATGGTAGAGGTTATGGTTCTGGCAGAGGAGGCCAACAAAATGTATCTTATGGTCATAATAACCAGCAAGGTTCGAATGCATGAGGAGGTGGAAATTTCAAAGGCAAGGAGAGATCTAGCCCTAGAGGCAGAGGCTCCTGGCAATATCAGTGCCCATCTAACAATCCTAATAAGGATAAGGATTGTCACTATTGTGGAAAGTATGGTCATATTGCCAAGGACTACTGGAAGAAGCAAGGCAATGTCATGGCAAACATCATGGACATTATGCATCATCCATTCAGGCAAAAGGTGCATCTAGGGATAGATTGTTTGCCATGACATATGTGAAAGATAGGGCTACTGAGAAGTCTCATGAGGATGCAGTTTGGTACATTGAATCGGAGGCATCGAATCATATGAAACCTCATGGTGACTAGTTTATAGATATGGTACTTGAGAAGAATGGCTATGTATGCATAGGGGATGACACGCAACATAGCAAAGAACATAAAGGCAAAGTACCTTTGGTGATCCATGATGGCACAAATAAGACCTTACATGATGTACTATATGTCCCGTCAATTACTAAAAATCTATTGTCGATGGTTTAGATGCCTGAGCATAATTTGCAAGTCAAATTTAACAAGCATGGATGCTTCATTGAGGAGTTTGGTAATGGCTACAAACTAATTGCTCATGGCCATAGGGATGGTAGGATGTTTACTCTTGATGCCACTTTACCACAGCTAAAATCAGCAATGTTTGCCCATAGCTCTAGCGACACAGTTAGAGACTCAAAAATATGGCATAAGAGAGTGAGACATGTTAATCTTCAGTTGCTGCAAATGATGTAGAAGAAACAGCTTGTAACAGGTTTACCCAAGTTTCAGTACAAAAATATTTGTCATGTCTGTGATGCTTGCCAGTTTGGTAAACAGTAGAGGTTTCCATTTGTCAGGCATGTAAGAAATAGTATGTGAACATTGTAGTTAGTTCACTCTGATGTGTGGAGGCTAGCCCATAATACATCCATGGGAGGCTCTAGGTACTATGTTACATTTATTGATGATTACAGTTGCTATACTTGGGTTTATATAGTGAAAACAAAGGATGAGGTGTTTGCTATTTTTCAGTAGTTTAAAAAGTAGGTTGAAAACGAATTTGATTGTTACATCTCTTCTTGGGATTTAACAGTGGTGGCGAGTATGTGTCAAATGAGTTTGACAGTTTTTTGGCTAAAAATGGCATATGTAGGCACCTTACCTGTAGCTACACTCCTAAGTAGAATGGGATAGCTGAGAAAAATAATATTGTAATGATGGAATCTACTGGGGCAATGATGAATGAGAAGAGTATGTTGCTCTATTATTGGGCTGAGGCTATTATGACAGCCATGTATATCTTGAAAAGGACTCCCACTACAAGTATTCATGAGATGACATCATTTGAGAAATTGTATGGCTACACGCCTGATGTCAGTCACATGAAAGTATTTATCTGTCTTGCTTATGTGCATATCCCTAATGAGAAAGAAAAAAGATGGATTCGAAAGCACATAAGTGTGTCTTTATTGGATATTCACGGGAGAAGAAGGCATACAAATGCTATGATCCCTCTACTCAGAATACATTAGTGAGCAGATATGTCATCTTTGATGAGATGGCCTCTTGGTATGTATTGTCAAGATTGTGGGAGAGAAGGAAGGAGTCTCGCTTGAAGCTTTCATGCTTGCACAATGGGGGAATACACACAAGGGTGGAGGCTGAAAACTGTTTTCCTCTTCTTAGTTGTGTAAGCCAAAAGAACTCTGGTACAAAGAAATAGAAGAACCCTATATATGGGTATCAAACCAAACTCAACTAACTAAGGTGGCATACTGATTGAGCCACGAACTAGAGTAGATAAGGATAGCTATCATGTAGCTATTATTCATGGGCGGTGTACCAACCGCGTCTGCAACTGACACGTCGGTGACATAAATACACAACGGTCACCCTGGCGTATCACGAGTGGAGCTCGATATCTCAACACTCCCCCTCGAGCTCAAACCCAATTCCTGCACACCAAGCAGGTCTCTGAACTTGCATAGCTTCTCTGAGCCCAATGCCTTCGTGAATATGTCAGCTACCTAATCCTCTGTGCTAACATAAACTAGATCAATAAGACCTAGTAAAACCCTCTCTCGCACATAGTGATAATGCACCTCAATGTGCTTTGTTCTAGCATGATAGACTGGGTTATTTGCCAAGTGTATACTACTCATGTTGTCACAATAAATGACAACTGGCCCATCTGTAGACTGATGCATATCATAAAGTAGCTTATGCAACCAAGCTACCTCACATGCAGCCATTGCTGCACCCCTGTACTCAGCCTCTGTGCTCGACAAGGCAACTGTAGGTTGTTTCTTGCTGCTCCAAGTGACTGCAGCACTCCCAAAAGAGAACACATATCCACTGGTAGATCGTCTATCAGAAATACTACCAGCCCAATCAGCATCAGTGTATCCATGCAATTGTATCTGAACCCCAGTCTCATAAAATAGTCCATAGTGCAATGTGGACTTCACATACCTGAATATGCATCTAGCCGCATCCAAATGTGGTTTCCTTGGAGCCTGCATAAACTGACTTACCAATCCAATAGCATAGCTCAAATCTGGCCTGGTAATAGTCATATAAATCAAACTTCCTACTATGCGTCTGTACATAGTAGGGTCTTCTAGAAGCTCACCTGCATCTGTGCTCAGCTTCACATTCTGCTCCAAAGGAACTGAAATAGGCTTACAGCCTGTCATCCCATATTTGGACAGCATGTCCAATCCATACTGCCTCTGCAAGAGCTGTATCCCACTTGGTGATCTAATCACCTCAATGCCCAAGAAATAACGCAGCTCTCCCAAATCCTTCATCTCAAAATTCTGCTTCAATAGCATTTTCACATGAAGGATATCTTCATCACTGTCACCTGTCATAATCAAATCATCAACATAAATGACAAGTAGCATAATATCTTTCTCTGTTTTTCTCACATAAAGTGAGAAATCTGCCTTGGAAATCTGAAAGCCAATAGTGACAAGATATTGTCCTATCTTGTCAGACCATGCTCTAGGTGCTTGCTTCAAGCCATACAAGGCTTTCTTCAACCTACAAACAAACTCAGGATGAACAGCATGCACATAACCTGGTGGCTGCTCCATATAGACCTCTTCTTGCAAATCACCATGCAAGAAGGCATTCTTTACATCCATTTGATGTAAAGACCATCCCTTTGATGCAGCCATAGCAATGACTGCTCTTACGGTTGCCATCCTTGCAACCGGACTGAATGTTTCTTCATAGTCAATGCCATATGTTTGTGCATACCCCTTGACTACTAATCTTTCCTTGTATCTGTTCACAGAACCATCTGCATTGTGCTTCACCTTATAAACCCACTTACAGCCAATTGCATTTTTACCTTTAGGCAAAGGTACCAATTCCCATGTAGCATTTGCTTCCAAGGCATCCATGGCTTTCTCCCATTTTTCTTTTCCCATGGCTTGCTCAAAAGAAGTGGGTTCTGGTTCCTGTACCACCTTGACCATATATGCATAGTGAATGGCTGTAAATCCATCATATTTCAGCCTATCCACAGGATACCTAGCTCTCGTAGACCTGCGCAAAGTAGGTTCACTCCCAGGTGCTCTCAAAACATCCTTGGTCTTCCTAACTCCAGGTGTAACAATAGAAGGAATACCCAACTCATCATCAATGCTCTGTTCTGAGCCACTGGATTCACCATCCACATAAGAATGACCTGCATTCACATCAAACATGGGCTGATCAACCTTCTCTTTTCCTTTTCGTGATACCTGCATACCACTATCTGCATTGCTTTGAGAAGATTATCCTAATCTCAATCTACCTGTCCATGGCGAAGAATGTGAACCACTGCTAGAGGACGCTCCAGGTCCACTAATATTTTGTGACTGCTGCTGTGAATTCTGTCCAGCATTACCATTTTGTGCATCTACATCATCAATCACATTTACTGGTTTATACCAGCTACTCATCTCATCAAAAACAACATCTCTGCTCACTGTAAACTTACGAGTAGAAGGGTTATAGCATCTATACCCTTTTTGCTGCAGAGAGTAACCAATAAAAATGCACTTCTCCGCTTTTGGATTCAACTTGGATCTCAACTCATCTGGCACATGTACATAGGCAATGCAACCAAAAATTTTCAAATGAGAAATATCTGGTTTCCTACCAGTATACCTCTCCTCTAGAGTCATTCCATGTATTGCTGCAGTGGGAGTCCTGTTCATTATGTAGACTGCTGTAGCAACTGCTTCAGCCCAATAAAAATCTGGCAAGTCTTTTTCATTGAGCATGGCACGAGATACCTCTCCAATATGCCTGTTTTTCCTTTCTACAATTCCATTTTGTTGTGGGGTATGACTGCATGAATATTGCTGCTTTATGCCATGCTCCTGCAGGAACCTTTCAAACTCATTTGAGAGGTACTCTCCCCCTCCATCTGACCTTAGGCATTTTATCTGCAGGCCTGTTTCTTTTTCAACCATTGCTTTAAGAGTTTTGAAATGGCCAAAAACTTCACTTTTCTTTTTCATAAAATACACCCAAAATTTTCTACTATAGTCATCAATAAAACTGACAAAATAATGACAGCCTCCAAGAGATGCAGCTTTAGTTGTCCACACATCAGAGTGGATTAATTCCAATGGCTTCTTACTCTCTTGAACATGTCTAGGAAATGGTTTCCTTGCCTGTTTTCCAAACTGACAGGCTTCACATACCTTGAATTTGGGCAATCCTTGAATTTGGGAAATCCTGCAACCTTGAATTTGGGCAATCCTGCAACAATATTTTGGGCCTGCATTGATTTAAGTCACTGTACATTAACATGACCAATGCGTTTATGCCAGATATCAATATTTGCAACTACACCGGTCCCATGTGCAAACATTGATGCACTCAATTCAAACATGTCTGCATCCAATGTAAATATTCTGCCCTTCTTCTTTCCTTTTGCTATCAAGCGACCTTTATTTTTCATATCCTCAACAAAGCATCCATGAGGATTAAATTTGACCTGCAAGCCCTGCTCAACCATTTGACCAACAAAAACCAGATTCTTGGTGATATTCGGGACATGAAATATATCGGACAGGTATTTCTTTTTCCCATCCTGCATAGACAAAGGAATTTTTCCAATCTGCACAATAGGATGTGCAGTATCATCACCAGTCTCCACAAATCCTGGTTTTTCCATTTTCCTTGCATCCTCCATCCATTCTGCATGACATGTCATGTGGTTTGATGCACCTGAGTCAACATACCATACATCATTGCTTTCTTCTGCACTTGTCACAGAATTGTTCATGTGCTGCACCATAAACAAATGCTCATTTCTGTCATCACCCTGTCTACTAGAATATGCATAATTCCCTTGTTGCAGTTTTCCATTCATCATGTCATTCTGCTTTTTATAGCAGTCTTTAGCCATATGACCCATTTTACCACAGTAGTAGCATTCAACATTACTGTTTGCATTTTAGCCTCTTTGCCATCCACCACGACCTCTTTGGCTCCCCCTGTCTCTAGAGTTACCATGTCCTCCTCCATAGGACTGGTTTTCTTGAGTTTGCTGCATATTCTGATTTCTGCCACGGCCTCCAAATCGGCCTCCTCTACCTCTGCCTCTACCTCTTCCAGTATTTGAGTAGAAGACAGCTTCTTTTGAAGTTCCTCCTGAAGAAGATGCACCACCATTGCTCTGTTCCTCAGAAATTAGAAGAGCAATCAACTCCTCAAAATCAGGAAATCTTTCATGAACTGAAATGGATGTTCAAAACTGTGCATAATCCTTTCCTAGACCGTTCAAGGTCACAGAAACTAAATCATCATCTTCCACTGGCGACCCAATGGAAGCAAGTGCATCTGCAATCTTCTTCACCTTCATGTGGTAGTCATTGATGCTCATACTTTCTCTTTGCACATTATGCAACTCTTGCTTGAGCTGCATTTTCCTGGCTTGCATATTTGTGCTATACATTTCTGACAAAGTGTCCCATGCCTCCTTTGGCGTACTTGCATCCTGAATATGCACAAACATAGAGTCTGAAAATGCTGATAGACAGCCAGTACATAACTTTCCTGGCTCTCTCATGCCATGCTTTAAATGCTTGCATTTGCTGTTGATTGGGAACATCAGGAAGAACTGGTTCTTCTTCATTTCCTGCAACAAATTCCCAATATCCTTTTCCCATAAGGAAATTCGTCATTCTAAACTTCCATGCTTGGAAGTTGTTCTTGTCAAGCTTTTCAGTGACAATCTGTGAGAGAGAATCAGACGCCATTACAGAACACTGCAAAAAATTCTGTCACTACAAAGAACACAGATTCAGCCTCACAAAGGCAAATCTGGAAAACTGGCAAAAGTGGTATTTGACCACACAGTCACTTCCTAGTGACGATTTTGCATCAACAGGCAACAGGGATGATTCTGTAACTCCCAATGTCTCTGCGCACAAGCATACGATGCAATTTCTACTGTAAATTTTCACCGACGTGTAGAACAGTGGCTGCACAGCATAAAACTGGGCCTTTTCTTGAGTGTGTGCAGAAAACTTCCGTCTCCAAAACAGGCCCCGAAATGGCCTCAAATCAAAAAAACAGAGCAACTAGAGGTTAAAGCCCTCTCCCGCAGCATATACTGCCCTCTTACTTCATTGCACTTTTCGGCTGTGCTACCTGCAGAGATCTGCTCCCAAAACAGAAAATGAAAGCAACACTGCTCCTCTTACGAGAACACCGCGAGCTTGGCTTGCTTTCTTGAGCTCCTTACCACGAACAAGGCTCTGATACTATGTCAAGATTGTGGGAGAGAAGGAAGGAGTCTCGCTTGAAGCTTTCTTGCTTGCACAATGGGGGAATATACACAAGGGTGGAGGCTGAAAACTGTTTTCCTCTTCTTAGTTGTGTAAGCCAAAAGAACTCTGGTACAAAGAAATAGAAGAACCCTATATATAGGTCTCAAACCAAACTCAACTAACTAAGGTGGCATACTAACTGAGCCACGAACTAGAGTAGATAAGGATAGCTATCATGTAGCTATTATTCATGGCCGGTGTACCAACCGCGTCTGCAACTGACACGTCGGTGACATAAATACACAACGGTCACCTTGGCGTATCACGAGTGGAGCTCGATATCTCAACATGTATCACCAACTGCAGTGCCATTAGATATGCCTTCTACACATGTATCTATAGTTGATTCGCAGCAGTAGAGTACTGCATTGACAAGCCCTAGTGGTACGATGGTATCTCCATGTACAGGGAGATTACAGAGCTCTGACTCATTGTCCACTGACATCAGTATGTCAGTGAGAGGGAGATATGATGTGATGGATATCAAAGGTAAAGAAAAAGTCCTTAATGATACATTTGGTGTGATGAAACCTGGCAGGATGACTCAAGGCTATGACTCAACTGTGATAGTCTAGACAATGAGCTTGGTATTTAGACTATGTATACGCCTGATACTAGACAGAATAGGTATATTCCACCTCATGAGAGAGGGGAATCGAGTAGTGTACCACATCTTAGATGATCGCAGAGAGTCACATACCCTGTGGATAGGAAAACTTATAGTGGTTTTTTTGCGAAGCATTTTTCTTATATGACAAAGGTGACAAAGGTCAAAGAGCTTGCTACATTTTCTGAAGTAGTGATGAATAACAATTGGTGCACAGCTATGGATGAGGAGATAGATGCTTTAGCTAAAAATAGTACTTGGGATCTTGTGCACTACCAGAAGGAAAGAAGACCATTGGATGCAAATGGGTCTATAAGATTAAATACAAGTTGAATGGCACTGTAGAGAGGTATAAAGCGAGGCTGGTCGCAATTGAAGATGACTTTGGAAGTAAAGACCCCTTGACCCTTTTCTTCTTCAATGCCTTTTGCATAGCTTTGAAGAGTTGGGTGTAGCCTTTGTCTACTAATCCCCACCTTGTCAAGGGTGATTTATATGTCCTCTTTGTCTAGGCAAGACCCTTTCAGGAACTTTTCAACACACTCTGCTCGGCCTTCTTTAAACCTCTTCTCAATCTCAATATGCTCCTTATAGCTTAGGGAGAAATGATATTGTTGTAAGCTTCCGATGATGCTTTCTCGATGTTCCTAGTTGGTTCGTTTGGATGGAGAATGTCACTATCAATTACAACAATAATGTTTGAATGAGGAATAATACAAGTAACTCATGACAAGTGACCACCAACTACTACCGTATTGCTACCATTCTTCTCTTGCAACCTCTGCTTCTAGGCTTGAGAGTCTCGATATTCTTCAGAAATCTCTACGTCTCATGCCTCCTTAGATTTTTTTCCTTCAGATTTGTTGCACATAGTTGGATTTCAAGCTAGCCTTGTTGGCATCACATGACACCGATTGTGGAAACCTAAAGCCTTCTCATGCATCTTTATGCATAGTATAGTAGGGAAATACAAGAGAAGATAAATAAACCAACATCACCAAGCCTCATAATGACCCATGTATTATGACTTAATGGGTTCCAAAAGCCCTTTTGCAAGCATAAGGTATGAACGTTGCCATTAGCTTTGGTCATTAAAACTATCTACAACTATACTTGTACCAATAACTCCAACACCATCCAAAGAATCACCCTACACTCTCACTTGAAAAATAGGTTCTCGTTCAATATTGTCTTTTAGTATCACTTCCTCTCCACCTTCTAAATCCACTTAGGATAACCCAACCCATTAGGAAAAAAATGAACTCACAAATGGGCCCTTAAAAATAATATAGTTTAAGATGTGGGCCTTTTGGATTGTCCAATAGGAAGGCTAGATGTTGACATCCATGGAGGGTGAATCTTCTCTCTCCAAATCTTGGGTTTTCTATTAAAAAAAGGAGTAGTGGGGGATTAAAAAAAGGGAGAATGAATAGTACACAAAATTTGAGTTTCTCTCACCTCGTATTTTCTCCTTTTTTTCGGAGAATTTTCCATTTTGGTTTTTTTTCCCTCTCACAAAATAAGTTTTACCCAAAAGTTGAGCAATAGGCCACTTTCCCTCTCTTCTCTATACTCATGAATTTTTGTCTCCATTGAAACTCCCTGATGAGAGTATTTAGGGTTTTGAGCGTTCTGCTTACCTCTGCACTTTCTTTTCCACGTAGCTCCAGATTTTGGGCAAAACACAGGTGCCCATCTCTCTTTGAATTTTTTCTTGTTTGCTATTTTTTCAATAGGGTTTGATGTCGTTTCTTACTATTGTTGTTGTTTTATTGTAGAGGTTGTTTGGGCCAAGAGACAGAGGTGCTCATCTCTCTTTCCTTTCTTTCCCCCCTCTCTCGATGTGTTTTTTCTCTTTTATGTTGTGTTTTCAATAGAATTTGATGTTGGTTCTAATTGTTGTTTTCTTACAGAGTTTATTTGGAGCAAGAGGCAAAGGTGTTAATGTCTCTCTCTGTTTTGTTTTTTTTTTGCTGATATCTTTTCAATACAACACAATGTTAGTTCTAACCCTTGTTGTTGTTTTATTGCAGATATCATTTTGCGTGACATTGCATAAGTGCTTATCTCTCTCTTCCTCTCTCTTTCTCTCTCTATGTTTCCTCTTTTCTACTATTTTTTCAGTATACCTTCATGTAAATACTAACTCTTGCAAAATTGTCTTTTGTAGAGATCAATTTGGGAAAGATTGGATAGGTGCTCATTTCTTTCTCTCTCCTGCGTACTCACATACTCTCTCTTTCTTCCTCTCTGCATTATCCCTTTTCTACTATCTTTACAATAGGGTTTGATGTTAGTTCTAACTTAAGGATCAATTTTTGTTGCAGCACTTAACACAAGGTAGAGCAAAGATTCTGTAGCTCAATTTACAGGTAAATCTGCCATACTTTGTGGTGCCAAAATTTATTCGTTTAATTAGTGAATTTTATGTTTGATGGGATTGATGTTTTCTTATGTTCATCATTTGCAATGGGTTTTGATTAGCAATGATTCAATCTTATCTTCAGTAGATCAGCTTATAGGTAAATTGGCCATGTTTTGTATTGCTTCTATTCAAACAGTTTTCTAGATTTTTTTTTGCTAAAAGGGATTCATGCAAGTATTTTTGTTAAAAGGGATTCATGCATGTGTTTTTTTGTACATGCAGGTATTGTACAAGGTTTAGGTGAAGGATATAATTCTCGATCAACTATTTTGATGTGGTGAGTGATTCCTTTGTGTTGGATGATATGGATCTGCTAGAAGTCAATGGTTCAAAAATCCTATGATTTATTGGTCCTATGTGTCTATTTGGATCTCCATGCCAATTGGCAATGATCCATGAAACTCTTGTATCATATCATCCATATAACACACAATGTGTTGAGTCTTAGAATATCTCAGGTGTCAATCCAATGTGCCTATTAAGATTTGCATGCCATGTGGCTACTATCCTTGTAACAACTACTCTATAATACCCACATTTCATACAATGTATTGAGTCAAATCAGACTCCTCTTCATTATAATAAAATTTATTTTGGAAAATTTCTCTAAGTATTCTTGTGCTATTCTTTTCATTAAATTTCATGTAAATGATATGATTAAAGTGATGTCTTGAAATTAAATCTATACTTTTGTTGATGTATATATCCACATGTGTTTCTATATCGATGTTTATGTCTATTTACAAAAGTGTAAACATCTCTTAATGCCATGTTGATTTGTATGGCATATTGGTGATTATTGGACAGACTTAAAATGCTTATTATTTAGGGGTTAATACATACTTCTTTACATCTAATGCATAGGTTATAATGCCTGAGAGAAGAACAAGCATTCTCTCAATAGAAGTATGTAACAGAAAAGATGAAGAAGGGAATTGGATCACTGATACTTATCATTGCTCGTCTTGGGTACATGCATCCAAGTATGAAGGGAGCTTTCAAGGTGAAAGAATATGCAATTGTAGATGTATCAAAGCATTGGAAGGGTAAAATTTTAGCTCTCAGACAAAGGAATGTTGATTCTCACCTTGTAATAGAGGCGTTTGTACAACATGTATTCATGCAAAAACAAATACATATTGTGCCCACTATGCCCTTTCAACGAAACGTTGCAAACATTAAGTATTTGCAACTCATTGAGAATGAGAAATTTCATGATACCTATGTAACAACTTGTCTCATATTTAGAGAAGTATACCCTTTGGATTGCTGTGAGTGGAAAAATGTTGAGAGTTTCACTGGTTTTTTTAAGTGTTACCACCTCGAAACTGGTAGATTTCTCTTTGAGGGACGTACAGCTAAGCAACTCGCAGAGGACCTTGTTCTTTTCTATGACTCTAAGTACATATTGCCCAAGCAGAGTCAAGAACATGGAACCCTTGATTCTATGCACATATTGAATCTCAATAGCATAGAATGGCCATTGTGTAGTAGCAACATTTTGCACATTGTAGCACAAAAATTTCAGCAGACATATTGAATTCCATGAAGCCAAGCACCGACTCAAAGAATGTACATCTAAGCTAGTTCATACCGATTGCAATTTTTGCACACATGTTCAAGGAATGTAAGGGTTTGAGACATATCAAAAGCACATACATCATAAAATACATTAGAGGATTATGTAGCAAGGATTTTAGGCAAAACTTGGACATAAAAAATAACTCACAGTCCTGACACAGTGGAGTGTCAAGTCACAACAAGGGACATGGCTTTCAGGTAAAAATTTTCTCTTAGTTGACTATTATCTTACTTTGGGATGAATAGGCTAACTTTCCTTTCCAATTACAGGTACTTTGTCGCATGAAAAACTTTATGCCTAGTGTTCAAGTATCATAGATGGAGGATGCTCAAGAGTAGATGGTTGTGCCTTGATCAAGACATGCATAAAAGTGCAGCTGTGGATGTTACTGTCATTTGTGAGGGCCGCGAGCCCCAAGTGTTGCAAATGGAGGATGATTGGCCCTTGAGTATAATGCGCTAGGAAATTACAATGTTAATGCAAAATCCACCTGTTAGCTTATATTTTAAACTAGATGGTAGAAAAATTCGAAGCCGAGCTGAGGATACTGTTACCAGCAGAAAGTGTGTGCCCCCACATATTTTAGAACTGTAGAGTCTCCCTAAAAATCTCAACACCACAAGTTGTAATATCCAACACCTAAAAAAATTTGGAATTTTTTGGCCAATAGAATATTGTCGCTTATTAACTTGCAATATTTAAAAATTATGGTATTTATGCAAAGTCATACACTTGTTATACACTTTTCACATCAACACATTTACATATGCATGTAAACTTTACAAAGATGTAAGTAAATACATAAATAAATATCGTATGCGAACAACCCTTAATGGTTTAAAACATAAGGTTTTTAAGGTAGAACTAGTTTAGTTCTTGTTTCATTGTTTCATTTCACACTTTGTCTCTTCATCTCTTTATACCCACCACATCCCTCCTACTTGCTACGATGGATGCTCACGCACACTTTGATGAGTGGATCCACGAGACTATCTTTGCCAACCAGGGTGACGAGATATTCCAGGTTTTCTCTAAGAACTTCAACCTTGAAAGCGTGCTCTCATTGCTGGACCCCCCCCTTCAGGTTTTGGAAGACTTTTGTGAGAGAAGCATTGCTACATGCACATACTCCATTGAGGGATCTGACATGACTTGGGTGCCTCTCGAACAGCTCATGGTATTTCAAGCAGGGAAGAATCACCAAAAAGTGGTGAATAGGTGTCTGGCCCATGTGGATCCTTCGCATAGAGTATGCACTATTCCCATGGGAAGTGCACCAAGTACATCACCTTTGCAACTCATGGAGTGTAATTGCACATTGGAAATTTACCTCCTTGCATTGGATACACCCCTAGAAGAGGAGAGCGATGAAGATACAACTCCACAGGTTGTTTCTATCACATACACAGGAGAAGAACCGATTGAAGAGCTCATAAATGTTGAAGAGGAACATTGAGTGGTGGCAGAGCAAGGGTTGGCTCTTATGGTTCCATCTTCTTCAAAATAGCCACAAGTTGACAAACCCAACCTTGCCTCCTTGACACCCATTGAAGTAGATGTTGAGATATCAAGCTCCACTTGTGATATGCCAGGGTGACCGTTGTGCATTTATGTCACCGACTTGTCAGTTGCAGATGTGGTTGGTACACCGCCCATGAATAATAGCTAGATGACAGCTATCCTTATCTACTCTAGTTCGTGGCTCAGTTAGTATGCCACCTTAGTTAGTTGAGTTTGGTTTGAGACCCATATATAGGGTTCTCCTATTTCTATGTACTAGAGTTCTTTTTGGCTTACACAACTAAGAAGAGGAAAAATGTTTTCAGCCTCCACCTATGTGTGTATTCCCCCATTGTGCAAGCAAGAAAGCTACAAGTGAGACTCCTTCCTTCTCTCCCACAATCTTGGCAGTAGATGGTGTACAATACTTACTTTTATCAGATGTGCTGCAATACTTGGAAATGAAGGAAGAAGAGTTGTTTTCTATCCTAGTCAGGGATTCAATGGAAGACATGATTGACTCTGATTACATGGATGTGCATCCAACAATGGCAGATATTGGAAGATATGATGGCACAAGCTTAGATACTGTGAGTGCAATCATAGCAACACAGGAGCGTATTACCTTGGTTGAAGAAGATTACCTTGTGCCAGATGCTCAATTTGAAGCACTATAGCATGATTTTTTTGGACCAAGGCCCCACTTCCTACCAAGGAGTTTGTAGATCCCTCTGCCTAAAGAGGTGCCTCCCTGACACATGAGGAAATGAAGATACAAGATGACATGGAGAATGTGAGATTTCTAACTACCATATATTTTTATGCAATGAAACTTGATAGTAGGGTGCGTCGGATCCCCCAGAGTCCACCAGTGAAATCTTGGCAAAAAATGATGCTTGCAGTTGCCCTGTTCGAAGTCTGGCATCTGGGGCCACTTTTTGGCCAGAAAGTGGCCCTAGACGCCACAGGGTAGCTGCAAGCATCATTTTTTGCCAAGATTTCACCGGTGGACTCCGAGGGACCCAACGCACCCTACTATCAAGTTTCATTGCTTTCTAATAACTCTAGGTTAGTCGCTAAATATATTGCTTGATTTGACTTTGTCATTCAGGACATATTGTATATAGATGAGTTTGCATCAAGGCAAGGAGGAGCTCGACATGCGGATCGATGCAAGGAGTATATCGGTAACCTTGTTTGCAGATTTGGTGGTCTTCCATAAGAAGTGCTCACTAGGAGGGCAAGAAATAATCATGAAAATTTGAGCTTTGACCAAGTTTGGACCATTTCGAGCGATACCTGTGACGTCTAGCTTGGAGAAGGTGGTGCTATTCAAGCGGTCAAAGCCTCTTTACTTGTTTGACCAAATGTGTGGTGGAGCAATGTGTGTGCTTGCAACATTAGGCAACCTCGCTAAAGTGTTAGATCCGCTTCTCTTGGAGAAACAGCTGAAGGGGGAGCGCATCATTTTTGAAGCAAAGAAAGAACTTATATTTTCATCGGAAGCTGGCCCCTCCTCTCCACCGATGAAAAAGCCAAAGAACAATTGAGAGTTCTTGTTGGCTATTAGCTTTTTGTATCTACCATCACTAACAACCATCACATGTATTTTTCTTGATGAATATAAGATACTTTACTTTGTTCCTACAAATAAATATTTATTAAATAAATGTGTGGTTCATATAAGTGTGGCGATAATGTGTGGTACGTGAATGATGCATTCGCATATGTTAACATAATTCAACGCGTAGTACTGCACTTGCGATTGTGTAAGTGTGACGATAATGTGTGGTACGTGAATGACGTATCCACATATATTAACATAATTCAATGCGTAGTACTACACTTCCAATTATGCATAAGCAATAACATAACTTGTATCCATATGTAATACTACTTTTGATGTGTTCGTACGTTAAACAAAAATTAAGAGTCATGCATTTCAAGAAACAAAACAAAACAACTTTACTCAATTATTTGAATTCAGTACACATTGCATGAGATATTATGTATATATAAATAAATATTCCAATGTGGTAGAGTATACAAAATTTTTTGGGCTCCCAAGATGTTATGGTGCTGTAACACTCATTACAAACCTTGCATTATTAATCTAGTAAACTATGGTGGAGTCCCCTTGCCATGTCAAAGCCGAATGATAAAGTTTATGTCTTTATCTGTGATTGTGACACGCTTTGCATGGATGGCTGCAAGCTATGTATCATCAAACAAGTCGATGAGAAACCCGTCTCTACAACTATTTGTAGGGCCTCCATGGTGCAACAGTCCACCTTCGTGCTGATGGGCAATCCCGCACTCGTGCCCAAAATCTTCCCATCCCTTTCAGCTCCAAGTCTTGCATGACTTCTTGAATAGCTTTACGAAAAGAACTTTTTGGGATGAGAAGCTCGTATCCGCGTTGGATTTTCCTTATCTCGTGAAGGGCGATAGTGCCCAATTTCCATCTCCTCTTCTTCTGTGGTGGTCCTTGTGCTCTACGAGGAGCACCTGTTGGCTGAATTAGAGGAGGCTCCACCTTGTTCTCCAGGTGGTGGGCCTTGGCATGATGTCTTCCTAGGGCCAAAACGGCGACATGCTTGCTTGGTGCATGCCATGCAAGCTCAAGGAGGGCAAGACGGAGAAGATGAGATGGCTGCATGAGAGGCCAATAAGACTTGGGATCTAGTATCATTGCCGAAGGGCAAGAAAGCTATTGGATGTAAGTGGGTTTATAAGATTAACCACAATGCAAATGGTTCTATTAGTAGGGACAAAGCTAGGCTGGTTGCAAAAGGCTATGCCCAGACATATGGCATAGATTATGAAGAAACCTTCAGTCCAGTTGCTAGGATGGCAACTGTCAGATGTGTGATTATTTTGGTCGCAGCCAAAGGTTGGAGGTTGCAGAAAATGGATGAGAAGAATGCCTTCTTGCATGGTGATTTGCAGGAAGAAGTGTATATGGATCAGCCAGCAGGTTATGAAGATTTAGAGCATCCCACGTATGTGTGCAGGTTGAAGAAGGGGCTCTATGGGCTCAAGCAAGCACCTAGAGCATGGTCTGACAAGATCAGAGAGTATCTTGTCAATATTGGATTTTATGTTTTTGATGTTGATCACTCACTTTATGTGAGAAAGGGAGATGCAGGTTTGGTCATCATAGTCATCTATGTGGATGACTTGATTATTACAGGTGATAGTGATAGTGGGATTACTGAAGTCAAGAACTTTTTGAAGAAGAAGTTTGAGATGAAGGATTTAGGTGAGCTAAGGTACTTCCTTGGCATTGAGGTGATCAGATGTGATGATGGTATATGGCTATCCCAAAGACAGTATGGCTTGAATATGTTGTCCAAGTATGGTATGACAACATGTAAACCACTTTCAGTCTCGTTGGAGCAAAATATAAAGTTGAGTGCTGATGTTGAGGATGAGATAGAAGACCCTACTATGTTCGGGAGGATAGTGGGAAGTTTGATCTACATGACCATTACAACGCCAGACTTGAGCTACGTTGTTGATCTTGTGAGTTCGTTTATGCAAGTACCTAGAAAGCCACATTTGGATGCAGTCATACACATATTGAGATATGTGAAGCCCACATTATATTATGGACTTTTCTATGAGGCAGGTACTGATGTACAGGTGTTTGGATACACAAATGCATATTGGGCTATGTCTGATAGAAGATCTACCAGCGGATACATGTTCTCTCTTGGTAGTGCAGTAGTTACTTGGAGCAGCAAAAAGCAATCTATAGTTGCTTTGTTGAGTACAGAGGCTGAGAATAGAGGTGCTGCTGTTGCAGCATGTGAGATAGTATGGCTGCAAAAGTTATTGGCTGATTTATATGTGCAGGTGGAAGGTCTAGTTGTCATTTATTGTGACAACATGAGTAGTATACAATTGGCTAGGAACCCTATGTCCATTCCAAGACAAAACATATTGAGGTACACTACCACTTTGTGAGAAAGAAGGTACTAGCAGTTGAGATTGATTTGGTGTATGTCAGCACACAGGATCAGATAGCTGACATCTTCATGAAGGAATTGGGTACAGAGAAGCTTCAAAAGTTTTGAAGCTTTCTTGGAGTTGCAGAGATACAGTTGAGCTTGAGGGGGAGTGTTGAGATGACAAGCTCAGCACATGAGGACATCAATGATGGACCGTCTGGTTAGATGGGTCCACATGTCTACACTTAGCATGTCGGTGGTCATTATGACTCTCACATGGCCACTGACTCATTACTTATAATATTCAGGTTGTTACACCTATTTACAACTGACGTAGTTATAGCACCAGTTGACTAGTGTAGTCGGTTATGCATTGTTTGACTTAGTAGACCACTTTCCTTTATGTTGTATTCTATCTATACTTTGTGTACATTGTAAAGTGTATGGAAGAAGAAGAAGAAACTAGCAAGAAAACGTTTTGGCCTCCATCTCTCTTCTTGTCTCTTGAGTGAGCTTCTCCTTGTGCATTATGTGTGTGTTCGGTGCAACATCTTGAGCAAGTCCCCCTACCACATGATTCCTAACACTCCTTACACTTGGTCATACAAAATTCTTTTAAGATCTCCCATGCATACTTATTTTGAGAGATGAAGATTTTGCTAGGCCTGACTTCAATTGCCAAACAATAGTGCAACAAGCCCAAGTCTATCATTTCAAACTTAGAGCTCAAAGCCTTTCGAGTTCGATTGATCATATCTTCTTAGTCACTTGTAATAAGAAGGTCGTCCACATATATAGAACACTCATTACACAGTTTTCACTATCCATGTAAACATACAAATTAGCATCTAAGTCACATCTTTTGAAATTCCAACTTGGAAAGATTTTATCTATTTGCTAGTACAATGATCTAAGGGCTTGCTTTAGCCCATACAGTGCCTTATTTAGCTTTTTTTTTTTTTCTTAGAATGGGGGCCTCAAACCTTGGTGGCTAAGCCATGTATACCTCCTCCTTGAGGTCACCATTCAAGAATATTGATTTGATATCCATTTGGTAAACTAGCCACTTCTTATGAGAAACCACTGCAAGTAGTATACAAATAGTAGTCACAATAGCAATTAGAGAAAATGGTTCTTGAAAATCAAATCCTTCAACCTATGAAAATCCTTGTGCAGCTAATTTGGCTTTCTATTTTTCTAAGTTGCCACCATCAGCCTTGTACTTTACCTTCTAGACCCACTTGGTGCTAATAATCTTCCTCTTTTTTAGCCTAGCTCCCAAGGTATCATTCTTCATTATGCTGTCATACTTAGCTTGCATAGCGGCTCTCCATGCTCGATCGGAAAGTGCTTCTTTTAAGTATACTGGATCCTTTACTTCTCTCATAATCTTAGTCATCAAGGCTATATTGACCATGTGAGTAGAATGCTTGCTTACTCCTCTTGTAATAAAGTAGAAATACCTTAGTCAATATTTAGCCTACTAGGATTAAGTATAAAAGTCTAAGATGTAATTTTCCAAGGATTTCTTTGCTAATTCTAACATTTCATGTTTGAGGTCTCAACCTCCCACCATCTAAGAGGGTGCATACTCTTAGGCACTATGGCATTGGGGTGAATACCATCCCCCGCCACAACATGAGGTGTATATCATGTTGTAGCCTCTCATCAACTGATTCTCAACCATTCATGGTAACATGATTTTATCCTAGCCACCTTGGCTATGGTTTCTTGGCAATTTATTCTATATTTTGTATTTATAGTTTTATAGTTTGCTATGGAAATTAGCTTCTTTACATTGGTATCAAATAACTAGAGGACCAAAAATAGTCACTGGACTTGACATGGTTAAAACTATGACTAGTTAAGGTCTTTTGTAGCAAGTTAGGACAAATGTTTAGGAACTTGAAGAAGGTCTAAAGGAGAAATGGTGGGTTCAAGGTCATTTCAGTGGCTCATGGTCAATATGGGAGGCCATTTTGAAGATTCTTGGACTTAACTTGAGTCTAAACATGGTTTGAAAGAGTCAAACTAGGGTTACTTTTTGAAATAGGCTTCTCTTTCCTCTTTCCAAGCTTCTTTATGAGAGCTTCTATGGAGATCTCTTCTCCTACCTCTTTCCCATGACTTCTATTCTTCATATGACCTATTGAGGATTATTGTATGGGTCTTGAGCAAGCTATAGAGTATATGTATGCTTCATCTTCATTTAAATTTCTCCATGTGGTGTAAGAGGATGTTTTTGAACTATTTGCATTGTTTACAATAGCCTCTTGTACTCTAAATTTTTTTTTTAAAAAGTGGTCATCAAGAAGTTATGCCCTCACTTGCTTGATCAATTGAAGCTCTAATATGGATTACTTATCATATTTTTCTTAATCTTTCACTCTTCTTGAACCTTTAAGCTCTCATCCAAATCCTAGCTATGGCAGATCTTGGACATCATGAAAATTTTAGAGATTTCTTGAATATTTGAGTCTATTTTTGTATCTTTTAGCCTCAATAAGTGAAAGGCAAGCATCTATAATGGAAATTGGACCTACATTGGAGCTTGATAGCAAGATTAGAAGCATTATCTTCATTTCAAATTGGGGTAAAATAGGGCAGCCATCAATTTTCATCAATTTTTGCTTGATTGAGGCTCAAACCATGGGGTTTTTATTGTCTACAACTCGAGGAAGGCTAGATTGAGGCTACTTCATCAAGGATTGCCTCACATTGAAGCATTACATCAAGGTTGATGGTAATTTCATCCTCTTGAATATGGAAATCTATGGAAATTCTTAGAATTCTTGATTTTATGAAGAATTTGGATTCTTCAAGGTTCAAAGAACCTCCTCCAATAATCATTGCGGACCTCTACTCAAGCATGGGAATCTCTTGATTCATTGGAGCACTCTTTATGGTTAAAAGCCGAAGTTACATGGAAGCAATCATCATAGGACAATTTTTTTCTTGAAGAAGCTGACCTTATGTTCTTCAATCTTGGTCCACTTGATAATGGATTGTATTGAGATTTTATTTGTTGTGGCTCATCTGCTACTCTTTATCAACATTGAGAGGTAATCCTATTGCTTTCAACTAAATCTCTCTTTTTAGCCTATTGTTGAACTAGTCTTATTGTTGATAAAGAGAGATTGAGTGTAATAAATCCTCCAAAATTACTATTGAAGAGCATGTAGAATTCAACCTAGGGATAATTGTGATTGCTCTATGATTTCCCTTTCCTAACCATTCATAATTGATGCCAAATTGATTGCAAATTGTTATTCACTGCCTATCTAACTTTGAATTTGATTGGATGATTGAACATTGGTGCTGTAGGACTAAAAAAATGACAAAAATGGTAAGTGGGATATTTGTAAAAGCATTGAGTCACTGCAAATGGTAATTCCCTGTCCTTAGTCCTTTCAAAATTCAGTCATTTCATAATTTCCACTTGCATTTCATTTAAAAATCCAAATACTTTTTTTGTCAATGCATAACATCCTTATTTGATTAACCAATAGCACGTACTTGCCATGTTGATTCCTGTGAGAAAAAAGTAAATGCTAGGTGAGTCAGGAAAATAATAGTGAGGTGACCCTCTCTTCTTGATTATGACCTTGATGGGGTGCACAACCGAACTTGGGGTGGAACTTTTTGCACACCCCTTAAGTCTCAGAGGTCATGCAAATTTCAAGTTTATGTGCAAGTACATGCTCATTGACAGAGCTTCATCGTGGTATAGCAGTGTTTTAGTCCTATTCAGAGAGCTACAGGTGACTCAATTTCCATGGGAACAAATAATGGAAGAGGTGTAGGGCATCTCATGCTCTTTTGATACCTACAAGTGGTCAGATTTTTTCACAGGTTTTTACAACAAGTACCCACCATTCTACAAGTCATTATTGATCTTGCAAGTGTTCCATAACCCTCTCTAGGCTCCTACAGGGGTTTCATGGTTCATTCTCACACAAGGACATTCCATTGGAATGAATGCATCCTTCACTACTTGAAGGTTTCTTACAAGTTGAAAGTCCTTTGTTGGGAGTTACAGTGATGCGCTTCTCAAGTATTGCACAATGCTGAGCATCAATCACCAAGTCAACAAAAAAGGCCTCTGCAGCACACTATAGAGTATGAAAACATTCTTTTGTGAAGCAATCTAACACAATATTGGTGAGTTTGGGAATCTCCCAAATCCCATTTTTTTAATACTAAAAAGGTGGCACCCCGATAACATGCCCATAAGTTTCTCAAAACCATATGATGTGACCTATCATTGGAAAGCACTTAAAAAATGGAATTTATTGAGCTATAGAGCACTTGATTTGGAGTTATACTGTTCAAGTTATGACAAATCCAAAGATTTGATCACATGTCCCAAACTTATGGAAAATTCCCATATTCCCCAATATGGTGTTATCTAGTCTATCTTGACCTTGTGTCAAAAAACCACTTCCTACTTTCTGTGGGGTAGAGGTCTTGCACAATCTCGTGAACAAGTCTCAAGAAGCTCGCCTTTAGAATGATGAGATCAAAAGAGCATTGATACCTCCTGATTTCTCTCAAGGCCACTGTACCTAGCTTCCACTTGCATTTCTTGTGGGGATACTGAGGAGGACCCTTGTGAGGGTGGCTTGAGGAAGCTGGGTTAGGTTGAGAAGGGGGTGCATCTCAGGTAGTAGATGCTCTAAGGGGCTAAACACGATATGGGGCTCTAAGTAGAAGCTTATTTGAAACTGCCTTAGGCCTGGCCATCTTTCTTGTATAAGAGATGTGAGAACTCAATGAATAAGATAGAAACCGAAGATCTCTTTTATATAACCCTAAGTTGTAAGACTCATTCACATAGATGCACACTCTCTCTTTCTCTCTTAAACAATGAATTGTGTTCGCACTGAATACATTTTTCATCTTACTATCTTATCTCTTTTTTAACCCATTTATTGCCTTCTTGAAGCCTTGTTTCTAGCCACTTGGCATGGTTTTCTTTGGCACTTGAGGCTTCATAATGCACTCTTTTAGTGAAATGACATGATTCCATCATGTATGTGGCTGATTCATTAGCACTTTTATTTACTCTCTTTTGCGAGAGTTTAGCTTCATCCACTACTATAATCCTATACCACCAAGATAGTAACTGGATCATTGGATTACTACCATTTACCCCTCCACCATGATCGGTTTTTCTTGGTATGCACCACACGATATCCAATGTGAATTTTCCATCTCTTATGTGGACCGAACTCCAATGCTTCCCTTTTCTGCAAAGTATGGCCAAAGTATGGCCAATGTGCATCAAGGATATGCTACAAAGACACATATCACACATGAGTAAAACTATGCTCAATAGTTTATACAATTCATACAATTTTAAAATATTGACTTAGTACGTACCATGTAATGTGTGATAGAGCTTTTGCCCCACTCTTCCACCATATTTTTGTAGAAGCTATGCACAACATCAATAAATTCTTGCTTATCTTCATTGTTAAACACCATCTTGCAAAGTAAGGGAACCAATTTGTTAAGACTAATCCAAACCTTAGCTTTGGCAACCTTGTTTTTCCTCCATTACTTCAATTAGGAATTACAAAATGCAACTTTTTCCACCCATCATAGTCTTGCAGCCTATGAGCCATGACATTCCCTTCCTTATTGATGGGCGCTGAAAGAAACTTCCTAGCCTTTGCTCCTCCAAAGCATGGATTTTTTGGCAAGTTACCAAATTTTCTTGATCTTTTCTCATCTTTTTCAATTGTCACTTGATGCTTGTGTAGCCCAATTTCTGATAGCACTCACTCCACATTCCTACACGCTGCAATGGCTTATTTTTCTAGTTGTATCCTATAAGCAAAGTAAATTTAATCATGTGCAAGTTTCTCCATGATTCTGACAAAAGCATGCAATGAATAAATGTGAATACCATCCAATGGAATGTTGAAGATGGGCTTCTAAGTGGGATCTTCTCTATTGCGCATCAGTGCAGCACTTGTCACCCTTTGCCAGTTCTTCTTTCGATCCTTTCCTTCCACCCTCTCTATCAAGAAATATAGGCATGAATTCTTTGTATTTGCACCATTGGAGATTCCACACATGCATTTTAAAGTTTTCAAGTCTCTTGCAAGATGCCATTCAACCAAGTATTGACCATACCCTTCAACCGAGAGAATCTCACCATGTTCCTGATGATTGATGATATTTGGAATGCTTGTGTGCATAAAGAATAGTTGCAATGCCTCAAATTTTTCCTTAGGAACTTCAAATGCAGCGAGTCACCACACATGGCACTCGGATTGAACACTAAAGCTCCTTGGGTTGTTCTTGTTGAATTGTAAAGCTCTATTCATCAAAGTTACACTAACTCTTTCAAGCTTTACTCCTTTGATGACCTCACTTTCATCCAATTTTACAACAAACTGTAATTTACCATTGCATTCCTCAATAGACATATTGTAGTACATTAGCATTGCCGACTGCACCTTGTACAAATCTAAATAGTAATTGTTGAGTTCAATGAACTTCACCTCGTATGCATTTTTTGTCCCAACCTTTAGTATTTCCACGTATTGAACATGCATGGGATCTCCTATCAGCTTCAAAACCTTTGCATTAAGTTGTCATCGAGTCTCTATTAACTTTGAAGGTTGAGGAAGAGAAATGATTCTATTTCTCTTTAACACACAACCAAACCCAACCTTCACACCTTTTAATATCTTTAAGTACGTCGTTGTGCTAATACCGACCCTCTCACAAATGGATTGTGCATCCATAGCACTGAGAACTCATTTGACACATCTTTCAATGTGCACTCAATTATCTTCTCCTTCACAACCTTAAACTTAGGATTGCTCAAAGCATTTTCCAATGTACTTGCCTTGAGCAGTCTAGTAATACATGATCTAAGCTCACCCTCACCTAGGTTCTCATTCTGAGGTACCTTGCATGCTTTAATACGTTGCTTTCACTGGCCACTATATACAATTAACTCATTGATTGGCTTCTTCTTTCGTTTGTGCTCCTGTGCTAGCTTGCTATTGATCTTTCTCATGTCATCCAATTGTGCCTTTTCCTCCCCATATGAGATACCAATGTCATGGATAGTGTCCTGCATTGTAACAATTTGATAATTTTATTGAATTATAGTATCATTCTGCTATACCACTTGTCCTATGAGCTGTTGTATATTGAAGTTGATGTGCAACAATCACATCATGACAAATTTTTATGGTTGCTTCGCAAGTTGTAAATGCTTTGAACACCTAATTATTGAGCCGCCTAGTGTCACCAAGAAACCCATTTGCACCCTTGCACACATACTTCAGTAAATTTTCGATGCTTGAGAAAGTTGGAGGTCTATTTTTTAAGGGATCAATTGGATAGATTCCCCCAACAACCCACAAGTCCATATGTTTCAATCCCATTTGCATGTAACTCTATAGAACCTAAGGGTTGACATTGGTACATTGGGTTCTTTTGAATAATGAGGCGTATTCAATGTCTACCTCAATATGCAGTTCCTTATTTTTTATATTCATTTTACTTATTAATAGAAACGGGGATCCTACTTGTGGTTGTCACAGGAGGTAGAGTGGAGATGCATAGAGAGGTACAAAAAGGTGCCAAGGGAAAGGAGAGTGTAAGTAATTCACTTTGTTAATCAAGGTTGCATAAACATGGAGAAGAGGTCACAATAGAGCCGTGAGAGAGTATAGATATGGAGAAAAATAGCTCAAAGAGTAGGGATATCCGAGACTTTTCGTATTTTCAAAATTTCTATTTTACCTCCAAAAATATTTTCAAAAAATATGAAATTTAACCAGTTTGTTTATTTTTTTACCAAAATCTAGAATATAAAAAATCCCCAAAATATCTTAAAAGGAACTTCTAAATTTTCATTTTCCTTGTTCTCGATTAAAAAATCAATTACCTCATATCTACTAATCATTTTGCATATTGAAAATGAAGCACCATACTCCCGTAGCTAACTCCTTTTTTAATATAAAATTTGGTTGAAAAAGACTTCTTGAATGAGGAGAGAGGAGGAATCTGAGTATATTCTTTATGGATAATATAAAAAAGACAAAACAAGATTGCAAAATTGGAGAGAGAAGATGATTATTTTACTATTCTTCTCTCCTCTTTTTCTTGTTTTAAGGAGGAGAGAGGGAGGAGCTAAAAGGCCCATTTGTGAGTTCATTTTTTTCCTAATGAAAGCAATCCATAAATGAATAGATTTTTCTACCCACGAATTGATCTAAAATCTGATCAATGAATGGTAACGGATAGTAATCCTTAACCATATGCTTATTAAGCTCTCTAAAATCTATGTAAAGCCAAATTTCATTATTATTATTATTCTTGATAACAACTAGTGAGTACCATTCTATGCATTGAATTGGAAATATTAGGTCAGCTTTTCATAGTTTTGTCAATTTCTCGAATAGCTCATCCCTTAGTTCAAAAGGCATATGCCTTACTTTTTGTCACACAAGGGCGGCTACCTTCCTTTAGGGGAATGGTATGAACAACTATGCTAGGAGGAATACATCTCAGTTCATCATAACTCCAAACAAAGATGTCGGGAAATTCCTAAATCAAGGACACATAGTCCTCCCTTTTTTCCAAACTGAGCATGGACCCTAATCATTCAGTGTACCAAGGTCTAACTCCATTATTCATCATATCCTTAACTTTCCCAAGGACATTCGAGGAACTTGACTCATAGCTGCGATCATCTACATGTCATTCCATTAGCCTAACCACTTAAGTAGGAATTGGTTGTTAATTCCTTAGAACAACATTAGGATTTATTCTTTTGCCTCCAACACTTAGTGGAGCCATTTGACTAGCCATAGACATGGTCATATTGGGAGGAGTTGAAAACATGGGCACACTGGGAGGAGTTGAAAACATGGGCACATTCGGAATCATACTTTGTCTCCCATTGGAAGTCCTTATGGGCGTCCCTTGACCTCCATTTGTTAATGGTAAAGTATTTCCAACCCCTAAACTCAGATTCCAATTTTCCACTTGTAATCATGACTCTATCTCTTCTGCTCGTGTAATATTGTATCAAAGTTAGCAAGAGGAACATTGCTTAGTTGCACTTGAATGTTAAAGTTTAGTCCCCATGCAAAAAGTATTGCAACTAAGTGGGAGTTGGAATAGGAATATAGGTTTGCAACTTACGAAATACTTCCTTCAGTTTCTTGGCATAGCCTCAAACATTCTCGTGAGGTCTTACATTGAGAGCACATAGCCAATACTAACCTCCCCTTTTAGGGGCAAAATCTCTTTGGAAGGACGTAAAAAATATATCAATCATAGTTATGGTTCTAGCCTTTAGGTGTTGTGATACCATATTATAGCGCATCCTTTCAAAGTCATATTAAAGAACATCATCAAGTGTCCTTCATCTTGGATTCAACAGTTAAACATTAACTTTTGGAATTTAGTATATGAAGTTTCGCATCTTCCTTTGCTAACCCATTAAAAATGGGTATAGGAAATCCTAAGGCTAACAAGTTTAGCGCTGGTGACAACTAGATTTGCTAAAGGAATTTGAATGGTTGACACTATTACTCCACTCGAAGTGGACTAACTAACTGGAAGAGGGGAAGTATTAGAACCTCCTCCTCTTAACGGACTATGAGTGGGGCTGGGGTTACTAAGACCCCTCCCTTGTAGGGATATTGGACCACTCCTTTGCACAAAATATCTCCTAATAATTTTGGCACACCATCTAGCCCATTTGGCTCTTTCTTACTTCTGAAGCTTGGTTTGATGGTCTTTTGAATCTATTTCACTGCCTTTTGGCATACACTAATAAACTAGTCCCTATTTGACCGAGATTCAAAAACTACCACTTATTAGTGGCTCCTTGTTGCAAATGTACCACTTGTCGAGACCTAAAATGGGCCCGACACTAGCTCTATGGCACTAGTCAGGGCCTCTACTACACATCTCAAACTATCCCACATGACCTCATGGCCAGAAGCATCTAAGGGATATACTACCCTAACCTCAAATACAAAACTTTGCATTTGTATGGTTTATAATCCATTGGATAATCCTTCCCACACTCCTCAGAGGGAGTCCCTACACATATCGGTGTTATATATCACATAAGCATAAACAAAGGGAGTGCCTCTTGGCTAATTGCCATGGCCCCACTACGGCTCTCTTACACCTTGGGGATTGACCCCAAGATGCATCGTGAACACATAAAGCACATTCAATACGTAATCCACTCCTTTAAATAATCAATCTAGGAGTTAATAGATAATCCTTACTGAATATTCCCCAAGGAATGAACCACTAACCCTATAGCTTAGGGTACCTCACACTCAACATATGTCATCATTCATATGAAAATAATTGCTATGCATCTAAGATGATACCATATGGTGCATGCAATGCAATTGTGTATGATTACAATGCTCAAAAATTGTGAAGGTATAAAAATAGTTATTTTCATGCATTTCATCCTCTAATCGAGATTGCTGTGTTGCTTAGGGCCAGCAGCGAGCATTCTTGTGCTACTAAACCCTCTTAATTTTAAACCACAAGTATCCTATATGCCATGTATAAGAAAAACATCAAAATTCAACGTATTTTAAGCACTTAACATCCCCCTTCTTCCTACCACTTAAGATTGTGCATTCGGTGGTAGGTTTAGGGGGCATTTTTCATGCATTTTTCCTTCATGAAAGCAATAAAAACGTGCTTTAACATAGAGATAGGATGACCTGAGCTAAATCTCATGCCTAAGCCCTACCATACATTCACAAACACAAATATTATTTTTCTTATTTTTGGATACAAAAAATCTATTTTTACTATTTATTTATGGATATTTACTAATTTATACTAATTGATCTTACTGTGAATTTTTTTAAAATCACATTTTATCCCATACGAATACTATACGCATGGCAAAACCCTAAAATTGCACAATTTCTCTTAAACTACAATGTTGCCGGTTTTGCATGTTTATAAATAAATTACTTAATGATTGATTTTTCTTGATTTTTAAAACATTATTGATCAAAACATTGGCAACCAAATTCAACCATTTTCAACCAAAATTCATCATAAAATAATAAATCTACAACTTACTCATGAAATCGTGCTCTCATGACGTAGATATCTCACACTTTCCAATAATGGCTTATGATCCTTCCAATCTAAATCTATGCTCCTATACATTCCAACATCATCCCACTATCAAAATCTTTCATCTTAGTTCACCCCCTTCTCTCATACATTAATCCATGGAAACACACAATAAGAAGAGAGAGGAGTGAGGGAACCAAGTGTAGTATAAATCCGCTTCGACCCTGATGTTTCTACACAAGTAGTTCGTCTCGAGCTCGACACTAGTTACCTTCTAGGAACTTGACCATTAGGAAAACCCTGATTCAGGTCGGTCCTAAGTGGGAACGGTTGGAATGCTTCCACTTCATGGCAGACTTGGGAAGACCTAGATCGTAAACCCTGTGACATTCCTTGGGAGTACTGGGCGGCGCTTTCTGGACTCTCTTCCCGATGGGCTGCTAAGACATGTCCTACAAGCGCACAAGGGGACACGTTACAAATTCCTAGCTGATCTTAAATCAACTCAATGGGACATATACAATCTGGAATCCCATCCTTCGTATGTATCATCGCACTGCTATAACCCTACTTGATGAATTTGAGAGCGTATCTCTTCAGCTCATTCCATGTTATTGGAATTAGTTTGCGGATTCCTTAACTAAATTTGCTAATGAAGAGAACCTCTTCTTCAACTATGGTCCTAGTCCAGATGTCGCTCCTGATAACAAGACCGGATTTGGTCACTTGTGGGGAATGTTATCAGACCACGCGTTATATGGCATGGAGATGGTTGATATGGGTAATGCGAAGAGTGGCTGAGACCCGTCTACCACTATTATCCTAGACCCATAGGTTGATCAGGCGGCATGTTATGCGTACGCCTCTTGCTATATACATAGGAGGTATGGGTCACAACTTGATGTATTTAGTTTAGGGTTGAGATCTCTATTTTTCCCCTTGGAATGGAGCGTATTTTCGTATATGTGCCTTCTTCTAAGGAGGGATCTATGTGAGCTGGTTTGCTTGATTTCCTTAGGCCAAGAGGGCTAGTTGTTTTAAGGTTTTAATGATCTATTTCCTTAGGCCAGGAGGGCTAGTTCATTTTGTAATGTCATGTTTGATTTCCTTACGCCAAAAGGGCCAGTTTTTTTAAAGTTTTAATGATCTATTTTCTCAGGACAGGAGGGCCAATTAGTTTTATTGTGTCATATTTGATTTCTTTAGGCCAAGAGGGCCAACTAGTTTTCAGTGAAATGTGCTATTTCTTTAGGCCAAGAGGGCCCCATGTCTGTCTGGTGCAGGTACACTTAATGGTTTTTTGTTGTTTTGATTGTATCATACATGTTTACGAAGTCGCTGGAGGGAGCCTTTGCTACAAAGGAGCTTCTTGTGGCCATTCCAGGTGGTTTCATCCCCTTTCCGAGTCTTTTCCCTTATGCAATTATTAAAAATAATAAGATAAAATTAGGATCTTGCTTTTTTGGAATGACATCATTTGTTTGTTCCCTCTCAAGGAACGCATTCTAAAATCCATTTATCCATTGGAGCAAGCTCATTCATCACTCCCAAAATTGCATGGGATCATGTTGATATATGTGTGTGTAAGGGTTACTTTCTTTTGTTTGTTGGGGACCGGCACTCGAGGCATGAAGTCCCAGGTTTAGGCTCTATATGTATGTGGGAGGTCTGAGTAGTCATTGCCTCCTGCAAAGGCATTGTCAGGCATTGAAAGACCTATTTTAGAAGGCAATTCTAGTGACCTTGTCTTGCTGACCTGCTAGGCAGCCGTTCTAGGAGTTCTTGTTAGCTGTGAGGCACTTAGAGAAGCCTACTAAAATAATGATGGAAAGAGACAAAACCCTAAATATCTGAAAGACAATATATAAATATACAAAGGTGTGTAAAAAGGGGTTCTAGCCCCTATAAAAATAGAAAAGGAAAGAAAGAAAAATCCTTGAGTTGTTATTTATCCCCTTGCAAAGGCCTGGTAGGTTCCTAGGGAAAAACAAAGAATACAAGAAGGTTGGAGCAAAAATAAAAGTGAGCATTAGAAAAGGATTCAGTGTCACCTTGCAAGGCTTGGTAGGTTCTTGGGTACCAAGACAGGACCTGAGGCTGATGCCCTGTTCTCCTTGGGTCACTACACTCAACTCCCTCCTTTTTACACGCCCGAGTATGGAAAATAAGAGGCTAAAGACCCAATGTGCTAAAAGAAACTATTTTTTGATCAAGCTATAGGAGTCCTCACCTAGTAGGAGTTCCTAGTTGTTGAGTTGTCCTTAGTTAGGTAGGTAGTTCAGACCACCACCTGGGATGACCTCTTTGATAGTTCTTTTTAGCTTGGCTGTGTTACAGCAATTGGTTAGTGACTAGCTTTAGACTTTTTGTCAGATTATGCTAGGCCTACTCCTCGTGTATTTCATGCCTTGGTTTTGACAGGGGGTAGGGTGAGAGCAGTGATGTGTTTTGTTGTGTGTTTTGTATCAGCTTGATGCTTCCTTTGGTTGTTTTTGTGCAGATATGTTCGTGGGATTCGACGGGCTGAGTTGCCCTATCACGTGGTCGCCAATGACATATTATTTTTGATGTGATAAGTGCTTCAAAATAGCCAAATTTTCCAAATTTCAAGTGTGGCAATTGCAATCAATACAATTTTAAGCGGCAATGCCCGAAAGTGCTTAAAAGACCCATTCGATGACAATTGGTGAATTTTCATAATTTTTTGGCATGTCAGATGAGACCTTGGGAGATGCCCATTAATGTGGGACTTCAAGAAGGATGCCCAGGATTTTTCAGACTATGAATTGGATATCAGATGGGGAAATGGGGATGCCCGGAAGGCCAAGGGCCAAAGGTCAAGTGTAAATAGGATTTAGGGGGCCCAAAAGTCATGACTTTTGGGGGCTCCCTTTGGGAGCCCAAAAAAAAAAAGAATTTGTGGGGGGGGGACATCCTTTTTTTCTGCGTGTAGAGAATCAGGGTGTCATGAATCCATTTGATGAAGAGGAGGGGCTATGGCACTTCAATGCAACCCCCCCAACAGATCTAATGAATAAACTACACTCTATCTTTGCTCTTCATCACCGGTCTCTGCGTGTGGAATGGCTGCCCGGTTGTGGAGATGCAGATTCAATATTTCTCTCTCCTCTTTCTCTCTCCTACATAGAGGCACTTCATGTGGCAAGAATCAAGAAGAGAATCAAGAAATGGATGCTTGTCCGGGAGGCACCAGATTGAGGCTGAGGAGGCTGAAGGCTGAAGATCCATGCTAAAATCCATGGCTAGTGGGTTGATACACAATCCCAATTAAATATTCAAAAAAACTTGAAACACGCAAAAAGGTGGTATGCTCTATTTTATGAAAGAATTTTACTTGTTTTTTATCGTTCATGGTTTAAATGGTGTGCACATGGGCTAAAACTTTATTTGAATGTTCCTTGCATTATGTTTGAGGGTTGCAATCATTGTTATGTAGAACCCATATTGATTTACAACAAGTATAAGTTTTCAAAACCCTAAAAAAACACTAATTTTGATGAAAATTGATAGTTTTTTAAAATTTTGAATGGGAAAAAATGAGTGGACATGGGATAAAATAAGGAAAAATGCCAAGTTTCCATTCCAATGATCAGTCATTAAAAAAAACCAAAAATACCTATTTTCTATTAAAAATAAATAGGAAAAATAGAGAAAATGAAAAAAATAGATTTTTTACGTTCGAAAAAAATGAAAAAAAAATATCTATGTATGTGAATGCCTGACAGGGATGAAGCATGAGGTTAAGCCTTAGTTTGGCCCTTGTCCTTTGTGTTAAAGTGCATATTTATTGCTTTTACATACAAAAAATGACATAAACGAACCTCTATACATGTGCATCGTAGAAAAATTTAAACGGTGAGGGGGAGGATGATGTTATACAATGGTTTAAGCACTGAAATAATACAAATTCTGATTGTTCTCTTTATGCATAACATTTAGGATGCGGTTTATTTGGAAATAATGGATCTAGCAGCATGAGGTTTGCCTGGGTGCTAGGTTCCTATAACGAAGCATTGCGTATTAGCAGAAATTCATTAAAAGGGTTGTTTTTGCACGACACATAGGCTGATTTCAAACCATAATTATTTGTACACAATAAGGCATACACCATTGCATGAATCATATAGATAGTATCTATTCCTGGCATGCATAGCAATTGGTTGAAGTGTAAATGATCCACGCTGGAGAGAGTAAGGCACCCAAGTTGTAGGTCTAGATGGTGGGTCCAAGGGGACAAGTAAGTGAGGACTGGTACATCCCTGGAACGATAAAATATTGGTACCAAGAACGGAGTCTATTTTGTATGTGTTATATGTGTTAGCGGCACATTGACGAGTGTCCAATCCCCAAGGTGTAGGAGGGTCGTAGTGGGGCCGCGGCAATCAGCTGAGGGTTGCCTCCTATGTTTCTCTATGTGGTGAATTACACCAAAATGTGTAGGGTCTCCCTCTGAGGAGTCTGAGAAGGTTAAGGGTTAGACTATAAACACGATACAAACACAAAATGTACATATGATGGCAGCGCAATGTGTCCTATAGACGCTCCTGACTGCGAGGCCGTGGGGTTGTCTTGTGCATGTCAGAGGTCCACCGGCTAGTGCTATAGCCAATGCCGGCCCATTTTAGATCCCATCATTAAGCTAGACACATGACTACACTAATCATGGTGTCCCTTCAATGCCAAGCAATGAGTGAGACCTAGACACCTCAAGGGGGTCACTCATGGATATATATATGTATCATGTGAGTTCAAAATAAGGGATTTTTAGAATACCATTTTTATATATATATTACATACAAAAGGGTGTAATATAAAGGGATTATTTACAAATTAATAAAAAAGAATTGTATTGAAGAAAATGTCACAAATAAGAATATTTATAAATAGGCCTTGAATACAATGATATAGAGGATATACATATAGTGAATTCCTTGAGCCAAACACTATGCTTAGTGTAGGCATAAGAGAATACTTTTATCTTTGTGTGCCAAGTGAGCTTGGGATACCAACATAAAGTAACAAGAAGAAGCTATAAATCACTTAATTTAGATGTATGACTACGCTAATCATGGTGTCCCTTCAATACTAAGCAATGAGGATGTGGAATCCAAACACCATGCTTAGTATATGGATAAGAAAAGCTTTATATCTTTATGTGCCAAGTACATTTAGGACACTGACACAAAGTAGAAAGTACAAGCTACAAAGTACTTAAGTTAGATGCATGCCTATACTAATCCATGGTGTCCCTTCATTGCTAGGCTACGAAGACAAGGGACCTAGACACCATGATTAGTGTAATCATAAGAAAATCCTTATATCTTTTTATGCCAAGCAAGCCTGGGACATTGACATGAAGTAGAAAGTACAAGCTACAAAGTACTTAAGTTAGATGCATGCCTATACTAATCCATGGTGTCCCTTCATTTCCATGTCACAAAGACAAGGGACCTAAACACCATGATTAGTGTAAGCATAAGAAAAGCCTTATATCTTTTATGCCAAGCAAGCCTCGGACATTGACACAAAGTAGAAAACACAAGCTATAAACCACTTAAGTAAGATGCATGACTATACTAATCATGGTGTCCCTTTAGTTCCAAGCCACAAGGAGCTGGGACCTAAACACCTTAATATAAATCACTTAAGGCAAATACATGACTATACTACTCATAATGTCCTTTTAGTACCAAGCCACAAGGACCGAGGACCTTGATACTATGCTTAGTGTAGGCATGAGAAAAGCCTTGCATCTTTGTGTTCCAAGTGAGCTTGGAACATCAACACAAAGTGATAAGTACAAGCTATAAAGATCCCAAGGGTTTCGTAAGCTGAGTTGCTTGTTTACCCCTTTTTCCTTGGATTAGGGTTTATACCCTGTTGACCCAAATTGTCATTACCTTAGGTATCCTAAATTATAGACAATAAATCATGGGTAACCCCATTGTCCTCACTTGATTGGTCAATTGCTTACTAGGCAATTCATAATTACCCTAACTAGGCAAATCAGCCCCAAGGAAGGGTGATGTAGCAGGATGACTACTCATCCTCTAGAAAATTAAACTTATACTTAGAACTTGCCAACCTTGTTCTAAGGAGTGGCAATTCTATTTTGTGATTTAGACACAAAACCATGCGACGTTGCAACTTGTTGCACGAGATAGGGGTCAGCACCTAACTTCTCCCATCACACGGTATTCCTTGGACAAGAATACCTTTGGTCAAGATGTAGGGTTTGGGAGTAATCTTGACCCAATCCAACCGCTAACTCTACTTAGGCCAATAACGCTTTGGCCCTAGGGTTTCTAAATTCATACGGAGGTCTAGTATTTGATCAATTGATCCTTAGGGTGAGAACCCTAGATCGTTCTTCCATGGGCGTTTAGATAACCCTAATATTTTCGAGAATGTGGGTAGGATCTTTGGGATCAAAAGTCTTAAATTGGAATCCCAAGTGCGATACTAGGCAGAATTTTAACGTAACTTAACCCTTCCTAGCACTTTGAGGTGATCGTCATATGCAACCTAATTGTATCTTTATGATTCCCATGTGAGTTACACAATTACAAGCGATTTAATTGTCTTACGACAAGAGGTGATCTTTCCTTAGAGATACAAATACTTTCCCTAAAGACGTAAATAACTATAAGATACGTGGGATGCATCATTCCATGCAAATATGCGATTTCAAGGCCATAGACCTTTTCCTTCTATGCAGCTATAAGATCTACAATGATCATTACTCTTCCTTTCCCTATGCTATGTTGATGCAACGAAATTAAAGCTTTTTTTTTTAAATGAAGATTCATTCAAGCTTTGATTTTAAAAAAAACTCCATGCATGAGCGAATGCCATGAGTCCATCATTGACTTAATCCTTCTTTTAGCACTTAACTCGACCTAAAATGTAACCATCTTCGTATGCAATTTGCAAAGTTCATAATTTCCTTTCCATGCATTTCGACTATTTGGACATCATTCAATGGGCATCTAAGATTATCTCATACACGAGTCACAACTAGTAAATTATTACCCAAGTGTATTATACACTGTTCTTTTCACAAGGCAACAAGGATGCCTTTAGACAAATCCACCTTTTAACTTATGCAATATGCGTTCAAGAATGCAACTACCATGACCATGCAAGTACTCGTCATGCAACTTACTTGGTAATTCGATGCGAGTATATAAATTTTCTAATGTATTCAAACTTGCCTACATGAATTAAAGACATGCTTAATGCATCCTTTCATGCAGGAAGTTTATCAGAACCTGGGCATTATGAATCAGGGCATTGTCCACTCGCATGCTCGGGGTGGAAGCTCCCGCGTGCGCATCTTGTGACTTTTACTTAGGAGCCATCGAGGACATAGATCTCAACTCAGCAAACTCCCCTTGCCCTTTATCTGATTTTTTGAACTCCCTACTGTCCGCGAATTTACTCCTCTTTGTAGGAAACGAGCCTTATAAACTCGGTTTTAAAAACCCGAGAGGTATGGGTGAATAAGGCTTATGGAAGCCTTATTGGAAGCTTCTAATAGAAGTTTCCAAGCTTCTGTTTACTGACAGATGATGTGGAGAGAGGAAATGATTGGGAAGATGATAAGGATGGAGGTGGAGATGACAACGATGATGATTATGATGATGATGGTGGTGGCAAGGACAGTGGAGGCGACAGTAGCATGGCGTGACCAGGGCGGCGGTGACTGTGGACTGGCGGCGGGCAGCACAACATCCTTCTCCCTCTCCTCCCCTCAAGCTTAGGAGGGGAGGGTTCTTATAGATTCAAGGGGGGGAGATAGCTACACAAGTGGCGGGTGGCATGTTCCCCTCTCCATGCTCCTCTCTTCTTCACATAACTCATACTCATGCTCACACTTCCTCTCCCTGCCATGCAACGACTGAGAAGGGGAGGGGAGTTTTAATAAAAAAATTGCCAAAATTTTATCCATTTTCTTTTCCCATGGAGGGTGTTCCCACGTGGAACTACGGCTTTTGAGCCATGGCCTCTTATGCACAATGCATGTTGGAGTTTGCTAGTGCACACGGAGGGAGCACTTAGCCCATCAACTTTTATCGTTGCGGGAGATTACTTTGGACTGCTTTTGTGCGAGATTTAGGGTCTTGAATGTTTCGTAGCAGAAATATTACAGAATCCCCCTTTACCAACAATCGTCAAATACCACCTGTCTTGGAAGTATTTAGTCCCATAATCAAGGCTTTATACTCTACCATGTTGGTAGTGAATTCTACCCCAAGATAAACAGCTAATTTCATTGCAACTCTACGTCAAGGATCTCGGATAACTACTCCAACACTCCCTTTTCTATTAGGCCCCAGGGACGCTCCATCAAAGTATAACATGTATGTCCATAATGGGTTTACAGAGCCAGCCATCAAGAACTCCCCTATTCATAATTATGATAGTCAAAATTCAACATATTGAGAGGATGAACTGACGGCTCCATCCCACCTTCTTCATTAAACTCAACAAGGATGCTTGTCAAAATTTGTAAACAGTGATGGCAAAAAACTTTGATCTCCCACACAAAGGTACCATCTTCTTGCTCAATCACTTTGTATCCCTTGCTCCACCAGATAAACTTCCCCTGATGATATCTTTGCTCGAGATATGGGTGCTCCAAATAAGGGATTAACCTCCCCAACAACTATTTTAAGCTCTTCTGCAAGTCTTAAATCAACCCTAGCATAGACTTGCAATGCATTTAACGAGTTAGCATATTCAGACATAATAAGGTTTAATCTTATTAAGATTAACCTTATTCTTAAATTCCACTCCCTATAGATCAGCTAATAAAGCCGTGGACTTATTTTTACCTAATCAAACTATCTTGTAAGGGCCATCCCATCTAGGTTCTAGCTTTCCACGAAATAGCTCCCTACGCACATCATAGTATAGAACTAATTGCTCTTTCTTAAAGGTATATTTCTTCGCTTTTAGATCATGCCACCGCTTCATCCGACATTTAGACACCTCATGGTACAGTAGACTCTACAATTTAAGCTCATCCAAGTGGGCTACAGTCGTAAATCGCTCAAATAGGGCATCTTCATCACCCAAAGAATGATTGATTGCGAATCTTATGGTCGACAACTCAATTTCTAAGGGCAAGACACACTCCTCCCCATAAACTAATTTGAATGGAGTATGGCTAGTGGCTCGTTTAAATGTCGTGTTATATGCCCAAATCGCCACATATAATTTTGTATCCCAGTACTATTTCTTTTCGGAGACTATCTTGGATAGGATACCCACAAGCTGCTTATTGGTACTTTCAACTTGTCCATTTGCTTGCGGATTATAGGGGGTCATCTTGTTATGCTTAATTTTCCATGATTCAGTCAAGATTTTAATCACCTTGTTCAAAAAATGGGTTCCACGGTCCGATACTATTTCCTTTGGTGGACCAAAACGGCAGACGATCTGCTCAAGTAGGAAACTGGCAGTCTCTTTTGCATTCTCCTGCCTCGTCGCCCATGCTTTTGACCACTTTGTAAAGTAATCAGTTGCTACTATAATGTATCTCTTCTCCAAATTTTGATAAAGTAGCTCCAATCTCTCTATAGAAAGATAGTGCGTTATAGCAGCATACCAGGAGGGAATGTGTTAGAAATCAAGCTCCACCCGTTAGTTTGTCTTGGTGTGTAACCGACATCTATGACAACTACTATGTATAGCTGTCTCCATGTGATTACGTTAAATAAGTCGGGTTAGTAGTTAGTCAGTGACTTAACTAGAGTTAGTTAGTCTCTAGTTTACTTTACATTGTATTGTGTGGTGATGTGTCATTCTGAATAATGAAAAAAAGACTTTGAGAGCCTGAAGGCTCATGGATATGGTGTTTCCCTGTCTCTCTCTCTCTCATCTTTGAACATGGTATCAGAGCATCCACAAGACTGGGCTCTGTGGAGTAGAGCACTGCAGAAGAAGACTTCAAGACTGACCTAAAGGGCTAGAAAAAGAAGAGGACTGACTGTCATTTTCACTATTTTGGTCACACAGAGGTATGCATTGTTGAAGGAGAGTAGCCATTGGTCAAGAGGCTGTTGGAGACCCTACTGGAGCATCTGAAAGGCTCTATTGAGCCTATGCAAGCCTTGTATAGGCTCAGATCAGCCATTGTATACAAGAGCAACCCCTGGTGAATCAGTGTGAACTGCGCCTGTTGAGTTGGATTTGACTGCAACCTGTCAAACATCAATGGGGCACTTGGACAAGACTCATAAGGCATGTATGCTCACTCTTGAAGGTATATGAAGAGTACAAGAGGTAAATGCTTGTGTGGGAGCTTTGTTATGAGCTGGAGTAACAGACACAGATCTGTATCAGTTCAGAACTGCTATGAATATGAATGGACAGCATGCATTCAGTCATTATTGACATACAGGAGCCTTGTACTACACTCAGAAGGCATCTTTGAAGCACAAGAATGTGTCAAAGCATGTATACATTGGAAGAAGTTTACATGGAACAACCTGAAGGCTATGTGCATCCAGAATTTCCAGCACATGTATGCTGGCTGAAAAATGCATTATATGGGCTGAAACAGGCACCGAGAGCATGGAATGCTCGCATCAGTAGTTATTTGCAGCAACATGGTTTTCGATTGGTGATGCTGATCATAGTTTGTTTGTGAAGAAGACAGATCATGGCTGTGTATTCCTAGTTGTCTATGTTGATGACTTGATCATTATAGGAGATGATGAAAGCGGGATTGCTAAGGTAAAGACATGTTTACAGGCTGAGTTTAAGGTCAAGGAAGGAGAGCTTAAATATCTTTTGGGGATTGAGGTTGTCTCTACACCTCAAGGCATATGGCTGCTACAGAAGCAGTATGCTCAGGACATGTTACAGAAATATGGTATGGCTGATTGCAAGCCTATGGATGCGCCTTTAGAGCAGAATGTCAAGCTACAGATTGATGTTGGGACAGAGATTGAGAATGTTACCATGTACAGACAGATGGTAGGCAGCTTGATCTATCTCACGATCACTAGACTTGACTTGAGTTATGCTATGGGGCTGATCAGTCAGTTCATGCAGAAGCCTCGCAAACCACACTTGGATGCAATTAGGAGAATTCTGAGATATGTAAAGAGTACCACAGATCATGGACTATTTTATGCATATGGGAAACCCCTTGACTTGATGGGGTATACTGATGTTGACTGGGCTGGTTGCACTTATGACAGGAGGTTAACCAGCGGCTATGCATTTGGATTGGGTAGTAGCATGATCAGTTTGGTAGAGTAAGAAACAACCTATAGTTGCACTATCCAATACGGAAGCAGAGTATCGTGGTGCGGCCTTAGCCACCTGTGAAGTTATGTGGTTATAGAAGTTGCTGAATGACTTGGGAATACACTTGGACAACAAAGTAAGGTTGTACTGTGACAATTTAAGCAGTGTCATGTTAGCAAGAAATCTTGTTTATCATGCAAGATCGAAACACATTGAGGTCCACTACCATTTCATCAGGGAAATGGTTTTAGCAGATCAGATTGACTTGGAGCATGTGAAGACTGAAGAGCAGGTAGTAGACATCTTTACCAAATCACTTGGTAAAGATAAGTTCATTCACTTTAGACAGCTACTTGGAGTGATGCAGATGGTTTGAGCTTGAGGGGGAGTGTTAGAAATCAAGCTCCACCCGTCAGTTTGTCTTTGTGTGTAACCAACATCTGTGACAGCTACTGTGTATAGCTGTCTCCATGTGACTACATTAAATAAGTCGGGTTAGTAGTTAGTCAGTGACTTGACTAGAGTTAGTTAGTCTCTAGTTTACTTTACATTGTATTGTGTGGTGGTGTGTCATTTTGAATAATGAAAACAAAACTTTGAGAGCCTGAAGGCTCATGGATATGGTGTTTCCCTGTCTCTCTCTCTCTCATCTTTGAACATAATAGACGCCATATCAATCTTGAACAAAGTTTCCATGTCACTTCCTTCAGCCCCGAGACCTCTTTTGGCTCTCCCAAATCCACAAGACACTCTACAATGCCCTGAAGCTCCGGCAGCTTGCTCTTAATCTCATAATCAAATTCTTGCAAAGTGATTAACCACTTTGCCAAATGATCAGGCGACTGCAACTTATTCAACAACAATCAAAGCCCTTCCACCTTCGTATAAAAAACCACTTCTCATAAAGAATGTAGTGCATGAACTTTTTGGTCGCAAATACCATCGCAAGGCACAACTTCTCCATATAGGTATAGTTAATTTTCGATATGCCCAAATTCTGACTAGCAAAAGTTATCGGATGATACCACTTCTCCTCCCAAATTTGGGATAAGCAACAGCTGATACTATACATGGTTGCTACTGAAAATATATAGAACATTTTGCCCCTTTAAGGTGCTTTTAAAATAGGTTCTTTGGCAAGCTCCTGATTCACATCGTCAAAAGATACTTTGCAAGAATCACTCCATGCAAACTGACAGTTAAAGGACAATAGGTTTGTCAGTGGCAACGTTCTTTCTGCCAAGGCATTGATAAACCTTTTATAATATCCTACTGATGATAGAAAGCTATGCACTTCCTTTGGAGTATGTGGTAGACTCATGGCAACTATGACCTTGATTTTTTCAGGGTTAGTCGAAATCCCTACGAAACTGACCACATGGCCTAACAATAGCCCATAAGGCACTCCAAAGACGCACTTCCGTGGGTTAAGAGCTATGCAAAATTATCTACAATGCTCAAAACACTTCCGCAAAATAATCAATTGCCTTTCTCTTACAGTGGCTGCCCCCAAGTCATCAATGAATACTTTCAACTCCTCTGGGGAGATGTCACCAAAGGTCTTGTCGGTTGTTCTTTGCCACAAAGCAGGTGCATTACATAACCCAAATGCCATCACATGGTACGCAAAGGTACTGAAGACAGTAATAAATGTCATTTTCAGCTTGTCTTGCTCAGCAATCGCCATTTGTTATACCTTGCAAAGAAATCCATGAATAAATATATTTCCCTACCCGCCAATCGATCTAAAACAACAACGGGTAGTAATCTTTAAGAGTTTGTTTATTTAGCTCTCTAAAGTCTACACAAAGACGGATTTGATTATTCTTCTTCTTTCTAATCACAACTAGAAAACACCATTCAGTATGCTGAACTCGAAAGATCAAACCTACCTTTCGCAACTTTTGAAGCTCCTCAAACAACCCGTCCCTTAATTCAAAAGGCATACGCCTTACTTTCTGACGTACAGGGTAGGTACCTTCCTTTATAGGAATGGTATGCATAGTCAGACTGGGAGGAATACCCCTAAGTTTGTTATAGCTCCAAGCAAATATATCATGGAACTCCCGAATCAGGGACACATAGTCTTCTCTCTCTTCCAAACTGATCATGGAACCTAATTTGATTGGCTGCGAATCATTAGGAGCGCTAAGGTCCAACTCAATAACATCCGCATATCTTATTCGATCTTGAGGCTCTATCGGCTCATTCAAGGTTATCTGATAAATATCCTCTGTAGTGGACCCTTCTTTGGATCCATCGCTCGATGACGTCTCCCTACCAGATGGATCATCTACTGTTTCTAGTTCAGTGGAGGATAATGGAGCTCTCTCACTCTGAGGAGACTTAGGGCAAGCATCCACTATTACACGATGGGCACCTTGACCTAGAATCACTCGACCAACGGGTATATCGCCTTGACAGTATGTCTGTAGAATCCATGGCCTGCCTAGCAAAACTCGATAGCTGGGATGTTCTGCAAACCTTATCACCCTAAAGTCCAGATAGCATTCCACGCTCACAACTGTAATGTGGACTTTAGTGATGCAACCTTTTGGTTGTCTTAGACTATCATCAGCCATCCTAAGAAGTGTGGAGCCATCTTTTTGGATCTCTAGACCTAACCTCTCCATCAAATCGAAACTCATGATATTGACAGAGGATCCAGTGTCCATGATAGCGTGCTCCACTAATATTCCATCCACATGTTGAGATATCGAGCTCCACTCATGATACGCCAGGGTGACCGTTGTGTATTTATGTCACCGACTTGTCAGTTGCAGATGCGGTTGGTACACCGCCCATGAATAATAGCTACATGATAGCTATCCTTATCTACTCTAGTTCGTGGCTCAGTTAGTATGCCACCTTAGTTAGTTGAGTTTGGTTTGAGACCCATATATAGGGTTCTTCTATTTCTTTGTATGTGAGTTCTTTTGGCTTACACAACTAAGAAGAGGAAAACTGTTTTCAGCCTCCACCCTTGTGTGTCTTCCCCCATTGTGCAAGCAAGAAAGCTTCAAGCGAGACTCCTTCCTTCTCTCCCACAATCTTGACATGGTATCAGAGCCTTGTTCGTGGTAAGGAGCTCAAGAAAGCAAGTCAAGCTCGCGGTGTTCTGGTAAGAGGAGCAGTGTTGCTTTCATTTTCTGTTTTGGGAGCAGATCTCTGCAGGTAGCACAGCCGGAAAGTGCAGGAGTGCATTGTCTCAGGTTGAGACGCCCTTCGCGGTGAAGCAAGAGGGCAGTATATGCTACGGGCGAGAGCTTTAGCTCTCGGCGACCCTGTTTTTTTGATTTGAGGCCATTTCGGGGCCTGTTTTGGAGCCGGAAGTTTTCTGCACGCACTCAGGAAAAGGCCCTGTTTTATGCTGTGCAGCCACTGTTCTACAGGTCGGTGAATAGTTACTGTAAAAATTGCATTGTATGCTTGTGCGCAGAGACATTGGGAGTTACAGAATCATCCCTGTTGCCTCTTGATGCAAAATCGTCACTAGGAAGTGACTGTGTGGTCATATACCACTTTCGCCAGTTTTGCAGATTTTCCCTTGTGAGGGTGAAGCTGTGGTTTTTGCAGTGACAGAATTTTTTGCAGTCTTCTGTAATGGCATCTGATTCTCTTTCACAGATTGTCACTGAAAAGCTTGACAAGAACAACTTCCAAGCATGGAAGTTTAGAATGACGAATTTCCTTATGGGAAAAGGATATTGGGAATTTGTTGCAGGAAATGAAGAAGAACCAGTTCTTCCTGATGTTCCCAATCAACAGCAAATGCAGGCATTTAAAGCATGGCATGAGAGAGCCAGGAAAGTTATGTACTGGCTGTCTATCAGTATTTCAGACTCTATGATTGTGCATATTCAGGATGCAAGTACGCCAAAGGAGGCATGGGATACTTTGTCAAAGATGTATAGCACAAATACGCAAGCCAGGAAAATGCAGCTCAAACAAGAGTTGCATAATGTGCAAAGAGAAAATATGAGCATCAATGACTACCACATGAAGGTGAAGAAGATTGCAGATGCACTTGCTTCCATTGGGTCGCCAGTGGAAGATGATGATTTAGTTTCTGTGACCTTGAATGGTCTAGGAAAGGATTATGCACAGTTCCGGACATCCATTTCCGTCCGTGAAAGATTTCCTGATTTTGAGGAGTTGATTGCTCTTCTAATTTCTGAGGAGCAGAGAAATGGTGGTGCATCTTCTTCAGGAGGAACTTCAAAAGAAGCTGTCTTCTACTCAAATGCTGGAAGAGGTAGAGGCAGAGGTAGAGGAGGCCGATTTGGAGGCCGTGGCAGAAATCAGAATATGCAGCAAACTCAAGAAAACCAGTCCTATGGAGGAGGACGTGGTAACTCTAGAGGCAGGGGGAGCCAAAGAGGTCGTGGTGGATGGCAAAGAGGCCAAAATGCAAACAGTAATGTTGAATGCTACTACTGTGGTAAAATGGGTCATATGGCTAAAGACTGCTATAAAAAGCAGAATGACATCATGAATGGAAAACTGCAACAAGGGAATTATGCATCTTCTAGTAGACAGGGTGATGACAGAAATGAGCACTTGTTTATGGTGCAGCACATGAACAATTCTGTGACATTTGCAGAAGAAAGCAATGATGTATGGTACGTTGACTCAGGTGCATCAAACCACATGACAGGTCATGCAGAATGGATGGAGGATGCAAGGAAAATGGAAAAACCAGGATTTGTGGAGACTGGTGATGATACTGCACATCCTATTGTGCAGATTGGAAAGATTCCCTTGTCTATGCAGGATGGGAAAAAGAAATACCTGTCCGATGTATTTCATGTCCCGAATATCACCAAGAATCTGGTTTCTGTCGGTCAAATGGTTGAGCAGGGCTTGCAGGTCAGATTTAATCCTCATGGATGCTTTGTTGAGGATATGAAAAATAAAGGTCGCTTGATAGCAAAAGGAAAGAAGAAGGGCAGAATGTTTACGTTGGATGCAGACATGTCTGAATTGAGTGCAGCAATGTTTGCACATGGGACCGGTGTAGTTGCAGATATTGATATCTGGCATAAACGCATTGGTCATGTTAATGTACAGCGACTTAAATCAATGCAGGCCCAAAATATTGTTGCAAGATTGCCAAAATTCAAGGTTGCAGAAATGCATAAGGTATGTGAAGCCTGTCAGTTTGGAAAACAGGCAAGGAAACCATTTCCTAGACATGTTCAAGAGAGTGAGAAGCCATTGGAATTAATCCACTCTGATGTGTGGACTACTAAAGCTGCATCTCTTGGAGGCTGTCATTATTTTGTCACTTTTATTGATGACTATAGCAGAAAAGTTTGGGTGTATTTTATGAAAAAGAAAAGTGAAGTTTTTGGGCATTTCAAAACCCTTAAAGCTATGGCTGAAAAAGAGACAGGTCTGCAAATAAAATGCCTAAGGTCAGATGGAGGGGGAGAGTACCTCTCAAATGAGTTTGCAAAGTTCTTGCAGGAGCATGGCATAAAGCAGCAATATTCATGCAGTTATACCCCACAACAAAATGGAATTGCAGAAAGGAAAAACAGGCATATTGGAGAGGTATCTCGTGCCATGCTCAATGAAAAAGACTTGCCAGATTTTTATTGGGCTGAAGCAGTTGCTACAGCAGTCTACATAATGAACAGGACTCCCACTGCAGCAATACATGGAATGACTCCAGAGGAGAGGTATACTGGTAGGAAACCAGATATTTCTCATTTGAAAATTTTTGGTTGCATTGCCTATGTACATGTGCCAGATGAGCTGAGATCCAAGTTGGATCCAAAAGCTGAGAAGTGCATCTTTATTGGTTACTCTCTACAGCAAAAAGGGTATAGATGCTATAACCCTTCTACTCGTAAGTTTACAGTGAGCAGAGATGTTGTTTTTGATGAGATGAGTAGCTGGTATAAACCAGTAAATGTGATTGATGATGTAGATGCACAAAATGGTAATGCTGCACAGAATTCACAACAGCAGTCACAAAATATTAGTGGACCTGGAGCGTCCTCTAGCAGTGGTTCACATTCTTCGCCATGGACAGGCAGATTGAGATCAGGAGAATCTTCTCAAAGCAATGCAGATAGTGGTATGCAGGTATCACAAAAAGGAAAAGAGAAGGTTGATCAGCCCATGTTTGATGTGAATGCAGGTCACTCTTATGTGGATGGTGAATCCAGTGGCTCAGAACAGAGCATTGATGATGAGTTGGGTATTCCTTCTATTGTTACACCTGGAGTAAGGAAGACCAGGGATGTTTTGAGAGCACCTGGGAGTGAACCTACTTTGCGCAGGTCTACGAGAGCTAGGTATCCTGTGGATAGGTTGAAATATGATGGATTTACAGCCATTCACTATGCATATATGGTCAAAGTGATACAGGAACCAGAACCCACATCTTTTGAGCAAGCCATGGGAAAAGAAAAATGGAAGAAAGCCATGGATGAAGAAATGGATGCCTTGGAAGCAAATGCTACATGGGAATTGGTACCTTTGCCTAAAGGTAAGAATGCAATTGGCTGTAAGTGGGTTTATAAGGTGAAGCACAATGCAGATGGTTCTGTGAACAGATACAAGGCAAGATTAGTAGTCAAGGGGTATGCACAAACATATGGCATTGACTATGAAGAAACATTCAGTCCGGTTGCAAGGATGGCAACCGTAAGAGCAGTCATTGCTATGGCTGCATCAAAGGGATGGTCTTTACATTAGATGGACGTAAAGAATGCCTTCTTGCATGGTGACTTGCAAGAAGAGGTCTATATGGAGCAGCCACCAGGTTATGTGCATGCTGTTCATCCTGAGTTTGTTTGCAGGTTGAAGAAAGCCTTGTATGGCTTGAAGCAAGCACCTAGAGCATGGTCTGACAAGATAGGACAGTATCTTGTCACTATTGGCTTTCAGATTTCCAAGGCAGATTTCTCACTTTATGTGAGAAAAACAGAGAAAGGTATTATGCTACTTGTCATTTATGTTGATGATTTGATTATGACAGGTGACAGTGATGAAGATATCCTTCATGTGAAAATGCTATTGAAGCAGAAGTTTGAGATGAAGGATTTGGGAGAGCTGCGTTATTTCTTGGGCATTGAGGTAATTAGATCACCAAGTGGGATACAACTCTTGCAAAGGCAGTATGGATTGGACATGCTGTCCAAATATGGGATGACAGGCTGTAAGCCTATTTCAGTTCCTTTGGAGCAGAATGTGAAGCTGAGCACAGATGCAGGTGAGCTTCTAGAAGACCCTACTATGTACAGACGCATAGTAGGAAGTTTGATTTATATGACTATTACCAGGCCAGATTTGAGCTATGCTGTTGGATTGGTAAGTCAGTTTATGCAGGCTCCAAGGAAACCACATTTGGATGTGGCTAGACGCATACTCAGGTATGTGAAGTCCACATTGCAGTATGGACTATTTTATGAGACTGGGGTTCAGATACAGTTGCATGGATACACTGATGCTGATTGGGCTGGTAGTATTTCTGATAGACGATCTACCAGTGGATATGTGTTCTCTTTTGGGAGTGCTGCAGTCACTTGGAGCAGCAAGAAACAGCCTACAGTTGCCTTGTCGAGCACAGAGGCTGAGTACAGGGGTGCAGCAATGGCTGCATGTGAGGTAGCTTGGTTGCATAAGCTACTTTATGATATGCATCAGTCTACAGATGGGCCAGTTGTCATTTATTGTGACAACATGAGTAGTATACACTTGGCAAATAACCCAGTCTATCATGCTAGAACAAAGCACATTGAGGTGCATTATCACTATGTGCGAGAGAGGGTTTTACTAGGTCTTATTGATCTAGTTTATGTCAGCACAGAGGATCAGGTAGCTGACATATTCACGAAGGCATTGGGCGTAGAGAAGCTGCGCAAGTTCAGAGACCTGCTTGGTGTGCAGGAATTGGGATTGAGCTCGAGGGGGAGTGTTGAGATATCGAGCTCCACTCGTGATACGCCAGGGTGACCGTTGTGTATTTATGTCACCGACTTGTCAGTTGCAGATGCGGTTGGTACACCGCCCATGAATAATAGCTACATGATAGCTATCCTTATCTACTCTAGTTCGTGGCTCAGTTAGTATGCCACCTTAGTTAGTTGAGTTTGGTTTGAGACCCATATATAGGGTTCTTCTATTTCTTTGTATGTGAGTTCTTTTGGCTTACACAACTAAGAAGAGGAAAACTATTTTCAGCCTCCACCCTTGTGTGTCTTCCCCCATTGTGCAAGCAAGAAAGCTTCAAGCGAGACTCCTTCCTTCTCTCCCACAATCTTGACACCACATACACTGGAACCCTAGGGCAATGCTTTTCAGCATGATCGAACCAATCTTCTCCCACTCTATCTATGCCCAAACGTTCTAAAATATACCGTATACGTAGGATTTTCTTCAATTCCTTGCGTACTCCTGGAGAAAGTTTAATCAATTGCAGGAGATCTATATCCGGTTTAACTTTGCAAAGAGAACTTGCTAGGTCAAAGTCATGGTAGTTCTCTTCTCATGCCAAACCATTCTCTCCTTTGGTCTTTCAATCGGTTTTAGTGCCTCTTTTTTAGCCTTTACCTTCTTTCTTGGAAATCCTTTATCCTTCTCGAGATCAACTTTACTACCAAAAGGTCTTAAAGGTCCACCTTCCATATCAGGATTTAGGACTCACTTTTCCCTGGCATCTTGCTTAGGGCTTCCCTCGACAAGTTTTACAATTCCTTTGTCACCCTCTTTGAGACATTCACATACATAGATATTATTTTTCCATTTTTTTCAAATGCAAGAAACCCATTTTTCTTCATTTTTCGCTATTTTTCTATTTATTTTTAATAAAAAATAGGTATTTTCTGGTTTTTTTGCAATGACTGATCATTGAAACTAAAACTCAGCATTTTTCCTTATTTTATCCCATGTCCACTCATTTTTTTCACTCAAAATTAAAAAAAACTATCAATTTCCATCAAAATTAGTGTTTTTTCAAGTTTTGAAAATTCATAATTACTGTAAATCAATACGGGTTCTACATAACAGTGATTGCAACCCTCAAACATAATGCAAGGAACATTCAAATAAAATTTCAGCCTATGTGCACACCATTTAGACTATGAACGATAAAAAAACAAGTAAAAATCTTTCATAAAATAGAGCATACCGCCTTTTTGCGTGTTTCGGGGTTTTTGAATATTTAATTGGGATTGTATATTGACCCACTAGCCATGGATTTCAGCATAGATCTTCAGCCTTCATCCTCCTCAGCCTCTTGGAACAATGTGGAACCTCCCGGACAAGCATCCATCTCCCGATTATTTTCTTGATTCTTGCCACATGAAGTGCCTCTATGCAGAAGAGAGAAAGAATAAATCTACATCTCCACAACCGTGTAGCCATTCCATGCATGGAGACTGGCGATGAAGAGCAAAGATAGAGTGTAGTTCATTCATCAGATCAATTGGGGGGGTTGCAATGAAGTGCCATAGCTCCTCCTCTTCATCAAATGAAATCATGGCACCTTGATTCTCTGCACGCCGAAAAAAACGGATGCCCCCCCTCCCCCACAAATTCCTTTTTCTTTTGGGCTCCCAAAGGGAGCCCCCAAAAGTCATGACTTTTGGGCCTCCTAAATCCTATTTACACTTGGCCTTTGGCCCTTGGCCTTTCGGGCATCCCCATTTCCCCATCTAGTATCCAATTCGCAGTCCGAAAAATCATGGGCATCCGTCTTGAAGTCCCACACTGTTGGGCATCTCTCAGGGTCTCATATGATATGCCAAAAATTTATGAAAATTCACTAACTGTCATCTAGTGGGTCTTTTAAGCACTTTCAAGCATTACATCTTAAAATTGTACCAATTGCAATTGCCGCCTTTGACGAAGTCTATTTTATCCCTGAAATTCAAAAATTTTGGCTATTTTTAAGCACTTCTTGGCATCAAAAATCATTTGTCATTTAAGTGGTTTGTAGCTTGTACTTGGAGCTTTTTGTTAATGTCCTAGGCCCACTAAGGAAAAAATATGTTGAAAGAGAGAGAGAGATAGAGAAGGGTTGGAGCAACAGACAGAAGTCATATGATCTCTTCTACTTTTCTTCATATTCCATAACCCATATAACTAAAGTGAATACAACACACTAAGGTCTGTAAGACCATTCACACCAAGTACTTACTAAGTTTAAAGTCACCAACTTATTTAGTGTCCACATGTGGTACATCTGGGTTACACACAACCTAAATATAGTAAAGCTAAGCTTGAAGTCTTAACACTCCCCCTGAGCTCAAGAAAATATCTATATACCAAGCAACTGTCTAAAAACACTAAACTTATCTTTACTCAAAGACTTGGAAAGATATCTGCAACCTGTTCATCAGTCTTCACATGCATAAGGTCTACTTTCCCTGCAAGAACCATCTCTTTGATAAAATGGTAGTGTACCTCAATGTGTTTAGTCCTTACATGGTATACTGGACTCGTTGCCACGAGCACACTACTGAGATTGTCACATAACAAGGTCATTGGAGCATCCACCTGTATGTGCAAATCAGCCCATAAGCTTGAGTAGGCATGCAATCTCAGATGTTGCTAATGCAACACCCCTATACTCAGCCTCAGTACTAGACAATGCAACCGTTGGTTGCTTCTTGCTGCTCCAGCTAATCATTCCACTTCTAAAGCCAAAAGCATAACCACTTGTAGATCTGCAATCATATGAGCATCCTACCCAATTTGCATCTGTGTATCCAACCAGTGTCAAGGACTTATCTCAGCCCATAATCTACAATGGACTTAACAAATCTCATAATCCATCTAACAGCATCCAAATGTGGCTTTCTGGGATTTTTCATAAACTGACTTATAAGCCCAACTGCATAACTCAAGTCTGGGCCTAGTGATAGTTAAATAGATTAGATTACCAACCATCTACCTATACATAGTCACATCATCAATTTCAGCTCCAGTACTAATGTCCAACTTGACATTCTGATCAAGAGGTGTATCCAATGGTTTACATTCAGCCATGCCATAATTCTTCAATATTTCCATGGCATAGTGTTTTTGCATCAACCATAAACCATTTTCAGCTTTGATCACCTCAATACCCAACTTCAGTTCACCTAAGTCTTTCATGTCAAATTCAGATTTCAACATCTGTATAACATGTTGTATCCCCAAGTCTTTAACCACTTATGATTATCAAGTCATTAACATAGATGACCAGCACTACCAATTCTTTTTCGTAAACAGACTGTGATCAACCCTACCAATAGTAAATCCCAAACTCTACAAGTAATTACTGATCCTTGCATGCCATGCTCTCGAAGCCTACTTCAGCCCATACAATGCCTTTTTCAGTTTGCATACATAATGCTGAAAATCAAGGTGTACATACCCTTCAGGCTAATCCATATAAACATCCTCTGCTAAATCACCATTGAGATATGCATTCTTAGCATCCATCTATTGTAATTTCTAGCCTTTAGCAATAGCCAATGAGATTGTTGTTTGTTATTTTCATGTCTAGCATGAAAAATTCAATTAATAAACCATACTTTGAAGATTTTGACTGTGCACCAAACAGAGTATCCAATATTTTCCAAGTGTCATGGGACATGTCATACATATTCACATGGTGGATATAATTGTCACCCAGTTCAAGCATTATGATGGCTTGAGCTTTGTCATCACTTTTTTTCCAAGCAACTACAAGAGTTGCATCCTATGGCTTCTTCTCTTATTCACTAGTGATGGCCCATAGGCCCTTCTTTATCAAGATAAGCTTTATGCATGTTTGCCAAGTATGAAACCCGACTTTGAAGCAACATATCGGCTCGGGTAAGTTAATCATTAATATATATGTGCATCATGTGGGTTCAAAATAAGGTATTTTTTATTTATATTTTTTATATTTACATACAAAAGGGTGTAATATAAAGGGGTTATTTACAAATTAAATAGAAAACAGTTATGTTTTATTTAAAAAAGATTCACAGATAAGGATATTTATAAATAGGCCTTGAACGCACATGATGTAGAGGATATCCATATAGTAACTCCCCTGAGCATATCGAAGAGTCTTTGCCCATGCTGGAGTGACTAGAATGGTTGCCAAAATTCTCATAAATGATTCGACTTTGGTTGTGTCAAGAGACACAAGCAATGGCAGTGATAAATAGTATCAAGAGATACTAGTTGAACTGAATTGATGAGCTTGAATCCTTCAAACCTTCATAGGTCTTTCCCTTCTTGCTAGTTTGATGGGAAAATATCGCTAGAAACTTACTAAATTGACTTATTATAGTTGCACAAACTTGGTTCAAGTGGCAAGAATCAGAAAATGTAGTGTTTTATCAGCTTCAACCCAAATGGCTATGGCTAGTTGTTTAGGGTTTTAGGACATGGGCTTGATTTTTTTCATTGATTTTGTAGCTCATAGAGATAACCATTTTGAAAACCCTTTTAGTGGGAGAGAGCTTAGGTATGGAACTTCCAAAGACCTATGAACTCATTGAGAATCACACTATGTACAAGAGAGCAGGCCATACGAATTGGTGCAGGTGCAGAATAGGCAGCGATGATGAATTCCTATAATGTTGAGCTTAGAGTAGGGCAACGCTAATGTTTGAAGCAATAGGAAGTTTCCCCTTGAGTAGAACAAGAGGCCTGCAAAAGAAAGTTCACTGAGATATGCCCTTGTTTGAGAGATATGAAAACTCCAACAAGCAAGGTAGGTATAGGCTAGGCTATGGCTTCCATGAAGGTAGGGAGTGTAGATGAAGTTCGAGATGAAGTCAACCAGTTGGACATAGCTAGATAGAGATGGAGTGGATGCTCCAAGTATGAAGTATCCTATGGTCCCATGTTAATCTCTTGACACAACTCCACATACACTGGAAGGTTGATAAGCATGTCACCACAAAAGAATGAGTCCACCTCGTTCTCAAAGAATTCTTGGACTCCTGTATTTCCATCATTGTTAGCTGATGCTGGATCCAAGCTTTTGACGGCCTCCACCCCTTGCAATATCAACCCCTCTATTTGTATATTATCTTCATCTATGCTTGAAACATCGCTTTGATCATATACTCTCACACTTCGAGGAGTTGAAGGTATAACATACCACCATCGAGGTTATCGGGGTTTTGGATAGAAGATTACCTATTCACAAACACGTATAAGAGAGTTCAAACCATTGTGACATAAACCATGTCGTAATACAATTAGCAAACAAATGAGTCCATGCACCTGTTCACAATGGGCCAGCAACACAAAGGTGTCATGCAAATCCATCCATTTTTTTTCGGAATCTATTTTGAGAAATCCAGATGGACCTTGCCGAACTGTTGCTCCAGCTCCTCCAAGTACCACTTTGAACCACTGCACATCGAATAGTATCATGGAGAAGCTATGGTAATCCACTGTAACAATACTTTGCAAGTTCCCAAAATACTCCATCTCATCCACAACCATGTTTGGATCCATTGCTCGTCGCCGGCTCTCTTGCTCAAACCTTGCCATGATACCACAGTCCATTGTGGAGCGCATTTTGTCAGTACGCTCCACGCGAAAATGCCGTCCGCGCGACCACACTGCTGCACTATATATTTTGTATTGTACATTGAAACACTCAAAATAGATGTCACATATAAAATTTAGATACGACAGATTCTAAACCCCTCATCACCTTTGGACTACATCCCCTTGAGAATTCCCAGTCCTCCATTGAGACCTCTGTCCCTTCGCGAGACGGTCGGTCAAAGCTCCATGCAACCATCTCATTGACATGAACCGCGGCATCTCTTCCATGCCTTCGGGATATCAAATCGGTCGATGACACATACTACGTCAGAATTCAGCTCGCGCTTCCTCTTGATCTTGCCTAGCGATCTGGTACTTGAGGAGCTATGTCTCCATAGAGGCATGGTGCAACACACAAAAGCGATTCACCTTCTCCTCCATTGAGGCATCCATTCTTTTTTCTACCCCATTTCCAACCACCACATCTCCAGCCAGTCTATCATTGTCCTTTAGCAACCATAGCATTCCATTGTTTGGATCCACCATTGGTAGCCATTGTGAAATATGCACTAGCGCCTCAGACACCAACTAACCTTCAGCCATGCTACCTTCTGGCTGAGCTCGTTGTCACACAAAGCCTTTCATGGTGATCATGAAGTGCTCCAAGAAAAACATCCATCGCGTATGGATAGGTCCAGCAATCTCCACTTCATCTACAAGATGCACAAGAAGATGGATTTGTATCGTGAGCATGCTGGTGGGCAAGTATTTCTCAAAGAGACAAACCGTCTCCACTACTCCCCACCTCATGGATTCAATAGAGGATGTCTTAATCTCCTTCTGTGAGATCCATTGCACCAAATTCGACAACCTGTAAATGGCACCGCGTATTTCTGGAGTAAGACATCCTGCGATCGCGATCGGTAGTACAAACTGCCACAAATGAGAAAGCATTATGAATAATGGCTACACTCCAAATAGCAAAATGCGCACACCAATTACAATCCATTCGTAGTACAAACCTGACATATCTTATGCCAGTCATGGGATTTTAGCCCTGATAATTGGTCATCTTTAGAAAATGCGAACCCGAGAGAACGCATCATATCCATCGAAGTGTGGATAGAATTGATTATTTGCTTCACAATGCACTCTTCTTTAGTGGAAAAAACCCAAGGAGCGTGAGGAATCTACGCGCGACCATCAGCACTCGACTGCGGCCAAAGCGCCTCCATTTTACCTACCTCCTTCAAATCCATTTGTGCCCCTATAGTGTCTCTCTTTCCTGTGATGTGGTCCCATAGCAAGCTGCCCACATTCTTGAAAATATGCATGGGATCCAATAAGTGGTTGACCTGTAAGTGGGTCCAATATGGCAACTCGTAGAAAACTGAGAACCGCCGCATTCCATTTGGATGTGATTCCGTATAGACCATTTTCAGCTCATACCAACTTGCAGCGTTTATACGTGTTGGAGGTCATCCAAGGAAACCTTCCCTGAGTTCATGATCCTCTGGCAAGAAAGCAGCGTGTCCTTGATATACCATCTTCTTCATGGTTCGTGACCTTCGGGAGTCTAACTGTGGCCCGCCCAATGGACATGCATGATAACCTGAGGTAACCAGACCTGTTCCAACACCACGACCTAGTGAATACTTGCTTGAACGAGATAAAATATAGATATTACCAACGAGAAAGGAGGCCTGCTCACCTGAGCACTCTCCGAATCTCAGAAAGTCATGCATCGTCCACATGAGAATGGCTCGAATATTAGTTGACCGCCGACTATCGTGCCTGCTCATATCTTGCACGGTGACCCCCTCCTCCCACAAAATCTTAAGCTCATCGACTAATGGATGAAGATACACATCTATATTTTTGACTTTGTGGCAGCTAGGGACGAGTAAGCTAAGGATGAGATGTCCTTTCTTCGTAGAAAGCCATGAAGGGATATTATAGTTGACAAGGACTATAGGCCACACACTGTAAGAAGTTGAGCGCAGAATGAATGGGTTCATGCCATCCATTGCAAGACTGAGCCAAAGATTCCTTGGCTCTCGGGCAAAGCCTGGGAAGGTAGAGTCAATGTGGCTCCATGCGCGTGAATCCACGGATATTCATTGAACTCCATCCATGGACCTATTCTGCGCATGCCACGTTGTCCGGACGTACGAAACATGTGGTTTATGCGGGGGATAAGCAGAAAGTGTTTGAGAACTTTTTGAGGGATAGTTTGTCCTTGCAAGTCCTGTCGATACCTCTGAGCACCACACTTTCGACATGTCTCCATAGTCTCGTATTCTCCTTGAAACAGTATGCAATCGTTGATACATGCATGGATGTTATTGTAGTCCATGCCAAGCTTTCGTAAAACATGTCGTGCATCATCACGAGACTCAGGCATGGTATTTGCAGGTGGTAATATATGATATTTCAATAACCTTAAAAAAATCATAAACACCTTGAAAAAGCACAAATGTTTGTGATAATAGTGTCGAAAAAAAATTCAACGAAGCGTATGTACAAGGTACCTGAATAACTCGATCACACTCGTATTGCTCCACCCATATTTTGCTTACACACTTAAGAGTGCAAGCAGTGTCTTTAGCTAAGACACTTCGCACCCATCATATAATGGTATGGATGCTTCCTCTCTAAACGGATCAGAAGTCTCCACATCCATGGGAATCAATGCATTGATCATTGCCTCCATCTCAAGCTCCAAGATTGTAGGTAGGTCTGGAAGGTTGCCTGCCTCCTCTGGCATTGACGGTATAGATTTGCCTTGCAAGTGGTGGATTGGCTCCTACACTCCATCCATCGCACGCCCACGTACTCTTCTGATTGGCCGCAAAGGGTGCACTCCTCCTTGGGATGAGACATCACCTCCCTGGATAGAAAATTTGCCAATGAGACCCAATCTTATTGTATATGGTATTCAATTAGCTTGCGAGTACAATACATGATTGATATTAACTTCAAATTACCGTTTGCTGAAAATCCGTAATCGCCTGATCAATGATCTTAGATTGAAACTCACCAAATCGTCGTACGTGTTCTATAGACAATCGGTGTTTTCGTCTAATTGCCAGCTTGCATTGAGAGCAAGGACATGGGACACGCTGATTAAGATACGCCTCGCGATCTTGAACAATAGGACCTTCTTCGTTTTCCATTTTGTTTACATTAAAACAAACAATTTGTTTTTGTTATCATTCTTTTCTTTTCTTAGATTGTTATCCTCTCCTTCCATCTCTCTCTTTTTCTATGACCTAGCATATAGTATCATAGAACACTAGTATTTAGTACCTAGTACTCAGTACCTAGCACATAATATCATAGCATCTTAGTATCTAGCACCTAGTACTCTAGTATCATAGTGCCAAGTACCCAGTACTATGATACTATGTAGCAGGTGCTAGGGTACCCTCTCTTTCTCTCTTTCCCTATTAGGTTCAATGATTTTTATCTCTTTTTCTCTCTCCTCTCTCTCTCATATTTCTTTTTCTCTCTCCTCTCCATCTTATTTCCTTTTCACTCTCATTTCCCTTTCTCTCTTTCTCCCTCTCTCATTTCCTCTCCCTCTCTCACCCTCACCCTCTCTTTCTCTCTTTCTCTCTTTCTCTATTAGGTTTAATGACTTTTTCTCTTTTTCTCTCTCCTCTCTCTATCTCATTTTTTCTCTCTCCTCTCCCTCTCTCATTTCCCTTTCTCTCTTTCTCCCCTTCTCTCATTTCCTCTTCCTCCCTCATCCTACCCTCTCTTTCTCTCTTTCCCTATTAGGTTTAATGATTTTTCTCTTTTTCTCTCTCCTCTCTCTCTCTCTCTCATTTTCTTTTCTCTCTCCTCTCCCTCTCTCATTTCCCTTTCTCTCTTTCTCTCCCTCTCTCATTTCCTATCCCTCCCTCACCTTGACCCTCTCTTTCTCTCTTTCTCTATTAGATTTAATGATTTTTTTCTCTTTTTCTCTCTCCTCTCCCTCTCTCGTTTCCCTTTCTCTCTTTCTCCCCCTCTCTCATTTCCTCTCCCTCCCTCACCCTAATCCTCTCTTTCCCTATTAGGTTTAATGATTTTTTCTCTTTTTCTCTCTCCTCTCTCTCTCTCTCTCTTATTTCCTTTTCTCTCTCCTCTCCCTCTCTCATTTTCCTTTCTCTCTTTCTATCCCTCTCTCATTTCTTATCCCTCTCTCACTCTGACTCTCTCTTTTTCTATTAGATTTAATGATTTTTTTCTCTTTTTTCTCTCTCCTCTCCCTCTCTCATTTCCCTTTCTTTCTTTCTCTTCCTCTCTCATTTTCTCTCCCTCCCTCACCCTGACCCTCTCTTTCTCTCTTTTCCCATTAGGTCTAATGATCTTTCTCTCTTTTTCTCTCTCCTCTCCCTCTCTCATTTCCCTTTCTTTCTTTCTCTCCCTCTCTCATTTCCTCTCCCTCCCTCACCCTGACCCTCTCTTTCTCTCTTTTCCCATTAGGTTTAATGATCTTTCTCTCTTTTTCTCTCTCCTCTCTCTCTCAATTTTTTTTTCTCTCCTCTCCCTCTCTCATTTTCTTTTCTCTCTTCCTCTCTCTCTCTCATTTCCTCTCCCTCTCTCACCCTCACCCTCTTCTTCTCTCTTTCCCTATTAGGTTTAATGATTTTTCTCTCTTTTTCTCTCTCCTCTCTCTCTCTCTCTCATTTTTTCTCTCTCCTCTCCCTCTCTCATTTACCTTTCTGTCTTTCTCTCCCTCTCTCATTTCGTGTCCCTCCCTCACCCTAACCCTCTCTTTTTCTCTTTCTCTATTAGATTTAATAATTTTTTTCTCTTTTTCTCTCTCCTCTCCCTCTCTCATTTCCTCTCCCTCCCTCGCCCTCACCTTCACCCACACCCTCTCTTTCTCTCTTTTCCTATTATGTTTAACATCTTATCTCTTTTTCTCTCTCCTCTCATTCTCTCTTTTTTCTCTCTCCTCTCCCTCTCTCATTTCCTTTTGCTATCTTCGTCTCCTTCTCTTATTTCTTCTCCCTCCCTCTCCCTCTCTCATTTCCCTATTATGTTTTCGTCTCCCCCCCTCTCTCTCTCCCTCTCCCTCTCTCATTCCCTCTCCCTCTCCCTCCTTCATTTCCTCTCTCTCTTCCTCCCTCTCCCTCTCTCATTTCCTCCGCCTCCCTCTCCCTCTCCCATTTCCTCCCTCTCCCTCTCTTTAATTTCCCTCTCTTTCTCCCTCTCCCTCTCCCTCATTTCTTCTCCCTCTCTCATTATATACAAATTATACAAAAAATAAATAAATAAGAGAGAGAATACACTCTCCCTCCCTCTCGTTCTTTCATTTCATCCCCCTCCCTCTTCCATTTCCTCCCTCTCCCTCTCCCTCTCTTTCTCTCTCTCGCCCTCCCTCTCTTTAGGAAGGAGTCTCGCTTGAAGCTTTCTTGCTTGCACAATGGGGGAAGACACACAAGGGTGGAGGCTGAAAATAGTTTTCCTCTTCTTAGTTGTGTAAGCCAAAAGAACTCAAGTACAAAGAAATAGAAGAACCCTATATATGGGTCTCAAACCAAACTCAACTAACTAAGGTGGCATACTAACTGAGCCACGAACTAGAGTAGATAAGGATAGCTATCAAGACTTTCTCTCTCCTCTCTCCTTTCTCCTCTTGTGGATTGTTCTTACGGGTCAATGTAAAAGAGAGGGGATGGACTGAGATGGATATTTTTTGTCAAACAATGAAGTGAGAGTGGAGAGACACGTGAATCAAAGTTTGATGGATTGTCAGCGGCGGCCGTGGAAGAGTGTCAGCAAGCCTCCACGTCCAAAAACGTGCGTCATAATGAGTAGTTTTATGAGAAAAATGTAGATTTTACCATTTTATGATGGACTCTTGTTTGAAATGTTTCGCAATCCTTGGATTTGATTGCCAATTCTCTATTTGATCAAACATGTTGAAAGAATCATTAAAAAATCAATCGTATAGTAATTGTATGCAAAACACGTAAAATGCGAGACTAGGCGATTTAAAGAAAAATATATGACTTTTGGTTTTTTAGTGTGCATTTGTTGTTCCCATGGAATAAAATATGATTAAAAATTCATTTTTTATAAGAGTAATTATTATGCATTTAAAAATTAGTAATTATTTGTAAATTTCTATAAATAAATAAAAAATTAAAGAAAAATGGGAAAATTTAGGTTTTTTGCATCATAAAAATAAGAAAAAATAATACTAATGTGTGTGACCATATAATGGAGCTAAAGCATGAGGTTTAGCCTCATTTCAACCCCATTTCTTTGTTAGAGTGAGTTTTTACCACTTTCAATAAAGAAAAATACATTAAACCATGCCTACACCTATTAACGCAAGCAAAATCTTAAACGGTAGGAAGTAAGGGATTTGTTGAGTGGTTGAAGTACATTAAATGATGATGTCTGATGTTGCATATCATATAGAGTTTGTGGTTGTTTAAAATTTAAAGAAACTAGTAACATGAGGAAACTCGATGCTAGCCCTTAGCAACGAAGCATTCGTGTAGAAAAGGAAATCATGAAAAGAATGAATATTTATTTGAGCATGATGGTCATAATCACACTTGCATTGATGCACCTCATGGTATCGAATCGTGGATGCATAGCACATGTTTATATGAGTAATGGCATGACGCTAAGAGTGTGAGATAGCCCGAGCTATATGGCTAGATATTCGGTTCCTTAGGGTTTATTTGGTGAGGTTTACATATGATCTCTTGGATCAATTTATAAAAAAGAGTGGACTTTGTTTTGAAAGTATTTTATGTTTATGGTGCATCTCAGGGCCAATCCCCGAGGTGTAGGAGAGTCGTAGTGGAGCCACGGTGATTAGTCTTGAGGGGTGCTCCCTGTGTATGTGCTACATAGTGTATAACACCAACATGTTTAGGGACTCCCTTTGAGGAGTGGGAGAAATAGTTATTCATTGGACTACCAAAAATGCTACAAATGCAAAGCTCTTGGATGCTCCTAGCCGCAAGGCCTTGTAGGGTGGTTTTGGGTGAGTGATAGAGGTCCTACTAGTGCCTTAGAACTAGTGTCAAGCTTGTTTTAGGTCTCAACACTTGGAGTTATAAACTTACTCCTATAAGCATTATATGAACTCAAAGCATTTGAATACATGTTGTACAAAGTGCATTATAGTAGATCTACTCTATATACATAGTCAATGGCTGAGCATAAGCACTTTAAATAGAGTTCAAGATCAAGCCTCCAATAATGAGAGAAATTCCAAAGAATAGGAATCATCTCAATGATCATCAAGCAAATGCTCTGTGGTGCCTTTGAAAGCTAGGAAAAATGTCAAGAACAAGCTTTGTTTAAGTGAAAATTTCAAGAGTGAAGGGTTGGGGCAGCCATGAAATCTTGAAGTGAAGTTCTCTTCTCAAGGTGAATCAAAGATTGTTGAAGTTTCTCAAATACCCACTCCGATACTAGTTGAAAGCTGGAGGAGAAGTGAAAGAATGAGTGGAAGCAAGAGCTTTGAAGGTTCAAGCAAAGAAGAGAGAAAACAATGTGTCAAAACTCTAACAATAACAATATGCGACCTACCTTCCCTTAGTAAGAGTAGTAAGAATAAGGAAAAAAATGATAGAAATGGGTGGCTACCACACCTGTAGTGTATAGGTGTGTAGGCAATAAGTAGAAGTAAATATAGATGGCTAAGAATACATACAAGTGGCCTTTAACCCCCAACAAGTTGTTGATCTTTAGGTATTTTCTTAGCTATTCTTCTAGATCCTTTTTAGTGGATTGAGTAAATGCATTAGCCCATTGATGTTGAATCTTATGTTTTGGCTTGCATGAAATAGGTTCTTTTGGTTTGGGAAACTTTGGCCATGTGTATGAACCAGAACCTTTTTGGGATTAGAGGAGCAACAATATCAAGTTGTTGCACTTTGGTGACTACAAGCTCAAGTGTTTTTTCTTTATAAAGAAGCAATAGCTTTTCAGTCTCATGTACCAATCTCTTAGACTTAACAACATATGGTTTTGTCTCCTTACTTATTTTCATCCTTGACCTATATTTCTATTTGGATATGTTTCTCTTTCTCTTTGATTTTATTAGGACTTGGGATATGGTTGTGTGGGTGGCTTGGGTAACCTAATCCAATTATTTTCTACATAAGACCTCAGGGAGGTCAATCATAAATATATGTATACATCATGTGGGTTTAATATAAGGGATTTTAAAAATACAATTTTTATACATTTTTAGAAACAAAAGGGTTCCATATAAAGGGGTTACTTACATAGTGAATAAAAAAGGGTTATGTCTTATTAAGAAAAAAATCACAGATAAGGATATTTATAAATAGGCCTTGAAGGCACATGATGTAGAGGGTATACATATAGTGAATTACCCAGGCATAAGACCCTTAAGCATGGAGCAACTGAAACCCATTGTAGTTTTTGGCTAGCTCTCTATCTATGATAGTTTTGATTATATGCCCTTGTCTCCTCTTCCTTTTGGGTGAAGTTCTCCAAGCCAATCTCTCCTAGATAGAGACCCTTCTTAATATAACGATAGTATGCCTCAAATCCTGGAACACTAGGTTTCATGTAACTTCCAACTCATTCTAACTACCAGTGAAGATAGTGGTGGCATATAGCTATCTACTATCCAAATATGCTACTAAAAGGCATTTGAGCTAAACACGTCTAAGTAGTTGTGAAAGATACCACATGTACTCAACTTAACAACTAGAATTGGCCATAGTGGATTTCATCTTGAGCAACCATAATATACATGTGTTGCTAAGCATGATGCATAAACCACTTGTGGATATACGTGTTGTGTGATAAATAGCCTAATCAAAACCAAAAAAAGTATCTAAGTTGGTTATAAAGATCTCCTTGGGATTAAACAATCCAAGATGTTGATTATCACTCAAATAGTGAAATATATTCTTGATCATCTACCAATGCTTGGTACATGGAATATGTATAAACCTACTCATCTATGAATATGTAGCACCTGGGGAACCTCCTGACTTGTGTATTTTAGTGAGTATCTCATAAACAAGAGGATGAGGCATGACTCATTGACTTTCTAAAAGAATATTAGACATGTTTGCTTACAACTACTTTGACCTTAAGGTTATACACTGCAAGTTGTCACACATGCAACTTCTCTTAAAATTGTCGCCAAGCCCATCAAGCCTATCATCAAGCAAAGGTCTTATCCTATGAATCATTGATATGCATCATGTGAAAGAGGTAATCAAAAAATTATGTAAGGCAAGATTCATTTAGGAAATTGAGCACACCAATTGGATATCATTGATCATTGTGGTACTTAAGAAGAATGGAAATTTTTGAGTATGTAGCAATTATAAAAAGCTAAATGTTGCAACTAGTAGAGAACACTATCCTTTGCCACACATTGATCATATGATTGAGTAGGTAGCAGAAAGAAGCCTATAGCTTCTTAGATGGATTCAAAGTTACAATTAGGTACAAGTCCATTCGAAGAAAAGACCAAGGACTGCCTTTGCCACCAAATGGGAGTATTTGCTTATATTTTCATGGTATTTGGATTGACTAAAGCTCCAACCACCTTCCAAAGGCTCATTGCAATATTTTTAAAGATATGCTATGGAAGTGGCTCAAGATGTTCAGCGATGGCATTTGTATCCATTCTAGCTAGGCAGAACACCTTCACAAACTCCAACTAGTCTTTGATAGATGTTAGCAATATAACCTATCCTTAAATTCAATACAGTATCAATTTTGTGTGAAACATGGCATCATCTTAGGTCATGTTGTAGCCAAAAATGAAATCGTAACAATTGACACTACTAAGATTTTATTGAGATGGCAAGCTCAATACATATGGACATTGATAATGGACCACCTCGTTAGATGGGTCCATATATCTATACTTAGCATGTTGATGATCATTATGATTCACACATAGCCATTGACTTATCACTTATTATATTTGGTTTGTTACCCCACCTAGAGCTAGCATAGTTATAGTGCGAATTGATTAGCATAGTCAGTTATGTAGTGTCTAACTTAGTAGGATACTTTTCTTTATATTGTATATTATCTATACTTTGTGTATATTGTATTATGTAAGGAAAATTTTAAGAAAAACCAATAGCAAGAAGTTTTGGAATCCATCTCTCTTCTAGTGTTCTTGAGTGAGTTTCCTTGTGTGTGTTCGACATATAGCTCAAGAAAGTCCCCCCACCATGCAATTCGTGACGTGATATTAGAGCAGCACCACTGAGAGAGATTGTTTTAAAGGTTGAAGTTGTTGGGACTTCAAGCTCTTTTGTGTGGCTGACATCGTCTTAGCTCTGTCCAGCTGTATCAGCAAGTGTGGGACATTTAATAAGTCAGGTTAGTTGGTGTGACCTAACTAGAGTTAGTCTTGGTTAGTTAGACCTAGTGTATGACTTACACTGGATTAAGTGAATTAGTATCAATAGAATAACGAAAAAGAAGGATGAGAGCATGGCTGAGCTCTCTCTTGGCTTTCCTCTATCTGTATCTCCTCTCTCTTAACATGGTATTAGAGCCATCTTGGATGGGCTCTCTACAGCTTAACAAAGTGAAGAAGACCTGAAGAATAAAGAGGTAGGATCTCTGTGAAGAGGAGTAGGCTGCCATTGTTCATAGTGAGTAAGTGTGGAGTGTGTGTGGGTCTTGTCTGGAGTGTTTGGAGGCTTAATTGACCACATTAGAGAGAGCACTGATCATCATTGTGTTGAAGATTTTCTAGAATACACCCCATGTCACATCATGTGATTGCACCTGGTGTCAAAATGGATTCCAATGGCTGCTAATCAACACAATAATCACTACTCAAGTGATCTACAGCTTGCATACATACTTTGGAAGGTAATTTGATGATTTGACATGCCAATGCTTGACTTGGAGATGAGATATGAATTGATCTACAGGTACACAGATCCAAAACAGAGAGTGAATTGATGTAAATAGTGAATATATAGCATACACTGGATCTTGGTTAAAGCACTGAAGCTATCTGACATGCATTCTTGGCTCCATTGAAGTGTAGATACATCTTGCAAGACATATGTATTGTGCCCTTATGCATTTGAGTTGCAATTTATTGAAGAAAATACTCAAATCTAGAAGTATATGATAGGCTAAAAACTATCATAAAACTGTGGACATCAAGCACTCATTGATCCTGAAGCATTACATAACATCGATTAGCTTCTGTCAAATGTATGACATGGCATATTTCTGCTAAATGTCTAGAGGATTGAGATGAGCATTGAATGCTAATGAAAGCTGAACTTTGAAGCTTGAAACAAATGCATTGATGTTACCTTGGCTGGTTACAAACAGGGAACGCATTCCATGACATTGTTTGTTGAAGGTAGAGTGCCTATGGTTGTTTGTATGGTCATGTATTGACCCCTACACTTGATAGAACATGTATGAAGTAATTTGAGGATAGTTTAGAGTTGGATAGACCTAATTTGACTAAGTATTGTGTGACTGCAACCTGCAATCAAGGTATTTAACACTTGTACTTGATGTATATGCACTAAACTGTGCCTGCATGATCATATATGGACCTCTACATGTACTAGCAGATATTTGAGAGTTTTTGGAGCATGTATGACATGTATACACCTCAGTTTTGGCCTTGAAGGAGCTGGTGATCATTGAAATTTTGCACATTTCAAACTACATGTTTGGTTGACTGCAATGAGGTTGCATGATAGAGACTTACAACAACTACATGGTCTATGTGTTGACTGATGTATCTACAGGTTATGCCACATGTTTGTGGATGGTTTTGAGATGTTAATGGGCTGAAATACCCCTGATTACAGTACACAATTAATTGTAGAAAACTATTATAAAAAATCAAAGACTATAGTAGGCCAGTTAGACTTGTTGGCTAGCAGGAAGTCAGTTGTCTGTTATAATATGGCAAATGCAAACAGAACTGACAACATAAACTAGATAGTGGGGGAAAAGGTTGATAGCAATAATTATGCCATATGGAAGTTTTGCATGGAGAACTTCTTGATAGGTAAATAATATTGGGACTTGGTGATGAGTGTTGAAGCTAAACCCGAAATCCTAGAAAGGAATCCTACAGTTGATCAAAGACAAGTGCACTGAGCTTGGTTGAAAAGAGCTCGTAGGGTGCTACACTAATTATCTTCGTGTATCTCAGATGCTATGGTAATGTAGATCATGAACTCCAAGTCACTAGCAGATGCATGGAACATATTGATCAGGTATTATGGCACAACTACCAGTGCCAACAAGATACAATTAAAGTAGAAATTCAACAACATGGAGAGAAAAGGTAGATCTATACAAGATTATGTCACAAAGATTAAGACTATTGTAGATCAGTTGGTATCCATTAGAACACAGGTTGAGGATGAAGACATGGTTGCAATGACATCAAAAGGTTTGGGATTTGAATATAAGTCATTTGATACTTCCATATATGTGCGGGCTGAAATGTCGGATTTCAATGAGCTTGTTGCATTGCTCATTCATGAAGAGGTTAAACTGGGATTGGGTACATGCTCTAACAGTTCCAAGAGCAAGGATGTTGTCTTCTGTTTGAATCAACACGGTTGTGGCAGCCATGGTAGAGGTTATGGTTATGGCAAAGGAGGCCAGCAAAATGTATCTTATGGTCATAATAACCAGCAAGGTTCAAATGCAAGAGGAGGTGGAAACTTCAGAAGTAGGGGGAGATCTAGCCCTAGAGGCAGAGGCTCGTGGCAGTAGTAGTATCCCCATGTGCATACATAGCCTTTCCTCTCATGCATGTCAATAAACCACTCACCATGAGGTGTCATATGATTCGATGCCCCTAAATCAATATACCAAACAACATCCTCATTAGACTTCTTAGCAACCCTGTCTTTTACATATGTCATGGAAAATAGTCTATCCCCAAAAGCATCATCTATCTGATTGGATGGTGCATAATGTCCATGCTACTTGCCCTTTTGATTGTCCTGCTTCTTCGAGCAGTCCTTGGCAATATGACCGTACTTCCCATAGTAGTGACAATAGACAAAAAGGTAACGTATTAGCTATTTATATTCATTTTTATATACTATATAGGGGCATATTAGAAATTAAAAAAATTCACACGAAACTTGGACAACCTTCAAGATATGTTTTCAGTAAATACAAAGGCATAAAAGATTCAACTCAAGCAAGAGTTGAATACTTTGAAGAAAGGAAATATGTCTATAAATGAGTATGTTTTGAAGGTGAGGAATATTGTAGATGCCTTGGTAGCTATTGATGCAATGCTTGATAATGATGATTTTGTTTCATCTACTTTGGATGGTGCATGCCTCTTGGGCTCTACCCCCCAAAAACAAATTTTGATATGATGGGAGAGACTTTTTTTTAAAAGAAAAAAAAATGAAGGGGGGAGGGGGCACAACAAAACAACGTGATTAGGAGGGGGAAGGGAGGGCTTGGAGCCTCAATACACCCAATAGCACCAATTATATGAAAAGATCCCCATATTTGTTACCTCTCAATTGCATCCTCGACTTTAGAAATGGTGGCTTGGTTCAAGAGATATAGATCTAGTATTTCTCTCTCACCCCTCTCTATCATCCTATAGAGTGTTCATGTGGCAATTATCAAGGAGAAATGGGATGGGAATCGGTTATTTGGCTTGATGAACTGGATGGAGATGAGACTATGTTGATGTTATGTTTGAGACCATTTGCTGATTGTGCATTCAATTATAAGAAACTGAAACATGGAAAACCTCAGTAAGCTTCATTTTGAGTGGAAATTTGGTTCTTTTTGTTATTTAATGATGGAATTAATGTTCATGTGGTATAGAGATTGATACAAGGGTAGAATATGATGTGCTTGAGGAATGTAATAAACAAAATGCAAAACTTACCTTTGTAATCATGAGGTATAAACTAAAAACCTAGAAAATATGCAAAATAAGTCGCTTTAATAAAAACTAAGAGAAACGATAACAAGAAATATTATAAGTGCAATAGTATGGTGATTGCCATGATTGGTTTTTGCTATTGCATGGTCAAAAAATGTAAAATAATAAGTATTTATAATAAAAATAATTTAGAAAAAATAGAAAAAAATCATGGAAAAATAGTTTTTAGCTAGATTTTTAAATTAAAAATCAATGTATATGCGTATGTATGGTGGGATATAGGGTATAAGGTTAATTTTAGTCTACATCCATTTATGTATTAAAGTGGCCATTTAGGACTTCTATGGGGTCGATTGTGTACAATATAAAGAATACTCCACATAATGAATAAATGTTAAATGAGGACTAAAATCCTAAGTTTTTGCACAAATAAGAATGAATGATTGTGCATTGAAGTGCAGCATTTAGAATTCACTGATTATATATAGAAACGAAAGCATGGGATAGCTTGATTGCATCTCCTCATCTTAGCACTATGTAAGGGAAAAGCATGAAAAGAATTTGTTCACAAAACACATGGTTGGTTGTTATTTCAAATGTATTTGAGCACGCTAGGATATCCCACATTGCATGTGCATTAAACATGTATCAATGGTCGACTCCTAGATACATAGCACCTATCTTTCACATTATTGACCTATGATTGAGCGAAAAAGATTTCTCTTGCTATAGGCTAGATTGGCTATCTTGGGGGATAGTTGTGTGAGGAAATAAATATATCTCTTTGAAAGTGTAATATCAAAATAGTGGACTATGTTTCATTGTTCTTTATGTGTGAGATGGTGCATCTTCTTGGGGCCAATCCCTAGGATGTAGGAGAGCCATAGGGGCTATAGTATTTTGATGGGGGAGTGCCCTCTATGTGTATGTAATAAGGTGAATTAGTCATTTGTGTATGGGAGGCTCCCTATACTCGAAGTTGAGATGGGCAAACCATTAGACTATAGTTTGACACTCATCTCTATGAATGGTATTTAAATAGATCAGTTTGTAGCATCTAGATGCTCCTAGCTGTGAGACAATGAGGGTTTTTTGGGAAGTGTAAGAGAGATATTTAATCAATGTTGGGCCCATTTTTTATCCTAATATGAGGTGTGTTTGCCAAGAGCTGCTAATAAGTGGCAGTTTTGAACATTGGCTAACACAAGCCCAGTCAATCACAATGTATGCCAAAGAGTATCGATATATCCTGATAGAAATTGTCAAGCCAAGATTCAACATCAAGAAAGAGCTGAAGGGATAGAGGGAGAATATAGATCCTTAGCAGGTATTCTCCTAAGCATAGCAGTCCAATATCACTAAGAGTGAGAGGTCTTATTGATCCAATTAATATTTTGGTCAGTCCTTTAGAGGGAGGAGAAAGCTCTAACATTCCCCTTTCCCTGAAAAGTTACTTTACTCTGAGTGGGGGTGTAAGCACCCCAATACAAATCCCTAGAGAAAACTCGATTGTTATTATGGTATGAACAATTGTGATACTTGCATGAACGATGGATTTACCAATGGTTGATTGTTTCCTACCCATTTTTTATGGGTTAGTAGAAGAGGATGCAGAAGTCCATATTAGTGAGTTTCAAAAGTTAATGTTTAATTTCCAGATTCATGATGAAGGACATCCTATGACATTCTTTAATATGACTTTGAAAGGAAGAGCTGCGGTATGGTAGCATGGCCTAGAAACTAAAACCATAACTATGATAGATTTATTTTATGTGGCCTTTCAAAGAGACTTTGCCCTCAAGAGAGGTGGTCAATATTGGCTACATGTTTTGAATGTAACATGTCAAGAGACTCATGATAATACTCAAGCTTATGCCAAGAAATTGAAGGATGCATTTCATAAATTGCAAGTCTCTATTCCCATTCCACCTACTACTCAACTGTAGTACTTACTACATAGATTGGTTTTCAACACCCAACTATAGCTAAGTAGTGTTCCTCTCACTAATATAGATACTACCATCACACGAGCGGAGGAGATAGAGTCACAATTACAAGTGGCCTATGCATCTAGGGAAAATCTCTATTCAAGTCTAGGTCTCAACAATAATTTGGCATTATCTACAACTAATGGAAGTCAAGGTGCACTAACTCCACCTATAATAAACCCTAATGCAAGAGGAGGCATCATGTGAAATATACCTATGTTGCCAGCTCCTCCTAATGCTACTACACCAATGGCTAAGAAAATGGACTCATTTAATAGTGAAAGCCAAATGATGAATCCCAATGTAATGCCAACTAATCAACCACCAATACCTAACCAAGTGATTAAGCCATTGGGATGCTTATGAGTCTAGTGCATCTAATGTTCTTAGAAAAGTCAAGGACATGATGAAGGATTATATAGACATGATATTCAAATAGTATAGACAAATAGCCATAGATGTAAACTTCTTGAAGAAGCAACAAAACCTAATAGGAGTTGATATCCTAAGAGGGTGGTCCATCAAAATTTAGTTGTAAGTGGTGTGGTGGTCAATCACTACAAGGAAAGAGAGGTATAGTGATGGTGGGTAGTGATGCAAGAAAAGCAGCGTCGCTATTTGCGTCGCATTAGCGACACCCCACAGGGAAAAAAAAACAAGGCCGAAACCCGAGCGCGTTTCATTTCGCGCATTTTCGCGAGACATTTCGAGAGGGAGAGCGAGAGAGAGAGCGACCGTTTTGCATAGAGGGTGAGAGAGGGAGAGAAAGAAGGCTTGCCGCCACCGCCACCGCCGTTCACGAAGGAGAGGAGGAGCCTTCTTCGTGAAGAGGAGCCGCCAAACCCTTGCCATATCTTTACAATGAGTCCATTTTCTCCTTCTTTTGCTTGTTTAGGGTTTAATTCTCTCCTTCTTTCGCTTGTTTAGGGTTTAATTCTCTCCTTCTTTTGCTTGTTTAGGAGAGGAAATGAGAGAGAAAGAGAGGGAGGGAGAGAAAGAGAAATAGAGGGAGAGGGAGGGGGAGGAAATGAGAGAGGGAGAGAAAGAGAGGGAGAGGGAGAGGGATGGGAAGGAAATGAGAGAGAGAGAGAGGGAGGGAGGGAGAGTGCATTCTCTCTCTCTTTTACTTTTGCTTATATGATTTGTGTATATATATTGAGAGAGGGAGAGGAAATGAGAGAGAAAGAGAGGGAGAGGGAGGAAATGGGAGAGGGAGGGGTGTTGAGATATCGAGCTCCACTCGTGATACGCCAGGGTGACCGTTGTGTATTTATGTCACCGACTTGTCAGTTGCAGACGCGGTTGGTACACCGCCCATGAATAATAGCTACATGATAGCTATCCTTATCTACTCTAGTTTGTGGCTCAGTTAGTATGCCACCTTAGTTAGTTGAGTTTGGTTTGAGACCCATATATAGGGTTCTTCTATTTCTTTGTACTTGAGTTCTTTTGGCTTACACAACTAAGAAGAGGAAAACTGTTTTCAGCCTCCACCCTTGTGTGTCTTCCCCCATTGTGCAAGCAAGAAAGCTTCAAGCGAGACTCCTTCCTTCTCTCCCACAATCTTGACATGGTATCAGAGCCTTGTTCGTGGTAAGGAGCTCAAGAAAGCAAGCCAAGCTCGCGGTGTTCTGGTAAGAGGAGCAGTGTTGCTTTCATTTTCTGTTTTGGGAGCAGATCTATGCAGGTAGCACAGCCGAAAAGTGCAGGAGTGCATTGTCTCAGGTTGAGACGCCCTTTGCGGTGAAGCAAGAGGGCAGTATATGCTGCGGGATAGGGCTTTAGCCCTGGGCGACCTTGTTTTTTTCATTTGAGGCCATTTCGGGGCCTGTTTTGGAGGCGGAAGTTTTCTGCACGCACTCAGGAAAAGGCCCAGTTTTATGCTGTGCAGCCACTATTCTACAGGTCGGTGAAAAGTTACTGTAGAAATTGCATCGTATGCTTGTGCGCAGAGACATTGGGAGTTACAGAATCATCCTTGGTTCTTGTTTATGCAAAATCGTCACTAGGAAGTGACTGTGTGGTCAAATACCACTTTCGCCAGTTTTGCAGATTTGCCCTTGTGAGGGTGAAGCTGTGTTTTTTGCAGTGACAGAATTTTTTGCAGTGTTCTGTAATGGCGTCTGATTCTCTTTCACAGATTGTCACTGAAAAGCTTGACAAGAACAACTTCCAAGCATGGAAGTTTAGAATGACGAATTTTCTCATGGGAAAATGATATTGGGAATTTGTTGCAGGAAATGAAGAAGAACCAGTTCTTCCTAATGTTCCCAATCAACAGCAAATGCAGGCATTTAAAGCATGGCATGAGAGAGCCAGGAAAGTTATGTATTGGCTGTCTATCAGCATTTCAGACTCTATGATTGTGCATATTCAGGATGCAAGTACGCCAAAGGAGGCATGGGATACTTTGTCAAAAATGTATAGCACAAATACGCAAGCCAGGAAAATGCAGCTCAAGCAAGAGTTGCACAATGTGCAAAGAGAAAATATGAGCATCAACGACTACCACATGAAGGTGAAGAAGATTGCAGATGCACTTGCTTCCATTGGGTCACCAGTGGAAGATGATGATTTAGTTTCTGTGACCTTGAATGGTCTAGGAAAGGATTATGCACAGTTTCGGACATCCATTTCAGTTCGTGAAAGATTTCCTGATTTTGAGGAGCTGATTGCTCTTCTAATTTCTGAGGAGCAAAGAAATGGTGGTGCATCTTCTTCAGGAGGAACTTCAAAAGAAGTTGTCTTCTACTCAAATGCTGGAAGAGGTAGAGGCAGAGGTAGAGGAGGCCAATATGGAGGCCATGGTACAAATCAGAATATGCAGCAAACTCAAGAAAACCAGTCCTATGGAGGAGGACGTGGTAACTCTAGAGGCAGGGGGAGCCAAAGAGGTCGTGGTGGATGGCAAAGAGGCCAAAATGCAAACAGTAATGTTGAATGCTACTATTGTGGTAAAATGGGTCATATGGCTAAAGACTGCTATAAAAAGCAGAATGACATCATGAATGGAAAACTGCAACAAGGAAATTATGCATCCTCTAGTAGACAGGGTGATGACAGAAGTGAGCATTTGTTTATGGTGCAGCACATGAACAATTCTGTGACAAGTGCAGAAGAAAGCAACGATGTATGGTATGTTGACTCAGGTGCATCAAACCATATGACAGGTCATGCAGAATGGATGGAGGATGCAAGGAAAATGAAAAAACTAGGATTTGTGGAGATTGGTGATGATACTGCACATCCTATTGTGCAGATTGGAAAAATTCCTTTGTCTATGCAGGATGGGAAAAAGAAATACCTGTCCAATGTATTTCATGTCCCGAATATCACCAAGAATCTGGTTTCTGTTGGTCAAATGGTTGAGCAGGGCTTGCAGGTCAGATTTAATCCTCATGGATGCTTTGTTGAGGATATGAAAAATAAAGGTCGCTTGATAGCAAAAGGAAAGAAGAAGGGCAGAATGTTTACATTGGATGCAGACATGTCTGAATTGAGTGCAGCAATGTTTGCACATGGGACCGGTGTAGTTGCAGATATTGATATCTGGCATAAACGCATTGGTCATGTTAATGTACAGCGACTTAAATCAATGCAGGCCCAAAATATTGTTGCAGGTTTTTCGAAATTCAAGGTTGTAGAAATGCATAAGGTATGTGAAGCCTGTCAGTTTGGAAAACAGGCAAGGAAACCATTTCCTAGACATGTTCAAGAGAGTAAGAAGCCATTGGAATTAATCCACTCTGATGTGTGGACAACTAAAGCTGCATCTCTTGGAGGCTGTCATTATTTTGTCACTTTTATTGATGACTATAGCAGAAAAGTTTGGGTGTATTTTATGAAAAAGAAAAGTGAAGTTTTTGGGCATTTCAAAACTCTTAAAGCTATGGTTGAAAAAGAAATAGGCTTGCAGATAAAATGCCTAAGGTCAGATGGAGGGGGAGAGTACCTCTCAAATGAGTTTGCAAGGTTCCTGCAGGAGCATGGCATAAAGCAGCAACATTCATGCAGTCATACCCCACAACAAAATGGAATTGCAGAAAGAAAAAACAGGCATATTGGAGAGGTATCTCGTGCCATACTCAATGAAAAAGACTTGCCAGATTTTTATTGGGCTGAAGCAGTTGCTACAGCAGTCTACATAATGAACAGGACTCCCACTGCAGCAATACATGGAATGACTCCAGAGGAGAGGTATACTGGTAGGAAACCAGATATTTCTCATTTGAAAATTTTTGGTTACATTGCCTATGTACATGTGCTAGATGAGTTGAGATCCAAGTTGGATCCAAAAGCTGAGAAGTGCATCTTTATTGGTTATACTCTGTAGCAAAAAGGGTATAGATGCTATAACCCTTCTACTCGTAAGTTTACAGTGAGCAGAGATGTTGTTTTTGATGAGATGAGTAGCTGGTATAAACCAATAAATGTGATTGATGATGTAGATGCACAAAATCGTAATGCTGCACAAAATTCACAGCAGCAGTCACAAAATATTAGTGGACCTGGAGCGTCCTCTAGTAGTGGTTCACATTCTTCGCCATGGACATGCAGATTGAGATCAGGAGAATCTTCTCAAAGTAATGCAGATAGTGGTATGCAGGTATTACGAAAAGGAAAAGAGAAGGTTGATCAGCCCATGTTTGATGTGAATGCAGGTCACTCTTATGTGGATGGTGAGTCCAGTGGCTCAGAACAGAGCATTGATGATGAGTTGGGTATTCCTTCTATTGTTACACCTGGAGTAAGGAAGACCAGGGATGTTTTGAGAGCACCTGGGAGTGAACCTACTTTGCGCAGGTCTACGAGAGCTAGGTATCCTGTGGATAGGCTGAAATATGATGGATTTACAGCCATTCACTATGCATATATGGTTAAAGTGATACAGGAACCAGAACCCACTTCTTTTGAGGAAGCCATGGGAAAAGAAAAATGGGAAAAAGCCATGGATGAAGAAATGGATGCCTTGGAAGCAAATGCTACATGGGAATTGGTACCTTTGCCTAAAGGTAAAAATGCAATTGGCTGTAAGTGGGTTTATAAGGTGAAGCACAATGCAGATGGTTCTGTGAATAGATACAAGGCAAGATTAGTAGTCAAGGGGTATGCACAAACATATGGCATTGACTATGAAGAAACATTCAGTCCGGTTGCAAGGATGGCAACCGTAAGAGCAGTCATTGCTATGGCTGCATCAAAGGGATGGTCTTTACATTAGATGGATGTAAAGAATGCCTTCTTGCATGGTGATTTGCAAGAAGAGGTCTATATGGAGCAGCCACCAGGTTATGTGCATGCTGTTCATCCTGAGTTTGTTTGCAGGTTGAAGAAAGCCTTGTATGGCTTGAAGCAAGCACTTAGAGCATGGTCTGACAAGATAGGACAGTATCTTGTCACTATTGGCTTTCAAATTTCCAAGGCAGATTTCTCACTTTATGTGAGAAAAACAGAGAAAGGTATTATGCTACTTGTCATTTATGTTGATGATTTGATTATGACAGGTGACAGTGATGAAGATATCCTTCATGTGAAAATGCTATTGAAGCAGAAGTTTGAGATGAAGGATTTGGGAGAGCTGCGTTATTTCTTGGGCATTGAGGTGATTAGATCACCAAGTGGGATACAGCTCTTGCAGAGGCAGTATGGATTGGACATGCTGTCCAAATATGGGATGACAGGCTGTAAGCCTATTTCAGTTCCTTTGGAGCAGAATGTGAAGCTGAGCACAGATGCAGGTGAGCTTCTAGAAGACCCTACTATGTACAGACGCATAGTAGGAAGTTTGATTTATATGACTATTACCAGGCCAGATTTGAGCTATGCTGTTGGATTGGTAAGTCAGTTTATGCAGGCTCCAAGGAAACCACATTTGGATGCGGCTAGACGCATACTTAGGTATGTGAAGTCCACATTGCAGTATGGACTATTTTATGAGATTGGGGTTCAGATACAATTGCATGGATACACTGATGCTGATTGGGCTGGTAGTATTTCTGATAGACGATCTACCAGTGGATATGTGTTCTCTTTTGGGAGTGCTGCAGTCACTTGGAGCAGCAAGAAACAGCCTACAGTTGCCTTGTCGAGCACAGAGGCTGAGTACAGGGGTGGAGCAATGGCTGCATGTGAGGTAGCTTGGTTGCATAAGCTACTTTATGATATGCATCAGTCTACAGACCAGTTGTCATTTATTGTGACAACATGAGTAGTATACACTTGGCAAATAACCCAGTCTATCATGCTAGAACAAAGCACATTGAGGTGCATTATCACTAGCGAGAGAGGGTTTTACTAGGTCTTATTGATCTAGTTTATGTCAGCACAGAGGATCAAGTAGCTGACATATTCACGAAGGCATTGGGCGCAGAGAAGCTGCGCAAGTTCAGAGACCTGCTTGGTGTGCAGGAATTGGGATTGAGCTCGAGGGGGAGTGTTGAGATATCGAGCTCCACTCGTGATACGCCAGGGTGACCGTTGTGTATTTATGTCACTGACTTGTCAGTTGCAGACGCGGTTGGTACACCGCCCATGAATAATAGCTACATCGCCACACACTTTTTGGCTTCCAGGACATGTAGCTACTTCATAATGAAAAACCTTGCAGGGATTAAATGGGGGGTCAATAAACAAACTTCGATCAATGAACCGAGACTTGTGTTGGCAACGTTACTTGGCATCGAACTCCATCTAGAAAAACTCCAGCTCATCGATCTGCAATCATTTCATTTTGCATGAAAATTTGTTCTTTGACGGCCTTTCAAGCTCTTTTCCACTTCAAAAATGGTCTTTAAAGTCTACTCTCATTGGCGACCACAAGATAGGGCGACTCAACCCGTCGAATCTCATGAACTAATCTGTACAACTAAGAACCATAAAAAGCATCAAGCTACCACAAAATATACTTAACAAAGCACAAGAATAACTCTTACCCTACCCCTAAAAAAATCAAGACATAAAAGTCCATAAGGGATAGGCTGAGCATATTGTAATAGAAAGACAAAAGAGTGAGTCACCAACCAACTGTTCCAACACACACTGGCTAAAAGAATCATCAAAGAGATCGTCCTAATGGTGGTTTGAACTACCTACCTAACTAAGGACAATTAGACCAGGAACTCCTACTAGGCAAGGACTCCTATAGCCTAATCATTGTACGTTTTCTTTAACACATTTGTCTTTCAAAGTTTCCATACTCAGCGTGTAAAAAGGAGGGAGCTGAGCATACAGTGACTCAAGGAGAACAAGGCATCGGCCTCAAGTCCTAACTCGGCACCCAAGAACCTACCAAGCTCTCACGAGGCGGTACTTAATCCTTTTTTGTTCTGCTCACTTTTTTTGGCTCCAACCTTCCTTATTTCTTTTTTCTAGCTAGTTGCTACTCCTAGGGAGACAAGGCATTGGCCCCGGATGACGCGTCCCGAAGAACCTACCAAGTCTACACAATGTGATAATCAACTACTTAGAAGTTTTTTCCTTTCTTTTCTTTTCTTTGCTAGGTTAAGGAGTTAAAACCCCTTTTTACATATATCTATATTACTCTATTTTTCGAGCATATTCAGCTTTTCCTCTTCATTATTCTCTAGTAAACTTCTCTAACAGTCTCACACTAGCAAGGACTTCTAGAAACAACTGCCAAACAAGCTAGGAAGGATAGAGTCACTAGGACAACCTTCTAAAATAGGTCTTTAATGCTTGACAATGTCTTAATAGGAGATAGACAACTACTCAAATCTCCCCTAGATATACCTAACCTAACCCTAGGACTTCATGCCTTAATTGTTGTCAATCCCTAACAAATGAAAACAAAATAACCCCACAACACATATATCTTTATCAACTTAAGGAAAAAACTCGCAAAGATGACAACACCACCTGGAATGTCCACAAGAAGCTCCCGCAAAGCAAAGGCTCCCTCCATGCACTTTGTCAAACCTGTCTGATGCAATCACTAAAATAGAAAACCATTAAATGAACCCAAACCAAACAGACATATGGCCCTCTTGGCCTAAAGGAATATAACATTTCATAACCAACAAACTAACCCTCTTGGCCTTAAGAGATGAAACACTAGAAGAGAACAAAGACATCCCTCTTGGCCTAAAGAAATAATACACTTCACTACCACTTAGCAATGTACTACTAAAACAAATCCTTGGTCCTAGCATAACTCTACTAAAGCACAAGCCCAATCAAGGATAAGGGCTTTGCAAGCCCTACACTAAGTGCATCATGTTATTAGCTAATCCTCCTGTATAAACAGTAAGGGGTATGCTCACTGACTACCTGACTTATAACCCAAACTAACCATCAGCGGCTAAAATACGATGTATTAGCAAGAAGACCCCAAATTAATCCAGGGCTAATATTAGGAGGTAATTGGAAAAGCTTCCTTAGACCACAATTGAAAAATATATCTTCAACAAAAGCATAATTAGCCAGGGAATTCACAAAGTGATTCTAGTATCGAGGAACTAACTAGCAAGTCATCGTCTAAAAAATATGCAACCTATCCAAGGCTGCAGGGACGATATATCCACAAGATGGGATCCCGCACACTATAGGTCCCATTTAGTTAATTAATTACTAAATGCAAGTTAGCTTTAACCAATAATCAATGGATACCACCACATCAGGCTATGTTCAGCCCCATGATCAAGGCCTTGTATTTTGTCATATTATTAGTAAAAGAGAGTCCGAAATAAACTCCCATCTTCATAACAACCTGACGTCGGGTATCTTTAATGACCACTCCAATGCTCACATGTTAAGCAAGTCCTCTAGAGGCTCTGTCAAAATATAGAGGCTAAACCTAGGCTTCATCAAAGAGGTGATTGAAGACAAGCAAATAGAGCTTGTCAATATATGTTCATTAAAACTCTCCAAGTGGAATGTTATATCTTCCTTAGGAAGATGATGGGCATAGGATGAGATGAAATTTTTTCTCATCCAATTGTACTCCTATATATATTTTGTATTTTTTCTTCTCCTCAATATCATGTAGCATTCACCTTTAAGTGGGAGAGGTTGATGGGGGGTTAAAGACTACAAATGCCTAGCTACCTATATTCTATTGTACTTAGTGCTTGCACATCTATACTACTACAAGTACTAGCCTCGCATCATTGTCATGTTTATTCTTTTTTTCTTTAGATTGGAATAATAAACGGAGGGCATGCCACACATTGTGTCTATTGGAGTTTCCACACACCAATCTTGCTCTCTTGAGTTCAAGTGTCCATAGCCATAGCTCTCTTGTTTCTACTTGTTCTATTCTCTCACTCTCACTCGTGCTCACCCTTTTTGTTATAGTTGCAAAGATCAACATGAATCCATCATACTTAAAGAACTTGATGATGTATAAAAGGTTGCAACAATTGATTTTTGTGACAAATATTGTCAAATGGCTAATAATGTTGGGGTAAAGTCCAAGGGCCAAAACCTAGGTAGACACCCTTTGTACTATATATATACATACATATATATATATATATATGTATATATATATATATGTATGTATATATATATATATATGTATGTATATATATATATATGTATGTATATATACATATATGTATGTATATATACATATATATATGTATATATACATATATGTATGTATATATACATATATATATGTATATATACATATATATATATATATATATGTATGTATGTATATATATATGTGTGTGTGTATATATATATATATATATATACACATATATATATACATACATATATATACATATATATATATATATATATATATATATATATATATATATATATATATATATATAAGTGAAGATAATGACAAATCAATGTAACCATGTATCCACAAATGCCTATTGTGCTCTCTCTCTCTCTCTCTCTCTCTCTCTCTCTCTCTCTCTCTCTCTCTCTCTCTCTCTCTCTCTCTCTCTCTCTCTCTCTCTCTCTCTCTCTCTCTCTCTCTCTCTCTCTCTCATATAACATTCACTTCCTATCCCACCATTTCTTTTGCTCAATGGATATGATAGTGGCATGTGTGGTAGGAACTCATGGTTGGAGCAAAGAGCACAATGGAAGCTAGAATTGGAGCTTGGACTTGAAGCCAAAATCATGAACTTGAAAATCATACTTGAAGTTCGCAAATGATCTATTGAAATATTAGGTTTGGGGCCACTCAAATGGCTTCTGTTCAAGTAAAATAACAAGGCATGCCAATCGATCTAATCAGTAATCACATTTGTAGTAAATGGGGGAATGCCATAGCTCAAAAATCAATCGTTTCTAGATAGCCATTGGATACTAGATTCAAGAACAAACATCAAGAATCTAGATTGATTAAGGATGAAATTTACATTAATTTTGGTTCATAGATGCAAATGGACAACTTAAGCACAAAGGCCCATCTTGAGTAGGGAACTTGTTTATGCCCAAACGAAAGAGGGTCTCTTAAATATAAAGTGCATGGGTGTTTGTTCCCATAAGTAAGGGGCTTGATGAATAGATAGATAGAGAAAAGGTAAAAATTTGTTGGGTGCTTGAATGAAGATTTATGGGTATTCAATCTAGTAATTAGGCACAAAGGATGTGTTTGATGGAATCCAAAACATCCTCTCCTCCCCATTGATTCCATTGGTGGTAGTAACAAATCTACCCTATTCACAATTAGCTCCTCTCTCACTCCCCCTTCCCCATTTTTCCCCATTTAAGCCTATCACCAAGGCTTAGAAAACTTAATCTAATATCATTTTTATATTTCCCCTTGAAGAAGTGGTTTGCACGGAAGCCATATTCACATTAAGTTGACTAGATCTAGATATTTTGGAAACCCCTTTCATTGGAATCACTAGAATTGGCTTAAAGAAAGCTCTTTTCACATTGCATCAAGTTGGAATTGGATATCTTGCAGCTATGTTCACATTAGAGTTGAATGAATTGGATTGAATTTGAGAAACTTAAAAAACTATTTTCAAACTATATAGATGTTGAAAAGAAAAAACCTAGTCATTTTGGAGGCCAAATATGTAACTTTTTGGGGGTTGCTTTATGCTTGTAAAACTATCAAGGAAGTATTTAAAAATTGCAAAAGAGTAGTATGTATTAAAGGGTTATTGGGAATCATTTTGGTATCAAACTTGGGCTATTTTGAGATTACATCAGCCATTCTTTGACTGTTACAGTGGCACTCTAATTCTAGTATAATTGTCTTTTTAGTTGTGCAATTGATATGAGCTTACTTTTTTGTTTCTTTCCATAAATTTTAGTGGCTATGGCTTCCTCTCCTACCTCAAATAATGCATTGTCTATTATTGAGAAGTTGGATGGCACAAACTTCTCATATTAGAGAGAACAAATATATACATCTTGGTGCAAAAGAAGCAAGTTAAGCTTATCAAATGCACAGGTTAAAATCATGATGACATGGATGAGATTGATGATCTTACATGCTCTATGATTATGTTGAATCTCTCAAAATCATTTTTTTCTAATGTAAAAGATGGTGAGGATGATGCGTATGGAGTGTGAAAGAAGTTATGCAACCTCCATGAGAAGTAGAGTGTTGTAGCATAGATTACCTAGTTAAAGAAGCTCATTGCCATTTGTATAGAGGAGGAGACATCCATGCCCAAGGGTTTAAATGAGTTGAACGCTATCTCTAGTTATTTTTTTACACAACACATTATTTTCTAGGATTCCATCAAGGCTACCTTTTCATTTGTGACTTTTCCTAAAAGTTGGGATACTTTTAGGACCATAATAAATAACTCAGCACCTACTAGGGGATTGACTAATACTAATGTGGAGAGAAGCTTACTTATATAATATGTAATAGAAAGAATAATGTAGATAGTAAGGGTTCCAATGCACTTACAAGTATAAGAGGTCAAATGCAAGGGGAAATCTCATGATAGAGGCAACTCAAGGAGTAAGTCTCACATAAGGAAATATATGGAATGCTCTTACTACAATAGAAAGGGTCATATATGAAAAAGGACTACTTCAAGTGAGAGCAAGAAGAAAGGGAAAAAAAGAATGCTCAAGATAGCAAGAAACATGAAAAATTAAAGGCTAAAATTGAATGTGCAGTAGTACTAATGATGGTGATATATATGTCTCTACTCTTAGGGATGCATTCCTTGTTGCTAAAAATGATAGTATGTCTCAGTATTATATCCTTAATTTATGTGCATAATTTCATGCTACTCCTCGTAAGGGCTTTCTCACTAAACTCAATAGGAATGCTAATCAGAATTTGTTGACAATGGTGGCAGTAGACCTTAATCTCCCATGTAAAAGATCCATCTTGCCACTCAATAACATGATACCCTTTTCTCTACCGTATCACTCGACCTTGGTGGTAATGTTTCTCAAGATACGGATGCTCCAGATATGGAATGATTCATCCCATCTGCTCGTCTTGGTACCTATTGCACATTAAAGCTGAATCATAAAGGACCTACATAGGCAACGAGCCCAACATTAGCCCTTACACATAGTAAAGCTTCAGCTTATTAAAATTAACTTTAGTCTTAAACTCTACCCCCTATAAATCTTCTAGAAGGGCCATAGAGCCATTCTTCCCTAAACATACAATCTTGTATGGTCCATCCCGCTTGGGTTCTAATTTACCTGGGAACAAGTCACAACGAGCATCATAATATAACACCAACTGACCTTTTGCAAATTTCTACTTTTTAGCTTGAAGATCATGAAGGGCTTTCATTCTCCTCTTTCCTACTTCTTGATGTAGTAAAGCCTACAATCAAATCTCATCAAGATGTGCCAGAGAAGTATACATTTCTTGTAACGCTTCTGCCTCTCCCAATGAATGATTGAGGGAAAAACGCATAGTGGGGAGCTCCATTTCTAATGGCAAAATGCACTCCTTCCCATACACTAGATTGAAGGGGGTGTGCTTGTGGCTCTCTTGAATGTTGTATTGTAATCCCATGCTACCACATATAATTTATTATCCCGATCGCACTTACTTTTCGATATGATCTTGGATAAGATTCCAACTAACTATTTATTTGTACACTCAACCTACTACCCATCTGCTTGAGGATTATACAAGGTAGTCTTGTTGTGTTTAATATTCAAAGCTTTAGTCAAAAAGCTATGATAATCTTATTCAAGAAGTATGTCCCTATTAGACACAATATCCTTTAGTGGACCAAAATGGCAAACAATTTTCTCCACAATGAAACTGGCCAAATCCTTAGCATTATCCTTCACCGTTGCTCGAGCTTCAAACCACTTTGTAAAGTAGTCTATCACTACAATAATATACTACTTATGTGTAGTTGATGAAGGGTATATTGGTCCCATAAAATCAATACCCCATTGTTTGAAGGCTAATGTAACCAAAATGGGATTTAGATGCTGTCTACGATTTTCCCTGGCATCATGTCTTTGGCAAATATCATAGTGCTTAACATAACTAAAAGCATCTTTGAAATTTATGGCCACCAATATCCAGCACGGAGAGCTTTTTGGGTGGAACACCATATTGGGGAATTTGGGAAATTTCCATAAGTTTGGGACATGTGGTCAAATTTTTGGATTTGTTATAACTTGAATACTCCAAATCAAACGCTCTATAGCTCAATAGATTCCATTTTCAAGAGCTTTCCAATGATAGGTCAGATCATATAGTTTTGAGAGACTTATGGGTATGCTATCTAGGTGCCACCTTTTTAGTATTGAAAAAATGGAAATTGGGAGATTCCCAAACTCACTAACATTGTGTTGTGGTAAGTCATCTAGCGAAATGTCCCCCACATGCTGAATCATGGCACTCCTCAAGAATGAATGGTACCTCATTGATTACTACACAATGGTGATAGATGTCATCTACTCCTCTCCGATACAAAACACCCACTATAATCAAAATGTGTATGCTTGTTTCTTGATCTTTCTCTTTTTAACTTTGATAAATTAGTCCCAAATCCTCCTTTAGATAAGTACTGCAATATAGCTGTATACTAGGAAGGGATGGAAGCTATATCGATCTTGAATAAACCTTCAATGTCACTTCTTTCAGGCTAGAACTTCCTTTGGCTCCCCAAAATGTTAAGATTGTGGGAGAGAAGGAAGGAGTCTCACTTGTAGCTTTCTTGCTTGCACAATGGGGGAATACACACAGAGGTGGAGGTTGAAAACAATTTTGCTCTTCTTAGTTGTGTAAACCAAAAGAACTCTCATACAAAGAAATAGAAGAACCCTATATATGGGTCTTAAACCAAACTCAACTAACTAAGGTGCCATACTAGCTGAGCCACGAACTAGAGTAGATAAGGATAGCTATCATGTAGCTATTATTCATGGGCGGTGTACCAACCGCGTCTGCAACTGACAAGTTGGTGACATAAATACACAACGGTCACCCTGGCGTATCACGAGTGGAGCTCGATATCTCAACACTCCCCCTCGAGCTCAATCCCAATTCCTGCACACCAAGCAGGTCTCTGAACTTGCGCAGCTTCTCTGCGCCCAATGCCTTCGTGAATATGTCAGCTACCTGATCCTTTGTGCTGACATAAACTAGATCAATAAGACCTAGTAAAACCCTCTCTCGCACATAGTGATAATGCACCTCAATGTGCTTTGTTCTAGCATGATAGACTGGGTTATTTGCCAAGTGTATACTACTCACGTTGTCGCAATAAATGACAACTGGCCCATCTGTAGACTGATGCATATCATAAAGTAGCTTATGCAACCAAGCTACCTCACATGCAGCCATTGTTGCACCCCTGTACTCAACCTTTGTGCTCGACGAGGCAAATGTAGGCTGTTTCTTGCTGCTCCAAGTGACTGCAGCACTCCCAAAAGAGAACACATATCCACTGGTAGATCATCTATCAGAAATACTACTAGCCCAATCAGCATCAGTGTATCCATGCAACTGTATCTGAACCCCAGTCTCATAAAATAGTCCATACTGCAATGTGGACTTCACATACCTGAGTATGCGTCTAGCCGCATCCAAATGTGGTTTCCTTGGAGCCTGCATAAACTGACTTACCAATCCAACAGCATAGCTCAAATCTGGCCTGGTAATAGTCATATAAATCAAACTTCCTACTATGCGTCTGTACATAGTAGGGTCTTCTAGTAGCTCACCTGCATCTATGCTCAGCTTCACATTCTGCTCCAAAGGAACTGAAATATGCTTACAACTTGTCATCCCATATTTGGACAGCATGTCCAATCCATACTACCTCTGCAAGAGTTGTATCCCACTTGGTGATCTAATCACCTCAATGCCCAAGAAATAACGTAGCTCTCCCAAATCCTTCATCTCAAACTTCTGCTTCAATAGCATTTTCACATGAAGGATATCTTCATCACTGTCACTTGTCATAATCAAATCATCAACATAAATGACAAGTAGCATAATACCTTTCTCTGTTTTTCTCACATAAAGTGAAAAATCTGCCTTGGAAATCTGAAAGCCAATAGTGACAAGATATTGTCCTATCTTGTCAGACCATGCTCTAGGTGCTTGCTTCAAGCCATACAAGGCTTTCTTCAACCTGCAAACAAACTCAGGATGAACAGCATGCACATAACCTGGTGGCTGCTCCATATAGACCTCTTCTTGCAAATCATCATGCAAGAAGGCATTCTTTACATCCATCTGATGTAAAGACCATCCCTTTGATGCAGCCATAGCAATGACTGCTCTTACGGTTGCCATCCTTGCAACTGGACTGAATGTTTCTTCATAGTCAATGCCATATGTTTGTGCATACCCCTTGACTACTAATCTTGCCTTGTATCTGTTCACAGAACCATCTGCATTGTGCTTCACCTTATAAACCCACTTACAGCCAATTGCATTTTTACCTTTAGGCAAATGTACCAATTCCCATGTAGCATTTGCTTCCAAGGCATCCATTTCTTCATCCATGGCTTTCTCCCATTTTTCTTTTCCCATGGCTTCCTCAAAAGAAGTGGGTTCTAGTTCCTGTATCACTTTAACCATATATGCATAGTGAATGGCTGTAAATCCATCATATTTCAGCCTATCCACAGGATACCTAGCTCTCGTAGACCTGCGCAAAGTAGGTTCACTCCCAGGTGCTCTCAAAACATCCCTGGTCTTCCTTACTCTAGGTGTAACAATAGAAGGAATACCCAACTCATCATCAATGCTCTGTTCTGAGCCACTGGATTCACCATCCACATAAGAGTGACTTGCATTCACATCAAACATGGGCTGATCAACCTTCTCTTTTCCTTTTCGTGATACCTACATACCACTATCTGCATTGCTTTGAGAAGATTCTCCTGATCTCAATCTGCCTGTCCATGGCGAGGAATGTGAACCACTGCTAGAGGATGCTCCAGGTCCACTAATATTTTGTGACTGCTGCTGTGAATTCTGTCCAATATTACCATTTTGTGCATCTACATCATCAATCACATTTACTGGTTTATACCAACTACTCATCTCATAAAAAACAACATCTTTGCTCACTGTAAACTTACGAGTAGAAGGGTTATAGCATCTATACCCTTTTTGCTGCAGAGAGTAACCAATAAAGATGCACTTCTCAGCTTTTGGATCCAACTTGGATCTCAACTCATCTGGCACATGTACATAGGCAATACAACAAAAAATTTTCAAATAAGAAATATCTGGTTTCCTACCAGTATACCTCTCCTCTGGAGTCATTCCATGTATTGCTGTAGTGGGAGTCCTGTTCATTATGTAGACTGCTGTAGCAACTGCTTCAGCCCAATAAAAATCTGGCAAGTCTTTTTCATTGAGCATGGCATGAGATACCTCTCCAATATGCCTATTTTTCCTTTCTGCAATTTCATTTTGTTGTGGGGTATGACTGCATGAATATTGCTGCTTTATGCCATGCTCCTGCAAGAACTTTGCAAACTCATTTGAGAGGTACTCTCCCCCTCCATCTGACCTTAGGCATTTTATCTGCAGGCCTGTTTCTTTTTCAACCATAGCTTTAAGAGTTTTGAAATTCCCAAAAACTTCACTTTTCTTTTTCATAAAATACACCCAAACTTTTCTGCTATAGTCATCAATAAAAGTGACAAAATAATGACAGCCTCCAAGAGATGCAGCTTTAGTAGTCCACACATCAGAGTGGATTAATTCCAATGGCTTCTCACTCTCTTGAACATGTCTAGGAAATGGTTTCCTTGCCTGTTTTCCAAACTGACAGGCTTCACATACCTTATGCATTTCTGTAACCTTGAATTTGGGCAATCCTACAACAATATTTTGGGCCTGCATTGATTTAAGTCGCTGTACATTAACATGACCAATGCGTTTATGCCAGATATCAATATCTGCAACTACACCGGTCCCATGTGCAAACATTGCTGCACTCAATTCAGACATGTCTGCATCTAATGTAAACATTCTGCCCTTCTTCTTTCCTTTTGCTATCAAGCGACATTTATTTTTCATATCCTCAACAAAGCATCCATGAGGATTAAATCTGACCTGCAAGCCCTGCTCAACCATTTGACCAACAGAAACCAGATTCTTGGTGATATTCGGGACATGAAATACATCGGACATGTATTTCTTTTTCCCATCCTGCATAGACAAAGGAATTTTTCCAATCTGCACAATAGGATGTGCAGTATCATCACCAGTCTCCACAAATCCTGGTTTTTCCATTTTCCTTGCATCCTCCATCCATTCTGCATGATCTCTCATGTGGTTTGACGCACCTGAGTCAACATACCATATATGGTTGCTTTCTTCTGCACTTGTCACAGAATTATTCATGTGTTGCACGATAAACAAATGTTCATTTCTGTCATCACCCTGTCTACTAGAAGATGCATAATTTTCTTGTTGCAGTTTTCCATTCATGATGTCATTCTACTTTTTATAGCAATCTTTAGCCATATGACCCATTTTACCACAGTAGTAGCATTCAACATTACTGTTTGCATTTTGGCCTCTTTGCCATCCACCACAACCTCTTTGGCTCCCCCTGCCTCTAGAGTTACCACGTCCTCCTCCATAGGACTGGTTTTCTTGAGTTTGATGCATATTCTGATTTCTACCACGGCCTCCAAATCGACCTCCTCTACCTCTGCCTCTACCTCTTCTAGCATTTGAGTAGAAGACAGTTTCTTTTGAAGTTCCTCCTGAAGAAGATGCACCACCATTTCTCTGCTCCTCACAAATTAGAAGAGCAATCAACTCCTCAAAATCAGGAAATCTTTCACGAACTGAAATGGATGTTCGAAACTGTGCATAATCCTTTCCTAGACCATTCAAGGTCACAGAAACTAAATCATCATCTTCCACTAGCGACCCAATGGAAGCAAGTGCATCTACAATCTTTTTCAGCTTCATGTGGTAGTCATTGATACTCATACTTTCTCTTTGCACATTATGCAACTCTTTCTTGAGCTGCATTTTCCTGGCTTGTGTATTTGTGCTATACATTTTTGACAAAGTATCCCATGCCTCCTTTGGCATACTTGCATCCTGAATATGCACAATCATAGAGTCTGAAATACTGATAGACAGCCAGTACATAACTTTCCTGGCTCTCTCATGCCATGCTTTGAATGCCTGCATTTGCTGTTGATTGGGAACATCAGGAAGAACTGGTTCTTCTTCATTTCCTGCAACAAATTTCCAATATCCTTTTCCCATAAGGAAATTCGTCATTCTAAACTTCCATGCTTGGAAGTTGTTCTTGTCAAGCTTTTCAGTTACAATCTGTGAAAGAGAATCAGACGCCATTACAGAACACTGCAAAAATTCTGTCACTGCAAAAAAAACACAGCTTCACCCTCACAAGGGCAAATCTGCAAAACTGGCGAAAGTGGTATTTGACCACACAGTCACTTCCTAGTGACGATTTTGCATAAACAGGAACCAAGGATGATTCTGTAACTCCCAATGTCTCTGCGCACAAGCATACAATGCAATTTCTACAGTAACTTTTCACCGACCTGTAGAACAGTGGCTGCACAACATAAAACTGGGCCTTTTCCTGACTGCGTGCAGAAAACTTCCGCCTCCAAAACAGGCCCCGAAATGGCCTCAAATTTTAAAAAAAAGGTCGCCAAGGGCTAAAGCCCTTACCCGCAGCATATACTGCCCTCTTGCTTCACCGCGAAGGGCGTCTCAACTTGAGACAATGCACTCCTGCACTTTCCGGCTGTGCTACCTGCAGAGATCTGCTCCCAAAACAGAAAATGAAAGAAACACTGCTCCTCTTACCAGAACACCGCGAGCTTGGCTTGCTTTCTTGAGCTCCTTACCACGAACAAGGCTCTGATACCATGTCAAGATTGTGGGAGAGAAGGAAGGAGTCTCACTTGTAGCTTTCTTGCTTGCACAATGGGGGAATACACACAGAGGTGGAGGCTGAAAACAGTTTTCCTCTTCTTAGTTGTGTAAGCCAAAAGAACTCTCATACAAAGAAATAGAAGAACCCTATATATGGGTCTTAAACCAAACTCAACTAACTAAGGTGGCATACTAACTGAGCCACGAACTAGAGTAGATAAGGATAGCTGTCATGTAGCTATTATTCATGGGCGGTGTACCAACCGCATCTGCAAACTGACAAGTCGGTGACATAAATACACAACGGTCACCCTGGCGTATCACAAGTGGAGCTCGATATCTCAACACAAAATCCACAAGTCATTCCACAATACCTTGTAGCTTTGGTGGCTTACTCCTAATCTCATAATCAAACTCCTGTAAAGTGATTAACCACTTTGCCAAATGGTCATGGCTCCAACTTGCTCAACAGCAATCTATGTCCCTTTGCCTTTGTGAAAAATATCATCTTCTAATAGAGAATATAATGCTAAAATTTCTTCATTGCAAAGACCATTCCAAGGCACAATTTATCCATGTACGTATAGTTGACTTCATAGATATCCCCAACTTCTTTCTAGGAAAGGCAATTGGATGATACGTATAGTTCACCTCTTCTGGGCACTTTTAGAATTGGTTCTCTTGCTAGTTCCTACTTCACATCCTCAAAGGATACTTGAAGGCTTCATTCCACTCAAAATATATAGTTGAAAAATAGGAGGTTCGTCAATGGCAATGCTCTTTCTGCAAATGTATTGATAAATCTTTGATAATATCCCACTGATGATGACAGAAAGTTGTGCACCTCTTTTGAAGTGCATGGTAGTCTCACAACAACTATAACCTTTATCTTTTTAGGGTCAGTCACAATACCAACTAAACTAACCTCATGGCCTAGTAGAAACCCATAGGGCACTCCAAAGATGCACTTTCTAGGGTTAAGAGCACTAGAGAAATATCTGTAATGCTCAAAACATTTCCTCGAAATAATCAATTGTCCATCCCTTATGGTGGCTGCCCCTATATCATCAATAAAGACTTTTAACTTCTCTAGGGAGATATCACCAAAGGTCTTATGAGCTATTTGTTTCCAAGAATCAAGTTCACATAAGAAGGTAATGGACAGTCAATGGGCCTCACGTCTTGCATGCGGCAATGCTTAAGGACTTTATGAATGTACTCCCTCTGTGAGAGGTAGAGTAGTCCTTGATGCCTATTGCGCTTAATGCACATACTAAGAATGTGAGAGGCTTATCCCAAATCCTTCCTCTCAAAGCTCTTATTTAGTTGAGATTTAAGAGCATCCATCTCATCATGAGCTTTCCCTACTATCATAATATCATCCACATAAAGTACCAGAATAAGTAATGAGCCATCACGGGTTGTCTTATTGTAAAAACACAGATCCATAGCACTCTTGCTGTAGCCCTATGACTGCATAAAGGCATCAAACTTATGATATCACTCCCTAGGTGCCCGCTTCAAGCCATAAAGACTTTTGTTAAACTTGCACACTAGGTGCTCCCTACCAAGTTCTGCAAAGCTCTTAGGCTACTCCATGTAAATCTTATCATGCAAATCCCCATGCAAGAATTCAATCTTGACATCCATCTGATACATGTCCAAGTCAAGCTACATGATGAAGACCAAAACCAAGCATAGGTGGTCATCTTGACCATAGGGAAAAAAGACTTCATCAAAGTCAATTCCAGGCTCCTATTTAAAACCCTTAGTAATAAGTCTTACCTTATAAGCCAGTTTGGGGTGTCTAGGGATACTTTTCAACTTGTACACCCATTTTCATGGTAGTGTCTTCTTGCTAGCAGGAAAGGAAACCAAATCCCAAGTCATATTCTTATGTAAGGAGTCTATCTCAAACAGCATTGCCCTCTCTCAGGAGTGACTATCACCCCTGTGCATAGCCTCATCATAGGTGAGAGGCTCTCCTACATCTGTAACTAAGACATAATGCATTGAGGGCTCAAATCGATTAGGTGGATGTCTAGCTCTAGTAGATTGTCTCATTGTAGGCTCTGATGCATGTCTAGTATCATGTCCAATACCCTAGCCATGTGTACCAGCTACTGTTACAGGCTGTCCAATTGGCTATGCAAGAGCACGTGGCTCCTCTTGAAATATAACCCTACATATCTCTACCACCTTCTCAAGTTGCCTACACATCTTGTCTTCATAGCAGACTAAATTATGGCTGTGGATGACTTTCTATGCCTGCAGATCCTAAAGGCAGTAACCCATCTCACCTGCATCTCCATAGCCAAGGAAAATGCATTTGACACTCTTAGGATCCAACTTACTATGCTTGTCCTTGGGCACATGGTAGAATTCCTCACATCCAAAGACATGTACATAGATGAGCATAAGATAGAGGTTTCCAGACCATATCTCCTCTGCAATCTAGAAATCCAAACCACTGGAAGGTGATCTATTTATGATATGCACAGTTGTATTGACTGCCTCAACCCAAAAGCTATGTGGTAGACTTGCATGGCTAAGCATACTGTGTACACACTCATGGATGGTTCTATTCATCCACTCAGTCAAACCATTCTAGGGTGGGGTATAGGGGGCGGTCAACTTACGCTTGATACCCCTCTCGTCACATAGCTACTCAAAGGCATAAAACACATATTCTCCCCCATCGTCAGCCCTAAGGCATTTCAGTCTACTATGCCCAATCTGGTTCTCAACCAATGCAAGCCATCTCTGAAACACAGCCAAGACACTAATGGGATAAGCCCAAACTTTACGCAAAATTTTGTCAATAAACATCACAAAATACTTTACACTAGCCATAGAGAGGGCATGGAGCCATAGACATCTAAATGTACTCATGCCAAGGGCTCACCTATGCATGTCCAACTAGACTTCTTATGTGTATTCCTAGTCTATCTGCCATAAAGACAATGCTCATATGAATCAAAACATGAATAGTCAAGGAGTAGTGTCGGAGGGTTTTTAGTCAAAAGGTCGAATCCATCAGGGATCAAAGATAGAAGGAAGTAGAGATAAGAGATGGAAGAGAAGAAAAAGAATAGACAAGATGTAAACACGAAAAGACAAAGCACAATGAATTGAATCAATATGTATTAACAAAACTTGAAATCCTTTATCTAGCACTATTAGAAGCAATCTCCAGGCATTAGATCTCCTAGAGCTCCTTTGTAGACCAAAAATGTGCATAAAAATATAGCTTTCTCTCTACTGCTCGAAACCCAAATCTGATGGCTCCGTTGGCTTCAGAAGGGGGTAAAACCACAGGACACCTATTCCAGAATCTCCCAGCTCACTCCTTCTTCTTCTTCTAGTTCAAAGTGCAATTTTCAGCCTATCAACAATGATCTCGATGCACACAATTTCACCAATCTTTTTTTAAAATGAAAAATCCCATAAGTGGCTTTAAAAGACCCTTGGTTTTTTTTCATTCCATCCTAATCTAGAAGCTTTTCTAACATCTTTGGATTTTTGCAATAAATCATCTAAAAAATAGGATAAATTTTTCAAAAATCTAGTATTTTTGGACCATTCATGCCACTCACACTAGTACTAATGAATCACATCACATTGACTCTCTTGATCAATAAAAAAGTCGGATGATGATGCACTCTAGAGTTTTTCACACCGTGTCCGTGTAGTGGCATGATATCCACCCCCTCTGAATCTGCACATCCTCCGGTATGTGCCAAATCCTAGTTGTCATGAGATTCTGAGTCCTCCTCATCCTCTATAAACATATCCTTTTCTTCTTCATCTTCCATATCTTCTTGACTTCCCCCTATATCATGGCCACTATTTTTTTCCAATTTTGGCAACTCATAGGCATTAAATTCCCGGCTCTTGAATAATTTGATTATTTTCCCAGCTATCAAAGTTTTATGGCTATCCCATCCAGCTCATTTAATGCATAAGTAGCATTATCAAATACATGTCTTACCACATAGGGTCCAAACCATCTTTTGGAAACTTTACGCATGGCACTATGCTGATTGTCTAAACTGCTATCATAAACCAATACCCAATCCCCATCTTCTATGGTTCTTGGCCTCAATCTATGTCTTTTTTCAAACCGTTTCTTGTTCTGTATCCTTGCTGCCCTTAACTTTGCAATTGCTTCCTCTATGTCTTTGGACTTTCTTTCCAACTATCTAATGCGTACGCCCAACAACTCCTCTTAATTCAATTCCTCTTTCCAAGGTATCACACTCCATGTGACTGTCATCTCTTCTATCGGCATGATAGTTTTTTGACCATACATCAATTCTGCAGGCATACATCCTGTAACAGCACTATGAGTTGTTCTGTTAGTCGACAAGGCATAAGGGAGCAATCGTGGCCACTCTTTTACCTTCTCTCCACATGCTTTTGCCAATGCCTTCACAATAGGTGGATGACCTCTTTCACTTTTTCCATTTCCTTTAGGGTTAAAGGCTGAAGTTAAAGCAAGATTTATCCCCAATCGTGCAAAGAAATCATGAGCTTCATCTACATCTAGCTCACCCCTATCTACTGTAATTTTGCCCATATAGCCATACCTACAAAATATCTCTTCTAAGAGAAAAGTACACACATCATTTGTTGTCTTAGTACGTAGAGCTCTCCCTTCCACTTGATTAGTCAAGTCTTCACGGGCAAGCACAAGATACCTCATTTGACAAAGACCTATAGGCATCATGACTAAATCCACTACCCACTTAAAATGAAGAGACAATGGATATATGGGCTGCAATCCATCCCGATGTCTCATAGATGAATACATTCGACATGTCTACATGTTTCCACAAAGTGAACAACATCCTTATACATGTTAGAAGATAGGCATATGAACCCACTGTAAGCAAGGGTGCATGAGAGTAGATGGATGTGAATAGCCTTAGGGGCAGGGGAGACCCTAACCCTAGCTTGGCAGAGGCTATATAAACAGCCTATGGGTCACTATCAAGTGTGGGAGAGTGTACCCAAGTTGTACTTACAAGCAACTTAGTAAACAAGATATTGTTCTTGTACTTTGAGCTCTCCCATTCCTCTTGTGCACACATTTCAATGTTTGCAACTCTGCTTTCTCTCATGGTTTCAGAGCCTTCTTTGATCCCCTTAGCTTCCTCAAATATCAGCTCCACTAAGTGCACAAGACAATCTCCATCTCTCTCATTTTGGACCTTCAAACTCCATAGCCAACTAGACCCTCAAACTTGGAGGAGCTGGTGTGGGCAATAGAAGGGGTTTTAGTCTGTGGTTTCTTCTGGAGATCTTCTCCTAAGCACTGGACAAATCAATGCACATTAATCCCTGACATTGGATGTCGTGGTGAGCAGCATTATCAAGAAATGCAGAAGGGCGCAGTTCTGGACAGGCGGCCAATTCGTACTGAAGCTTGGTGTCAAAGGATCTTCTATTCATGGCATAAAGCATGGAGTTCTTATGTTTGCAGAAGAACTTTATTAGGATCCACATAAGAAATTTTCATACATAATTCATTCATTTGTCTTAGATGCCATTTAATCTCATAAGTTCCTTTGTAACTTGGCATGCAATTTTCAGCTTGTATCATGTAAATTGACAAAAATTAAGTCTAAGAGGACCTTCAACTTGATCAACAGGTGGTAATTGATAATTTATAGGTTATGTCACATTGGTTCATGAGGTGTATTCCTTGGAAGTCAAGAAGAGTGCCCAAAGTCCATTTGGTTTGTATGGGACATGAAGTAATGGTTATAAGAGACTTGTGTGACTAGTAAGTGACCTATATGGTCCACTTTTTGTGTGGAAGGAGAAGAGTTAAGCCCACAATTTTCAACGCACTTGAAGGGAATATTCATGGCTACAATGGCTGAAGCATTTCCAAGCACACAAAGGTGAATATCAACATGCAACTCAAGTGCAAAGGCTGGACAGAGATCATGCTCCAACACTTGTCAAGTAAGGGCTCTTTCTTTTCATGCATTGGCTATGAATCAAGCCACAAGTGGCTGTCCCAAACAGGGCAAAATAGGGTTTTCATTTTCAGCTTGCTCTTATGAACATCTTCTTCTATTCTCTTACCATATTCGTGTACCATGGAAGCCCCTTCTTGTGCCCAAGTACTTGAGTGACTTTGGGGCAAGTCAAGAGGTGATTTTTGTCAATGTATGGGCTGAATAGGCTCTCCCAAAAACGGTCATAAATAGGGCAGCCTACTATTCTTGTCTTATAGAAGGGAAATCAAGTGATCTATGTGGTTGCAAGTGTTGGTATTGACCTCTAAACATAAGGGCTTCATTTGAGAGTGATTAGAGAGGCTTATTCTTGAGTTTATGTGCATTTTTGGAGCTTCTTTATGGGCTGGAAATTACTGTTATAAAACAGAGCTGAAGTGAATTAAAAGTTTTGTCAGTGCATTTCAAGAGCTTTTGGTTTATGTCTTGGAAGTAGTGGAATCTACCACTCAAATACTTGTATCTTGGAGTTGTTGTTCATTGGCATTCATGAAATTGTAACCATTTGGGCTTGCATTTGAAATATGTATTTGGATTAAATCTGAGATAAAATCTCTACATGTAATGGTCTATTAACCTCATAGGCATTTGATGTAATCGAGTCAAAGTCTTTGATGCCATTCATGTATGCTAAGTATATGAAAAAGCTTGAGGTCTTCTTCTCCAACTAAATCATCTCTAAAACCCAAGACCTATCAAACCCCATTCTTTTCTCTCTCTTCTTACCTTGAATCTCTCACTCCTCTTTTGCTCCATACCCCGGTGGTAGACCTTCGACCCCAACATGATGACAGTGGTGAACTCGACGTGAAGGTCGACAGTAGAAGAGAAAGCACAATGGGAGAATCATCAAGTTTGGGAGGAGATGCCTTGCAGCAGTTGGTTCTCGTCTGATGCAAGAGAACCAACAACAACAATTGCAATTTTAGCAGCAGATGCAATTGCAGCAACAACGGAGGCAAGATGAAGAGCGGAATGATGTTGCTGCCATTAAAGCTTTGGAAGCAGTTGGGTAGGAGCTCAAGCAATTTAATGGGCAAAATGTGTCCTCTTTTATCTGCCTCTATACTGACAAGATGGTCTTCTTTGGGGTCCCTCATCATGCTTGGAGCCGATACTTTGCCCGTTTGGCCGTGCATGGCCTCCAAGACCGGATTCATGGTCTTTTCTAGAAAAATGTAGGATGGTATGCATTCAAGAAGGCTCTTCGAGAAGAATTCTTTCTTGAAGATTTTGGCCTCATGATAAAGAAAATCTTCACTGAATGGGTTGAAAGGCCCAATAAGGGACTAACTGCCACTACTCTTCACCACGAATTTGAAAGCAAATTTGCTCAGCTAGATCTGATGATTAGCAGAGTATGGAGAGCCAAAAGATTGAATTGTTTTTGAAGGTTGTGGATCATCTTCTTCAAGAGAAGCTAAGTGATCGGCTTGAAGATCCTGACTCTGAGATGGGATTGAAGACTGCTTGGGGTGATGTCACTGAAGCAGTTAATATGATTGCTCGGAGAGAGCGGATGCGCCTAAGGTGGGGTTCTACCTCTCCACCATTTGAGTCCACCATAAAAGAGCCTGTTCCTATATATTGACCTCCTGTTTCTATGGCCGAGCAACCAAGAAATCCTGTTGTTTCACCTCCAAAGAAGGATATCATGGACGAGCTGATCAAGAGCATGTGGGATCTCCATCTTAATCTAACGGAGATTAATTCCAAGGTGAAAAGACTTGATATGAAAGTGGAAGAAAGAGGATGGACAGCTGCCCAAAGACCCATACAAGAAGGCTTCAAAAGATGACGTATCTGGTGTGACAGCCTACATCATGATAAGAGGGAGTGCAATGCATTTCGTGGAGTTGAGGCGCAAAAATTGGTCTTTTGGAAGGATGGTAAAATTCATGCGACTGAAACTAGGCTTCCTCTTGAGCCAAATTTTGGTAACGGTGGCATGAAGAAAAGACTAGAGGATTTGGCAACAAGAACAGCCTATGTAGCTGTTGATGCAGCTACCTATGGGCTGCAAATTGAGCCAACCAATGGGATTGTTAAATAATGCAAAGTTGATGAAAAATCTAAAGTGTGGATGCAGGCCTTAGATCGCATGGAGTGAGGCAAGGCGTCCAAAAATGATTTGATTACTGCCAGTCAATGCATCCGAGGAAGAACCAGATGGAACAAGCTGGTTGATTCATTTTCAGCTTTTGCTCGGTTGGCTGAAATCAATAATCAAGAAGCTATGGTAGAAAAAAAGAGAAGAAGAGAATAACATGTTGCCGGTCCCTCCTCTTTAGGGCCAACTAAACGTGTGACAAGAAGTAAACCGGATCAACAGAAGGCTGCTAAAAATCCACGACCACCGCCAGAGCATGATATGGAAGATGCCCCACAAGCAAAGAAGATGGAAGGAAAGAGAAAATGCAAACATCCCAACTACAAGGTGCAGTCTGACATAGAGACTGCGATGGATCTCAAGCGGATCCTAGAAGAAAGGATTCCTGGAAGCAAAATTGAATTTACATTTGGTGAAATTCTCAGAATTGCAAAACAAGGATTTCATGATGTAATTAAACAAAAAAGACAATATGTTGGTGAAGAAACTGAAGAATATGTGCATGCTTTTTTGCAAGCTCTTCATGTGTATTTGCAGGATGAAGAGAAGCTAAATATTCAAGGGATTCGATTGGAGGTAATCAAAGAATTGATTGCAGCCATAGAAGCCAAAGATGAAGACATCTATGAAGCTGAAATTGAAGAAGCTATTGCAGAGAATGTTATGGTGGGGTCTTCTCAATCCAAAGAGTAGCCCACGCATAAGAAAGAAGCTAGTCTTCACAACATGCAAGAAGAGATTGATACTCATTTTATTCCAAGTAGTCACTACTCCCGTACCCATTGGGCAAGGGTGACTATTGAAACTGTTGTCAAGATTGGAGAAAGAGAGACTCCATGCATTGCCCTTATAGACCATAGTTTGGAGATCAATGTCATGTTAAGAAGTCTCTATGAGAATGGCAGATGGCCCATAGATGTGGACCCGGGATGGCACATGAGAGTAGCCAATAATTCTTCTAGCAATCTCTATGTGGCATGTCCTTATGTACGGGTTACTATTGGTAATGTAAAAGATGAATTTCATTTCTTTGTTCAAGATTCTTGTAGCTATCCTATCATTCTTGGTCAACCTTTTATTTCTGAGTCTCGTTTCGAGACAAAGGCCCTTGATGATGGTTCACATCTTATGCTCGGATAAGAAGTAAGGAGAATGACAAAGCTATCCAATTTCTAACTGTTTGTGTAAATTATCACCAGAATAGAGATTGATTGAGAGATCATCCTGTGCCTCCTAATGCCCGAGAATTTAAGGGTTTTCGGGTTGCACTACTGTAAGTGGAGGCTATGGCACTGCTTCATGTAATAAAAATTTGCCTCCACATGTAAAGGGGGCTATGCCAAAGGCTGATTTGCAGGTATTTACAGCCAATAGTGTGGATTGTTATAAACAGTTTTTAGCCATGAATAGGGCTAAAAGAAAGCATTTATGTCATGTGGAATGGGAGCTGAAGCAAGTTGATGTTTTGGCTGAAAATGAAGAAATTTCAGGACTATTTTATGGGCTGATTTATAATGATACATTGGCTGAAATACATGCAGCTATTCATGCAGAAAATCAGGCTAAAAATCAGTCCATACAGGTTTGCACATTGGATATTTATGACATAATTCAAGAATTTGCTGATCATGAAGCTTTTGGACAGAAGCCAAACAGGGATGAGGCAAGAGTAGAAATGAAGTACAAGATAGTTGACAAGAAGGTCAAGCCGATGGTGACTCCACTACCTCCCGAAAGTGAGGGACTGGCTGAAAGGGCATCCAAATAGCCAAGTCTTTGTGACCCCAAAGATATTGGTCACCAATTTACAGCTGAAAGCTTATGGGAGCGGGAGCTAAAAATTGGTGAAGACTCTTTTCTCTTGCCAAGTGAAAAGCAAGCTTTTATGTAGATATTAAAGAAACATGGAAAAGCTTTTTCATTTCAGCCTCATGAAATTGGTTGTGTGGATCCAAGTGTTGTGGCACCAATGGTGATTTTCACGGTCCCACACATCCCTTAGAATCTTAAACCAATTCCGGTACCAAGGGATCATTTGCCTAAGTTACTGGAGATTTTAAATGAAAAGGTAAAGATGTGAATATTGGAACCATCTTCAGCTCCGTATTCTAACCAATGGTTTATCATGCCAAAGAAGAATGGATCTTTGCGATTCATTCAATATTTATAGCCTGTCAATAAAGTCACTATTAGAAATGTTGGTTCGGGTTCAATTATTGATGAATTTGCTAAGGCTTTTGTAGGTAGAGCAATTTATTCCATGGGTGATTTATATTCGAGCTATGACCAATTTTAACTTGCCTTGGAAAGCCGAGACATTACCAAAATGAAGACGTCTCTTGGTTTAGTCCATATGTGTACTCTACCCCAAGGAGCTACAAATTTAGTGGCTCACATGATGAATGCCATGCATAAAGTATTGAGAGATTATATTCCCCAACTTACTCTTCCTTTCCTTGATGATGTACCGATCAAAGGATGTGAAATTCATGAGAAGAATGAAGAGCTCAATGAGCTTGGATGCCACAAGTTTGTTTTCGATCATATTAATGATTGTGCTCAAATCTTGTCTAAACTAGAAGAAGTCCATCTTACTCTTTCAGGAGCCAAATCTGTTTTTGGAGTTGAAGAAGTTCTTGTGGTTGGGCATATGTGTAGCCCATATGGTCGAAAGCCTTCTCCAATCAAGATTTATGCCATCAGCAAAATGTGGGAAATATGCACAAATGTTTCGGAGGTGAGAAGATTTCTGGGAGCGTGTATTTTCTATCTTATTTGGATCCCACACTTCGCTCATGTTGCTGAAAATCTTTATCAACTGTTAAGAAAAGGCCAAAGGTTTATGTGGGAAAAAGAGCATACTCAAGTTGTTTGAAAATTGAAGAAATTGTTGATTTCAACCCCCACCTTGAAGAGGGCTGATTACTCTAATGGACAACCTATCATACTCACGGTAGACACAAGTCCTATTAGGATAGGATGGGTTGTTGGTCAAGATGATCTTGAGGGCAATATGTATGCAATCTGCTTTGGAGGGAAGGTTCTTAATGAATGTCAAAGAAGGTATGCTCAAATTAAAAGAGAACTTTGGGGAGTTGTAACTACATTGAAGTGTGATTGGGAGTACTTCATGGGTGCACATGTAGTAGTTGAAACACATTGTCTTCCACTCTTGGGCATGATTGCCAACTGTTCCACTCTCGAATAGCTATGCTAAGATGGATAGCCTATATTAAATCCTTAAATCTTGATTTGTAACATATTGCAGGAAGAGATAATCAAATTACTGACATGCTTTCGCATGCCAGATATAAAGATGAAGAAGAGATGATGGATGAGAAGTAACAGAGTCTATATTTGCTGAAAATGATGTTGTAATTGCAGGTTCAAATCATAAAACAGCATGTACAGCTATTTTTAATGATGGTACAACTGTCATAAATGTAGGTACATCAATAATTACAGCAGGTACTGCTACTGTAACAGAATTTACAATAGCAAAGAATGAAGAAACAACTATGGGAATATGGTGGATAGCTGAAAGACAGCACGCTCAATGCTTTGTTTTAGTTTGTTCTCATTTTATGGAAGAATATTATGCCAATGATTGGCTAAAAATTGGCCAATATTTGAGCACTATGATGAAGAAGGAAGATTGGACTAATGAAGAGTTCAAGAGAATCAGGAGAAAGACTTATGGCTTCTTTCTCAAAGACAGCTACCTTTGGAGGCATGTGAAGAAGAAAGGAGGAGCGTCTATTCATGTCTTAGGAGACAAGAAGACTCAAAGACAGGTCATGCAAGAATTTCATGAAAGCCTATTGGCTGGCCATAGAGTATACGGGGCACTTTTGCCAAAATAAAAGAGAAATTTTGGTGGCAAAACATGTATAAAGACATTGAGCATTTTGTTGAGTCTTGTCATGTTTGTCAAATGTACTCTATGGTTAAGCATAAAGATGGGCTTCAGCCTACCTTTTCTTTATCCATTCATTACTGATGGGTTATTGATTTAGTAACCATGCCTACAAGAATTTGGAACATGAGATATCTAGTGCTTTCTAGAGAAGATCTCACAAATTAGGTGGAAGGAAAAGCCTTGACAACAAAGACCACTCAAGCTGTTTGTAGATTTTCACTTGAAGAAGTGTTTTGCAGGTATGGCTGTGTTGCCAAAGTAATTGTTGATAGAGGAGAATTGGATGCTGATGAGGCTTGCCATTTGTTTGCTCAATTGGGAATCAAGCTATCTCTTACATCAGCCTACAATCCTGAAGGTAATGGTAAGAGTGAAAGAGGTCATCAACCGATTCTCAAAGCTTTGGCAAAATCTTGCAAAGGGAGGATGAGAGAATGGCCTAAAATGCTTCCATTTGCATTATGGGCTGATAGAACTACCCATAGTGCAGTGACAGGTTATATGTCGGCTGAACTAATGTATGGGTAGCCACCTATTATGCCTATTGAGGAGTCTATTATCACATGGAGTATCTTGCCTTGGGATGAAGGCATAAATAGAGAAGAGCTGTTGATTTTGCGCATAAGGCAGCTTGAAAGAAGGGCAGAGGATGTCAAGACAGCCATTGAAAGGTTGAAGGCAGCAAGATTGAAGAATAAAAAGAGGTTTGACAAATGTCATTGACCCTGTCCAAGAGCTATCCAAGAGAATGATTGGGTACTTGTCTATGACAGCAGCCTGGACAATCAATATAGTACTCATAGGAAGCTAGCCAAGCGATGGTTTGGACCATATGTGGTGAAGATAGTACATAATAATGCTACTTACACTTTGGCTGAAATGGATGGGACCATGATCAAGATACCAATAGCTGGCAAATGTATCAAGCTCTTCAAATGAAGAGAGTCTTCTACTTATGAGCTTGATGACTTGGAAGTGAGCCACCTACTTGAAGACAAGGAAGAAGAAGAAGACTTAGAGGATGAAGATGAAGATATGTCAGAAGGAGAGCCTCCGTAACCTGCAAATTCATGAAATGGCGCATGCTGGAGGATGTGCAGGTTAGGAGGGGGTGAATGTCAAAGGATCTTCTGTTCATGGCATAAAACATGGAGTTCTTATGTTTGCAGAAGAACTTCATTAGGATCCACCACTCAAATACTTATGGGGGTGAATTAAAAGCTTTGTCAGTGCATTTCAAGAGCTTTTGGTTTATGTCTTGGAAGTAGTGGAATCTACCACTCAAATACTTGTATCTTGGAGTTGTTGTTCATTGGCATTCATGAAATTGTAACCGATTGGGCTTGCATTTGAAATATGTATTTGCATTAAATCTAAGATAAAATCTCTACATGTAATGGTCTATTAACCTCATAGGCATTTGACGTAATCGAGTCAAAGTCTTTGATACCATTCATGTATGCTAAGTATATGAAAAAGCTTGAGGTCTTCTTCTCCAACTGAATCATCTCTAAAACCCAAAACCTATCAAACCCCATTCTTTTCTCTCTCTTCTTACCTTGAATCTCTCACTCCTCTTTTGCTCCATACCCTGGTGGTAGACCTTCGACCCCAACACGACGATAGTGGGCTATGGGAGATGCATTGAAGGTGGCCACCATAGGGATTTTGTAGCCCCCTTAGTGGGCCAAACTACTCCTAAGAGGGCTCTAGAAAATTTTACCTCTATTGGTTGCTACAAGTCAAACCCTAACTAAGTCTGGCAGCCATAGCCAGGAGCTTCAAGCTTCATCCATCTTCAATTTTTTTTCAATGTTTGGCCATCAACAATGATTTTAATCACCGATTTAATTCTTCTAGAGTGAGTTATGAACTTGGAACTTCATTTTAGTGGTTCCTCTACTCAAAGGGTCATCATCAAGCTCATTAAGAGTGACATTTACCATCTCTAGCAACATGAGCTATAGATGAGTGCTTGTAAGTAGAAACTAAGGCACATTGCTTAATCATCATTGCTGCTAATACTTACAAAATCTAAATGTTTTTCATCAGGTAAATAAAACAACTAAGTACCTTGCTTCAAGTTGTAAGGCTAGGTGTACAACTATAAACACATAGACCATCATACACTAGAAGTGTATTGCATATCTTGAGTGATTTCTTCTTAAGTATATTGGTCAATCAAATTAGAGGGATGAGTGTCATTGTACTCTCAGAATCATCAGCAACAAGCATTGAAATCATAGACTGTCCTTGTCCAACACAAGGGTCATCCACTGAGCCATACCACAAGGAGGTGCCCGAAGTCCATTCTAGGTTCAAATCATTGAAGCCTAAAAAGACCATTAGACCTCGGAAGAAGATTGCTTGTAAGAAAGGACCACCAAAGTCATATTTTGAATTATTACATATGTATGATTTTTAGCCTTTCTCCTCATTATAACTTTGAATTGCTTCCGCATTTAGTGGTAAACTTGTAAGGGACTAGACACTGCCCTTGTTCTAGCAAGTGGTAAGACTTTCCCAATGGCCACAACATATGCTAATGTCTATCTGCAAATTTGAAAATTTGATGGCAAATATTTCCACCCATAGTAGGTACTTATCAAGTACAAGATGATGGATAGAGGGTATTGGCCTCTCATTCAAGGCACTAGAGCTATAAACTTTGCAAATATAGTTGATATAGAGGATGACCAACATGCTCAAGTAATCATTATGTTACACTTAGATGATTCATTGATTCATCATGTTGATCAACTAAATACTGCTAAAGAAAAATGGAATGAGCTTGAAAAGCTCTATGGAGCCACTAGTAAAAATACTAAAATCTTCCTTAAAATTGAATTCTTTAGCTTGGAATATCAATCAGGATAAGACTTGGGAAAATTCATCTCTCACATGAAGGGACTTATGGCATAGCTTGCCTTAGTACAAGCTCCAATACATGAAGAAGATGCTATTGCTATTATCTTAAAATCTGTAAAACATGTGTTTCCTACTCTTGTACTTACCAACATTCCAGATCCTACATTAGCAAGTACCATCCAATCCTATTTGGATGAAGAAAAGAGGAACCGCAAAGAAGGTAGCAACAGTCAGGCATCTTCAACTTCCTGTGATCAAGTATTGGTACATACAGTTCTCACCATATGTTCTTTTTGTAAGAAAAAAGGACATCTTGTAAACAACTATTGAAAGAAGTATCCTGAGAAAATGAAATGTAACAAATGCAAAAAGACAAGGCATATCACTAGTAAATGCCCCAACACTCCTGATGTACCCAAAGAATTGGTGGCTAATTATGCCTCCAATTCATTTGAATATCGACTTTTTTGAGTCTTTAAACCATCTACCTTAAAACACTCTTATAGCTTGATTTATAAAGGCACCCCGGTTGTTTAAAGGGGGGGACATCTTACATGCCTTGTAATCCAATACCACCCTAGCATTGGGGGGGTGTTGAGATGACAAGCTCAACACATGCGGATATTAATGATGGAACGCCTGGTTAGATGGGTCCACACGTCTACACTTAGCATGTCGATGGTCATTATGACTCTCACATGGCCACTGACTCATTACTTATTATATCTAGGTTGTTACACCTATTTACAGCTGGCATAGTTATAGCACCAGTCGACTAGTGTAGTCGGTTATGCATTGTTTGACTTAGTAAGCCACTTTCCTTTATGTTGTATCTTATCTATACTTTGTGTACATTGTAAAGAGCGTGGAAGAAGAAGAAGAAACCTGCAAGAAAACGTTTTGGCATCCATCTCTCTTCTTGTCTCTTGAGTGAGCTTCTCCTTGTGCATTCTGTGTGTGTTCAGCGCTGCATCTTGAGCAAGTCCCCCCACCATGCAATTCTTGACATGGTATCAGAGCCGCACTACTAAGAGAGGCTGATTTCAAAGGCTGAAGTGAAGGAGAAGACGCAAGGTTCGAGCAAGCAAGCCACGGGTAAGAAGCTCTCCCATTCTTTCACTCTTTCTCTTGGATAGTGCCTGTGGAGGCACCAGAAGCAGGGCAGAGAAAAAATCTCAGTTTGCAATGAGATTTGGTGTGCACGAAGAGCACTGTGTATTTTGCAGATAGGCCCTTTAGCACTTTTTCGTTGCTATTTTGGCCATCCGAGGTCATTTCAGGCCCCGTTTTAGAGCCGCAAGGTTGCGGACAGTAGTTCAAGATACCCTGCAATTTTAGCTGTGTCTGCCGTATACAGGTGCACAAGTTACAGATTTTAGATCTGTAAGTTCAAAGGTGTTTACCAGCAAATAAAAACAAGGTTTATCTGCAAACTGGTTGTAGATTGCATGTATTGTTGAGTAGACATTGAAAAAGTTGTCTGATGTATTGCTGTGCACTTACAGGTCGAGGGTTGCAGAAGATTTTCTTGTTGTTTGATATTAGTTTTGTGATAATGGTAGAGAATAGTGGAAACCCCATCATTGAGAAGCTCGACAAGAACAACTACCCTTCATGAAAGTTCTGTGTCACGAACTTCCTTATTGCAAAAGGCCTCTACGAGTTTGTGTTAGGTGAAGAAAAGGAGCCGGAGGTGAGTGATCCTCCAACTGTAGAAGAGACAAAGGCACGGAAGGAATGGAACGCAAAAGACAAAAAGGTCATGTATTGGCTGTCTGCAGTAATTGACAATAATATGCTGGGACATATCAAAAATGCAGAGAATTCATATGCAGCTTGGACCATACTTGAAAGTATGTTTTTCGTAAATGCAAAGGCACAAAAGATTCAACTCAAGCAAGAGTTGAATACATTGAAGAAAGGGAAGATGTCTATTAATGAGTATGCACTGAAGGTAAGGAGCATTGCAGATGCCTTGGCAGCGATTGATGCAATGCCCGATGATGATGATTTGGTGTCATCTACATTGGGTGGACTTAACAATGAAAAGGCTTGGAAGTCTTTTGTAACTTTTGTATATATCAGAAAGCCATTTCTAGATTTCGATGAGTTGGTCTCCCTTATGATCACTAAAGAGATCAACATGCAGAGTGAGACATCTGAAAGAAGTAGTGAACAGGTCCAAGCTTTCTACTCCACTTCAGGAAGGGGACGTGGCAGGTTCTCTTCAAGAGGCCATGGTATAGGATGTGGTAGTGACAACCAACAAAATAGATTGAATCAGCAATTTGGCGATATGTAGGTTTCAGGAGATCGTGGTAACTTTAGAGGCAGGGGGAGTTTTTGAAGAAGAGGTGGATGGCAAAACAGATATTCTAACAACTCTGGTATTGTGTGTCACTACTGTGGCAAAACAGGTCATATTGCAACCCAATGCTATGCTAAGAAAGATGATATTCGCAATGATAAGTTGCAGCAAGGAAACTATGCATCGTCTTCACGACAGAATGAAGACAAAAATGAACGTCTGTTTGCTATGCAGCATATGCTGAATGCTGCTACAGGAAAGGGAACACATGATGATGTTTGGTATGTTGATTCAGGTGCATCCAATCATATGATTAGCCATGCAGAATGGTTTGGAGAGATGCAAGATTTGCAAAATACAGGTTATGTGCAGACGAGTGATGATTCATGCCACCCAATTTCACACATTGGAAAAGTTCCCTTGTCCTTGCATGATGGTAAGACAAAGAGTCTTTCAGTTGTATTACATGTGCCATCTATTACAAAGAACTTGGTGTTAGTCGGTCAGATGGTAGAGCAAGGGCTGTAAGTCAGATTTAATGCAAAGGGCTACTTTGTAGAAGACTTTAATGACAAGTGCAAGTTAGTTGCAAAGGGAAGTAGAGTTGGACGCATGTTTACTCTGGATGCTGGAATTCCTACTATGAATGCTGCTATGTATGCTAAAGGAAAAGGTGTTGCAGATATTGAAATTTGGCACAAACGCATTCGACATGCAAATGTACAAAGGCTGAAATTAATGCAATCCAAATGGTTGCCTACATTTAGAGTTGCAGAATTTCATAAGGTATGCAAAGCATGTTAGTTTGGTAAGTAGGCAAGACAATCCTTTTCACATGACAGAGATGTAAGTAGAAATATCCTTGATGTTGTGCATATAGAAATTTGGGGGCCTACACAAAATATATCTCTTGGAGGCAGTTCATACTTTGTCACATTCATTGATGATTGTTCTAGAAAGCTGTGGGTATATTTTATGAAGGAAAAGAGTGAAGCATTTGAGCACTTTAGAACTTTCAAGGCTGCAGTTGAAAGAGAATCAGGCTTGAAACTAAAGTGCTTGAGGTCAGATGGAGGGGGAAGAGTACCTCTCGAATGAGTTCAATGATTTTCTGAGGTCTCATGGGATAAAGAGATAGTTCACATGCAAGTATACCCCACAGCAAAATGGGGTTGCAGAAAGGAAAAACAGGCATATTGCAAAAGTTGCATGCACCTTGATGGCTAAAAAGAATATGCCTAAGCATTTTTTGTCTGAGGTTGTTCATACTGCTATTTATATTATGAACAGAACTCCCACAGCTGCAGTTCATGGGATGACTCCTAAAGAATGCTTTACTGGCAAGAAGCCTGATGTATTGCACTTGAAGGTATTTGGCTGCATTTCATATGTTCATATGCTAGATGAGCTACGGAAGAAGCTTGATCCAAAGGCAAAAAAATGTGTCTTTATTGGATACTCTTTAGAGTAGAAAGGGTATCGATCTTATAACCCTATCACATGTAAGTTCAAAGTGAGTAGGAATGTCATCTTTGATGAAATGAGCAGTTGGTATGCATCTATTGGTGATGCATTGGATGATGATGATGATCATGACACTCATGTGCAGGCTGAAAAGCAAGAATCACAGACTCTTAGTGGACCAGAGACATCATCTAGTAGTCCCTGGTCTGGGAGACTAAGGAGAAGCTCTACATCTTTAGGTGCATTTAGTAGCACTACAAGTAAAGACAAAGGAAAGAATAAAGTGTCAGATGGCATTGATGCAGTTCTTGATGGAGACTCCAGTGGCTCAAAGAACTTGGATAATGAGCTTGGCATTCCTTTTGTCAGGACACCAAGTGTACAGAGAGCTCATAGTAATGTAAAGGCTCCATTGAGTGATCCGGTGGTACGTAGATCTAGCAGGGTCAGATACCCTATTAAAAGATTTGGTTTTGAAGGTTATGGAGCTCACCATTATGCTTATATGGTGAAACTAGTTGAGGATGTTGAGCCCACTTGTTTTGAGAATGTTGTTGGTCATACTCATTGGGATGCAACAATGGAGGAGGAGATGGCTGCAAAAGAGGCCAATAAGACTTGGGATCTAGTATCATTGCCGAAGGGAAAGAAAGCTATTGGATGTAAGTGTGTTTATAAGATTAGGCACAATGCATATGGTTCTATTAGTAGGTACAAAGTTAGGCTGGTTGCAAAAGGCTATGCCTAGACATATGGCATAGATTATGATGAAATCTTCAGTCCAGTTGCTAGGATGGCAACTGTCAGATGTGTGATTGCTTTGGCAGCAGCCAAAGGTTGGAGGTTGCAGCAAATGGATGTGAAGAATGCCTTCTTGCATGGTGATTTGCAGGAAGAAGTGTATATGGATCACCCAGTAGGTTATGAAGATTTAGAGCATCCCACGTATGTGTGCAGGTTGAAGAAGGTGCTCTATGGGCTCAAGCAAGCACCTAGAGCATGGTCTGACAAGATCAGAGAGTATCTTGTCAATATTGGCTTTTATGTTTCTGATGCTGATCACTCACTTTATGTGAGAAAGGGAGATGCAGGTTTGGTCATCATAGTCATCTATGTGGATGACTTGATTATTACAAGTGATAGTGATAGTGGGATTGCTGAAGTCAAGGACTTTTTGAAGAAGAAGTTTGAGATGAAGGATTTAGGTGAGCTAAGGTACCTCCTTGGCATTGAGGTGATCAGATGTGATGATGGTATATGGCTGTCCCAAAGACAGCATGGCTTGGATATGTTATCCAAGTATGGTATGACAGCATGCAAACCACTTTCAGTCCCGTTGGAGTAGAATGTAAAGTTGAGTGCTGATGTTGGGGATGAGATAGAAGACCCTACTATGTTCAGGAGGATAGTGGGGAGTTTGATCTACATGACCATTACAAGGCCAGACTTGAGCTATGCTGTTGATCTTATGAGTCAATTTATACAAGTACCTAGAAAGCCATATTTGGATGCAGTCAAACACATATTGCGATATGTGAGAGCGGAGTTTTGATGCCAAGAACTGCTTAACAATAGCTAAAAAATACGAATATCAAGGGAAAAATATTCAACATCGAAGGCGGCGGCTCCAGCTAGGATGATTTTAAGCGTCAAAGTGCTTTAAAGGCGCCCGAGAGACACTTGTTGATTTTTGATAATTTTTCAGACTGTTGTGCGGGTTGTCAAGAGTTGCTAGCCAATGCGGGATGTCAAGCCGGACGCGCAAAAATTTACAACACTCGATTTGGACATCGAACGGGGAAATGGCCAAGGAAATGGTCAAGATGCGAAGGGGTGGACATTAGAGAGGCCAAGTGGGTGGTGACCTTTGGGAGCCCCCAAAATTTTAATATAGCATGGAATTGTTAGGCAAAAACGTGGAGAGAGAATCGTGGAGATGGTGCCATCTGCCTGCGCCAAAATTTGCACTTCCCATGTTGATGATCAATATTCAACCTGCAAACAACCCCCCCCCCCCAATGATTATGGGGCTTGATTCCCCCCTAGATGCTGACTCTATCACCGTGCTTCGCCCGTCAAATGGTGGCCTCAATGGAGATCTCTGATTTCAGTCTTTCTCTCTCCTCCCTCTCTCTCCCTTAAGGGACTGTTCTTGTGTGGAAGAAGACAATGAGGAATGATGGAGGAAAGCTTGTCTGGATGAGACCGGATTGCTTCCGGATGGATGAAGACATGAAGACTGCTGTTCTTGAAGATGATGAGAATTAAATGCATACTGGAAATCAATCCCGTAATCAAGACCAAGAAATCGAGACCTGAAAATAAGCGGTAATGCTATTTTTATGAAGAAAAATGATCTTTTTATGCTATTTGCTTTATGAAATCTCGTTCATGTGGGATGAAAGTTCATTATGATATTTTTTGCCATGAGTTTGATCAATTTATGCTCTAAAAATCAGAAAATATAAGGCTACATGGCCGAAATTAGTGTTAAAATACCTAAAAACACGCGTTTTAAGGGTAAATTTGGGTTTTTTGCTATATAAATGAGAAATATGATATGTCACACCAACTAAATTTGAGTTTTTGATGTTAATGAACCTAAGGGCCACAACCCACAATCAATTCTCATTTTTAGTCATTATTTATTAAAGAAAAATAGATAAAAATGCCTAAAAATGTGAAAAATTAGTTTAAAATTAGGAAAAAATAGAAAATGGGCTGAGAAAAATTAGGAAAATTTATATCTATGTTTGTAAAATGTATAACGATAGCAAAGCACAAGATTGGCCTCGGTTTATCCCCGTTTCTATGTTTTGTGCGTATTTAGCGGTTTTTTAAAAGGGAAACGGTTTGAATAAAGAGGATGGTAGCATGAGCATATGGCTCGGTGCCTCCTCTCAACACAGCACGCGTTAGTGAAATTCATGGAAAGAATGCTTTATGCACCATGCACGATGCTGATTTTTCTTTTGTCTGAGCACATAGCCATACACGATTTACATTAAGCATAATAATTAAAAGGTATCAGAAAAACCTCCTGGATGCATGGCACCTATCTTCCTTAGGTTGTGACCAACAATGAGCGTGAGAGGACGTCCCAAGTTGTAGGTTAGTTGTTGGGTCCTAAAGGGAAATTGTTGTGAGAAATGGTACATCCTGGAACGTAAAATATTGGTACCTTGAGAGGAGTTTGTGCTCGTTTGTGTTATATGTTTAGCAGCGCATCAAAGGGCCAATCCCTGAGATGTAGGAGAGCTGCAGTGGGGCTCCGACTATTAGTCGGTGGAGTGCCTCCAATGTGTGTGTGACGAGACGTTATGCCTATGTACTTTGGGTTCTCCCTCTGAGGAGTTTAAGGGAGACGTTGGACTATAAACTATAAACACAGGAATTAAGCTTTAGGGCAGTTTTTCCTTCAGCCTTAGATTGATGTTCCTAGTCCGCAAGGCTGTGAGGGTGTTTGTGTGTCATGAGCATGAGGTCTGGCTAGTGCAATAGCCAGTGAAAGCCCATTTTAGGTCCCATTAGAGGTGCGTCTTCTGGGAGCCACTTATAAGTGGTGGTTTTCGGATCTAGGGTTTCTAGGGACCAAAAGGAAGTTGGTTTATGTCCTCTAACAAGGACCGTCAAGCCAAAATCCAGAAAGCAGAACGTGCTGAGAGGGCTAGGCGGTGGTTAGAGATCGTAAACCGTTATTCGCCTCAAAGGAGTAGCCTAGTATGTATAAGAAGCAGTGGTCTTAGTCACCCAATTGCTCTCCATTTTCCGTTAGGTGCAGGAGGAAGCGTAAGTTCTTCCTCTCCTCCACCAAGTCTACCCACTTCAAGTGGGGGTGTGAATCCGTCAGTTCAAGCTCCTATTGCTAATCTGATTGTCACCATGGCACGGCCTATTGCAATTCCTGCAGGGACGCCAGATTTACCAGCCTTAGGAGTTTCCTTGCCCATTTTTAATGGGTTAGCGGAAGAGGATGCAAAATTTCGCATTTGTGAATTTCAGAGATTGATGTTCAATTATCTCATTCAAGACGAGGGACATCTTATGATGTTCTTCAATATGACGTTAAAAGGAAGGGCTGCGGTATGGTATCACATCATAGAGTCTGGAACCATAACCACCATTGATCAATTCTATGCAGCTTTCCAGGCGGAATATGCCCCTGAAAGAGGTGGCCAATATTGGTTACGGGTCTTGAATGTAATGCGCCAAGATCCTCATGAGAATGTGAAAGCATATGCCAAGAAGTTGAAGTATTCTGTAAGTTGTAAACTTACATTCCCATTCTGTCAGCTGTCCAATTGCAATACTTTTTGCATGGGTTGGATTTTAATATCCAAGTACAATTGAGCAGTGTGGCCTTAGCAGACATAGACACTGCTATTACGTGGGCAGAGGAAGTAGAAGCACGATTACAAACGGCTTACTCCTCTCAAATGAATGTTAATGGGGGTTTAGTATCTAGCGGCAATCCATCATTGACAAATGGAAGTCAAGGGATGCCTATGACTAACCCTAATGGGAGAGGGAGTGTGGTTTTGAATGTACCTTTACTACCGGCTCCTCCCAGTGTGACTATGCCTATGGCAAGTCGGTTGGCTCCACCAAATGTTGGAGGCCAAGTCTCAAATTCTAATTTGTTCTTGTGGGTCAACAACCAATGCCAAATCAAATTGTTAGGCCAATGGAATGACGAGTTGATGATCAAGGCTACGAGTCGAGTGCATCTAATGTCCTTGGTGAAGTTAAGGACATGATGAAGCATTATACCGATGTGATTTCTGAACAATATCGACAAATAGCTGTCGACATTAATTTCTTGAAGAAGCAACAAAATCTGATAGGAAGTCGACGCCCTGAAGAGGGTGGACCCTCTAGATTCAGTTGTAAATGGTGTGGTGGACAGCACTTCCCCAGAAACTCTCCAAATGTGAAATGTGACATTTGTGGGAAGTCAGGCCATTTAGCTGCTACTTGTTGGAGTAAGATTAGTTCTCTCCAACAAGGGAGTAAACAATCGGGCCCAATGAATCATAGAGCGCAAGGAAATAACTTGCAGCAGAATGATGCATCAAGGCAAATATTGCAGAGGGGAAAAACAACTATAGAAGAGTTGCCACAAGGCAACGGAGTCAGCCTTATTGAGGCTGTACGAGTCAATGATGCTGAAACCTCTAACTTAAGAGCTGTGATAAGAGGCCAAAAGGCTAAAGAGGTTGGCTAAGATAATGCAAAACCGGTTGAGGCAAACCCTAAACAAGGGGATAAGGGGACGCAAGTCCAGAATTCTAGCATAGAAGGGGGACCACTAAAGCCGGTTGACAAGAAAGGAGATCCTAAAAAAGATGAGGAAGTGCCAAGAAATAAGGAAAGAGCTAAGAAAGAAGCACCAAAACCGGTCCAAAGACCAAAAGAGAGGATGGTTTGGCGAGAAAAGAGAGCTTTGGCTACTTATCATGACTTTGATTTAGCAAGTTTTCTTTGTGAAGTCAAACCAGATGTGAACCTCTTGCAATTGATCAAATTATCTCCAGGAGTACGCAAGGAATTTAAGAAGATCCTGCGTATTGGGTATATTGTAGAACCCTTGGGCATAGCATGAGTAGGGGAAGATTGGTTTGACCATGCTGAAAAGAACTGCCCTAGGGTTCCAGCTTATGTGGATGGAATACTAGTGGAACATGCCATTGTAGACACTGGATCCTCTCTCAATATCATGAGTTCAGAGTTGATGGAGAGGTTGGGTCTAGGCATCCAGAAAGATAGCTCCACCCTTCTTAGAATGGCTGATGATAGTCTAAGACAACCAGAAGGTTGCATTACTAAGGTCATGTTACACTTGCAAGTGTAGAATGTTTCTTGGACTTTAGGGTGATCAGATTTGCAGGACGTCCTAGCTATTGAGTTTTGCTAGGTAGGCCTTGGATCTTACGAACAGACTGTCAAGTCGATATACTCGTCGGTCAAGTTGTTCTAGGTAGAGGTGCTAATCGAGTAATAGTCGATGCTTATCCTGAGTCCCCTCAAAGTGAGAGAGCTCCTTTATCTTCTACTGAATTAGAAACAACAGACAATCCATCTGGTAGTGAGACATCATCCAGTGATGAATCTAAAGAGGGTTCCACTACAAAGGATATCTATTAGATAACTCTAAATAAGCCGATAGAGCCGCAAGATAGGATAAGAGATGCGGATGTGATTGAGTTAGACCTTGGCACGCCGAATGATTCACGGCCAATTAAATTAGGTTCCATGCTCAGTTCAGCAGAAAGGGAGGTCTAGCTCATCATAATTCCTCCCAGCCTGGCTGTTCATACTATTCTTATAAAAGAAGGCAGTCGTCCTGTGCGTCAGAAAGTAAGGCGTATGCCTTTTGAATTGAGGGATGGTTTGTTTGAGGAGTTACAGAAGCTAAGAAAAGCTGGTTTAATCTTCCCTGTACAACACACAGAATGGTGTTCACCAGCTATTATCAGGAAGAAGAAAAACAACCAGATCTGTAGACTTTAGAGATTTGAATAAGCAGACAGTTAAGGATTACCCATTGCCGTTTATTGACCAGATTTTGGATCAATTAGCGGGTAGGGAAATATATTGATTCATGGATTGCTTTGCGGGATATAACCAGATGGCAATTGCAGAAGAGGACAAGTTGAAAACAACTTTTATTACTGTCTTTGGTACTTTTGCGTACCATGTAATGGCCTCTGGTTTGTGCAATGCACCGGGATCGTGGCAACGAACAACAGACAAGACCTTTGGTGACATCTCCCCAGATGAGTTGAAAGTATTTATTGATGACATGGGGGCAACCACTGTAAGGGAAAGGATGTTGGTTATTTTAAGAAAGTGCTTTGAGCGTTGCAGACAATTTTGTATCGCTCTTAATCCACGAAAGTGTGTTTTTGGAGTACCTTATGGGCTATTGCTAGGCCATGTGGTTGTCAAGATTGTGGGAGAGAAGGAAGGAGTCTCGCTTGAAGCTTTCTTGCTTGCATAATGGGGGAAGACACACAAGGGTGGAGGCTGAAAACAGTTTTCCTCTTCTTAGTTGTGTAAGCCAAAAGAACTCACATACAAAGAAATAGAAGAACCCTATATATGGGTCTCAAACCAAACTCAACTAACTAAGGTGGCATACTAACTGAGCCACGAACTAGAGTAGATAAGGATAGCTATCATGTAGCTATTATTCATGGGCGGTGTACCAACCGCATCTGCAACTGACAAGTCGGTGACATAAATACACAACGGTCACCCTGGCGTATCACGAGTGGAGCTCGATATCTCAACACTCCCCCTCGAGCTCAATCCCAATTCCTGCACACCAAGCAGGTCTCTGAACTTGCGCAGCTTCTCTGCGCCCAATGCCTTCGTGAATATGTCAGCTACCTGATCCTCTGTGCTGACATAAACTAGATCAATAAGACCTAGTAAAACCCTCTCTCGCACATAGTGATAATGCACCTCAATGTGCTTTGTTCTAGCATGATAGACTGGGTTATTTGCCAAGTGTATACTACTCATGTTGTCACAATAAATGACAACTGGCCCATCTGTAGACTGATGCATATCATAAAGTAGCTTATGCAACCAAGCTACCTCACATGCAGCCATTGCTGCACCCCTGTACTCAGCCTCTGTGCTCGACAAGGCAACTGTAGGCTGTTTCTTGCTGCTCCAAGTGACTGCAGCACTCCCAAAAGAGAACACATATCCACTGGTAGATCGTCTATCAGAAATACTACCAGCCCAATCAGCATCAGTGTATCCATGCAACTGTATCTGAACCCCAGTCTCATAAAATAGTCCATACTGCAATGTGGACTTCACATACCTGAGTATGCGTCTAGCCACATCCAAATGTGGTTTCCTTGGAGCCTGCATAAACTGACTTACCAATCCAACAGCATAGCTCAAATCTGGCCTGGTAATAGTCATATAAATCAAACTTCCTACTATGCGTCTGTACATAGTAGGGTCTTCTAGAAGCTCACCTGCATCTGTGCTCAGCTTCACATTCTGCTCCAAAGGAACTGAAATAGGCTTACAGCCTGTCATCCCATATTTGGACAGCATGTCCAATCCATACTACCTTTGCAAGAGTTGTATCCCACTTGGTGATCTAATTACCTCAATGCCCAAGAAATAACGCAGCTCTCCCAAATCCTTCATCTCAAACTTCTGCTTCAATAGCATTTTCACATGAAGGATATCTTCATCACTGTCACCTGTCATAATCAAATCATCAACATAAATGACAAGTAGCATAATACCTTTCTCTGTTTTTCTCACATAAAGTGAGAAATCTGCCTTGGAAATCTGAAAGCCAATAGTGACAAGATACTGTCCTATCTTGTCAGACCATGCTCTAGGTGCTTGCTTCAAGCCATACAAGGCTTTCTTCAACCTGCAAACAAACTCAGGATGAACAGCATGCACATAACCTGGTGGCTGCTCCATATAGACCTCTTCTTGCAAGTCACCATGCAAGAAGGCATTCTTTACGTCCATCTGATGTAAAGACCATCCCTTTGATGCAGCCATAGCAATGACTGCTCTTACGGTTGCCATCCTTGCAACCGGACTGAATGTTTCTTCATAGTCAATGCCATATGTTTGTGCATACCCCTTGACTACTAATCTTGCCTTGTATCTGTTCACAGAACCATCTGCATTGTGCTTCACCTTATAAACCCACTTACAGCCAATTGCATTCTTACCTTTAGGCAAAGGTACCAATTCCCATGTAGCATTTGCTTCCAAGGCATCCATTTCTTCATCCATGGCTTTCTCCCATTTTTCTTTTCCCATGGCTTGCTCAAAAGATGTGGGTTCTGGTTCCTGTATCACTTTGACCATATATGCATAGTGAATGGCTGTAAATCCATCATATTTCAACCTATCCACAGGATACCTAGCTCTCGTAGACCTGCGCAAAGTAGGTTCACTCCCAGGTGCTCTCAAAACATCCCTGGTCTTCCTTACTCCAGGTGTAACAATAGAAGGAATACCCAACTCATCATCAATGCTCTGTTCTGAGCCACTGGATTCACCATCCACATAAGAGTGACCTGCATTCACATCAAACATGGGCTGATCAACCTTCTCTTTTCCTTTTCGTGATACCTGCATACCACTATCTGCATTGCTTTGAGAAGATTCTCCTGATCTCAATCTGCCTGTCCATGGCGAAGAATGTGAACCACTGCTAGAGGACGCTCCAGGTCCACTAATATTTTGTGACTGCTGTTGTGAATTCTGTGCAACATTACCATTTTGTGCATCTACATCATCAATCACATTTACTGGTTTATACCAGCTACTCATCTCATCAAAAACAACATCTCTGCTCACTGTAAACTTACGAGTAGAAGGGTTATAGCATCTATACCCTTTTTGCTGTAGAGAGTAACCAATAAAGATGCACTTCTCAGCTTTTGGATCCAACTTGGATCTCAGCTCATCTGGCACATGTACATAGGCAATGCAACCAAAAATTTTCAAATGAGAAATATCTGGTTTCCTACCAGTATACCTCTCCTCTGGAGTCATTCCATGTATTGCTGCAGTGGGAGTCCTGTTCATTATGTAGACTGCTGTAGCAACTGCTTCAGCCCAATAAAAATCTGGCAAGTCTTTTTCATTGAGCATGGCACGAGATACCTCTCCAATATGCTTGTTTTTCCTTTCTGCAATTCCATTTTGTTGTGGGGTATAACTGCATGAATATTGCTGCTTTATGCCATGCTCCTGCAAGAACTTTGCAAACTCATTTGAGAGGTACTCTCCCCCTCCATCTGACCTTAGGCATTTTATTTGCAGACCTGTCTCTTTTTCAGCCATAGCTTTAAGGGTTTTGAAATGCCCAAAAACTTCACTTTTCTTTTTCATAAAATACACCCAAACTTTTCTGCTATAGTCATCAATAAAAGTGACAAAATAATGACAGCCTCCAAGAGATGCAGCTTTAGTAGTCCACACATCAGAGTGGATTAATTCCAATGGCTTCTCACTCTCTTGAACATGTCTAGGAAATGGTTTCCTTGCCTGTTTTCCAAACTGACAGGCTTCACATACCTTATGCATTTCTGCAACCTTGAATTTTGGCAATCTTGCAACAATATTTTGGGCCTGCATTGATTTAAGTCGCTGTACATTAACATGACCAATGCGTTTATGCCAGATATCAATATCTGCAACTACACCGGTCCCATGTGCAAACATTGCTGCACTCAATTCAGACATGTCTGCATCCAACGTAAACATTCTGCCCTTCTTCTTTCCTTTTGCTATCAAGCGACCTTTATTTTTCATATCCTCAACAAAGCATCCATGAGGATTAAATCTGACCTGCAAGCCCTGCTCAACCATTTGACCGACAGAAACCAGATTCTTGGTGATATTCGGGACATGAAATACATCGGACAGGTATTTCTTTTTCCCATCCTGCATAGACAAGGGAATCTTTCCAATCTGCACAATAGGATGTGCAGTATCATCACCAGTCTCCACAAATCCTGGTTTTTCCATTTTCCTTGCATCCTCCATCCATTCTGCATGACCTGTCATGTGGTTTGATGCACCTGAGTCAACGTACCATACATCATTGCTTTCTTCTGCACTTGTCACAGAATTGTTCATGTGCTGCACCATAAACAAGTGCTCATTTCTGTCATCACCCTGTCTACTAGAAGATGCATAATTCCCTTGTTGCAGTTTTCCATTCATGATGTCATTCTGCTTTTTATAGCAGTCTTTAGCCATATGACCCATTTTACCACAGTAGTAGCATTCAACATTACTGTTTGCATTTTGGCCTCTTTGCCATCCACCACGACCTCTTTGGCTCCCCCTGCCTCTAGAGTTACCACGTCCTCCTCCATAGGACTGGTTTTCTTGAGTTTGCTGCATATTCTGATTTCTGCCACGGCCTCCAAATCGGCCTCCTCTACCTCTGCCTCTACCTCTTCCAGCATTTGAGTAGAAGACAGCTTCTTTTGAAGTTCCTCCTGAAGAAGATGCACCACCATTTCTCTGCTCCTCAGAAATTAGAAGAGCAATCAACTCCTCAAAATCAGGAAATCTTTCACGGACGGAAATGGATGTCCGGAACTGTGCATAATCCTTTCCTAGACCATTCAAGGTCACAGAAACTAAATCATCATCTTCCACTGGCGACCCAATGGAAGCAAGTGCATCTGCAATCTTCTTCACCTTCATGTGGTAGTCATTGATGCTCATATTTTCTCTTTGCACATTATGCAACTCTTGCTTGAGCTGCATTTTCCTGGCTTGCGTATTTGTGCTATACATCTTTGACAAAGTATCCCATGCCTCCTTTGGCGTACTTGCATCCTGAATATGCACAATCATAGAGTCTGAAATACTGATAGACAGCCAGTACATAACTTTCCTGGCTCTCTCATGCCATGCTTTAAATGCCTGCATTTGCTGTTGATTGGGAACATCAGGAAGAACTGGTTCTTCTTCATTTCCTGCAACAAATTCCCAATATCCTTTTCCCATAAGGAAATTCGTCATTCTAAACTTCCATGCTTGGAAGTTGTTCTTGTCAAGCTTTTCAGTGACAATCTGTGAAAGAGAATCAGATGCCATTACAGAAGACTGCAAAAAATTATGTCACTGCAAAAACCACAGCTTCACCCTCACAAGGGAAAATCTGCAAAACTGGCGAAAGTGGTATATGACCACACAGTCACTTCCTAGTGACGATTTTGCATCAAGAGGCAACAGGGATGATTCTGTAACTCCCAATGTCTCTGCGCACAAGCATACAATGCAATTTTTACAGTAACTATTCACCGACCTGTAGAACAGTGGCTGCACAGCATAAAACAGGGCCTTTTCCTGAGTGCGTGCAGAAAACTTCCGGCTCCAAAACAGGCCCCGAAATGGCCTCAAATCAAAAAAACAGGGTCGCCGAGAGCTAAAGCTCTCGCCCGTAGCATATACTGCCCTCTTGCTTCACCGCGAAGGGCGTCTCAACCTGAGACAATGCACTCCTGCACTTTCCGGCTGTGCTACCTGCAGAGATCTGCTCCCAAAACAGAAAATGAAAGCAACACTGCTCCTCTTACCAGAACACCGCGAGCTTGACTTGCTTTCTTGAGCTCCTTACCACGAACAAGGCTCTGATACCATGTCAAGATTGTGGGAGAGAAGGAAGGAGTCTCGCTTGAAGCTTTCTTGCTTGCACAATGGGGGAAGACACACAAGGGTGGAGGCTGAAAACAGTTTTCCTCTTCTTAGTTGTGTAAGCCAAAAGAACTCACATACAAAGAAATAGAAGAACCCTATATATGGGTCTCAAACCAAACTCAACTAACTAAGGTGGCATACTAACTGAGCCACGAACTAGAGTAGATAAGGATAGCTATCATGTAGCTATTATTCATGGGCGGTGTACCAACCGCATCTGCAACTGACAAGTCGGTGACATAAATACACAACGGTCACCCTGGCGTATCACGAGTGGAGCTCGATATCTCAACAGTGGTCAGTTCAGTAGGGATAGCAACTGACCCTGAAAACATCAAGGTCATAGTTGCTATGAGTCCACCATGCACTTCGAAAGAGGTTCATAGCTTTCTGTCATCGATAGGGTACTATGGGAGGTTTATAAATGCCTTGGCAGAAAGAACGTTGCCATTAACGAACTTATTATCCTTTAGCTGTTCATTTGAGTGGAGCGGCCCTTGTAAGGTAGCTTTCGAGGATGTGAAGCAGGAGCTAGTAAAAGCACCCATTTTAAAAGCACCTAAAAGAGGTGAGGTGTTCTATATATTTTCAGCACAGCCACCATGCATAGTATAAGCTACTGTTTAGCCCAAATCTGGGAGGACAAGTGGTATCATCCGATAGCTTTTGCTAGTCGGAAATTGGGCATTTCAGATATCAATTACACCTACATGGAGAAATTGTGTCTTATGATGGTCTGTGGACTAAGAAATTCAGGCACTACATCCTCTATAAAAATATAGTGTTCTATACAAAGGCAGAAGGGCTTAGATTGCTTATGAACAAGCTACAGCCGCCTGACAGTTTGGCAAAGTGGTTAATCACTTTGTAGGAGTTTGATTATGAGATTAAGAGTAAGACACCGAGGTTATAGGGTATTGTGGAATGTCTTGTGGATTTCAAGGAGCCGAAAGAGACTTTGACTGAAGGAAGTGACATGGAAGAAATGTTTAAATTTGATACAGCTTCTATCCCATCTTGGTATGCTGCCATTACACACTATCTATCAACAGGAGAGACGGGAGCTGGTTTATCAAAAGCTGAAAAGAGAAAAATCAAACAACAGGCTTTGAAGTTTTCCTTGATCATAGGGACACTATATCGGTAGGGCGTTGATGATATCTACCGCTGATGTGTGATGCCTGACGAGGTTCCTTTTACCTCAGAAGAGTGCCATGACTCTGCATGTGGAGGGCACTTCGTCGGACGGTTAATAGCACAGAAAGCTTTAAGAGCCGGATATTGGTGGCCATCCATCTTCCAAGATTCTTTTGAGTATGTTAAGAGATGTGATACCTATCAAAGGCATGACATTAGAGAGAATAGGAAACACCCACTTACGCCCATCATGGCTATCCTTCCATTTGAGAAGTGGGGCATTGACTTTGTGGGTCCTATCACCCCATCGTCTACTACTTAGAAGAGGTACATTATAGTTACCACCCAACCACTGATTATTTCACAAAATGGTTAGAAGCGCGGGCGATGAGGCAAGACAATGCAAAAGAGACTGCAAGTTTCCTTTTAGAGTAGATTATCTACCATTTCGGTCCCCCGAAGGAACTACTGTCGGACCGTGAAACCCATTTTTTGAACAAAGTGATCAAAAGCTTGACAGAAGCTTGGCAAATCAAGCACAATAAAATGACTCCTTATAATCCGCAAGCAAATGGGCAAGTGGAAAGTACTAATAAGCAGCTTGTGGGTATCTTGTCTAAGATAGTCTCTGAGAAGAAACGAGACTGGGACAGGAAGTTGTATGTGGCAGTATGGGCGTACAATACCACATTCAAGCGAGCTACCGGTCATACTCCATTTGAATTGGTCTATGGGGAAGAGTGTGTGTTACCCCTTGAGATCGAGTTGCCAACCATAGGGTTTGCAATTAACCATTCTTTGGGAGATAAGGATTCCCTTTTTGAATGTTTCACAACCATAGCCCACCTGGATGAGCTGAAGTTGCAGAGCTTATTACACCAGGAGGTAGCTAAACGTCGAATGAAGCAGTTGCATGATCTGAGAGCGAAGAAATATACTTTTAAAAAAGGGCAATTAGTCCTCTATTACGATGTGCGTACAGAGGTGTTTCCAAGGAAGCTGGAACCTAAATGGGATGGTCCCTACAAGATTGTGAGGCTCGTGAAAAATAGGTCTATGGCCCTATTACCTGATCTACAGGGAGTAGAGTTTAAAAATAAGGTTAATCTTAATAAGATTAAACCTTATTATTTCTAAGTATGTTAATACAAAAGAAAATGCATTGCAAGTCCATGTTGGGGATGATTTGAGACCTGCAAAAGAGCTTTAAAGCTGGTTGATGGGGCAGTTAATTCCCTATTTGGAGCACCCATATCTGGAGCAGAGATACCATCAGGGGAAACTCATATGGTGGAGGAAAGGATACAAAGTGATTGAGCAAGAAGACGGAACCTTTGTGTGGGAGATCAAAGTCTTTTGCCATCACTGTTTACGACTGTTGATGAGTATCCCTGTTGAGTTCAATGAAAAAGGTAGGATGGAGCCGTCAGTTCATCCTCTCAACATGCTAAACTTTGATTACCATAATTACGAATAGAGGAGTTTGTGATGGCAGGCTCTGTAAACCCATTGTGGACGTACAGATTATATTTTGACGGAGCGTCCAAGGGCCCTAATAAAAAAGGGAGTGTTGGAGAAGTAATCTGAGATCCCCGACGTAGAGTTACGATGAAGTTAGCTGCTTATCTTGGGATAGGATTCATTAACAATATGGCGAAGTATAAAGCCTTGATTATGGGACTGCATATTGCCAAACAAGGTGGTATTTGTCAGTTGTTAGTAAAAGGGGATTCCCAGTTGATCTTGAATCAGTTAGATGGGATGTACACAGTGCGGAATCCCATTCTTTTTATGTATCATCGGACTGCGATGATCCTACTTGATGAGTTTGAGAGAGTGTCTATTCAGCTGATTCCACGTTACTGGAATCAGTTTGCGGATTCATTGGCAAATATTACTTATGAGGAAGACCTCTTCTTCAATTGTGGTCCTAGTTTGGATATTGTGATCAATGATGAAACAGGACCCGGTCACTTGTGGGATATGTTATCAGAGCATGCAATATATGGCAGATGATGGTTGATATGGGTGATGCAAAGAGTAGCCGAGAATAATCTACCATTATTATCCTAGACCCATAGGTTGATTAGACAACATGTTATGCGTACGTCTCTTGCTGTATATACAGGAGGGATGGGTCATAACCTTATGCATTTAGTTTAGGGCTAGGAGCCCTGTGGTTTTCCTCCTTGGAAAGGAGCTTATTATTGTATATCTGTGCTATTCCAGGGAAGGATGTGTAGGTGCTACTCTGTTTTATTTCGTTAGGCCAAGAGGGCCAGTGTTGCGAGGTTTTGAATGTTTTATTTCGTTAGGCCAAGAGGGCCAATTAAGTTTTGTAGTGAAGTGCTTTATTTCATTAGTCCAAGAGGGCCGATTGTCTGTTTAGTGTAGGTACAGTTAATGGTTTCTTATTTTAGTTTTGTGCTAGATAAGTTCGGAAGAAGAGCTTGGAAGGAGCCTTTTTGTTGCGTGGAAGCTTCTCATGGCCCTATCCAGGTGATATCTCTCCTCTACGAGTATTGTGTTTTTATGATCTATGTGTCCGTGTACTTGTAGGGGATTTTCTTTTCTTGGTTGGGGACCGACGTCCAAGGCATGAAGTCCTAGGTTTAGGTTGGGTATGTTTTAGGGAGGCCTGAGTAGTCGTTGCCTCCTGTAAAGACATTGTCAAGCATTGAAAGACATGTTTTAGAAGGGAGTTCTAGTGACCCTATTCTGCTAGCCTGCTAGGCAACCGTTCTAGGAGTTCTTGTTAGTTGTGAGGTAGTTAGAGAAGCCTGCCGGAAGAAAAAGAATGATGATAAAGGAAAAGAAACCCTGAATATCTTGAAAGAAACTAAATATATACAAAGGTGTGTAAAAAGGGGTTCTAACCCCCTATAAAAGTAGAAAAGAAAAGAAAGAAAAATTTATAAGCAGTTGATCATCGCCTTGCGAAGGCCTGATAGGTTCCTGGGGACCGAGACAAGACCTGGGGCCGATACCTTGTCTTCCTAGGGGTGGCATCTTGCTGGAAAAAAAATAAGTAAAACAGGTTGGAGCGAAAATAAAAGTGAGCATTAGAAAAGGATTAAGTGTCGCCTTGGGAGGGCTTGGTAGGTTCTTGGGTACCGAGACACGACCTGAGGCCGATGCCCTGTTCTCCTTGGGTCACTACGCTCAGCTCTCTCCTTTTTACATGCCCAAGTATGTCAATAAAATAAAAACCTTAAAAGAAGCAATGTGCTACAAGAAAATACTTCTTGATCGGGCTATAGGAGTCCTCGCCTAGTAGGAGCTCCTAGTTGTGTCGTCCTTAGTTAGGTAGGTAGTTCAGACCACCACTTAGGGCAACCTCTTTGATGGTTCTTTTTAGTTTGGCCGTATTGGAGCAGTTGGTTATTAGTGACTAGCTTCGGACCTTCTATCAGATTATGCTAGGCCTACTCCTTGTGGATGTCATGCCTTGGTTTTGTTAGGGGGTAGGGTGCGCATTGTGTTGTGGTTTTAGTATATATCTATTGTGTATCAGCTTGATGCTTCCTTTGGTTGTTTTGTGTAGATCTATTGTAGGATTCGACGGGCTGAGTCATCCTATCCCGTGGTCGCCAATGAGAGTGGAGTTTTGATGCCAAGAAGTGCTGAAAAATAGCTAAAAAGTACAAATATCAAGGGAAAAATATTCAACATCGAAGGCGGCGGCTCCAGCTAGGACGATTTTAAGCGTCAAAGTGCTTTAAAGGTGCCCGAGCGACACTTGTTGATTTTTGATAATTTTTTAGACTCTCGTGCGGGTTGTCAAGATTTGCTAGCCAATGCGGGATGTCAAGCCGGACGCGCAGAAATTTACATCACTCGATTTGGACATCGGACGGGGAAATGGCCAAGGAAATGGTCAAGATGCGAAGGGGTGGACACTAGAGAGGCCAAGTGGGTGGTGACCTTTGGGAGCCCCCAAAATTTGAATGTAGCATGGAATTGTTAGGCAAAAACGTGGAGAGAGAATCGTGGAGATGGCGCCATCTACCTGCACCGAAATTTGCGCTTCCCATGTTGATGATCAATCTTCAGCTTGCAAACAAACCCCCCCCCCAATGCTTATGGGGCTTGATTCCCCCCTGGATCCTGACTCTATCACCGTGTTTCACCCGTCAAATGGTGGCCTCAATGGAGATCTCTGATTTCAGTCTTTCTCTCTCCTCCCTCTCTGTCCCTTAAGGGATTGTTCTTGTGTGGAAGAAGACAATGAGGAATGATGGAGGAAAGCTTGTCCGGATGAGACCGGATTGCTTCCGGATGGATGAAGATATGAAGACTGTTGTTCTTGAAGATGTTGAGCATTAAATCCATACTGGAAATCAGTCCCGTAATCAAGACCAAGAAACCGAGACCTAAAAATAAGCGGTAATGCTATTTTTATGAAGAAAAATGATCCTTTTATGCTATTTGCTTTATGAAATCTCGTTCATGTGGGATAAAAGCTCATTATAATATTGTTTTCCATGAGTTTGATCAATTGATACTCTGAAAATCAGAAAATATAAGGGTACATGGCTGGAATTAGTGTTAAAATACCTAAAAACACGCGTTTTAAGGGTAAAATTGGGTTTTTTGCTATATATAAATGAGAAATATGATATGTCACACGAACTAAATTTGAGTTTTTGCTGTTAATGAACCTAAGGGCCATATTCCACAATCAATTCTCATTTTTAGTCATTATTTATTAAAGAAAAATAGAGAAAAATGACTAAAAAAGGAAAAAATGGGTTTAAAATTAGGGAAAAATGGAAAATGGGCTGAGGAAAATTAGGGAAAATTATATATATGTTTGTGCAATGTATAACGATGGCAAAGCATGAGGTTGGCTTCGGTTTTTCCCCGTTTCTATGTTTTGTGCGTATTTAGCGGTTTTTAAAAAGGGAAAAATGCATAGAAACCCTATCTAACCGATCAATGATGCAAAATGCTAAGAGTTGGAAGAAGAGGGGCTGAAACACTGAAAGATAAGAAAAGATTTGATTTATGCATTGCACTTGGCATATAGGAAATGGTTTGAATAAAGAGGATGGTAGCATGAGCATATGGCTCGGTGCCTCCTTTCAACGTAGCACGCGTTAGTGAAATTCATGGAAAGAGTGCTTTATGCACCATGCACAATGCTGATTTTTCTTTTGTCTGAGCACATAGCTATAGACGATTTGCATTAAGCATAATAATTAAAAGGTATCAGAAAAACCTTCTGGATGCATGGCACCTGTCTTCCTTAGGTTGTGACCAACGATGAGCGTGAGAGGACGTCCCAAGCTGTAGGTTAGTCGTTGGGTCCTAAAGGGAAATTGTTGTGAGGAATGGTACATCCTGGAACGTAAAATATTGGTACCTTGAGAGGAGTTTGTGCTCATTTTTGTTATATGTTTAGCAACGCATCAAAGGGCCAATCCCTGAGATATAAGAGAGCTGCAGTGGGGCTCCGACTATTAGTTGGTGGAGTGCCTCCTATGTGTGTGTGACGAGGCGTTATGCCTATATACTTTGGGTTCTCCCTCTGAGGAGTTTAAGGGAAACATTGGACTATAAACTATAAACGCAGAAATTAAGCTTTAGGGCAGTTTGTCCTTCAGCCTTAAATTGACGCGCCTGGTCCGCGAGGCCGTGAGGGTGTTTGTGTGTCATGAGCATGAGGTCCAGCTAGTGCTATAGCCAGTGCCGGCCCATTTTAGGTCCCATCAATATGTGAATTCCACATTACATTATGGACTTTTCTATGAGGTAGGTACAGATGTACAGGTGTTTGTATACACAGATGCAGATTGGGCTGGTAGTATGTCTGATAGAAGATCTACCAATGGATACATGTTCTCTCTTGGTACTGCAGCAGTTACTTGGAGCAGCAAAAAGCAATCTACAGTTGCTTTGTCGAGTACAGAGAGGCTGAGTATAGAGGTGCTGCTATTGCTGCATGTGAGGTAGTATGGCTGCAAAAGTTATTGGCTTATTTAGATATGCAGGTGTAAGGTCCAATTGTCATTTATTGTGACAACATGAGCAGTATATAGTTGGCAGGAACCCTGTGTTCCAGGCCAAGACAAAACATATTGAGGTACACTACCACTTTGTGAGAGAGAATGTACTAGCAGGTGAGATTGACTTGGTGTATGTCAGCACACAGGATCAGATAGCTGACATCTTCACAAAGGCATTGGGTACAGAGAATCTTCAAAAGTTTCGAAGCTTACTTGGAGTTGCAAAGATGCAGTTATTTGAGGGGGAGTGTTGAGATGACAAGCTCAACACATGTGGACATTAATGATGGACCGCATGGTTAGATGGGTCCACACGTCTACACTTAGCATGTCAATGGTCATTATGACTCTCACATGGCCACTGACTCATTACTTATTATATCCAGGTTGTTACACCTATTTATAGTTGGCATAGTTATAGCACCAGTCGACTAGTGTAGTCGGCTATGCATTGTTTGACTTAGTAAGCCACTTTCCTTTATGTTGTATCCTATCTATACTTTGTGTACATTGTAAAGAGCGTGGAAGAAGAAGAAGAAACTAGCAAGAAAACGTTTTGGCATACATCTCTCTTCTTGTCTCTTGAGTGAGCTTCTCCTTGTGCATTCTGTGTGTGTTCAGCGCAGCATTTTGAGCAAGTCCCCCCACCATGCGATTCTTGACAGGGGGTGTTAGAAGATAGGCATAGAAACCCACTATAGTAAGGGTGCATGAGGGCAGATGGGTGTGAATAGCCTTTGGGGCAAGGGAAACCCTAACCCTAGCTTGGAAGAGGCTATATAAATAGCCTATGGGTCACTATCAAGTGTGGGAGAGTGTATCCAAGTTGTACTTGTAAGCAACTTAGTAAACAAGATATTGTTCTTGTACTTTGAGCTCTCTCCTTCCTCTTGTGCACACATTCCAATGCTGCAACTCTGCTTTCTCTCAATACATATCCTACCACCAATATACTTCTTTGATCTTTGCAAAAGTACCCCAAACACCTCTATGACCAACCCATAAGCTTTCATGAAATACTTGCATAACATTTACTTGTGAAGCTCTGTCACCCAAAACTCGAAATGGCATACCCGATTTCTTTTTAGCATGTTTCCATGAGTATCCGTCTTTTAAGAAAAACCCATAGGATTTCCTCTTGATATTCTTAAGCTCCTCATCTAACCATTCATCTCTCTTTGTTAATGTTTTGAGGTATTGACCAATTCTCAGCCTCTCTCCTACATATTTGTCTTCCAGAAACACTTCTACACAAGATGCAAAATATCTAAAGTGTCTTCTCTTTGTTGTCCAAGCTTCTATTAATGATGTAGCAACACCTTGCATTGCTAAATTCACTCTTATAATATCATTTTCAGTCACAAGAGAGCCATCTTCTTCCTCCTCATCTATCATCCCATCTTCATTCACATAGCGTGCTCGAGATAACATGTCTGCCACTAGGTTATCTCTTCCTACAATATGCCAAAATTTAGGGTTCAAAGATTTGATGTATGCAATCCACCGAAGCATAGCAATGTTTGGGATAGCACAACTAGTAATCATACCCAATACCAGCAAACAATCGAAGTCAATGACTACACAAGCACCCATAAAATACTCCTTATCACATTTAAGGGCTGTCACAATTCCCCATAATTATCTTTTTACTTGTGGATACCTTCTCTATCGTTTAGTCAATACTTTAGCACCAAAGCAATTTGCATATCTTTGTCCTTCCTCATCATCTTGCCCAATTACCCATCCAATTCTGATTGGGCTTGTATCAACAATAATAATGATAGGCTTTCCATGTGAATAGTCAGCCTTTCTCAATGTAGGAGCAGATTTTAGGAGTTGCTTCAATTTCTACATTGCTTTCTGATGCTTCCTTTCCCAATGAAATATTTGGCCTTTCCTCAGAAGCTGATATAGAGCATCAGCTACATGTGCAAAGTGAGGAATCCATATAAAATAGAACACACATGCACCCAAGAATCTATGCACCTCTGATACATTCGTGCATACATCTTGCATTCTATCAATCCCATCTATTTTTGCTGGTGATGGTCTTCGCCCATAGGGCCCACACATATGCTCGACAATCAAAACCTCTTCAACTCCAAAGAAAAACTTTTGTCCAGAAAGAGTTAAATGCACCTCTTCTACATGGGTCACAATCCACAATATGGTCTGCAACAAACTGCTCTTCATTCTTTTCATCCACTGCACACCCTTTGATTGGAACATCATTTAAGAAGAGAATTGTCAATTGTGGTATAAAATCCATGAGTACCCTATTCATAGCATTTGTCATGTGTGCCATTGAGTTTGTTGCACCTTGTGAGAGAGTACACATCTGTACTAAACCCAAGGGAGTCTTCATGGTTGTGATATCCTTGCTTTCAATTGCAAGCTGAAACCGATCATACCCCGAGTAAAGATCACCCAAAGAATAGATTGCTCTACCTACAAAAGCCTTTGCAAATTCATCAACCACATGACCTACACCCACATTTCTTATGGTCACTTTATTGCCCAGTTGCATGTCTTGAATAAATCTCAAAGCCCCATTCTTTTTGGTCACTATAAACCAACAATTTGAGTATGGGGTTAAAGAGGGCTCCAAGATCTTCATGCAAATCTTTTCATTTAGCAAATCCATCAGCTTTGGAAAGTAAGCTTTAGGCCTGGAATAGGCCTCAAGTTCCATGGTACATGTGACACATTAAATATTACCATAGGAGAGACAACATTTGGATCCACACAACCTATTTCAGTTGGCTGAAATGCAAATGCCTTTCCATGCCTAGCCAACATCTGCATAAAACAGTCTCTTTCAACAGGCAAAATAAACCCTTTTGCACCAACTTTCAATTCCTGTAATGTTTCAAATGTAAACTGATGACCTATATCTTTAGGATCCCATAAGCTTGGCTGCCTTGACACGTTTTCATACAAACCCTCACTTTCTGGTGGAAGTGGCAAAGCAATTGGTTTCACCTTTTTTCAACTATCTTATACTTTGTCTCCACAAGTACTTCAGCGCATTGTAATCCTTCCTACTGAGCAAAAAATTCTATAACATCATACATGTCCAAATAACATATTGACAACGCTCTGTTTTCAGCCTTATTTCTGCATGTATAGTTGCTGAGATCTCAACCATAGTGTCATTAATATTCACCCCATAAAGAATGCTTGAAATGTCTTCATTTTTAGCTAACAATCCCAATGCTCTTAGTTCCTTAGTAGCTCATTTCATAGATGTGTGTTCAACCTTGCACATAGCTTCCATAGGCTTAAGCCAACATGAACTGTTTGCTATAAATTGACTATAACCAATAGTAAATACATGCTTCATTCCATCAAGAGGCGAGTACATACTCCTCTAAATAGCACTACTGTAGCCCCGCATTATAGAAGTGCTTAATGAAAATACAGGTCGTTGAATTCCCTTGCATTTGGATCCAAAGGAGAATCTCAAAGCGTATCTCGATTTCTAGGATGATTAACACAAACAGTAAGAAATTAGACTTCTTTCCTCCCATCCTTGCTTTTGACTCTTGCATAAGAAGAACCATCATCAAGCACATTTGTTTCCATATCCACTCTTGTAATATAGGGCTATCCTAAAATCAATGCATATGAGGAATTCTCTTGCACAAAGAAGTGTTGCTCTTCTTGTACATCACCAATCGTCACTTTTACATTAGGACATGTAGCATAGAGCTCTTTCGAAGAATTATTTGCAGCCCTCATACACCAACCATGATCAGTGTCTATAGGCCATGCACCATTTTCATACAATCCACGCTCAATGACATTTATCTCAGACCCATGGTCAAGTAAAGCAACATAAGGAGTTTTATGTTCCCCTATTTTCACTATCATTTCAATGGTAGCCCTAGCCCAATGATTTCTTGTGTAATGACTTCGAGGAATAAATCCTAGAGTCTCTTCCCCATATTGTTGCATCTGCCTTACTCCACCATGCATATTGCTACAAAACAATTTTCAGCCACTTTCTTCTCTTTTCCAAATGCTGTCCACTGATAAGTAGCATCCTACATAGATAATCTAGTACTTATTTCATGTTCATATTCAGCCCGAATACCCAACAAACCAGTTTCCTCTTCAAATTGTAGCAATGCACTAGTGATATCACCAAGGAATTGATGCTTCCTCTTAATTATGTCAATGATCTCATCATGAAATTCACGCTTGGAGACACCAAGCACCTCTCCCGAGGTGAATTCCACCCGATTGTTTAAGATCCATTCTTCAAGAACCTTCTTAAGATCTATGGTTGTCTCAATGTCAGATTGCAACTTATATCCTGGTGGCTTGCCCTTCTTTTTGCCCTCTTGTTTGTTATCCTGTTTTTGCTGACCTCTTCCATAACATGCTCAGGAGGTGGCTGATTTGTAGCTTTAGGCTGATCCGCACTTCTTCTTATCATTCTTTTAGATGTCCTTGCATTATCTTCATCTCTCTTTTGTTTCTCTTCCACAAGTACATCCATGTTTGGTACTTGTGCTAAATATGCATACACTGAATATACATCTACTGGTGATTCCCAACTAGTTATGTCACGAATGTCTTACCTTGCATGAGACATTTCACTATCAGTAATTTTTTTCTTTTCTGTTGCATGCAAAGCATGTGTCCATATTTTAGCCTTTGGAACCATCACTTGGCCATGCATTCTATCCAATTGTAGACCAAAAGTAGAAGCATGTACCACCACATAAGCATTTTTAACAACCAAGTCTTTCAATAATTTTTACATACCTCCCTTTGCAAGAGGAAATCCCGTTTCTTGTGCATGGATCTTGCCATCTTTCCAAAAGATGAGCTATCGTGCCAAGGCATCCTTATAGGTAGCACAATCCTTTCTCTCATGCTACAAACTATCACACCACATACATCTTTTTCCTAGCTTAGGGGCTGCTGCCCGTCCCCTATTCTCTTGTCCTTTTTCATCCAATTTTGCAACCTTCAATTGAAGATCCCACATGCCTTTGGCCAATTCATCCAAGACATCTTCCCTAACAAAGGAAACAATAGCAAGTACAGTCATAGGGTTAGCCACAGAAGTGGGTGGCTTACTAGATACTTCAATTGTTTTGCTTGTAACAATGGGCAAGCTAGAGACATGAAATCTTTCTCTTCTTCTATGCTTTTTCGCAAGTGCAATAATAGCTTTCTTGACATGTCTCCACTCTATTTTCAGACCTGTCTCTGTAGTTTGATCCTCTAGCAAATCAACAAGCTTCTCTTGAAGCTCAGGATCTGCTACTTGTAGAAACAATTCAATTTTTTTACTTGCAAGAGATTCCTGTTCTACAAGATCCAACTACTCAAATCGACTTTCAAATTATCTTAACAATTGTGTAGCCACAAGACCTTTTATTGGGTTGTAAAACCCACTCCTGAAAATTCTTGTGCGTAATCAAAGTGGTATCTTCAATGAAAATTTCTTCCCTAAGTGTCTTCTTGAGAGCTACCCAGTCACAACATCTTACATGCATAATTCAATAATTCGTGCTTTCAGCTCATGTTCAATGATCCAAACAAAATACCAGCTCCATGAAGTTGAGCCACTCCAAATAATTCCATCTTTTAAGCATAGGTATGTACATATGCATATACATTCCTGCCATTGAATAGCTTCATCTCACGCTCAACTGCTTGTAGAGAATTCATCACAACACTTTCTATTTGAGCAGAAGCCTACATCACCTATTTTTGTTATTGTACTTGCATAAGCATATTCATATTTTGCACCAACTGTTGCGAAATATCATTGTAAATCATACACGAAGGTTCTCCCATTTTGTCTTTCCTTTTGACGACCTTTCACGTCGGGTTCACCAACGTCAGAGGGGTTTTAGTTGAAAGGTCGAATCCATCGGGGATTAGAGATAAAAGGAAGTAGAGATAGGAGATGCAAGAGAAGAAAAAGAATAGACAAGAGGTAAACACAACAAAAACAAAGCATAATGAATTGAATCAATATGTATTGACAGAACCTAAAATCCTTTGTCCGGCACTACTCAGAAGAAATCTCTAGGCATTAGATCTCCTAGAGCTCCTTTGTAGACCAAAAATGTGCATTAAAAATATAGCTTCCTCTCTACTACTCAAAACCCAAATTTTATGGCTCCATTGGCTTTGGAAGGGGGGTAAAACCGCAAGGAACACTTGTTCCAAGATCTCCTAGATTACTCCTCCTTCTTCTTCTTCTAGTTCAAAGTGCATTTTTCAGCCTATCAACAATGATCCCTACGTGCGCGATTTCACCAATCTTTGTTTTTTATGAAAAATCCCATAATTGGCTCAAAAAGAAACTTGCTTTTTTTTCATGCCATCCTAATCTAGAATCTTTTCTAACATTTTTAGATTTTTACAATAAATAATATAAAAAATAGGCTAAAATTGTCCAAAAGTCTAGTATTTTTGGACCATTCATGCCACTCACACTAGTACTAATGACTCAAATCACATTGAATCTCTTGATCAATAAAAAATTCGGATGATGATGCACTCCAGAGTTTTTCACATCGTGTCCACGTAGTGGCACGGCATCGATAAGTACTACAAAAACTAGAAAGCATTTTCATTCCCTTCAAAGACATATGGCCCAAATGGGCATGCCAAAGAGATACATGTGGGATGGAACCCACTAATAAAACATGGTCAACAGAGGACCCATCAACTACAAGAGGATAGAGGCTGCCAGCCTTAGCACCTTTAGCAAGCACAAGTCTCTCACGTGTGATCTTCTAGGCAGAATTCGAAAATGAAACATGAAACATAGCATCATCAAGCTGCCCTACAGACATAAGACTACATGTAAGCATAGGTACATGACGTACATCTTGTAGTAACAGAATAGTACTGCCAGTAGAGAACTATAGTCGTACATCCCCATTGCCAAAAATAGCAAGTGACCTTTCATCACCCAAGCAAACTGAACCAAAGACAGAGTGCGGTAAGAATGAAAGCACTCACGACATGGTGTAACATGAAATGAAGCACTAGAATCCAAAAGCCAACACTGCGAATACATAGACTGAACCTCAATCAATGGTGTAGAATCGTAGAAACTAGCTATAAGTATGTACTCCCCATTGGAGTCATCAGTCTACATGACATTTATCTCCTCAATTTCCACATTGGATTTCGTAGGCATAATATTATCACGATTTGTAACGTGTCCATCTTTTTTCTTTAGGACACGTCTTAGCAGTCCATCGGAAAGGGTGTCTAGAAAGCTCCACCCGGCACTCCCATGGAATGTCACGGGGTTTGCGATCTAGGACTTTCCGCATCTGCCATGTAGCAGAAGTATTCTAGCCGATCCCACTTAGGACCGAATCAGGGATTTCCCTAATGGTCATTTCCTAAACAGCAACTAGCGTCGAACCCCAAGCGAACTACTTTATACAGAAACACCAGTGCCGAAGCAGATTTACGCTACACTTGGTTCAAGGAGAATGGGAAATGAGAGGGATGCAAGGCTCGACCTCTCTGCCATAAGGCATAGTCCCATTCCGTTCCCCTAAGATAGCGTAAATCGGGATTATTATAACTTAGACTCTAGGTCAATGCCCTTGTTGTTCATGTCCTTTGAAACAATTTTCTTGCTGTCCATCATGATTGAGAAAATTTCCCAACCAACCGGGACCACCCATCCATAGGACGGACCCATGGCCAAATCCACCGCACTTTCATCAAGTTGTTTTAGTTATCTAATTACCTACCACATTTAGTTGGACATGCATCAAACAACTTCCTTAATTAGTCCGTTAGGCACTGGTTCCTTCACGTAATCATAGCACTTGACATAGAAAAGCAATGTCAAACAAGTTCCTTTTCAACAGCTTATCATATTTATCTTTGGAATACATTTATAACATCCAACCCGTAGGCTTATCCATAATCCACCCGAAGGCTATCTAGCAATCCACAAGGATTACTAATCCAAGATTCCGCCCGTACACTAGTATGCGGGCCTCGAGATCCAATCCCGAGTCACGTTGGCCTCTTGCGCAGGACCCGAAAGGCGAGGGATTTACGACCAGATCCCCCCCTAGCACCCAAGCGTCCTCCTGCTCCAAGTAGCACTCAATGGAGAGACCTCTCGTGGCGGGTTCAGTCTAGCTTCCCGGCGCGGTTTAACAACCCCCTTGGTTAGGGTCAGGCAGACAATCGAGGGTAACTGAGGCTACCTCTCCCTTCAGGCCTTCAACCTGAAGCATTAGATATCTTTTCATCCTTTAATTCCTTGAGCAACAAAGCAAACATTGCTCTTTAAACTGTTACAAGCACAATCATTTCCAATGGTCTTATTTTTGGCCAACTGCTAGGGTGCGAATCCTTCTTTCCAAATGCATCTAGCACTCGATCTGGGATCACTTGCGACTAGGCAAGATCCCCAAGGGTTTGTTTGTTAACCTTTATATCCTTGGGTTAGGGCCATACCCTATTAACTCGACTTAATCAATACCTTAAGTTCAATTAGCAATAATTATGTTATTTCAATTTATTGATTGGTCTTTTGCTTCCAAGCAATTATCTAATCCCCTTATCTTGGTCACTTTTCCCAAGAAAGGTGCTATGTCAGGACGACTACTCATCCTCTTGCAAGATAAGCTTGCACAAGAATATGCCAATCTCATTCCGAGAAATCGGCCATTCCTTTGTGATCAAATCACAATATCATGCGACTCTGCAACTTGTTGCCAAGTGTCGTACCTAATCCATGGGACTATTTTACCCATCAAACAATGTCCTCTAATCACGAAATCATGATTAGATAGGAGACATGGTTAGGGTGTCTTCATAACAATCTGTTCCTGATTGCACTAGGCCGACATTATCGGTCCTAGGGTTCAAAATTCAAATCGAGTTTCATCCTTTTAACGAGTGATCCTTAGGGTAAAAACCCTAGATCGTTTCTCGCAAGTATGTCCTATTGTCACTACATTCCATAAATGAGGGCAAGTCTTTAGGGTATAAGAGTTTTAGCTTTGGCAATACGGGTGATTAGGTCACGTCCTCAACGTGCTAACCCTAGTTAGCTCTTTGGGGATATGTTTCATTGATTTAACCATTCCTAAATGAGTCCCTCGTGGTTTAGGTGTTTAGGTTAAACCAATTTACGTGTCTATACTTGAAGATATTTACGATACCATTTTCATAACCACATGATTCATTGCCTACGTATGAGTAGATTTACAAACCCTAACTTTTTTGGTTAAGATTAAAGCATATGTTAAGTTATGGCATACTTCCAATTGATCCTTTTTTTATCATGCATTCAAGATTCATGCTACTAGACTTTAGGGTTTTATGTGAGAACCATGCAGCCTTTTTCTACTTTCATTTCTGAATGAATTATTCATATGCTGAACTTACACAACCTTTCGTAATCTTCTTCATGCAGCCCTTAGCAATTACCTACGGTTGTTAGCAACTTTTTTTAAAGAATCATTTTGAAGAAAAGATGTTCAATAATGCAACATGCGATTTATTCCTTCCATGCATAATCGAAGTGTACTATCATTATTTGTAAAGATGGGCATTAGTTAATCTAAGTTCGTTACTTTGCAATGCATAAAAACCACTTGCTAGGAATGCATAGAGATCTTATGCTCTTCTTTTTCATTCGTTTAATACAAATGACCGATTCTTTGATCCAAGTTATTTCTTTCAATTTAGCCAAGGCATTTCAATCAAAAAAGTGCATCCTAATTCCATAAATGATCAATGCACAATCAAAACATTACGACGTTAATCAAAGTTAGGAAGAAATACCTCGACTTGTGGTGAAATGTCCACATGGATGTTAGGAGACGATCCTCTTGCGGTTGCGCCTTGTGCCTTCTTAGGGGCCATTGCGAATTCGGCCTTTTCGTCTTTAACACAGATTTATGATCTTGGCCATCTCCTTCGCATGCGAAACTTCCTTTGTGATTCGGCTTCCTTGATTAATTTCTCCGTCTTTTGGAGCTGAGCTTTAGAAGGCCTTAAATGCTGCCTCCTCGAAGTAGGGAATGGATTTAAAAGGCTTGAAATGGAAGGCTTTTAAAAGAAAATCGGGGTTGAAAACTTTGACGAATTGCTAGGGAAAGGCCTTTTAAACCCAGCTAGTGTGGCTTATGGGGGATGTAAGGGGGAAAAGTCAAATTTTTGGGGTTATAAGAGACCGCTTGAGAAGGGCAATAGGAAGGGTTTTTAAGAGCCCACAAGTACATATGAGTTCGAGTGGGGATTTCGCATGGGAAGGGTCTTTAAAACCCGGCCTAAGGTGGGCAAAAGGGCTTAAATTTCAACGGGGAAGGGGTGTAAGGCAAGCTTAGAAAGGGCTTAGCTCTGGGGGTTATATAAAAAAAAACCACAAGGGAAGGCCTTATGAAGTCTCATAGGTAGGGGGCTTAAATGACTTTAAAGATTTTTGTGGGGGGGAAGAAACCCACGGGAAGGGGGCTTAAATCCCGGGGAGGGGGGGGGTTTTAAATGCACTTGGTGGGAAAAAGAGGGGGAAAGGGGGCTTAAAGAACCTCCCCCTTAGAAGCTTCTAAAGCTTCCAAATAAAGCATGTGGTAGGGAGGAGAGATGATGGGAGCTTGCTGGCGGCTCAAACTACAAGCGGTCGCAATTTGGAGTGGCGTTGATGGCATACACGGCTTCAGGCGGCGGCTCTCGATCCCAGGTGGCAGCATGGCGGCATCCTGCGGGGGCAGCTTCACAAGCTCCTCCTTCAGCCTTGTAGCTCCTCCCCTCCACGGCAGCGCGACCGGCTCAGTTCATTCTCTCCCTCTCTACCACGGCCTGGCGGCGTTACCCTTCCTCCTTCACTAACTTCCTCAGTCGCAGCGTTATGCTCTTCTCATTCCTCCTACGGCAGTGTCCAATTATCACAGCCTCTCTCTTCCCTTACAGCTCCCCCCTCACAAGGTTTTATAGGTGAAGGGAGGGGAACCTCCCTCCCCCACGCGGCCTTACGCATGGCTATAACCCTTCCATGAGCTCCAGCAAGGATGCTCAGTCATCCCGCCTCCCCTCCCTCTCCTCCAACACGATCGTCGACTAGGGGAAAGAGGGATAATTATTATTTTTTGTCATAATTGCAATATTATCCTTTTGGCCTCCTATCAAGAGGAGGTTCTTGTGAAGAACGCGGTTTAGGAATCAGAAATATTACACGATTAGAGGGCTTTATTATACTTTGTCTTTCCCCTTCTCTTTGTGCTTCTCATTGCACAACTCATGACATTGTGGGTGTATGTGACCCTTCTTGCTGCAATGATGACATGTCACATTAGCATTTCTTCCACGAGACTTGCTATGCCACTTATTATGCGACTTAGACCTAGACTTCTATGAGTCTCTGTCGTGTCCATACCCACTATCATTCTTTCCATTACCATCTTTGCCTCTAATAGTCAATGCATGTGATACATGAGAGGCATCCAAGTTCTTACAATTGATCTCTTCCTATAGAAGAGCACTCTTTGCATCAAGCAAGTTCAAAATAGTAGCAGGAGCACATAAGGCAGTGTGGAATACATCCCATGACTCACTCAGAGTCCCAAGAAAAAACAATGGAGTAACCTCATCATTAAAGGTAATGCCCTTCAAAGTTAAGTTCTTGAGAATAGCATGGAACTGGCTCAAATGAGTAGACATTGTCATATTCTCCTTCATGCACAGGTTTATAAGCTGCTTCAGCCAATATATCTGAATTGCTGGACTTTTCTTGTCATAGAGGTTCTTAATTTTATCCCAAAGTTGCCAAGCACTCTGTGCTTCCTCAACCATATTGTAATGCACATGTTCAGTGAGAGATAAGATGAGGGTGGACTTGCATAACTCATCAAGCTCATCCCATTCATCATCAGTCATAGTTTCAGGCTGCTTGCCATGCATCCTTAGTGGCCGATCTGAGATTTCTGCACCAATACCTGCCAAACTTGGCTCTTCCAATGTGCATAATTTGTACCATATTGAAGATAGCACTGTTAGTGGAAGAAGATGCCACACTGCAATCCAAAATGGTGCATACAGTTCAAAACTGCTTATTGTTTTCTATTGCAAACAACCAAAATACCACCAAAACCAAGGCAAAATGACCACGAACTGATAGCTAATGATGCTGCCCACCAAGTACCATCAAAAGTACATAAAATCAAGATGATTCAACATGAAAATTCCACGTTAGTCCATGCATAACTGCTTGTAATAAATTACAGCCAAGTACAATGAGAGCAAATTGTAGGCAAAATGAATGCACCAAGTCAACCACTGACTGTCAAAGCATAACCAGCATCAAGCGGGCATAAATCAACATGTAACAATCATACAAACATCGAGCATGTCAAATGAATCTGTCAGTAAGCCGCCACACCCCCTGTGTAATAGGGAAAAGTGTACACAACAACACTGGAAAGACCTAACACAAAGAGGTGTATGCTCAGGGAGTGCAAAGCCCAAATCAGCCTAAGTACTTTTGTGAGGACCACCGCATATCAACCATGCAACATCCAAGTGAAGATCCTTGTCTCAAGTATCCGAATGCTCAAGTAGCATAAACCCCCTGCTCAATGTCTGTCAAGCGTATTAGGATGCTCCCACCATTGGCACAAAAGCCCTAATATCAAGCAAAGAAGCTCAACAAGGGCATATGATAGCACCAATGCTACTAGAAGATCCAAGATCAAGCATCAATAAGCCTTCATGAGCATATAGGCCATATAGCATCCATACATAGCATCCATAGACATCAAGTACATCCAAACTGCAACTTTGGCAAGCCGAGAAATAGCCAAAGTAAGCTTCGAGGAAATCAAATGTCAAGCCAAAGCAAGGCTTAGTAGCATCCAACTCCAAACAATGTAATGGACATGTAGTAGTGGCATAGGCCAAAAGCATGTCAAGATCGGTCAGACATAAGCAAAGTACATGCCACTCGGGGGGTTCACTATATATGCATCCTCTATATAACGTGCATTCATGGCCTATTTATAAATATCCTAATCTATGAATTTTTCTTGAATAAAATACGACCCTTTTCTATTCAATCTGTGAGGAACCCCTTTATATGACACCCTTTTGTATGTAAAAATCGTATAAAAATGGTGTTTTAAAAACCCCTTATTTTGAACGCATCTGAGCAACCAATGTCAATGCCAACCGAGCATAAACATAACTTGTTGGTGAAACACTATTTGTGGCTGCCTATGGATTGTGAAAAACAGTTTTGGACTGAGGTAAATTAGTCCACAAATCAATTCCAATGATAACCACCAATGTCGAGTATCAAGGGGGTGTTCCCAAGTGCCAAATGAAGTGTTTTCAAGCTGCCAATGAGTGCCAAGGGGAGGCTGAAGTAAAAAAAGATTTTTTGGCAAATATTCAAGCTAGTCCAAACTAATTTGGGGCCTATGGAAGGGTTGGACAAGGTCAAGGCAAGGTTAGGGGAGTAGTCAATGACCCCTAAGAGCTCCCTCTTGAAGGGAAAATTTACCGGTAGAGAGTAGGCATCACAAGAAGCAAGAGGACATGGCTGCCTTGTTTCACAAAACCTGTGGACTAAAGTAAAATAACAAAATAGAGCTCCAATACCTTTGAAGGAATGCCCTAAGGGTACCCAAATGAATCGGGTAGGTGAGTGACGGGAGCTTGGGAGAGTTGGCTATGGATGCCAGGAAGGAGACCCAATGAGTGTAGGTAATCAATAGGAAGCTAAAGGAGTCACGAACCAAGTCAGAATACTTGAGCAACCATGCTTTGATACCAGTTGAAAGGAGAGAAAGATCGAAGCTTTCTTGGAAGTGCTATGGTGGGAGAGCAAGAGCAAGGAAAGAGAGAGAGAGACCAAATGGGAACTCCAACAATCACAATGTATGACCAAGCCTTCCTTTATTCAAACTGTAACTAAAAGAATAAAGAATTAAGTGATGGTGACAGGCGCCTGCCACCTGTAGTGTGCAGTGGCGGGTATTGTCAATGTAGTAATACACAGGCGGCTAGTCAAAGGAGCCTTTACCCCCAAAAATAAAGATTGCATATCTTTTTCCATAACTGTCAAGCATTATCCTCAAGTGCCACAACATTGAACTAAACATGTTTAGACAAAGACAAAATAAGAGTAGATTTACATGGCTCATCCAGATCATCTCAAGTATCTTGATCAATGCCTTCAGCCTTTACACTCTTTGTTTTCAATGGTCTAACCTACTTCTATTGAACAAAAACCTACCATGTTTGCATCTTTCAATATGTAAAATTTGTACCATCAATCTTTTCAACATTGAAAATAGTACTATCATTCACAGAATTGACTATAATGATAGTATACCAATGTAAAATACAAGAGAATAGACTGCTGAAAATGAGTGCAAATAAGCTTCCAAAACTTAGCCAAAATAAGGGCAAAAGAAGAGGGAATACCAAAGTATGGAGCTATCAACCAATTGCAAGCAATAGACTACCAAAATACAATGTCTACTTTCCAAGACAATGATGAAAATTGCAATTACATCAATGGTGAAATAAATACAATAGTATATGTCAATGGGAAACTAGCTAAGAAAGAAAGTTCCCACTGCCAAGGATATTTGATACCAAAGACTGTCACAAACTCAAAGTGTTAGTAAACCATACATTCTATAAGCATATACATCACTAACAAATTGTTGAAAAAGGTAAGTGCTAATGTCCAAAACATATGGAAAAAAATTAGACTGCAAGGAGAGATAACTATCCAATAGCATACAAGAGAGTATGTACATGAACCAAAAGTCGCACTATCTCAAAGAACCATGCTTTTTCAAGTAAGTACAAGCATCTCCACTAGAAGTAAATTCAGAATGAGCAAGAAGGCATATAGATTAAAGCATCTGAGAAGCCCATGGGCACATCACAAATACATTTGAGAGCATAAGTGTCCAAATGAAGCTTCAATACTTGTAAGTGAGTAAGCAGCACGGAAGCTCAAAGCAATTGACCAAACCCCAAGTACATCAAATGTAGCTTAGGTCCAATTACCAAAGCATATTATAACCATATTTAGGCTCATACATCAATGCTAGACATCACCATAGATATTTTATATATTCGAAATACCATGTAGATACAAAAGGCGTTCAAAGCATGAAGCTCACTATTGTATGCTTGCTATCCAAACTATCATGACAGTAATAAACCTCTATAAAACTAAGCGAGTCAAACTCTAAAAAATCCAAGTAGCATCCCAAAGCATAACCATACTATTTGGGCACCAAAATACTATCCTTGAAGCATCAAACATGCTTTATGAATTTTACTATTTGCCATCCAAATCAAAACTATTCTATTTTGTATTAAATAGAAGTTGAAAATTGCACAAAATCAACTCTATGAGTGTTCAAATCTATAGCTCCCATTGTGCTCTTTGTTTCTAGCTATAGAACATCCAAATCCAATGATGGGACCTAAAATAGGCTGGCACTGGCTATGACACTAGCCGGACCTCATGCTCATGACACACAAACACCCTCACGACCTCGCAGACCAGGAGCGTCAATCTAATGCTAAAGGACAAACTGCCCTAAAGCTTAATCAACTGCCCTAAAGCTTAATCTACGCATTTATAGTTTATAGTCCAACACTTCCCTTAAACTCCTCAGAGGGAGAACCCTTACACATTGGCAATGCCACGATCTAGCACACATAGGAGGCACTCCCCCGACTAATAGTCGGAGCCCCACTACAGCTCTCCTACATCGCAGGGATTGGCCCTTTGATGCGCTGCTAGACATATAACACATACAAGCACAAACTCCTCTCAAGGTACTAATATTTTACGTTCTAGGATGTACCATTCCTCACTATACTTTTCCCTTAGGACCCAATGACTAACCTACAGCTTAGGACATCCTCTCAAAAAAACTCATCGTTGGTCACAACCTAAGGAAGTCAGGTGCCATGCATCCAGGAGGTTTTTCTGATACCTTTTAATTATTATGCTTAATGCAAATCGTGTATGGCTATGTGCTTAGACAAAAGAAAGATCAGCATCGTACATGGTGCATAAAGCATTCTTTCCATGAATTTTACTAGCGCATGCTGCGTTGAAAGGAGGCACCGAGCCATATACTCATGCTACCATCCTCTTTATTCAAACCGTTTTCTATATGCCAATTGCAATGCATAAATCAAATCTTTTATTTATCTTTCAGTGTTTCAGCCCCTCTTCATCCAACTCTTAATATTTTGTATCATTGATCGGTTAGATAGGGTTTCTATGCATTTTTCCCTTTTAAAAGAACAATAAATACGCACAAAACATAGAAACAGGGACAAACCAAGGCCAACCTCATGCTTTGCCATCATTATACATTTCACAAACATAGATATAAATTTCTCTAATTTTCCTCAGCCCATTTTCTATTTTTCCCTAATTTTAAACCCATTTTTTCCATTTTTGGGCAATTTTCCCCTAATTTCTTTAATAAATAATGACTAAAAATGAGAAATGAGTGTGGGCTGTGGCCCTTAGGTTCATTGACAGAAAAAAGCTCAGATTTAGTTGGTGTGACATATCATTTTTCTCATTTATATAGCAAAAACCCAATTTTACTCTTAAAACGCGTGTTTTTCATGTATTTTGACATTAATTCCGGCCATGTAGCTTTATATTTTCTTATTTTCAGGTTGCAAATAGTTGAAACTCATGAAAAACAATGTCATAAAGAACTTTCATCCCATACAAACAAATTTTCATAAAGCAAATAGCATAAAAAGATCTTTTTTTAAAATAAAAATAGCATTACCTCTTATTTTTAGGTCTCGGTTTCTTGGTCTTGATTACGGGACTGATTTCTAGCATGCATTTAATGCTCAGCATCTTCAAGAACAACACTCTTCAAGTCTTCATCCATCCGGAAGCAATCCGATCTCATCCGGACAAGCTTTCCTCCATCATTCTTCATTGTCTTCTTCCACACAAGAACAACCCCTTAAGGAAGAGAGAGAGAGGAGAGAGAAAGACTAAAATCAGAGATCTTCATCCAGGCCATCATTGCACAAGCAAGAGACAATGATAGAGTCAGCATACAGGAGGGAATCAAGGCCCAATGTCCATCAGGTAGGTTGCTCACAGGCAGGAGGTTGAGGATCAACATTGATGGCACAGAAGGCGCCTTCTTCTCCCCACGATTTGATGCACGCTACCCCTCCAAACTTTCATGTGACATTTAAATTTTGGGCTTCCAAAGGTCACTTGCCCATTTTGCCCAAATTTTGTCCACCCCTTCGCATCTTGACCATTTCCTTGGCCGTTTCCCCATCCGGTGTCCAAATCGAGTGCTGTAAATTTATGCACGTCCGGCTTGACATCTTGCATTGGGCAGAAACTCTTGACAACCCGCACGGCAGTGTAAAAAATTATCAAAAATCAACAAGTATCACTCGAGCGCCTTTTAAGAGTCGTATTTTACTTGGTGCTTAAAATCGTCCTAGCTGGAGTTGCCACCTTCGACGTTGAATATTTCTCCCTTGATATTTGTAATTTTTAGCTATTTTTAAGCACTTTTCGGTATCAAAACTCCGCTCTCATTGGCAACCACGGGATAGGGCGACTCAGCCCGTTGAATCCCACAATAGATCTGCACAAAAACAACCAAAGGAAGCATCAAGCTGATACAAAATAAATACACACTAAAACACAGCACAATGCTCACCCTACCCCCTGACAAAACCAAGGTATGACATCCACAAGGAGTAGGCCTAGCATAATCTGATAGAAGGTCCGAAGCTAGTCACTAACCGACTGCTCCAACATGGCCAAACTAAAAAGAACTATCAAAGAGGTTGCCCTAAGTGGTGGTCTGAACTACCTACCTAACAAAGGACAACACAACTAGGAGCTCCTACTAGGCGAGGACTCCTATAGCTTGATCAAGAAGTATTTGCTTTTAGCACATTTCTTCTTCCAGGGTTTTATTTTATTGACATACTTGGGCATGTAAAAAGGAGGGAGCTGAGCGTAGTGACCCAAGGAGAACATGGCATCGGCCTCAGGTACTGTTTCGGTACCCAAGAACCTACTAAGCCTCACAAGGCAACACTTAATCCTTTTCTGACGCTCACTTTTATTTTTGCTCCAACCTTCCTTACTTTCTTCTTTTCCCAGCAAGATGCCACCCCTAGGAAGACAAGGCATCGCCCCCGAGTCTGACTTGTCCCCAGGAACCTTCCAGGCCTTCGCAAGGCAATGATCAACTGCTTATAAATTTTCATCTCTTTTCTTTTCTATTTTTATAGGGGGGTCAGAACCCCTTTTTACACACCTCTGTATATATTTTTATTTTCTTTTGGGATATTCAGGCTTTTGATCATCATTATTTTTCTTCTGACAGGTTTCTCTAATGGCCTCACAACTAACAAGAACTCCTAGAACGACTTCCTAGCAGGCTAGTAGAATAGGGTCACTAGAACTGCCTTCTAAAATAGGTCTTTCAATGCTTGACAATGTCTTTACAGGAGGCAACGACCACTCAAACCTCCCTCAAACATACCTAACCTAAACCTGGGATTTTCATGCCTTGAATGCCGGTCCCCCACAAGAAAAGAAAATCCCCTACAAGTACACAAACACATATAGCAAAAGAACACGGTACTCATAAAGGAGAGATATCACCTGGAGAGGGCCACAAGAAGCTTCCACGCAATAAAGGCTCCTTCCAAGCTCTTCTTCGAACCTGTCTAGCACAAAACTAAAACAAGAAACCATTAACCGTACCTGCACTAAACAGACAACTGGCCCTCTTGGCCTAATGAAATAAAGCACTTCACCACAAAACCTAATCGGCCCTCTTGGCCTGACGAAATAAACCATTCAAAACCTCACAACACTGGCCCTCTTGGCCTAATAAAATAAAACAGAATAGCACCTACACATCCCTCTCCGAAATAGTACAAATATACAATAATAAGCTCCTTTCCAAGGAGGAAAAAACAGGCTCATACCCCTAAACTAAATGCATAAGGTTATGACCTATTCCTCCTATATATATAGCAAGAGGCGTACGCATAACATGTTGTCTAATCAACCTATGGGTCTAGGATAATAACGATAGATTGGTCTCGACTACTCTTTGCATCACCCATATCAACCATCGTCTGCCATATATTGCATGCTCGGATAACATTCCCCACAAGCGACTGGGTCCTGTTTCATCATTGATAACAATATCCAAACTAGGACCACAATTGAAGAAGAGGTCTTCTTCATAAGAAATATTTGCCAAAGAATTCACAAACTGATTCCAGTAACGTGGAATCACTTGAAAAGACACTCTCTCAAACTCCTCAAGTAGGGTCATAGTAGTTCGATGATACATACAGAGAATGGGATTTTGCACTGTATATGTCCCACCTAGCTGATTCAGGATCAACTGGGAATCCCCTTTTACTAACAACCGACGAATACCACCTTGCTTGGGAATATGTAGTCCCATAATCAAGGCTTTATACTCCGCCATATTGTTAGTGAATCCTACCCCGAGATAAGCATCTAACTTCATTGTAACTCTACATCAGGGATCTCAGATTACTACTCCAACACTCCCTTTTTTATTAGGGCCCTTGGACGCTCTGTCAAATATAATGTATGCGTCCACAATGGGTTTACACAGCCTACCATCACGAACTCCTCTATTCATAATTATGGTAGTCAAAATTCAACATGTTTAGAGGGTGAACTGACGGCTCCATCCCACCTTCTTCATTGAACTCAACAAGGATACTCGTCAACAGTCGTAAGCAGTGATGGCAAAGACTTTGATCTCCCACACAAAGGTTCCGTCTTCTTGCTCAATCACTTTGTATCCTTTTCTCCACCATATGAGTTTCCCCTGATGGTATCTCTACTCCAGATATGGGTGCTCCAAATAGGGAATTAACCGCCCCATCAACCATCTTTAAAGCTCTTTTGTAGGTCTCAAATCATCCCCAGCATGGACCTGCAATGCATTTTCCTGTATTAGCATACTTAGAAATAATAAGTTTTAATCGTATTAAAGATCAGCTAATAGGGCCGTAGACCTATTTTCCCTAGCCTAACAATCTTGTAGGGCCAAATCCCATTTAGGTTCCAGCTTTCCTGGAAACAGCTCCCTATGCGCATCGTAATACAGAACTAATTGCCCTTTTTTAAAGGTATATTTCTTCTCTCTAAAGTCATGCAAATGTTTCATCCGACGTTTAGCTACCTCCTGGTGTAGTAAGCTCTGCAACTTCAGCTCATCCAGATGGGCTATAGTCGTGAAACGTTCAAAAAGGGAATCCTCATCTCCCAAAGAATGGTTAATTGCAAACCGTATGGTTGGCAACTCAATTTCAAGGGGTAACACACACTCTTCCCCATAAACCAATTTAAATGGAGTATGGCTGGTAGCTTGCTTGAACGTGGTATTGTATACCCATACTGCCACATACAACTTCCTGTCCCAGTCTAGTTTCTTCTCAAAGACTATTTTAGACAAGATACCCACGAGCTGTTTATTAGTACTTTCAACTTTCCCATTTGCTTGCGGATTATAAGGAGTGGTTTTATTATGCTTGATTTGCCAAGCCTCAGTCAAGCTTTTGATCACCTTATTCAAAAAATGGGTTCCACGGTCCGACACTAATTCTTTTGGGGGACCGAAACAGCAGATAATCTGCTCTAAAAGGAAACTTGCAGTCTCTTTTGCATTGTCTTGCCTCTTCACTCGCGCTTCTATCCATTTTGTAAAATAATCAGTTGCTACTATAATATACCTCTTCTGAGTAGTAGACAATGGGGTAATAGGACCCACAAAGTCAATGCCCCACTTCTCAAATGGAAGGATAGCCATGATAGGCGTAAGTGGGTGTTTCCTTTTCTCTCTGTTGTCATGTCTCTAACAGGTCTCACACCTCTTCACATACTCAAAGGAATCTTGGAAGATGGACGGCCACCAATATCCAGCTCGTAAAGCTTTCTGCGTCCTCAACTGTCTAGCGAAGTGCCCTCCACATGCAGAGTCATGGCACTCTTCCAAGATGAAAGGAACCTCGTCAGGCATCACACATCGGCGGTAGATATCATCAACACCCTGCCGATATAGTGTTCCTGCGATCAAGGAAAACTTCAAAGCCTGTTGTTTGATTTTCCTCTTTTCAGCTTTTGATAGACCAGCTCCCGTCTCTCCTGTTGATAGATAATGCGTAATAGCAGCATACCAAGATGGGATAGAAGCTGTATCAATTTTAAACATTTTTGCAATGTCGCTTCCTTCAGCCAAAGTCTCTTTCGGCTCCCCGAAATCCACAAGGCATTCTACAATACCCTGCAGCCTCGGTGGCTTACTCTTAATCTCATAATCGAACTCCTGCAAAGTGATTAACCACTTTGCCAAAAGATCAGGCGGCTATAGCTTATTCATAAGCAATCTAAGCCCTTCCGCCTTCGTATAGAATACTACCTTTTCATAGAGGATGTAGTGCCTGAATTTCTTAGTCCCAAAGACCATCGCAAGACACAACTTCTCCATGTAGGTATAATTGATCTCTGAAATGCCCAATTTCTGACTAGCAAAAGCTATCAGATGATACAACTTTTTCTCCCAGATTTGGACTAAACAGTAGCTTATACTATGCATGGTGGCTGCTGAAAATATATAGAACACCTTGCCTCTTTTAGGTGCTTTTAAAACGGGTGCTTTTACTAGCTCCTGTTTCACATCCTCGAAAGCTACCTTACAAGGGTCGCTCCATTTAAATAGACAGCTAAAGGATAATAAATTCATTAATGGCAATATTCTTTCTGTCAAGGCATTTATAAATCTCTGATAGTACCCTATGGATGACAGAAAGCTATGAACCTCTTTCGGAGTGCGTGGTGGACTCATAGCGACTATAACCTTGATCTTTTCAGGGTCAGTTGCTATCCCTACTGAACTGACCACATGGCCTAGCAATAGCCCATAAGGTACTCCAAAAACACACTTCCGTGGATTAAGAGCGATACAAAATTGTCTGCAATGCTCAAAGCACTTTCTTAAAATAACCAACATCCTTTCCCTTATAGTGGCTGCCCCCATGTCATCAATAAATACTTTCAACTCATCTGGGGAGATGTCACCAAAGGTCTTGTCTGTTGTTCGTTGCCACGATCTAGGTGCATTGCACAAACCAAATGCCATCATATGGTATGCAAAAGTACCAAAGACAGTAGTAAAAGTTGTTTTCAACTTGTCCTCCTCTGCAATTGCCATCTGGTTATATCCTGCAAAGCAATCCATGAACGAATATATTTCTCTACCCGCTAATTGATCCAAAATCTGGTCAATAAATGGCAACGGGTAGTAATCCTTAACCGTCTGCTTATTCAGTTCTCTAAAATCCACACATAATCGGATCTGGTTGTTTTTCTTCTTCCTGATATAACAACTAGTGAACACCATTCTGTGTGTTGTACAGGAAAGATTAAACCAGCATTCCTTAACTTCTATAACTCCTCAAACAGTCTCCCTCAATTCAAAAGGCATACGCCTTACTTTCTGACACACAGGACAACTAGCTTCTTTTATAGGAATAGTATGAACAGCTAGGCTGGGAGGAATACCTCTCAGCTCATCATAACTCCAAGCAGAGATATCGCGAAATTCTTGAATCAAGGACACAGAGTCCTCCCTTTTTGCTAAACTGAGCAAGGAACCTAATTTAATTGGCCGCAAATCATTCGGCGTGCCAAGGTGTAACTCAATCACATCCGCATCTCTTATCCTATCTTGCAGCTCTATTGGCTCGTTTAGAGTTATCTGATAAATATCCTCTATAGTGGACCCCTCTTTAGATTCATCACTGGATGATGTCTCACTACCAGATGGATCGCCTGTTGTCTCTAATTTGATAGAAGATAAAGGAGCTCTCTCACTTTGAGGAGACTTAGGGTAAGCATCGACTATTACTCGATTAGCACCTCTACCTAGAACCACTCGACCGGCGGGTATATCGACTTCACAGTCTGTTCGTAAGATCCAAGGCCTACCTAGCAAGACTCGATAGCTAGGATGTCCTACAAATCTTATCACCCTAAAATCCAAGAAGCATTCTACACTTGCAACTATAACATGGACCTTAGTAACGCAACCTTCTGGTTGTCTCAAACTATCATCAGCCATTCTAAGAAGGGTGGAGCTGTCTTTTTGGATGCCTAGACCCAACCTCTCCATCAATTCTGAACTCATGATATTGACGGAGGATCCAGTGTCTACAATAGCATGCTCCACCAATATTCCATCCACATAAGCTGGAACCCTAGGGTAGTTCTTTTCAGCATGATCGAACCAATCTTCCCCTACTCGTGCTATGCCCAAAGGTTCTACAATATACCCAATACGCAGGATCTTCTTAAATTCCTTGCGTACTCCTGGAGATAATTTAATCAATTGCAAGAGGTTCACATCTCGTTTGACTTCACAAAGAGAACTTGCCAAATCAAAGTCATGATAAGTAGCCAAAGCTCTCTTTTCTCTCCAAACCATCCTCTCTTTTGGTCTTTGGACTGGTTTTGGTGCTTCTTTCTTAGCTCTTGCCTTCTTTCTTGGCACTTCCTCATCCTTTTTAGGGTTGCCTTTTCTATCAACTGGCCTTAGCGGTCCCCCTTCTATGCTAGGATTCTGGACTTGCGTCCCCTTATCCCCTTGTTTAGGGTCTCCCTCGACCGGTTTTGCATTATCTTTATCAACCTCTTTAGCCTTTTGGCCTCTTGTCACAGCTCTTAAGTTAGAGGTTTCAGCATCATTGACTCATACAACCTCAATAAGGCTGACTCTGTTGCCTTGTGGCAACTCTTCTATAATTGTTTTTCCCCTCTGCAATATTTTTCTTGGTGCATCATTCTGCTACAAGTTATTTCCTTGCGCTCTATGATTCACTGGGCCCGGCTGTTTACTCCCTTGTTGGAGAGAACTAATCTTACTCCAACAGGTAATAGCTAAATGACTTGACTTTCCACAAATGTTACATTTCACATTTGGACAGTTTCTGGGGAAGTGCTATCCACCGCACCACTTACAACTGAATCTAGAGGGTCCACCCTCTTCAGGGCATCGACTCCCTATCAGATTTTGTTGTTTCTTCAAGAAATCAACGTCGACAACTATTTGTTGATATTGTTCGGAAATCATATTGGTATAATGCTTCATCATATCCTTGACTTTGCCAAGGACATTAGATGCACTCGACTTGTAGCCTCGATCGTCAACTCATCATTCCATGGGCCTAACAATCTGATTTGGCATTGGATGTTGACCCACAGGAACAACATTAGAATTCGAAACTTGGCCTCCAACATTTGGTGGAGCCAACTGACTTGCCATAGGCATAGTCACACTGGGAGGAGGTGGCAGTAAAGGTACATTCTGAACCACACACCCCCTCCCATTAGGATTAGTCATAGGCATCCCTTGACTTCCATTCATCAATGATGGATTGCCGCCAGTTACTAAACCCCCATTAACATTCATTCGAGAGGAGTAGGCCGTTTGTAATCGTGCTTCTACTCCCTCTGCCCGCGTAATAGCGGTGTCTATATTTGCAAAGGCCACACTGCTCAATTGTACTTGGATATTAAAATCCAACCCATGCAAAAAATATTGCAATTGGGCAGCCGATGGAATGGGAATGTAAGTTTGCAATTTACGAAATACTTCCTTCAACTTCTTGGCATATGCTTTCACATTCTCGTGAGGATCTTGGCGTGTTACATTCAAGACCTGCAACCAATATTGCCTAGCTCTTTCAGGGGCATATTCCGCTCGGAAAGCTACATAGAATTGATCAATTGTGGTTATGGTCCCAGACTCTATGCTGTGATACCATACTGCAGCACTTCCTTTTAACGTCATATTGAAGAACATCATGAGATGTCCCTCATCTTGGATGCGATAATTGAACATCAATCTTTGAAACTCACAAATGTGAAATTCTGCATCCTCTTCTGCTAACCCATTAAAAATGGGCAAGGGAACTCCTAAGGCTGGTAAATCTAGCGTCCCTGCAGGAATTGCAATAGGTTGTGCCATAGTGACAATCGGATTAACAATAGGAGCTTAAACGGGTGTATTCACCCCCCCCACTTGAAGTGGGTAGACTTGGTGGAAAAGGGAAAGAACTTACGCTTCCTCCTGCACCTAACGGACTATGTGGAGCAGTTGGGTTACTAAGACCACTACCTCTTATGCATACCGGGCTACTCCTTTGAGGAGAATAACGACTTACAATCTCCAACCGCCGTCTAACCCTCTCAGCACGTTCTACTTTTTGGATTTTAGCTTGATAGTCCTTGTCAGAGGACATAAACCAACTTTCTTTTAGTTCCTAGAAACCCTAGATCCAAAAACCACCACTTATTGGTAGCTCCCGGCAGATGCACCACTGATGGGACCTAAAATGGTCCGGCACTGGCTATGACACTAGCCGGACCTCATGCTCATGACACACAAACCCCCTCACGGCCTCGCGGACCAGGAGCGTCAATCTAATGCTAAAGAACAAACTGCCCTAAAGCTTAATCTATGCATTTATAGTTTATAGTCCAACACTTCCCTTAAACTCCTCAGAGGGAGAACCCTTACACATTGGCAATGCCATGATCACGCACACATAGGAGGCACTCCACTGACTAATAGTCGGAGCCCCACTATAGCTCTCCTATATCGCAAGGATTGGCCCTTTGATGTGCTGCTAGACATATAACACATACGAGCACAAACTCCTCTCAAGGTACCAATATTTTACATTCCAGGATGTACCATTCCTCAGTACACTTTCCCCTTAGGACCCAACGACTAACCTATAGCTTAGGACATCCTCTCACACTCATCATTGGTCACAACCTAAGGAAGACAGGTGCCATGCATCCAGGAGGTTTTTCTGATACCTTTTAATTATTATGCTTAATGCAAATTGTGTATGGCTATGTGCTTAGACAAAAGAAAGATCAGCATCGTCCATGGTGCATAAAGCATTCTTTCCATGAATTTTACTAGTGCATGCTGCGTTGAAAGGAGGCTCCGAGCCATATACTCATGCTACCATCCTCTTTATTCAAACCGTTTTCTATATGCCAAGTGCAATGCATAAATCAAATCTTTTCTTTATCTTTCAGTGTTTCAGCCCCTCTTCATCCAACTCTTAACATTTTGTATCATTGATCAGTTAGATAGGGTTTCTATGCATTTTTCCCTTTTAAAAGAATAATAAATACGCACAAAACATAGAAACAGGGACAAATCGAGGCCAATCTCGTGCTTTGCCATTTTTATACATTGCACAAACATAGATATAATTTTCTCTAATTTTCCTCAGCCCATTTTCTATTTTTTCCTAATTTTAAACCCATTTTTTCCAATTTTGGGCAATTTTTCCCTATTTTCTCTAATAAATAATGACTGAAAATGAGAAATGAGTGTGGGTTGTGGCCCTTAGGTTCATTGACAGAAAAAAACTTAGATTTAGTTGGTGTGACATATCATTTTTCTCATTTATATAGCAAAAATCCAATTTTACCCTTAAAACATGTGTTTTTCATGTATTTTGACATTAATTCCGGCTATGTAGCCTTATATTTTCTAATTTTCAGGTTGCAAACAGTTGAAACTCATGGAAAAAAATGTCATAAAGAACTTTCATCCCATACGAACAAAGTTTCATAAAGCAAATAGCATAAAAAGATCATTTTTCTTTATAAAAATAGCATTATCGCTTATTTTCAGGTCTCGGTTTCTTGGTCTTGATTACGGGACTGATTTCCAGCATGCATTTAATGCTCGGCATCTTCAAGAACAACACTCTTCAAGTCTTCATCCATCGGAAAGCAATCCGGTCTCATCCGGACAAGCTTTCCTCCATCATTCTTCATTGTCTTCTTCCACACAAGAACAGCCCCTTAAGGGAGAGAGAGGGAGGAGAGAGAAAGACTAGAATCAGAGATCTTCATCGAGGCCATCATTGCGCGAGTGAGAGGCGGCGATAGAGTCAGCATACAAGAGGGAATCAAGGCCCAATGTCCATCAGGTAGGTTGCTCATAGGCAGGAGGTTGAGGATCAACATTGATGGTGCAGATGGCGCCTCCTTCTCCCCATGATTTGATGCATGCTACCCCTCCAAACTTTTATGTGACATTTAAATTTTGGGCTCCCAAAGGTCACTTGCCCATTTTGCCCAAATTTTGTCCACCCCTTCGCATCTTGACCATTTCCTTGGCCATTTCTCCGTCCGGTATCCAAATCAAGTGCTGTAAATTTCTGCGCATTCGGCTTGACATCCCACATTGGCCGACAACTCCTGACAACCCGCACGGCAGTCTGAAAAATTATAAAAAATCAACAAGTGTCTCTTGGGTGCCTTTTAAGAGTCGTATTTCACTTGGTGCTTAAAATCGTCCTAGTTGGAGCCGCCGCCTTCGATGTTGAATATTTTTCCCTTGATATTCGTAATTTTTAGCTATTTTTAAGCACTTCTTGGCATCAAAACTCCGCTCTCATCCAATGCTGTATTAAAAATTTATGATGGCCAAAATACAAAAGTGCTATCAAGCTACCATAATTGTTTATGACTTCTATAGCATGATCTATATCTGCTCAAAAAATGGATAGAATGGCTACTCCTTAGCTCAATAAGCACTCACAATAAGGATCAACTAAGCCCTAGAAAGATCCTTGACAAGCCAGGAGCAAGAAGTTAGAACAAGCCAGGAGAAGGGAAGACCCAATGCATACCTCGAGAGGAAGAAATAATGGCTACTATGAAACCTTGAGCTAAAGCTTTGAATCCAAGCTGAAGCAAAGGATGAAGAAGCTTCCGGAATGATTGGCTTTGATAGTAGTTAAAAGGTAGAGCCCAAGTGAAAGCACATAAGTGGAAGCAAGAGCAAAGAAATAGCTATGGTAGATGGAGCAAGAGAGCAATAGACAGAGACACTCTATGTGGGAACTCCAATAGCCGCTATGTGTGACGATCAGCCTTCCCTTATTCAATAGTTACTTTTGAAAAAGAATAAAGTGACAATGATGGGGGCCTGCCACCTCCAATATATAGGTGTGTGGTCACTATGTGTGAAGTAAATATGGGGCAGTGCAGGCATAGATACCTTTACCCCCAATTTGAACTCATTTTCTTATGGGGATATATAATTAAAGTATCTTATGCATCTCTCTAACTCATGTGCTCATATACCAATTGATGTTTTTACTATTTTGTGAATGGAAACTCCAAGATGATAAGAATATGGAATAAATCTTGTTCATCCTCAAGAGAGGGAATCTATCAAGCCAATGGTTAGGACATTGGAGGGTCATTAGAATCTCCACATAAAAGCATCTAGGTCAATTGGTGAGGTTTTCTAGGATTCCATCTCGATGCAAATTGCATCCTTCCTATTCCCTAGGAAGACTAGACCATTTCTTGAGTCCTCAATGAGTTGTGCATCACACATCCATGGATTAGTCTACACCTTTCATAACAACAAAGTTAACTTTGAACTATATCCTTGCAATCTTGACTAGCCAATCTCTTAGAACACTCATTGGTGATGGTCAAGTTAAACTACACTAATTCAATTAGTGAAGTACCTAGGCTTGGAGTATATCTTGACTGACTATGCTCACACCAATTCCACTATTTATGATTCCACAGCAAAGGCTATCTTCAAGGGTATGTATGAGAAGAATGATGTGTTGCCTAGCTTCTTCCTAGAACATGTTCACCCTAAAGCACTTAAGATTGGAGGTGTAATGAGGGAAAGCTAAGGAATGTGCTAGGATCTAGCAAGATCTATACCTTCCATGCAATACTTAAATCCTCACAAAAGCAATAGGATACCTTTAAGTAGAGTTTTGAGTGGAATGGTAGCTTTAATTAATGTAAGAGCTATGACAATGGTTGGTTTGATAGTCTCATAGAAATAATGCAACTTGCTCTTGTATCGAGAATAAGGGAAGTCTCTTATTCCATGGGCCATCATTCATGTAAGGGTTTAGTTGTAATTTTTGCTAGATGTCAATCTTTCTCTTGCAAAGTTATGTGGGACAAGCTTGCAATGGTCCTACTTGTAGCTCATCTTGACTTTCTTTTAGCCATTCTTTGACTTTGTCAATCACAACTAGCTATTGAACTAGGTTAGGATATTCCTTATCCTTGGAAATTAGGTTCTTTAGCCATTTGTGATGCAGTTGTACCACTTTTTGCACTACAGGCAAGAGTTGTTTTGGGTGGTGGTGTGAGCCCTTCACTCTTAAGTTTGAGTTCAGCTCTCTTATTCTTTTCTTGATGCTCTTTTTTCCAATAACCAATTTTTTCATCATCATAGGTCGTGCAATACTAACCCCTCTAATTGCACTTTGTACATGAGAAATGTTATATATTGGAATGGTAACACTATTTTTGTCATTCATCATTTGCACTGTGTATGAATAGGCTCAAATGAATATATGGCACTATTGCCTTGTTGCTTCTTGCCTTTGTTGTGGAAAATTCAAGTATTATGTGCTTGATTTTGCATTTAAGAAATGTTTCTCAACATCACCAACCTTAGAATGCTCTTATTTTTGTGGGAAACTCAAGGAAATGTGACTTGGTTGCCTACAATTTCAATATGCTATGGGATCTCAATTTGTAGGCATGCCTCACCCACAACCTCGTCCTCACATCATAGTGGATACAAAATAGTAGTCCAATTGGATTAGATGTTCTTTATCATCATAATTGACAAAATGATTCAATTACTCCTCTTTTTCTATTGGTTCTTCAATGAAATGGATTGGGGCATCACTAAGCAGGTGTGTAGCAATTGATATGTCTAAGAATTCCTTAGGGATTAGTCTCAGCACTGGTGGTGCCAAATTTGGGGCAAGTAGGGGTTGTCTAACATATTGTTTCCTTTATTAAATTGTTGGTTGGAAAAGTTAGGAGTAAGGAGCTTGGATGTGCCTCTGTAATATGCTACTTCATCACTAGAATCGTCCATATTTTGTGCAAGATAGAGGTGGCTAAGGACATTTTGAAGGTAGTGTTGAGATATCGAGCTCCACTCGTGATACGCCAGGGTGACCGTTGTGTATTTATGTCACCGACTTGTCAGTTGCAGATGCGGTTGGTACACCGCCCATGAATAATAGCTACATGATAGCTATCCTTATCTACTCTAGTTCGTGGCTCAGTTAGTATGCCACCTTAGTTAGTTGAGTTTGGTTTGAGACCCATATAGAGGGTTCTTCTATTTCTTTGTACTTGAGTTCTTTTGGCTTACACAACTAAGAAGAGGAAAATTGTTTTCAGCCTCCACCCTTGTGTGTCTTCCCCCATTGTGCAAGCAAGAAAGCTTCAAGCGAGACTCCTTCCTTCTCTCCCACAATCTTGACATGGTATCAGAGCCTTGTTTGTGGTAAGGAGCTCAAGAAAGCAAGCCAAGCTCGCGGTGGTCTGGTAAGAGGAGCAGTGTTGCTTTCATTTTCTGTTTTGGGAGCAGATCTCTGTAGGTAGCATAGCCGGAAATTGCAGGAGTGCATTGTCTCAGGTTGAGACGCCCTTCGTGGTGAAGCAAGAGGGCAGTGTATGTTGCGGGACAGGGCTTTAGCCCTTCGGCGACCCTGTTTTTTTTATTTGAGGCCATTTCGGGGCCTGTTTTGGAGGCGGAAGTTTTCTGCACGCACTCAGGAAAAGGCCCTGTTTTATGCTGTGTGACCACTGTTCTACAGGTCGGTGAAAAGTTATTGTAGAAATTGCATCGTATGCTTGTGCGCAGAGACATTGGGAGTTTCAGAATCATCCTTGGTTCCTGTTTATGCAAAATCGTCACTAGGAAGTGACTGTGTGGTCAAATACCACTTTCGCCAGTTTTGTAGATTTTCTCTTGTGAGGGTGAAGCTGTGGTTTCTGCAGTGACAGAATTTTTTGCAGTCTTCTGTAATGGCATCTGATTCTCTTTCACAGATTGTCACTGAAAAGCTTGACAAGAACAACTTCCAGGCATGGAAGTTTAGAATGACGAATTTCCTTATGGGAAAAGGATATTGGGAATTTGTTGCAGGAAATGAAGAAGAACCAGTTCTTCCTGATGTTCCCAATCAATAGCAAATGCAAGCATTCAAAGCATGGCATGAGAGAGCCACGAAAGTTATGTACTGGCTGTCTATCAGCATTTCAGACTCTATGATTGTGCATATTCAGGATGCAAGTACGCCAAAGGAGGCATGGGATACTTTGTCAAAAATGTATAGCACAAATACGCAAGCCAGGAAAATGCAGCTCAAGAAAGAGTTGCATAATGTGCAGAGAGAAAATATGAGCATCAATGACTACCACATGAAGGTGAAGAAGATTGCAGATGCACTTGCTTCCATTGGGTCGCCAGTGGAAGATGATGATTTAGTTTCTGTGACCTTGAATGGTCTAGGAAAGGATTATGCACAGTTTCGAACATCCATTTCAGTTCGTGAAAGATTTCCTGATTTTGAGGAGTTGATTGCTCTTCTAATTTCTGAGGAGCAGAGAAATGGTGGTGCATCTTCTTTAGGAGGAACTTCAAAAGAAGCTGTCTTCTACTCAAATGCTGGAAGAGGTAGAGGCAGAGGTAGAGGAGGCCGATTTGGAGGCTGTGGCAGAAATCAGAATATGCAGCAAACTCAAGAAAACCAGTCCTATGGAGGAGGACGTGGTAACTCTAGAGGCAGGGGGAGCCAAAGAGGTCATGGTGGATGGCAAAGAGGCCAAAATGCAAACAGTAATGTTGAATGCTACTACTGTGGTAAAATGGGTCATATGGCTAAAGACTGCTATAAAAAGCAGAATGACATCATGAATGGAAAACTGCAACAAGGGAATTATGCATCTTCTAGTAGACAGGGTGATGACAGAAATGAGCATCTGTTTATGGTGCAGCACATGAACAATTCTGTGACAAATGCAGAAGAAAGCAATGATGTATGGTATGTTGACTCAGGTGCATCAAACCACATGACAGGTCATGCAGAATGGATGGAGGATGCAAGGAAAATGGAAAAACCAGGATTTGTGGAGACTGGTGATGATACTGCACATCCTATTGTGCAGATTGGAAAAATTCCCTTGTCTATGCAGGATGGGAAAAAGAAATACTTGTCTGATGTATTTCATGTCCCGAATATCACCAAGAATCTGGTTTGTGTTGGTCAAATGTTTGAACAGGGCTTGCAGGTCAGATTTAATCCTCATGGATGCTTTGTTGAGGATATGAAAAATAAAGGTCGCTTGATAGCAAAAGGAAAGAAGAAGGGCAGAATGTTTACATTGGATGCAGACATGTCTGAATTGAGTGCAGCAATGTTTGCACATGGGACCGGTGTAGTTGCAGATATTGATATCTGGCATAAACGCATTGGTCATGTTAATGTACAGCGACTTAAATCAATGCAGGCCCAAAATATTGTTGCAGGTTTGCTGAAATTCAAGGTTGCAGAAATGCATAAGGTATGTGAAGCCTGTCAATTTGGAAAACAGGCAAGGAAACCATTTCCTAGACATGTTCAAGAGAGTAAGAAGCCATTGGAATTAATCCACTCTGATGTGTGGACTACTAAAGCTGCATCTCTTGGAGGCTGTCATTATTTTGTCAGTTTTATTGATGACTATAGCAAAAAAGTTTGGGTGTATTTTATGAAAAAGAAAAGTGAAGTTTTTGGGCATTTCAAAACTCTTAAAGCGATGGTTGAAAAAGAAACAGGCCTGCAGATAAAATGCCTAAGGTCAGATGGAGGGGGAGAGTACCTCTCAAATGAGTTTGCAAGGTTCCTGCAGGAGCATGGCATAAAGCAGCAATATTCATGCAGTCATACCCCACAACAAAATGGAATTGCAGAAAGGAAAAACAGGCATATTGGAGAGGTATCTCGTGCCATGCTCAATGAAAAAGACTTGCCAGATTTTTATTGGGCTGAAGCAGTTGCTACAGCAGTCTACATAATGAACAGGACTCCTACTGCAGCAATACATGGAATGACTCCAGAGGAGAGGTATACTGGTAGGAAACCAGATATTTCTCATTTGAAAATTTTTGGTTGCATTGCCTATGTACATGTGCTAGATGAGTTGAGATCCAAGTTGGATCCAAAAGCTGAGAAATGCATCTTTATTGGTTACTCTCTGCAGCAAAAAGGGTATAGATGCTATAACCCTTCTACTCGTAAGTTTACAGTGAGCAGAGATGTTTTTGATGAGATGAGTAGCTGGTATAAACCAGTAAATGTGATTGATGATGCAGATGCACAAAATGGTAATGCTGCACAGAATTCACAGCAGCAGTCACAAAATATTAGTGGACCTGGAGCGTCCTCTAGCAGTGGTTCACATTCTTCGCCATGGACAGGCAGATTGAGATCAGGAGAATCTTCTCAAAAAGTAATGCAGATAGTGGTATGCATGTATCACGAAAAGGAAAAGAGAAGGTTGATCAGCCCATGTTTGATGTGAATGTAGGTCACTCTTATGTGGATGGTGAATCCACTAGCTCAGAACAGAGCATTGATGATGAGTTGGGTATTCCTTCTATTGTTACACCTGGAGTAAGGAAGACCAGGGATGTTTTGAGAGCACCTGGGAGTGAACCTACTTTGCGCAGGTCTACGAGAGCTAGGTATCCTGTGGATAGGCTGAAATATGATGGATTTACAGCCATTCATTATGCATATATGCTCAAAGTGATACAGGAACCAGAACCCACTTCTTTTGAGGAAGCCATGGGAAAAGAAAAATGGGAGAAAGCCATGGATGAAGAAATGGATGCCTTGGAAGCTAATGCTACATGGGAATTGGTACCTTTGCCTAAAGGTAAAAATGCAATTGGCTGTAAGTGGGTTTATAAGGTGAAGCACAATGCAGATGGTTCTGTGAACAGATACAAGGCAAGATTAGTAGTCAAGGGGTATGCACAAACATATGGTATTGACTATGAAGAAACATTCAGTCCGGTTGCAAGGATGGCAACCGTAAGAGCGGTCATTGCTATGGCTGCATCAAAGGGATGGTCTTTACATCAGATGGATGTAAAGAATGCCTTCTTGCATGGTGATTTGCAAGAAGAGGTCTATATGGAGCAGCCACCAGGTTATGTGCATGCTGTTCATCCTGAGTTTGTTTGCAGATTGAAGAAAGCCTTGTATGGCTTGAAGCAAGCACCTAGAGCATGGTCTGACAAGATAGGACAGTATCTTGTCACTATTGGCTTTTAGATTTCCAAGGCAGATTTCTCACTTTATGTGAGAAAAACAGAGAAAGGTATTATGCTACTTGTCATTTATGTTGATGATTTGATTATGACAGGTGACAGTGATGAAGATATCCTTCATGTGAAAATGCTATTGAAGCAGAAGTTTGAGATGAAGGATTTGGGAGAGCTGCGTTATTTCTTGGGCATTGAGGTGATTAGATCACCAAGTGGGATACAGCTCTTGCAAAGGCAGTATGGATTGGACATGCTGTCCAAATATGGGATGACAGGCTGTAAGCCTATTTCAGTTCCTTTGGAGCAGAATGTGAAGCTGAGCACAGATGCAGGTGAGCTTCTAGAAGACCCTACTATGTACAGACGCATAGTAGGAAGTTTGATCTATATGACTATTACCAGGCCAGATTTGAGCTATGCTGTTGGATTGGTAAGTCAGTTTATGCAGGCTCCAAGGAAACCACATTTGGATGCGGCTAGACGCATACTCAGGTATGTGAAGTCCACATTGCAGTATGGACTATTTTATGAGACTGGGGTTCAGATATAGTTGCATGGATACACTGATGCTGATTGGGCTGGTAGTATTTCTGATAGACGATCTACCAGTGGATATGTGTTCTCTTTTGGGAGTGCTACAGTCACTTGGAGCAGCAAGAAACAGCCTACAGTTGCCTTGTCAAGCACAGAGGCTGAGTACAGGGGTGCAGCAATGGCTGCATGTGAGGTAGCTTGGTTGCATAAGCTACTTTATGATATGCATCAGTCTGCAGATGGGCCAGTTGTCATTTATTGTGACAACATGAGTAGTATACACTTGGCAAATAACCCAGTTTATCATGCTAGAACAAAGCACATTGAGGTGCATTATCACTATGTGCGAGAGAGGGTTTTACTAGGTCTTATTGATCTAGTTTATGTCAGCACAGAGGATCAGGTAGCTGACATATTCACGAAGGCATTGGGCGCAGAGAAGCTGCGCAAGTTTAGAGACCTGCTTGGTGTGCAGGAATTGGGATTGAGCTCGAGGGGGAGTGTTGAGATATCGAGCTCCACTCGTGATACGCCAGGGTGACCGTTGTGTATTTATGTCACCGACTTGTCAGTTGCAGATGCGGTTGGTACACCGCCCATGAATAATAGCTACATGATAGCTATCCTTATCTACTCTAGTTCGTGGCTCAGTTAGTATGCCACCTTTTCAGCCTCCACCCTTGTGTGTCTTCCCCCATTGTGCAAGCAAGAAAGCTTCAAGCGAGACTCCTTCCTTCTCTCCCACAATCTTGACAGGTAGGTTGTCCTTGCCACAATGAACACATTACACATTTTTGTGATAAGGTCTTGAGATTTTGAGTGACTTAGCCATCCTAAGTAGTTCTTGCTACTAATTTTTAACATCTGCAAAATCAAATCTAGGGTCTCATTAGACTCTGTGCAATCCTATCTGCAGCCACCATGCAATTATATCCTAACAAGATCCATACAACCTTTTATCTTTGTGGCATTTGCAATGGAGATCATCCATGTGGATAGCTTTCTCCAAAACACTAATTGATATAGGAGTGGTCAGTTTTAGAGTTCCTAACTAACATTTTGTAGATTCTTTCATTGTGGATGCCCTGATGAAAGATTTTGTGAGACTACCTTGGTAATAAAGATTTTGTGAGACTACCTTGGCAGTGGATGTGTTTGTAGTAGGAATTCACCTATATAGGCTGTACATTTTAGAGATGCAACCTCTCATGCTCTCATTCTTTGACTACTTGATGTTTATGAGTCAAACAATGAGGTTATCCCCATATCTATCTTTAGAAAAGCATTTAAATAGATGAGTCCTTGAGTAGTATGAAGGAGGATTTATCAACAACATCAAGACCAATGAACTAAGTTTGACCGTTTTCTCCTAAGCCAAGTCTAAAACTTGCGCTTGCTTGGTATCACCAAGAATATTATTAACCTTGTAGACTGGCTCAAATTTCTCAATAAATTTGTAAGGGTCATCCCTAGCTCAATACTTATCTAGTTGTTTCACCACTAAGGGAGTTTTTATTGGTCTCTAGTACATGTGTATCTCATTTTGGCTAGAATAGTTTGTGCAATGTGGGTCCCTACTTGTAGCATATCTAAGTAGTCAAATAGGTATTATTGCATGAGATTCAAGAGAGAATCTATGACAAGCCTATTGCTCCTATATTTAGCAACATTCTACAAATGCCTTCCATCTTAGCTTTCATGGTTGGGAGCTAGTGCCTAGTGTCATTGTTAAGGTCCAGCAATTGGTTGAGACTGTTTGTCTCCTGGCCTTGCAAATCTTAAAATTTCCTTTCCATAGCCTTAGGGGTCAAAGAGGAGGTATCAAATTAGCAGATTATTGGAAGTTGTCAATTGAAGCCTCAAGTTTGTTTGAAATACCTCTTGAGCCTTCAACTCTCTCCATTGTACTTGGAGTTACCTTTGTGGTTTCTCTCTTTTCTTTGTGGACTTACTCGATGACTTGGTCAATTAGGTTACAAATAGGGGTGTTTTCAAGGTCCATGGTTCTATTAGGTCTTTTGATTGTACTAGAAAAAGGTGTTGGGAGATCTCATCCACTACCCAAGCACATGTGCCTTGGAAAAAGACTTCAAGTCCTAGGTACCATTCTATTGCAATTCTATCCCTTGTTTGTAGGTTTCTTGCATTAATTGGATATTGGGCAAGCATAATTTATTATGACGTAGTTGATGTGTGTGAATTGTGCAAGCACAAACATGATTTCTTCTTTACAAGCAACTTGTGACTTCAAAGAACAACATTTTACAACATTTTTTGGACAATTAGTATTAAGTAGTTATTCTATATTTTCCTTGTTTTCATGTGATGGTTTTTTCAAAGCCTACTCATTTTCTTGGACTCACTTGCATTGGTCATGTAGATGGGGCCTTGTATAATTTGTATGTGAAATGTCCTAAGGAATGTGTGCTAAGTTTAAGTGCAATGTGAATGCATGACGGTGGATTAGAGTGTGTGTGTGGTGCACAACTTGTGGGGATGAATGGTGGTGCACTTGGGATAAACTAGGTGTGCTTGGATTTGTGATGGGATGTGGGTAAACTAATGCAACCTAAGGCCACAAGACTCATGTTCTCATTTGTGATCTTGTGTGTGCATTATGAGTGCATAAGTATTGTTGCCAAACGATTACATGCACTTACTAAAGGGTGCTTGTGTACATGCACTAAGATCACTTTGTGGCTTCTAGGGAGGACCAAAGAGGAAGCACTAGAATTCTAATGAAAAATTATAGTGAGTTATTTATTCTAGGATGGAGGAGATGAGAGGTTGCCTTAGTGCCCATGCACCCTAAGGTGGGTTTGTTGTATGCACATGTACTAGGTGGGGTGTTAAGTGTGCTTGGCAAGTCCCACTTTGTTGTTAGCATATAAGGAAGTCCTTCCTTCCACTAGGATAAGAGTTCATGGGATTCAGAGAAGAAGACTTTTTGTGGTCATACACAATTGAAGGTGATCTACATCTTCCTGCTCTAGTTGGTGGATAAGAATTCAGTGCACAAGGGGTTAGGGGGCAATAGCTGGGCACAAGGATTCAAGAGGGTAGCCTAGAATTTCTAGATTGCATCTTCCCAGGTATCCCATATTTCCATTTGGAAGCTTGTCTATAGATATAGTGTCTCTAAATCGAGGTGTTCTAATTGGTGGCTACTACCAATCTCCCATGTAGGAACATATAATTTGTCACCATTCTCTAGAATTGGTGCTAATGGGAGTTGGCTAGATCTAAGCAGGCCTTGTGACAAACATAGAGATGCTACCACTACTCTTGAAGTGCCACTTGCTACTATTGAACCTAGGCTTAAGGGGGCCGCATTGTCTTGCCCCACCTATTTCACTTCCATTGATAGGATAATGTCTGGGAAAAAAATCTATTGGAATGAGAATTTCCATAGCAGAAGCAATCTCTAGGGACATGGCAGCTGTTGGGACTACTTGGATGGAAGTTTAAGCACTACTTTTAGTTGATTTTGGGTGGCAACCTACAGTTCTTTCTCTCTAGGGTTCTTTTGGGCCCGATAGATTTCTTGAGTAGAGAAAATGTGAGAATTGAAGTGTAGCTTGGTCTACTTGGATTTAGAGGGGCATGTTTCTAAGGTGGTGTGGGGGGTAACCTAGGTAGTCCCTTGGATGGCAAGCATGCCTTTTGTGTCTATTTGTTGGGGATGTTTCATAGAAGTGTAAGAATTCTCCTCATGTACTATATTTAGTTATCCATTTGTGATAGCTCATGCAAAAGTCATTGGAAGGGGAGAGTTGTTCAATATCAGTAGTGTAAAGGGAGTGGGCAAGATCCACTATGGTGGGTGATGAAAATAAAAATGTGAATTGTTGACTACACATGACTCTAGTAAGAAGAACATGGATGTGATCTTTCATGTGATATTGAAGGCATTGACTTGTAGATATAAATCATTAAGAAAAAAATTTAATATCTCCATCTTCAACTTATGGTGGTCAGCAAAATGGTTTGAGGAAATATTCAACTTTGTACACTGAGCCAAAGATGGCATCCATCTCTTTGCTTAGAAGTAGGGTGGGGGCCTCTACTATACCATCCATAGGGAGGCAAAGTTGATCTTGCACACACTCAGGAGTGAGATCATATGCATGGCCATTGATTTGGACATGAGGGCCTTTGTGCAACTGTAGCATGATGGACTCTACATCATGGTGCATTAGGGTTGTGTCCCATGATCGGGCAAGGAAGGCATCAAGGCACATGTAATATACCCACTCATTGACAACATCCATGTGCTCTTGAGCCATGGGGGAACCCTATCAAGGCAAAGGATGGATCAGAGCATAACCATTATTAGTGAGAGGTGAGAAATGACAAAGAGATGACAAGTGTGAGACTAGATCAAGAGCATAAAGGGGTGAAAATAGAGATCACAATGAAGAGTAAGGTGATGAAAAAGTTCCTTTTGAGGGTGCTGGAGGCATGGCAAGTGGTGGGTTTGAATGTGGAAAATGCATGTTTATCGCATCACTAGAGCAGATAGGGCCATAAGGAATAATGAGCTACATGATTCTTGATATATCGTATTGCCACATGTAATAATAATCCGATAATGTGATGATGAGGGATAACTAATAAGAGCATATAATAAGCTTGCATGGAGTGAGGCCTATTGCCACTTTGAAAGAAGTGTAGTTAGCCCAAAGTGCTACTAGGAGCTTGGTATCCTAATCTTTTTTGTGGTGCTCAATCAGCATTGTAAGTATTTTATAGAGGGTCTTGTTGGTGGATTTGGCAAGGACATTTGCTTGTAGATAATATGGAAAAATTTTCTTTTGAATTACTATGAAGGAAGAAGTTATATGCTTGATGATCTTATTTACAAAATGACTTCCTCGATCCACTGACCAATTCCACTGGACAATCATAGTGGGTGAAGGTGTCTTTGAAGACACACTATGCCACTGGCTATGTTGAATTATTGGTAGTGCCTATGCTTCAACCCACTTGATGTAGTAGTCCATTTCCATCAAAATATACTTGTTTTTGGTGTAAGATGCTACAACTTTAATATAATTGACAAAATCCAATCCCCTTTTTCAAATTCTATGAGTGTTGTCCAATTGGTACATAATCTAACTTTCATGCAAAGCACATTAAGATGTGCTATCACTTCATCAAAGAGGTGATTGAAGACAAAAAAATAGATCTTGTCAATATCTGTTTATTAAAACTCTCCAAGTGGAATGTTATGTCTTCCTTAGGAAGATGATGGGCATAGGATGAGATGTCATTTTTTCTCATCCAATTTTACTCCTATATATATATATTGTATTTTTTCTTCTCCTCAATCCTGTAACATTCACCTTTAAGTGGGAGGTTGATGGGAGTTAAAGGCTGCTTATGCCTAGCTACCTATATTCTATTGTGCTTAATTCTTGCACATATATACTATTGTACTATTGCAAGTAGTAGCCTCACATCATTGTCATGTTTATTCTTTATTCTTTACATTGGAATAATAAAGGGAAGCCATTCCACACATTGTGACTATTGGAGTTTCCACACACGAGTCTTGCTCTCTTGAGTTCGAGTGTCCATAGCCATAGCTCTTTTGTTTCTACTTGTTTTCTTCTCTCACTCTCACTCCTACTCACCCTTTTTGTTATAGTTGCAAATATCAACATGAATTCATCATACTTAAAGAACTTGATGATGTATTAAAGGTTGCAACAATTGATTTTTGTGACAAGTATTGTCAAATGGCTAATAATGTTAGGGTAAAAACCACCAAAGGCTAAAGCCTAGGTAGACACCCTTTGTACTAGTACACTATATAATCTTGTGTGTGTGTGTGTGTGTGTGTGTGTTTTTTTTTGTTTGTGTGTGTGTGTGTGTGTGTGTGTGTGTGTGTGTGAGTGAGTGTGTGTGTGTGTGTGTGTGAAGATAATGACAAATCAATGTAACCAAGTATCCACAAATGCCTATTGTGCTCTCTCTCTCTCTCTCTCTCTCTCTCTCTCTCTCTCTCTCTCTCTCTCTCTCTCTCTCTCTCTCTCTCTCTCTCTCTCTCTCTCTCTCTCTCTCTCTCTCTCTCTCTCTCTCTCTCTCTCTCTCTCTCTCTCTCATATCACATTCACTTCCCATCCCACCATTTATTTTGCTCAATGGATATCATAGTGGCATTTGTGGTAGAAACTCATGGTTAGAGCAAAGAGCACAATTGAAGCTAGAATTGGAGCTTGGACTTGAAGCCAAAATCATGAACTTGAAAATCATACTTGAAGCTTGCAAATGATCTATTGAAATATTAGTTTTGGGACCACTCAAATGGCTTCCATTCAAGTAAAATAACAAGGCATGCTAGCTGATCTTATCAGTAATCACATTTGTAGTAAATGGGGGTATGCCATAGCTCAAAAATCAGTTGTTGGATAGCCATTGGATACTAGATTCAAGATCAAACATCAATAATCTAGATTGATTAAGGATGGAATTTTCATTCATTTTGGTTCATAGATGCAAGGGGACAACTTAAGAAAGGGCCCATCTTGAGTAGGGGACTTGCTTGTGCCCAAACGAAAGAGGGTATCTTAAATATAAAGTGCATGGGTGTTTGTTCCCATAAGTAAGGGGCTTGATGAATAGATAGATAGAGAAAAGGTAGAAAATTGTTTGGTGCTTGAATGAAGGTTTATGGTTATTCAATATAGTCATTAGGCACAAAGGATGCATTTGATGGAATCCAAAACATCCTCTCCTCCCCATTGATTCCATTGGTGGCAGTAAGAAATCCACCCTATTCACAATTAGCTGCTCTCTCCCTCCCTCTTCCCCTTTTTTCCCCATTTAAGCCTATCGCCAAGACTTAGAAAACTTAGTCTAAATATGATTTTCATATTTTTCCTTGAAGAAGTGGTTTGCATGGAAGCCATATTCACATTAAGTTGGCTAGATCTAGATATTTTGGAAACCCCTTTCATTGGAATCACTGGAATTGGCTTGAAGAAAGCTCTTTTCACATTCATCAAGTTGGAACTGGATATCTTGTAGCTATGTTCACATTAGAGTTGAATGAATTGGATTGAATTTGAGCAACTTAAAAAACTATTTTCAAACTATATATATGTTGAAAAGAAAAAAACTAGTCATTTTGGAGGCCAAATATGTAACTTTTTGGGGGTTGCTTTATGATTGGAAAACTATCAAGGAAGTATTTAAAAATTGCAAAGAATAGTATGTATTGAAGAGTTATTGGGAATAATTTTGGTATTAAAATTGGGCTATTTTGAGATTACATTGCCCATTCTTTGGCTGTTACAGTGGCACTCTAATTCTAGTATACTTGTCTTTTTAGTTGTGCAATTGATATGAGCTTACTTGTTTGTTGCTTTCCATATATTGTAGTGGCTATGGCTTCCTCTCCTACCTCAAATAATGCATTGTCTAATATTTAGAAGTTGGATGGCACAAACTTCTCATATTAGAGAGAACAAATATATTTGTCTTGGTGCAAAAGAAGCAAGTTAAGCTTATCAAATTGTAGAGGCGATCAATTGCCAAGACCCATGAACTGCTTATTGTTCAAGTGGAGAACTAATGGCTACCTCTCACATAGCTAACACGCTATCCATCTCTATGAGTGTAGTGAGTTTACCTCCATGCCCGATCAAGTTGCCTCCTCTCCCGAGCACTCCGATAGCTTCACGATCCAAGTGTAAGATTTAGGCAAGCTCCATCCTCAAGCTCCATGCTCCAAGCTCCATTGCCACAAGCAAGAGAAGAGAAGAGAAGAGAAGAGAAGAGAAGAGAAGAGAAGAGAAGAAGAGAGGAGAAGACGGAGAGCTTCTCCACCACGATCCCTCACCCTCACACTCTCACACTCCCTCTCTCAAGCACAAGCTCAAGCAAGCAAGCAAGCAAGAAGAAGAAGAAGAAGAAGAAGAAGAAGAAGAAGAAGAAGAAAGCTATTTTTGGCCACACACAAGAATGAGCTTTCATTCATCTTTTGAACTTTGTATACAAAGCCCTAAATCCCATTTGAGCGGTCATCCCCTTATCCCCTCTTTTACATGGTCGATGGTGGTGCTAGGTGGCCAGGGGCTTCTTGAGGCTGTGGCCATACCGTATTGAGGGTGTGGTGGAGGGATATCTGGAATCGGAAGGCGCTTGAGGGTGGAGTGAGCCCTCATATTGGAGGGATGATGAGGTGCAGGTCCATCATTGAAATTCAAAATGGTGTTAGATGGATCCATGCTTGGAGGATGGTGAGTGGACAGATCCTTCTTTTTGGAATTTAAGATGGTGTTAGCCAGATCCGTCATCAGACCCTTCGTGGCTAAGTTCATATGTGTTGTTCCAAAGGAGCTTCTTGATTCACTTTCTAATTGTGGTTGTTGCGTTTGCCCCTTGCTTGGTTGTTCTTTTCTTGGGAGTGCATTGCATGGATGTTGGGGTCCCTAAGGTTGGTGGTAGGGCCTTCACATATACCTGGAAAGAAAAGGTGCACTGTTTGCCTGACCATGGAGTGCATGATTTCGATGCTTGTGGAACTGGGAGATGGTTCTACCCTGGGCAATCCCTTGGTGGTGTCCCACACTTGAGGACCTAGTTGGTGTGGACGGAGGGTGTGGTGCATGGAGCTTAGGGGGACAGGTCTAACCATAGGCGAGTGGTACCTCCCTAGGTGTGTCCTACCGTTGTGGTGCCCTAAGCATGTGTCGTAGGGGGTGGGGCTAGGTATGAAAACACTAGATACAGTGATTTGTGGCATGCAAAGTGCTTTCTTATTTATTCTTTTTTTTCGGATACCAAGGGTGCTCTCAGACTTTATTGTGATCTTCCTCAAACGAGTCTCGAGGTGGTCTTAGGGATTTAGTCAAGAAGGCATGGCTCTGCAAGTATTCCTTGATGTTAGCCCTTGCATTGAGAGGTGTGGTTGACAAAAAAGGGTGGCTACACCTCATAAAGTGGCTATCATTCATGTCTCTAAGGATCCTCATGCAAAACAAGGGAAGCAGGGTTACCCTCATCATGAGCCTAGCCATAACACAACTATTTATTCCTAGGTTAATGTCAAAAAAGAGTGGGGAGAGGTGGGCTTTCTTAGCTACTGGCTTTTTTTAAAGCAAAAACCTAATGATCCTCAGGTAATTATAAGTGCTTATGAAGATTGAGTCTAGGCAGGAAGAGAAATCCTCGAGGAAGCGGTTAATAGAAGGGCGCAAGTCCCCTACTTTAAAGGTCATACCTTCCATGCACCCCCCCTATCATAATCCACTCCATGTCTACGAGGGTAGGGCATGTAGGTAGGATCATTCTATTCTGCCTGTAGCATGCCACAAAAGGCCATCCATGCATCAAAATTGGTGTCCCAAATCCTCCTTTGCCACTTTGGTTATGCCTTGTAGTCTTGGACAATTTTGGAAACCTGATAGACCTTGTCCTGCCAATAGTCTGTGGGCTCCTACCTCCATTGTGTGATGATGATGCTCCGCTCCTCAACCCATCGGTTCGCTAGAGTATTTCCCAAACAAATGATTCCTTCCACTACTTCCACGAGTAAGACTCGATTTAAGGCATGTGGGTAGAGGAAGGAGAACTCAAAGGGTTGGGATTGGAGCTCTTGTTGTTGCCAAAGAGTCAGCTCCTCCAGCCAGTTGATGGGGTGGTGATCCTTGCATGGCAGCATGGGCTGGTCAAGAAGCTACAATGGCCATGCATGCATCCTCTGCTCGACTTGCTCCACAAGTTCCCATTTTCTTCTTCTTGCATCAATAACGTGATCGAGAACTTGGGTGCCTTCCGACTCTTCTGGGGGTAGATTAGGCAAGGGCGGACTGGCATCTCAGATTTGCAATTCTTCTTAGAATGCTTGCTCAAGGCCCTTCCTTAGTGTCTTGTTCCATAGAGAGTTGGATTGGGGCTGGGTGGGGCTGCTCTTATTCCTCGAATCCAAGTTCCCTGATCTCATCGGTGGAGAGGCTAGCTTGTCACAAGTAGCTACATTGCTGCTCCTTGGTTATGCCCATGCTGATTGGAAGTGTGCGCTCTTATAGGCCATATCTTAAAGCTCTAGTTGTCAGTTCCAGCTTCCTCCTCATTCTCTCCACCGAGTCCTTGCCTTCAACTTGTGTGAGATGAAGCACAGTGCTAAAAAAGGCTTGCCTCTGCATGTTAGAGCACGCTTCAATGGCCTCAACTCTAGACTCTGCAAGCACCCTCTCACATTTTGATACAGGCATGCGCTTTGTCAGTCCTCGCATTCTTTCAAGGTTGTGTCCCTTCCACTATTATGCCTTTTCTTCCATGTTTTCCTTACCCCTCTCCATCTCCTGAGACGGCATCATTACCACCTGTTGTTGCTTGCTCTAGATTTCCATCATCTGGATCTTCTCTTTATCCTGGTGGTTCAGCTGCTCTTCGGCTATCCTCTCACCTTGCTCAGCCACCCACAGAGTACTATTGGTAGGCTTCCACGATCTATTCTGATAGATCTTCAGTGGTTTATGCACAAGTTTCAAGCTCTAACCGGTGCAGCTTCCTTTCGGTCATGGCCTTGTCCATTAGTGCCTCCACCTCCTCCCGGGCGCTCTTCAAGTTGTCTTGTAGGGTTCTTGTGGCTTTGTCGATGGCCTCATCCCTCATTTTTGACATAGCTTCTATTTCTCTCTCTAGCCTTGTTATTCCATTGCCATCACTACTAGAGAACCATGGCATCCTCCTATTCTTGGCGTTGTTCTTTTGGTGTATGGTCTCCTTCTTGCGAGCTTCCCTATAGTTTTGCATGCATAGCCTCCACTCGTACCATTCGCCTAGAGCTCAACATATTATTGGATGAGCCATTTGTGGTCCCATTGCCTCGTCACCAAGTCTTGGGCTTCATCCTCTAGTCTTTTCCTTAGGTGATCTTTATTTTCTTGAGCCTTATTTTCTTGGGCACCGAGTTGCTCTTTCAAGCTCCAAATATCTTTCTAATGCTCAGAGGCTTGCCATGTCATCTCTAGTCATAGGGCTACGGCAACCTCTCTTTTGGCCTCTAGCTCCATAACATCGGCCTTCTTCTCTTCCTTGGCCCTCTCTAGTTGGGCTAGGAGTTCAGCCACATAGGCATCATAGTCCATAGCCAGGGGCATCATTAGCAGTGCTATGGTGGATGCTTCCAGCTTTTGCCGCTTTGGGTCCTGCTTGGACTCGGCGTCTGCCATAGACAACCTTTTGGCTCCTACCCCGGGCACCATCTCTTGTACTTTTGTGACCAAAAACTGCATCATGGACATGATCTAAGTGGTATCCATGGCAAATGTGGCTATTATGTGGTGTAGGTGGTGATGGAAGTTTGAGGCATGAGAGTCGAAGGGAGGGGGTGCAACAGGGCCTTGCCCTTTCCTGCGACAACTGGGGCTACTTTGGCTCTGCAACTTGGTTTGCATTTGTGTCGTGGGCTCAAGGTGGCCATTCCTCTAGAGCCGCGGGTCTCCTTTATAGACTTGTGCATGGCCTCCGCCATGTCCTCATCTTCCTTTCTCCTTAGCTCTTCTATACCTTTCATGGCTTTCTCTTTCTCTCATCTTCGGCCCTCTTGGACTCCTTTTGGGCCTTCCTCAACTCGACCCACATTCCTCCCTTGTCATTGTTTCTTTTGTCTCCTTCTGTAGCTTTGATGGGTTTCCCTTCGTCTGTGCCTTCAGCTCTCCTTGGCCAGGACCATGTCTCCTGCTCTTCCTTATCACTCATAGTCATTTCGCTTGACTGCACTTGTTCATGGTAAGGCAGTCGGCCAGGGGTTTCCCCTACTCCCCTCCACCTTCCTTTGTGTCCTTCAAGGCCTCTTGGATGATGGCCGTTGAGATCCCACCGAACGTGATGGTGGATGCTTTGGAGGAGGACTTCTTGCGAACTAATCTTGCTATGGAGGTCGGGGATTCTCCTTCTACTACTGTTCGACTAGTGTTCAAATCTTTCGCTAAGCTCTCAATAGTTTTGTGTACTAAGTCTTCCAATCTATTTCGTCTGGGGATCCTACTATGATGCTCTCCAACAACGACACCCCAATTCTATACATAAGGGCATTGTACCTTTGGCTGGAGAAGAGAGTATGGACCATCTTTGCCTGCAGCTTGATCTCAGGATTTGGAATATCTGCTAAACTTACCCCATCCACTGTGCTACAATAGCCTTGTTCATCCCTAGCATGCTGTACACGTCCCTTTTTGGGCATCGCTCAGTCCTACTAGTTAAGCCTAGGGCCTTCTCCACTATCTCAGGTCTCAATTCCACCTCTACTTGGTGGGTTTCTTCCCCTTTCTTGATTGTCACAATGCCACAGTTCCTTTCGGCATTGAAGCTCCTCAGAAACTCTGCACATTTTTTGTAGTTGACTGCCTACCCAACCTTTTCTACGTACTTTTGTAGGCTGCACTAGTCCACAAGTTGTTTTCTGCTCTTCCATGACGACGTCCTCTAGGTTCACGGTGTGCTTGAATGTGAGCTAGCTGTAGCCCCTCGTTTCTACCGTCAATTCTTAGCTTGCTCTTCCTCTTTGCAATATGTAAGCATTTTATTTATGAAACACAACTAAAATAAGAAAGAATGAAAGTTCTTTTCTATTTGTAGTATCTTCTATTTTTCAATTTCCCTCACTTTGAAATATGTAAGCATTTTATTTATGAAACACAACTAAAATGTCATATAAGAAGGGTCTTTGTATGAGGAAATATGAATTATTGAAATTAATGTGCATAGTGATATTTGTGGGGCTATGCTACAATTTCATTAGGAGGAGAAACTTATTTCATTACATGCATTGATGATGATATTAAAAAAGTATGGGCTTATCCTATTTGTAAGAAGAGAAGTATATTTGATACATTTCAAAAGTACTTAGCTTATGTAGAAATGATTCAAGAAATAAACTTAAGCACTTAAGAAAGAAACTTAAGCACTTAAGGCTTGATAATAGTGGAAAATGATTCAAGCAAGAAACTAAAATGCTCAAGGACTAATAATGGTAGGGAATACACTTCTCATGTATTCTAGAACCTTTATGAAATGTGTGGTATCATAAGCAAGTTGAATACTCCTGAAATGGAGTTGTTAAAAAGTTGAATATGACCATATGGAAAAGAGTTCAAAGGACTAATAATGGTGGGGAATACACTTCTAATGTATTCTAGAACCTTTATGAAATGTGTGGTATCATAAGCAAGTTGAATACTCCTGAAATGGAGTTGTTAAAAAGTTGAATATGACCATATGGAAAAGAGTTCAAAGTATGTTGTCTAATGTGGGTATCACTTAGGATTTTTTTTGCTAGAGTTATTAAGGCATATGTTCACTTAATTAGTTGGTCACCTAGTTTACCATTGGATGGAAAGATTCTTAAAGAGGTGTGGTCCCTAAATAAACTCTCTCATGGTCACTTGCAGGTGTGTGGCTATGCAACTTATATGCATATCTTAAGAAATGGAGATTTAGGAGAAACGAAATACTAACTTTGGGATCCTAAGGCTGACAAAATAGTATGTAGCCATGGTGTTATCTCCATTGAGTAGAAAATGCAAAAACAACACAACCTAGAGGGGTACCCTCACATAGAACAAGATAGACTATTGGAATAGCCAAATGATCAAGTTGAGATGACCTAAAAGAGTCTCTAGAGCACTAGAGTGGAAAATTCAATCTCTTGATTATGTCATGGTAACAAATTGTGGAGAGACTTTATGTATATGTTGATGTTATGTCTAGGGATGAGAATCATAAGGGGAAGAAGGCTATGTAGTCAAAGATTGACTCTTTGGTTAAAAATGTTACTTGGGAGCTAGTTCCTTTGCCTAAGGGAAAGCATGAATTATCACATGCAAATAAATTTGTAAACTAAAATCATTTCCATCTAATGCACACCAAGCACAAGAAAATATTGGTAGCCACCAAGGGATTCAAGCAAGAGAAGGGGATAGACTTTAATACGATCTTCTCACCAAATTACAATTCATATGGTCCTTATATTGGTGCCCAAGGACAATATGGAGCTTATATAGATGGATATCAAGATTTCTTTCTTTCATGGGGATCTTCTTGAGGATATTTATATGCAGCAACCAAAGGATTTTATTATGCAAGGAAAGAAAGAAACAATTTTGGGTATGCAAGCTCCTCAAGAGCTTATATGGATTGGAGCAAGATCCCCAAGAATGGTACTCAAGTTTAATGTTTTTATGAGGTATCAAGGATATACTAGGAGTGAGAGCTATTACTAATTATATACACAAAAGGCTATGGGTAATAGCCTTATGACCTTGATCCTTTATGTGGATGACATGCTTTTTGCCCAAAATTCATTCATGGATGTGGATGAATTCAATGAAAGGTTGCATGAAACCTTTGACATGAAGGACTTGGAAATGCAAGTCACACTCTCAGCATGTGGATTATGGGGGATAGAGACAATAATACTATTTATTTTTCTCATATCTCCATATTTGAATCTTATCCAAGAGGAAATCCATGAGTTGGATTAGCATAATGCTCAAATGACTAAATTACCCTATGTATCCACAATTGGTAGCTTGATGTATGATATGGTTGCAACATGTCTAGACATGGGAGTGGGAGTGGTTAGCAAGTTTATAACAAACCATGGCAAGAATCATCGGGAAGCAATCAATAGTATCATGAGATATTTGAACTAAATTCATGTGCATTTTCTTTGGAAGGATGCATCTATCCTTGGCTATGCATATGCATGTTTTATAGGAAAGGTAGCCTCTAGGAAGTTTATGATAGGTTTTCTCCTCACATTTATAAGAGTTGTAGTCTCATGGGTTCCTTGATTGCAAGCATGTACAACTTTAACTACCATTGAGCCTAAATATGCCATAGTCACTATTGAGGCATGCAAGGGCATATAGCTTAGTCATCTAGTGGGAGATCTAGGCATTAAGAAGTTCCCATTTTGCATTGTGATAGATAGATGGGGAAGGGCAAATCATGATCTTTTGAAGCAATATTTTGGGCAATCCTTTTTTGGAGACACCCCATTTTTATTCCATATAGTCCATTTGTTCCACCCCACCCTTGTAATCACCACTAGCAATACCATTGCTACTCCCACCACCACTGCCACCACCACCACCAATACCACTACCATCACCATGTTTATCCCTTATTATCTCTCTCACTCAACACACACACTCACTCACTGTGTGTGTGTGTGTGTGTGTGTGTGTGTGTGTGTGTGTGTGTGTGTGTGTGTGTGTGTGTGTGTGTGTGTGTGTGTGTGTGTGTGTGTGTGTGTGTGTGTGTGTGTGTGTGTGTGTGTGTGTGTGTGTGTGTGTGTGTGTGTGTGTGTGTGTGTGTGTGTGTGTGTGTGTGTGTGTGTGTGTGTGTGTGTGTGTGCGTGCGCGCGCGCGTGTGCTCATTTTCATATTTGTTACTGTAATTGTTTTCATTCTTCTCTATGTATGTGTGTATGTATATATGTATATGTGTTTATGACCTTGGTCGTGATCTCTCATTATGTGTCTCTATCAACTTTGAATTTGCATATGTGGGCCTCTTTCCATTTAACATTATCCACCAAATTGGTATCACCCTCTTTGTCTCTTTGTGATTTTAGTTGATCCTCAATCTAGCCTTCGATAATACATTTGTCCCATGTCACATTTAGTGGAGTTTTACCACACAACTTCCCTTCTCTTGGCATCTCTTCTCATCTTGTTTGCCTTGATGCCTTTCTAGCTTCTCCTTGGCTCTATCTATGTCATGCTTGTCTAGTTGTATTATTCAACTCCTCACTATAGTTGAGTCATGTTCTCCTTCTTCTTCCTTTTCTATCTCTTATTTCACAATACTCTTTGGCAAGTTAGTATCCCTAGTCATCTATTTTAAAGATGTCTTTAAAACTTTACGCATAAGAAACATATGAGAGAGAGAGAGAGAGAGAGAGAGAGTGTGTGTGTGTGTGTGTGTGTGTCTGTTTGTGTGTGTGTATGTGCATGTGAAATAGTAAATTGAGAGAGTGAGAGTGTGTGTGTGTGCGCACACATTTCCCTAGTAGTTTGACACACAACTTTATAATCACACTTTACTTATTCTTTACTTTTGGCTTTTGGATATTGATAATTCGATAGTTAAATTGGAACACATACATATTTTTAGTAAAATTTATTTTCTATCCCTTGATACATACATATCTTAAGAGTCGTATAAAAAGAGCTCTTTTACCATTGAAAAACTAGACTAGAAAATACCTATTATAAAATGCTACAACTTGAAGTTGTTCACAAAGTTTTTATATACCATGTGCACCCAAACACACACTAGTGTCATACACATACACATATATATGCACATGCATATACATAGACAAAAATTGTATATGTACATGCATACATGCATATTAGGGCTTTCAAATTGAGAAGCATTAGAACTCAATAGAGAAGAGAGAGGTAGAAAAGATAGTCTTTTGATGATACAAAAGAGAGACAATAAGGATTTTCATAAAAATGTTATTTTGATAAAAGAGAGAGAACATTTCTTTTATTTGATGACAAAGAATGAGAGAGAAAGATGTGCAAGCACAACATTCACCCCCTCTCTAGATGAATCATCTTCTCCTTCTTCTTCCTCACCTATCTTTTCTTCCATAATCCTCACACTCATACACACACACACAAACTCAAAGGGAAAAAGTGTTAGTAGTTTTCTTAACTTTCCATTAGTACATACATATCTTATAAGTACTGTAGTCAATGCAATAATTAATCATCTTTCCATCAAAGTTAAGAGCTTAACATTCCAATATTTAGGCAAGAAAAGACATGGTGTATAATGCTACAACTTGAAGGTATTGGAAAGTTTTTATTGTATAATGCTAGAACTTGGAGTTGTTGGAGAAAGTTTTTATAAACCACATATACCCTCCCCCCCAAACACACACATACACATACAAACACATGCATACCCTCATAAGGGATATTATAGATGTGATTATAAACTACATTGAGAGAGAGAGAGAGAGAGAGAGAGAGAGAGAGAGAGAGAGAGAGAGAGAGAGAGAGAGAGAGAGAGAGAGAGAGAGAGAGAGAGAGAGAGTGTGTGTGTGTGTGTGTGCCCACTTGTGTGCATGTATGCTAAGGATTTCATTTTAGAGGAGAACTAGGATGAGAGAGAGAGAGAGAGAGAGAGAGAGAGAGAGTGTGTGTGTGTGTGTGTGTGTGTGTGTGTGTGTGTATGTGTGTGTGTGTGTGTGTTTGTGTGTATGTGTGAGTGTATGTTAAGGATTTCATTTAGAGGAGCACTAGGACGATATGTGTGTGTGTGTGTTTGTGTGTGTGTGTGTGTGTGTGTGTTTGTGTGTGTGCAATCATAACACTACTTTTATGTGTGTGAGAGTGAGAGAGGGAACAAATTTTTAAAATAAGAAGGTCAAGATACCTAAAAGTCAAAGGCATTTCCAAACTTTTTTTAATAAAGAGACCTAAAAGTCAAAGGCGTTCCCAAAAAAATTTTAAGGCAAAAAGGGGGGCGCCCCCCTTTTTTGTCTTTAAATTTTTTTTGCAACACCTTCTTTCTTTGATATCAAAACCTTCATTTAAGGTTGCCACAAAAAATTTAAGGCTAGCACCTTCATTTTAATATCAAAACCTTCATTTGGCTTGAAAATTTTAGTAACACCTTCATTTTGTAATCCTCATCTTTTTTTTTAATTCACTTTTAAAATTTCATGGCGAAACCTTCAAAGCATAACACACACACACAACTTCTTAACTCTAACCATACCATATCTCTACGTGAGTTACATTCTTCTTATTTTTAATATAAAAACTTAAAGTTCTTTCTATAACTAAAATGGGGAAGTTAATATAGCATGAATATCCAATGGAAAAACTAAAAGTTATTTCTATATTAACTAAAATGGGGAAGTTAAGATAACTTTAATATGTAATTACTTTACAAATAGGATAAAAGTAAATGTAAGTTAAAAGAAAATCATTGCTCATACTCACTCACTCAATGACACACACACTCTCTCAAATTATTGCCATAACTTTTGATACATTCCTTAACTATAATTTTAGCATTTGTTCTTTATAGTCATTCCTTCTCTATGAGACATATGCTAGTAATTTTGCATGGGAGGAACCTCATTCAAGGGTGTAGGTATGTGATGTAATAAACAAGGAATTCCATTGTTTTTTATGTCAAATAGGTGAAGTTAACAAGCTTAGCTTTATTCAATTCACTTCTAGGCTACAGTGTAGCACATATATATTCTTTGAAAACTCTAGAAATCGAGAGTTAAGAACCTACTTTAGTGGAGACCTTTTGAATTGCCTTACCAATTTCTTAAGAAACTAGATTTTATGATCTACCTTTGATACTATTACCAATCAAGACTCTTTGTTTAGAAGCTATTTTTGGTGGGAAACTTTCAAGAAATTTGAAAACTATTCTGACCACAAGTTCTTCTAAATACATAATTTGATGGGGAAATAGAGCATGTGAACTATGATTTAGATTATTTATAGAGACACACACACACACAAACACACACATAGAAGGGGAACAAAGTTTCTCCAAAGAGTTGAAGAAGAATGTTGGGGAGTTTGAAGATGAGAGAGAGAGGGGGGATATAGGGGAGAGGAAAAGGAGTTGGAGATAGAGATAACAAGAGAGAGATAAAGGTAAAAGTAGATTGAGGAGGGGGAAAACAACATGGTGGCAGTGCCGACAATGTGGTAATGGTGATCATTGTGGTTGGTAGTAATGTTGCAAAGGTAAAGGATGAATGAAATAAGTGGACCCTGTGGGATAAAAATAGGGGTTTTCCAAGAAAAGATCGCTCCAACAACTTGCTTCTTGCATATTTTCTAGCTAGAATGCTTGTTAATTGGTTATTTTGCAATCCTATCATGACATGCCCTAGGTACTTGCTTTAGCCTATTTAAGGACATCCTTGCCTTACATTGCTAAATAGATCCATCAAACTTATACTTTACATTGTAATCCCATTTGCAACCAATAACTTTCTTGCCTTGTAGTAAAGGCACCAAATCCCATGTGTCATTTGCCTTAAGTGTAGCCATTTCTTCGTTTGTTGCATTATATCAATGCTCATTATCCACTACATCCTCAAAACTACTAGGCTTTACATCCTACACAACCCTAGCCATGTATGCATAATGTTGAGCTACATAGCTATCATATGTCAACGGAAATTCTTACTTTGGTTGACTTGCATGGACCTCGATCACTATCAAGTGTGCCTTATCATCCTCTTATGCCTTCCTCATACTAGGTGACTTAATAGATGGAATCTCAAACTCTTCATCCAAGATTTCTTAGAACTATCAAAATTCACATCAAGATGAGAGAAAGTTGATGATACATCATCCATAATAGGGATTCCCCAACCTTTTTCTTACCTTTCCTTGACACTTGTGATGTACTTGGTGGAGTGACTTGTACCTTAATCTATCCCTCCAAGTTCTATCAATAGATCCATGATTAGAAAACTCATGGGATCCACTCAATATCTGTGACTCTTGACTCATTTTCTATATAGCCATACTCCCAATCACATAAGCTCCAATTATATCCTATAAATTGCTATATCAATAGTTCATTTGATCAATGATAAAATCCTTGCTAACTCTCAACTCATGTGTAATAGGGTTATAGCATTTATATCCCTTCTACTCAAGAGAATACTCCACAAATACCCATTTTTCTACTCTAGGATCCAATTTACTACACAACTCATTAGGAGTATGCACATAAGCAATATATCCAAGTACTTCAGATCGGACAACTTTAGCTTTTATGTGTATACTTCTTCTCAAGTGTCATACCATGGATAGTAGTCATAGCTACCTTGTTCATAATATATACAGTAGTATCCACTTCTTTAGCCCAATAGTAATGAGGCAATGCTCAAGCCGCCTCTACAAAATGCCTATTTTTTTGCTCAAGCAGTTTCATTTTGCTATGGAGTGTACCTACATATAAATTGCATATAAATACCAATTTTTTCTACAAAATTTTAGAAAACTCATTAGAGAAGCACTCTCCCCTCTATCCAACTTTAGATATTTAATGCAAAACCCTATCTCCTTCTCAACCAAAGCTTTAAAGATTTTAAAGTAAGTAAATACTTCACTTTTCTCACATATAAAATAAACACATGTTTTTCAAGTATGATCATCAATGAAGGAGACATGATCAATCAAGTATGAACCCACATATCAAAATGTATAAGCTCAAGTGGCTTCTTGTATATTGCATGCTTATCTTAGCTTGTGGAGTTTTTATATGATGCAATTGAAATTCTCGATCGTGGGACACACGCATGAGGAGATTGATGCATTTTTTGGTTATATTTCTAAGAAACAAATAACAAATCAAACATTCATATTTTTTCATTTAATGGGAAGTTTTAGTGAATGCACAAGGTCCCATTCTTCATGCAAGGGGTACCTGATCTTTTTTTAATCACTTTTTGAGAAGCTAGAAATAAATCAAACATTTAGATTTTCTCATTTGATAGAAAGTTTAGTGAATACACAAAAGTCCCATCCTATACCATAGTTCATGCAAGGGGTACTTGATTTTTAAGTGCAAGGAGGAATGAGATCTACAAAGTTTTGAAAAAAAAAATTGTAATAGCTCATGTTATTATTTGATTGAAAGCCAAGATCCTACCCATTGCAAATTGTGATAAACTATTTTGATATATTGGAGTTTTCATTTGTGTTAGCCAATTTTTTATTAAAAACTAAGTCTAGAATCATGAACAAAAGCCATGACTCCTGAGAAAGGCCAAAAAAGGGGGGTAGAATGCCCAAGGGATATGGGGGAAACCCTAGCCCTAAATTTCTTATATAAAAAGGATGAGAACTAATGGAAAAGTTTATTCATATGTGTGCAAATGTTTTCTTGATTTCTTGCAAATGTTGCCTTGAGAGTGAGAGTGAATGAGTGTGAATTGAGAGCTTATGAGAAAGTGGGAGACATGGAGTGCAAAGCTCATTGCATGCCATCTTCTCTTCTCCGTCCTATCAAGGTGAGTGCCTCCATGAGCAAGAGTTCATGAGTTGAGAGTGCAAGAGAGTGAGGGATGTAGAGCAAGAAACATCTTCTTCTCTTGAGTGCATTGTGAGTATCTCCTCTCCATAGTGGCAATAAAGCATCAAAGAGAAAGAATCATATGCTTTGCCTAAGAATGAGGAAAAGCAATATGCAAACTATAACAAAGAAGATAAGTATGGGTAAGTGTGTTCTCCCATCTTGTGTGGATTTGTCATGTGAATAGGCCAGTAGGTAAGAGATATTTGTGGTTTGTGTACATCAAACTCTTGAAATAGTAAGAGTATTTCCAATGTTTGGATGTCAATCTTGTACATGGTGACATTGTGGTTCCATTACATAGACCCAAACACATCAAGATGTAGTTGCTCATGTGCATCAAAACCATGAAATATGAAAGCATTCTCATGTGTGTAGTTTGAAATGTGCATCCAGAAAGTGCAATCAAAAGAGTTCCCAAAGCAAAGTGTTTGCTCTCCAAAAAAATGCTCAAAATAGTAATTATATCATAATATAATATACACCATTGTGTATATTAATCCAACAATGGGCAAATAGACAAGGTACCAAGTTCTCAGTGCCAAGGATATTCCGATAGCACCTGGGATATAAAGAATGCAACTAGTACTGAATAGGCATAGACCACCGGTACCAAATACTATCACAATGAACTCAAATTATTAGTAGACAATACATCCCATAAACATATACATCATTGACAAATTTCTAACAGAGGTTAGTTCCAGTGTCCAAAGTATATGGAATCAAATTAGCCCACAAGCTAAAGTATCTGCATCAAATAGCATACATGAGAGCATAGATATAAATCAAGAGTCCCACTTTCTCAAAGAACTAAGTAAATACAAATGCCTCTTAGTGGAAGCAAATCTAGAATGTAAAGTAAGCAAGAAAAGCTCAATACATAATGCTCATAACATCCAAGTGCCTCATGACATGAATCAATACATTCAAGAGAATATACCCACAATAATCCTTTATACACGTAAATGAAAAACCACAAAAGCAAATAATCACTACAATTATATATCCAATAGAGCTCAAAACCAAGGCTTAGTGCTCAGTATAATCATATTTGGGCATAATAATCAATGTCAAGCATCAACACATCTATGTAGCATTCTGGATGTACCTATAGCCATGCAATACATTAGCTTTCAACCTATAAGATTGTTGTCCATAGGGTATATATTAACCCCAATGCAAAGAAAATTAAGACATAGGCCAAAGCAAAAAAAGGCACCCCTGGGCTCAAGAAATAGGAGAAAATCAAAAGCACAAGGACAACCTTAAAAGTTCAGGGCAAGTGCAAAAGAGAAAAGATGCATTTTAAATATAAAACTACACTCTAAATCCTTGTAAAAGAGCACCAAGCTCCCTCCTGTGCAATTTGTAAATATAGATGAGCATGGGTGAAGCCACAATGCAAATAGGAAGGGAATAGTAAAAGAGGACCTAGGCCAAAATGGATGGGCATGTAAAAAGGGATGGGTGCCCAAAGGGGATTAGGGTTGTTAATCCTAGTGCAAAGAAAGAAAAAAGAAAATTAAAAAGATGTAAGGAAAAGTGATAAAAGGTAACCCCCGAGCTAAAGAAAGAGGAGGAAAAAGGGTCAAAAACGCAAGGACAAAGTTCAAGGCAAGCACAAAAGAGAAAATGTGCATTTTAAATATAAAAACACACTCTAACTCCTTGTAAAAGAGCTCTAGGATCCCTCTTGTGCAATTTGTGAATGTAGACAAGCATGGGTGAAGGCACCATGCAAATAGAAACAGAATAGGAAAAGAGAACCTAGGCTAAAAAGGGCCGGGCATGTAAAAAAGGGATGGATGTCCAAAGGGGATTAGGATTTTCTAAAAAAGACAAAGTAAATGAAGAAGCTCATTCTTGTGTGTGGCCAAAACTAGCTCTCATCTTCTTTTTTTTCTTCTTGTTCTTTCTTGCTTGAGCTTATGCTTGAGAGTGTGTGTGTGAGGGAGTGAGTGTGTGAGGGTGAGGGACCGTGGTGGAGAAGCTCTCCATCATCTCCTCTCTTCTTCTTCTCTTCTTCTTCTCTTCTCTTATCTGATGTGCGGCAATGGATCATGGATCTTGGAGCTTGAGGATTGAGCTTGCTTGAGCTTACATCTTGGATCGTGGAGCTACTAGAGTTCTTGAGGGAGAAAGCAACTCGATTGAGCATGGAGGTAAGCTCACTACACTCATAGGTGTGAGAGCACGTATAGCTATGTGAGAGGTAGCCATTGCACTTGGCTTGAAATGCTTGAAGCAATAAGAAGTCCATGGGTCTTGGCAGTCAAACGAGAAGCTCCCATATTTTGGTTCCATTGGTGAGACCAAAGGATTCAAGCTTTGAGTGCTTGCAGGCTCCGAATCAAGTATTGAAGTAGGATTTGTCCCAAACTAGTGCTTGAGATAGGTAGGAAGTGAGGGAGTTGAAGAGGTATTTGATCCCCTTTGCAAGTAAGTTTTTTTGGTTTTTTGGATTTAAGTAAGTAGATTGGATTAGTGTAAGTGGTTGCTTGTAATTTGGATGCATTTAGGTGAGGGAAAAACAAAGGAAATAGAGAAACACATAGTAGGATTTCTATAGTAATGGTAGGCCCAAAATAAGAAAATAACATGGAAAAGACAGCTTCAAGGCATTAGGATAGCAAAGATAGAGAAAGGGTTTAAGAAGCCAAGAGAGTAGGGGGAGAGCTCATTTCTCATTTCTGAGTTGAGAGAGAGAGCTACAGGGCTTGAAACAATTTCCTACTTGGCAATCTTCACCTGCCTGCCTTTATGCCCTATAGGTAAGCTTTGAGTGTGCCTTTGTGTTGAATGATTGCTCCCAGTATCATAGATGGAAGATTAATCTAGGTGTGTGTGAGATTTGGCAAGATTTTTATCATTCTTCTAGAACTTTCACTACTGCACTCAGATGGATTCCATAATCATCGAAGTCTCCCTACCACTTGGACAGTCATCCAAGTCACCAAAAAAGCTGAAAGCTTGATTTTGCACATCACACTTTGAGGCACATACCACTAACATCTAAGTGCATGTAACCTTGAGGATTGTTTTAAATAACAAGGAATTCATGCAAAATAAGGTAAGCTGAATGAACCCACTAGTAGGAGGAGACCCCAGACATTGAATAGTGGCCAAGGACACCAATCGCCAAATACTGAGAGACTTATATCATCAAGCTGATTAGGGAGGAACAACAACATGCACAATTAGAGACACTGCTCTACCTAGCTTGATCAATCTGATTGATGCCCTAGTTGCTCAACAAGTCAACAATATGTCAAGAGCCAACATCAACTCGAAAAATGATGAGCTTGACTTGGGAGAATTCCCAGTTGATATCTAGCAAATTGATGAGCCAGTATGACCTGCAAACCACAATGGAGCATCACCATAGACTAGCCTAGGACATCATAGTAGATCTAGAGGAAGAGAGAAGGTTGGCAAGGAAAATGCTGCTAAGCATAGCCTCCTATCACCAAGAGCAATGAGCTCAAAAGCTGAGACAAGACATAGAAATGCACAAAGTCCAACATCCAACACATCTTAGTGCTTGCCAACTAAAATAGGACACGACCACATGCTTAGAGGGAGAGAGCACTAAAATCCGACCTTATGGTGAGAGAGCTTCTTACAAAGAGACTCTTAGATAACATAGCTACTAAAGAATAGAGCGGAGCAGCCGTGGCAATTTCATTGCTAGCAGGACTAGGAATCACCTTGAATTCTAGGAGCCAAACCAAGATACCTATGGTTGCTAGAAAATTGACACTGACAATGACCCTTGTAGCTTTGTGAAGAAATTTGAGCAAGTATGTGAGGCTAACGGCCTTTCAGACCTTGCTTAACGTGCATAAACTTTCAGAATTTTCCTAGGAGATAAAGGATTGACATGGTACACTAGTCTAGACAATGCCAAATGCAATGACTTCTATAGCCTCAAGAGTCTCTTCATCAAGAGATTCTCTGAGGAAAGATGCTCTGACAACCTGATCGTCAAGTTAATGAACATCAGTCAAAAGGACAAGCAGGATATCCAAGACTACATCACCCATGTGTAGAGTCTCTTTAAGAGAATCTGAGCCGTCGTAGAGTGACCTAGCAAACGAGTAGTCTCCACTGTGTTTATAAGAAAAATCCAAAGAGTGAACAATCCCATCTTGATGGATTTTAGACCAGTGCCAGTGATGGTATTGGGTAGGGCAAGAGGTAGAAGTCTAGGAGGATGGAACCAGGAACCCATCTCATGATGCTAGACTTGCGGTCACCTAGGACACATCTCATCTTGATGCCTCAAAAGGGAGCAAGACAATTGAGACAAGACTAACCTGAGATGCCTTGAGTGTAGGATCACACACTTGTATGCCAAGTGCCCTAGGCAAAAACCTTCTACTAGTTTGGCTATCATTCCATTTGTACCATTGGAACTATTTGGAATTGAAATACCTGTAGCAAAGCCATGCCAATTTCGTTTAACATCATGACCTGAGCACATGCAAAATAGGCCGGTGTCTCATTACCTCGACCTAGCAACCTTGATGTAGCTTCAATAGGGAAGAAAAGATATAAAAAAGATGGGAAGAGCCATCCTTAGAGACTTTGTTAAGAAGAATGCAGAGCAAATGCCACACAAGAGTAGAATAATGCAAGATGGATCAAGGGAGACACAATTGGTCATCCTAGATGTTTACAAGCAGGTAGATATATGGACAGAAGTAAATACAACATTGAGTGGTATTGGATGTAAGAAAATGTCCTTGTCCACCTTCAATCGTATTTGGAACACAGAGTTCAAGCATGTAACCTTAGCAAAGACAAGTGAGTTCTCCAAATGTAGTATTTGCACAGAGATCAAAGAGCAACTTGCAGCAACAAAGTGTCTTCAAGAGCGAAATGTGCTTCTAAAGAGCATCAATGTCACATGCTACAGCAACAAAGTTGTCGGAACATATACTACAGTTGGCGCTTGGCCTCAGCATTAGATCCAAATAAAAACTTGTGCATCATACATGATAAAATGAACTAGCAAAAGACAGTTATCCCCAGGTTAAGGCTTCGATCAAAAGAGACTAGATCTACTCAACTACCAGTTTCTTTAACAGGCATGATTACACATGGACATGGAGAAGGTAGATATGGACATTTGTCACTCGATCTATGGCCTCATGATCCTAACTTCACAATTGCCTCATTGTCATTGTGCTTTAGGAACTTGGAGCGACTACACAATCATGCAAATGGTGATCTACAAGTAGATGGAATGCCAAGATCAACCTCTGTGCTACTAAATGCCCTCAACTTGAAAAAAGCACTAGACCACCATCAAGGTGTTGCACAAAATAAATCATGCATGGAAGATAATACACCACAGGATGACCATCATCATTTCAAGCGATTGCCAGAGAACTTACTTCTTCAACTTGATAATTGTGGGTTAGAAAACAAAAATCGCTATCTCTTTGCACATCTATCATTCTTGTTGCACGAGGAACATTCAAGATGATCCCGCTTGGGTTTCTCATGGTGGGTCATACACATAAAGACATCGATGCAATGTTTAGCAAATTTTCAAAGAAGCTAAGGACGAGCATGACCTTCACTTTTCCTCATCGTATGCAGCATTTTCAATCATGCCAGATGACTAGTCCTACACCTTTCTTATTAACATATGCTCCCGACTTTAAGAGATACATTGAGGGATACTTGTGTGATTCGAAAGATACACTTGTTGGTCACTCAAAACCTCTTCAATTTCGGTTTTATATGCAAGGAGATACACCTGTCATGCAATACAAGATGCATCCAAAGTCCCCAGACTGGTTATCAAGAGAAGGTGGCATTGAATTATGGAAGAGAGACCTTACAGGAAAGCCTACTCTTCCAAAGGGTGTTCCAATGTTGCTGCCCATGTTTGAGTACGTTAAGGATCATCAAGAAGTAGTAAGTGGAGTTAAATATTATTTGAAGTATTGGGAAAGATGGTCAAATGTACAAGGACCTGAAGCAAAGTTCACAAAGTTTATAACACCAGTGATTGATTATTGGAAACATATTATCTACGCTTTTTAAACTCCAAATGCCCAAGAAGATTTATTTTTCATAGATTTTTGGCCAAGAACACAAAGTGATGTAACCAACATAGATGTAGATAATGCAGATGACTTCATTGGATTGGAAGAGTTGAATGATTGCTATTGTGGTCCTCTGAGAAAACGACCCAAACATGAATTTGAACCAATGCTTGATGTTAAGAAAGATGACTTTGTGCTTGTTAGACCTTCAGATCCAGTATATCCAATATGGCTTGGTGTTGCACAAAGTGAGATCGATACAAATAGACATTCTAAAAACTTCAACAAGGTACGTATACAATATTGGGCACCTATTTGTAATCGTCAAAATGCTACAGATGCAGAGGTGTATTTTAATTGTTGGGATAAATATTGGATGTGCAACAAAAAAGATCCTGAACGATGGGAAACAATAGATAGCATTGTCTTCTCTTGGATGAAGAAAGGTACAAAATCTCCCAAAAAAAAAAAATTCCCCCAAAGGTTGTATTGAAGCTTAAAGAAAGTCTACATGAATACATCGACTAAATATTTTCCTTGAATTCAAGGATATTAAAACTAAGGTGTTTATTAACACCACCTTTTTGAGTTTTTTTCAATCTCTTGGAAACAACCATAAGCAGTAATATGTTTAATTGCACCAAGTTCCAAATTAATGAAGTTTCCAAAATTCATGAAATCCATTTTGATTTGGTTTTCCCATATTGATGGGAAATTCCCAAAATCCCGAATATGGAGTTATGAGAGAGCCCTCGAAGGAGACTTAACACTTAGCGAGCTTCTCATGAAGCAACTGCTAGACAACACAATAGCATAGCAAAGTGCCCAGCATTGACGACATCACTGCTAGTAGGATTAGGAGAAAATCAAGGCTCCAAGAGCCAGTCCAAAATCCCAATCGTTGTAAAGCAGCTCGACAAGTACCAGCCCCACAATGATCCATACAATTTCATAGAGAAATTTGAGCAAGTTTGCAAAGCCAACGGCCTCACCGACCTAACTCAACGCTCTCAAGCGTTCGAGCTCTGCTTAGGTGACAAGGGTAGGACTTGGTATACAAGTTTAGATACTGCAGAGCAAACCAACTACAACAACCTTAAGAATCTCTTCATCAAGAGATTTTTCGAGCCTGGATACTCCGACAATTTGCTAGTGCGACTGATGAATGTCAAGCAGAAGGAGAAGAAGGACATTCGTGACTACGTGACCCACGTGAGGAGCCTCTTCAAGAGAATCCCTACTAAAAGAGCAGTGTCAACTATATTCATCAGCGGAATTCAAAATGAGCAACTGTATAAGGCTTTGGCAGGCAACCCAAGCTTGCAGCGAGACGTGCTAGCTAGGGTTTTTGAGGAAGCCATCAAAGTTGATGACTAGTTGAAAGAGAGAAGCTCCAGGAGCTTAAAATCAAAAGAAACCAACTCGCAGAGCTCAGAGAGAGCTTCAACCTCTAGCGAATCATCAAGCCCAACTACCCAAGATAAGGGGAAAGCCATCGAGACAAACTAGGACTTGGCTGATGTGAAGATGGAGATAGCCAAGCTGCAAGTCATGTTGAGATGACCAACGCGCCCACACGTCCAATGCATGTACTGTGGCAGAAACCACTTGCCAGCTGAGCATCAAGACCCTAGGTCAAGACCTTGTGCTACTGTGGTAGGTTTGGTCATGATGTCACGCATTGTAGATTACCAAGAAGACTTCCATACTCGCAACCATACGACCAGCCGTACCTAGCGAATAGGCCACATTCATTCTTCGGAAGGGGAGCCCCATTAGCCCTTCCTGCACCTAATGACATTAAGCCGGCTATTCCTAGGATGGACATAAACCCTATAGGCATACCTAGACCGCCTAGTCCCTACGTGACCCATCCACCAAGTGATGCTCTAGTCCACTATGTAGAAGAGCCGAATGAGGAAGAGACTTACGTACACCCCTATGTCTCGCACGACGACCAGGGAAACACGGTCCTTATGGACTATCGACCAAAACCGGTGATGACATTAGGAAGAGGATGAGGTAGAGGCCTAGGAGGGTAGACGCATGATCCAATCATCTATTGGACTTGTGGTCACCCAAGGCATGTCTCATCACCCTGCCCTAAAAGGGAGTAGCAGATTAGAGACAAAGCTGACCTAAGGTGTGTTGAGTGTGGGATCACTCATCTCTTCGTCGACTGCCCAAAGCAAAAACCATCTTCGAGTTCAGCCAACGTGCCATCTGTCCCATTGTTGCTATTTGGTGTCGAGAACCTCGATGGGGAGGCCATACCTATCCCATTGCGGGTCATGACTCATGCCCAGACAAAGCAGGCCAGCATATCACTGCCAGGGCCTAGCAACCTCGATGCCACATCGATAGGGAAGAAGAGCCATAGGCAGAGAAAGAAGAGGCCCGAAGCTAAGGTTGCATTGAAAACTGAGAGTGCTACTACTTTGCCTACTGCAAAGAAGGTCATTGAGGCAGAGGCAGAAACTTCAGCCCCTAAGACGGTCGAAAGGGAAGTGCTACGGTAGGGGAATACCCACATCCATGTTAGAATATCAAGCTCATTTAGTGTGTGTTGACCGACATGAGCTGGACACAGCTAGTCTAGCCATAGTAGTTAGATACGTCAAATAAGTCAGTGCCTTTGGTGTGAATGGTCTTATGACCGTAGGTTGTATCTTTCACTATTGAGTGTGGTATGAATAATGGAGTGTGAGAGAGGAAGCTAGTTGCTTCACTTTGTTTGTCATCTATCTGCCTCTTTGAATTTGAACATGGTATCAGAGCCATGAATGGGCTCACTGGTGGAATGCACTCAATAAGAAGACTTGAAGAGTGAACTGAAGAGCTGGAAAAAAGAAGAGGACTGATTGTCATTTCCATCAAAGGTCACACTTGAGGTATGTACTGTGAAGCATTGGAGTCTCATGGCTTGAAGAAGGGCTATGGCTTGTTGAGAAGTCTTCCAAGGACTAATTGAGCATCAGTGAGTGCATCATTGTCATGGTAATGAGCAAGATGTGCAGCAGCACAGATCTGCCCAGCCAGCGTGTTTGTGCATGTTTCCAGGCTGAGATTCAGCACATGGACTGCTTACCAAGGCTCTATTGAGCATCACCAGGAGTGTAGCTTGTCTGGAGATCCACCAAAGCTCCGTTGAGCATCAACAAGTGGGCAAATCTTATCTGAATGTACTCTGAACAGTCTGTGTGGACTGTGCCTATGAACAGGCTGCTCTCATTGGCTGAGATTCAAGGAGTATAGTACTTGTCAGGTGGCATAGAGCTTGGATGCATACCAAGGAAGGTTCTTGAAGGGTCTATCTTACTATTGCTCTTGTGGGAGCTCATGTGGGAGCTGTAATAGAGGTGTACAGATCTGAATACACAGGGCTGAACTGTCAGTGAACTTACAGTGACATTGTACACTTGGGAAGTCTGCATATTTGGATGCTCTTTGGCATGTACATTGAACTTGGATGTAGCACTTGATGCTTGGTAGAAGACATGTCATACTTCTTGGGTATTTTGACATAAACTTGGAGCTTGAAATGGCCTGATCTGAAAGCCTGTGATAGGCTGAAAAATTGGAAAAAATTTGCAGACATAAAGCACAAATTGGTTATTTCTGAAGAACTAGTTAGCTGGGGTTGTTCCACAGGTACTTGAAGACTTGGTCTATGACTGTTGAATGCTTGAGCATTGGAAACAGAAGTAATGAAAATGGTTTATGGATATTTGGGACTGAAATTAATCCCTGTTGGCAGTGCATTGGCTATTTGAAATCTGGGAATTTATTTACAATATTCATATATGCTGGTTATATACTATTTTGAGGTTCTATGCCTATGCATGGCTTGACACATGTACCCGCAGTCAACTAAGTAGTTTTGGAACATGCATTACGTGTATCTAGGTAGAGTTTGACTTTGGAAAGGCTGCTGTAATTGCAGTTTACAGGTTTGGACTGCATGCTTTTGGACCCTGGCAGTGGGTCTGCAGGAGTTAAATCTGAACCGAACATCAGGCATATGTATTGGCAGTTGTCTTTATGAGTTGGATCAACCGATTGTGACTTTGTTTGGGCTGATATTTGACTGAAATTTACTGGTTTTTTTCTGCAATTAATTGCAGAAAACTGTCATAAACAGTTCCGGACTAAAGTTGAACTGTTAAGAAGATCTTAGTTTGCAGGTAGCCAGGCAAGGTCTGCAACATGGCAAATGCTGATAGAACTGATAATGTAACCCAGATTGTGGGAGAAAAGCTTGATAGCAACAATTATGCAATATGGAAGTTCCGCATGGAGAACTTTCTGATAGGCAAAGGATACTGGGACTTAGTGACAGGTGTTGAGGCTGAACCTGAAGTTCCAGATAGGAATCCTACAGCTGATCAAAGACGAGAACATCGAGCTTGGACGGAAAGAGCTCGCAGAGTTTTACATTGGCTGTCATTATGTATCTCGGATGCTATGGTGATGCAGATCATGAACTGCAAATCCCCAGCAGATGCATGGAACATATTGGTCAGGTACTATGGCACAATTACGAGTGCCAGGAAGATACAACTGAAGCAAAAATTCAACAACATAGAGAGAAAGAACAGATCCATACAGGACTATGTCACGGAGATTAAAACCTTAGCAGATCAGCTCGCATCTGTTGGCTCACAGGTAGAAGATGAGGATATGGTTGCAGTGACCTTAAATGGCTTGGGTCCGGAGTACAAGTCTTTTGACACTTTAGTATCTGTGCGGGCTGAGATGCCTGATTTTAATGAGCTGGTTGTGTTATTGATTCATGAAGAGGTGAAGCTTGGCTTAGTTACAGGGTCAAGCAGCTCAAAGAATAAGGATGCAGTTTTTTATTCGAATCAGCGTGGTTGTGGTAGCGGTGGTAGAGGCTATGGATCTGGCAGAGGAGGCCAGCAGAATGCATCCTATAGTAATAGCAATCAGCAGTCATCAAATGCAAGAGGTAGTGGCAACTTTCGAGGAAGGGGGAGATCTAACTCCCGTGGTAGAGGCTCATGGCAGCAGCAGCGTCAGTCAGACAATCCAAATAAAGATAAGGATTGTCACTACTGCGGAAAGTATGGGCATATTGCAAAGGATTGCTGGAAGAAGCATGGAAATCAGAAGGGCAAGCAAAATGGACATTATGCTACGTCTAGTCAGGCAGATGACTCTGGTGATAGACTGTTTGCCATGCAATATGTCAAAGATAAGGCTGCTGAAAAATCATCTGATGATGTAGTGTGGTACATTGACTCGGGGGCATCGAATCACATGACCCCTCATGGTGATTGGTTCATGGATATGGTGGCTGAAAAGCATGGCTATGTATGCACAGGTGATGACACGCAGCATAGCATTGAGCATAAAGGCAAAGTGCCTCTGGTTGTACATGATGGCAGGAAGAAGAATCTTCATGATGTTTTGCATGTCCCTTCGATTACGAAGAACATATTGTCTATGGGCCAAATGACAGAGCAGAACTTGTAGGTTCGCTTCAATAAGCATGGCTGCTTTATTGAAGAGTTTGGCAATGGATGCAAGTTGATCGCGAAAGGCCACAGAAATGGAAGAATGTTCACTCTTGATGCTACACTGCCAGAGCTGAATTCCGCTATGTTTGCCCAGGGTTCTGGCACTATCAGGGACTTAGAGATTTGGCACAAGAGAGTGGGGCATGTCAATTTGCAGAGACTGCAGACCATGCAGAAGAAGCAGCTGGTAACAGGGTTACTTAGATTCCAATATTCAGATATTGGTCATGTATGCGAGGCTTGCTAGTTTGGTAAGCAGTCACGATTGCCGTTTGTCAGGCATGTAAGACAGAGTACACAACCACTGCAGTTAGTGCACTCTGATGTTTGGGGACCAGCTCATAATGCATCTATGGGGGGTTCCAGATACTATGTATCTTTCATTGATGACTACAGTCGATATACCTAGCTTTACATATTGAAAACAAAAGATGAGGTCTTTGCTGTTTTTCAGAAATTTAAGGCATAGGTTGAGAAGGAATTTGAGTGTTACATCTCTTGCTTGAGATCTGATAGCGGTGGGGAGTATGTCTCCAATGAATTTGCTGATTTTTTGGTTGAAAATGGCATTCGTAGGCAGCTAACCTGCAGCTACACTCCGCAGCAAAACGGAGTAGCTGAAAGGAAGAACAGGGTTCTGATGGAAGCTGCTAGGGCCATGATGAATGAGAAGCATATGCCGCTTTACTATTGGGCAGAGGCTGTTGTGACAGCCGCATATATTGTGAACAGGACTCCCACTACAGGCATTCATGACATGACACCGTTTGAGAGGCTCTATGGCTATAAGCCGGATGTAAGACACATGAAGGTCTTTGGTTGTCTTGCTTATGTGCACATTCCAGATGAGAAAAGGAAAAAGCTGGATCCCAAAGCGCATAAGAGTGTGTTCATTGGATACTCGCAGGAGAAGAAGGCATACAAATGTTATGATCCCTCTACCAAGGAGACTTTGGTAAGCAGGGATGTCATCTTTGATGAGCTGGGCTCTTGGTATGTCTCACCAGTTGCAGTGCCATTTGATCTGCCTTCCACTCGTGTCTCTATAGTTGATATGCAGCAGAGCACTGCTATGACAGGACCTATCAGTCAGACAGTATCCCCATGGACAGGGAGATTGAGGAGCTCACCATCCACTGACACAGGTATGTCAGTGAGGGGGAGACATGATGTCTTGGATAGCAAAGGAAAAGAGAAAGCTATTGAGGATGGTATGATGACACCTGGCAGAATGACTTCAGGCTATGAGTCTAGTGATACTTTAGACAGCGAACTTGGTATTCCGACTATCTATACGCCTGGCACGAGGCAGAACAGGTACATTCCGCCTCATGAGAGAGGTGAATCGAGTAGTGCACCACAGCCTAGACGATCGCAGAGGGTCAGATACCCTATTGACAGGTTGACGTACTCTGGTTATTCTGCCAAGCATTATGCATACATGACAAAAGTGATGGAGATCAAAGAACCAGGTACTTATGCTGAAGCAGCAAAGGATGAAAATTGGTGCATGGCTATGGACGAAGAAATGAAAGCCTTGGCTGAAAATCAGACTTGGGATTTGGTACTACTGCCAGAAGGGAAAAAGCCTGTTGGCTGCAAATGGGTTTATAAAATCAAATGTAAGTCTGATGGCAGTGTGGAAAGGTACAAAGCAAGGCTGGTCGCTAAAGGATATGCTCAGCAGTATGGGTTGGATTATGATGAAACATTCAGCCCGGTTGCAAAAATAGCAACCATACAAACTGTTATTGCCTTGGCTGCTGCAAAAGGCTGGAAATTGCAGCAGATGGATGTTAAGAATGCATTCCTCAATGGTGATTTAGCAGAGGATGTATACATGGTTCAGCCGGAAGGGTATGTGCACCCTGATTTTGAGCATTATGTATGCAGGCTAAAAAAGGCATTATACGGGCTGAAACAGGTTCCGAGAGCCTGGAATGCTAGGATCAGCAATTACTTGTAGAGTCTTGGATTTGTTGTTGGCAGGGCTGATCACAGCCTGTTTACAAAGAAGACTGACAGTGGCTTGGTAGTGCTGGTCATATATGTTGATGATCTGATAATCACTGGAGATGATGACATGGGAATTCAGCATGCTATGAAGATGTTGAAATCTGAATTTGACATGAAAGATCTGGGAGATCTGAAGTATTTCTTGGGTATTGAGGTCGTACCAGCTGAAAATGGCTTATGGCTGATGCAGAAGCACTATGCCATGGAAATGCTTAAGAAGTATGGCATGGCTGAATGCAAACCACTGGATACACCTCTGGACCAGAATGTAAAGCTAGACGTGAACACTGGGGCTGAAGTAGAAGATGTGACTATGTACAGGCAGATGGTCGGTAGTCTGATTTACTTGACCATCACTAGGCCTGACTTGAGCTATGCAGTAAGGCTGATAAGCCAGTTTATGCAGAAGCCGAGGAAGCCGCACTTGGATGTAGTTAGACGCATCATGAGGTATGTTAAGTCTACTGTAGACTATGGGCTATTCTATGTCAGAGATAAGCCCTCGATACTGATTGGATACACAGATGCAGATTGGGCAGGATGCTCAACTGACAGACAATCTACCAGTGGCTATGCCTTTGGCTTTGGTAGCGGCATGATCAGTTGGAGCAGCAAGAAGCAGCCTACGGTTGCTTTATCTAGTACTGAGGCAGAGTACAGGGGGGCTGCATTGGCAGCATGTGAGATTGCTTGGCTGCTCAAGCTTATGGCTGACTTGGATATTCAGGTTGATGCTCCAGTGAAACTGTTATGTGATAATCTGAGTAGTGTACTCCTAGCATGTTGCCACCCACCAAATCTCTAGAATCGCCACTCATAGCAACAAAGGCTAGGGTCCAATAGCCTAGGCTTCAATGGAGGCCCAAGCAACCGCAACTGCCACCTAGGAGTCGACACACATGTCCTCATAACACTAGAAACTCTAAACCTAGGAGGCCAAGGCGTAGTTACACAAATCGATGCATGATCAAGCCAAGTTGGATCCCTAAAGCCCTCATGCATGTGAAAATCTACTATGAGGGAAATGCCTAGATATGGATCCCTAAGGCGTGCACGGCCAGAGGCACTACTCACATGCCGCCCTCAAGTTTGATCACACCAAGCCCCATAAAACCTCAAAGCCAAAAGTTGCAGCACTTTTTCAAGACCCATATCCATCAAGCTCATCCACACATATGCCCAAGAAAGTCGAACAAGCATATCGGTCCAAACAACAAGCATTGTCACGTGAATCAACACCCGCCGATAGAGCCGCTCAGACTTCCCTGATCCATATCGAAGGTAGCAGTCTGTTAGACGTCACTGCTACTACCCCATCCCTAATTCAAGAGGTCCAACCGCAATCTCAAGTATACCCACAATCGCAACTATTTGTTGTCAAAGGCTCTAGTTCCATCAAACCCCAACCGCCAACAGGCCTTCGAACCCCTTATGAGCGAAAATCATTCTTAACACTGGCCACCGATTTGGATGAGGACGTAGATGAGGATGTGGGTGATTGCATTAGACAACTCGATGCCACTTTCATGTCGTTAGCTCTGAGCTATGATCGCTTGGATTTAGGCCTACTGCAAGAACCCTTTGCAAATGAAGTTCGAACGATGCCTTGTTCTTGGGAGATGTTTGAATTTGCATTCGCAAAAGCCTCTAACTCCGCTTCTGAATTGTTCACCAGTGAGATATCCAAAGAGCAAGCCATCAAACAGTGCCTCATCAGGTCCTATGATAAACAAACCACTTTTGCCATTACTGACCAAGAAATCGTAGAATTATCAAAACTTGCCCGATACTGAATCCCTGTTCTTAAGGCACTGGTACACTCTTCCATTGCAATGGGAAGTTGAAGGATGCTAAATAATGTCCAACGTTGAGTAGTGCCACACAATCAAAACAGCAGAGTACGACCCCACTTACGTCACACCGACCTCGTATAGAGTGTTAACCACTCTTCATGGCCAACCCATGGAAGAGCACATCAAAGGACACCCCTACCTCAATCGCCTACTATTGATTGAGGAAGAGTTACATATTGCTAGCCGTGTCGATTCCGGTGACTTCCTAACAAATATTCTCACATATATCACACACGTAGGCATTTGACCCTTTGAGCTAGACCGCAAAGCTCAGTTAGAGTACAATCCCAATTTCTATACTTGGATTCTATGCACGTAAATCCTAGACCACATTGTAGAATTCCCTTGACCTCTTGACTTTCAATCCTAAGAAGGATTCTTCTCAAGCTACATAAAAACTGAGTGAGGTAGGGAAAATGGCACGAGAGCTTTGAAATAAAGGGGGGAAAAAAGTCAGATCTGAAGGGAAGAATCTACATTGGATTTTAATACTTTCATTCAATAAACACATAGAGTCTTTCTTTCACAGCAAATTATTATTTTGAAAACACTAATGAAAACTTGGGTTCATGACAGGAATGAAAGATGTTGTAGCAAGACCGTGCCCACCAACTCCCATTCCATGGAGGAAAGGATGCAATATCGCATCGCCCTAGAAAACCGCATCTACAACCAGCTCAAATTTCGAACCATCCATAACATAGAGGGTGTGGTGGCCAAGGAGAAAACTGCCAAGAGAGTTGTCGAGCAGTGCAACCTCACAAAGTACCTTGAGAAGTTTGCACAAGAGCCTGACCACACGAAGTGTGTGGAGTTCCTCAGGACATACAACCCAGACCAGGAGTGCGGCATTGTGAGGGTGGGAAGGGGAGAAAAGGCTAAGCAGGTGCAAGTACACTTCAACCCAGCCTTGGTGGAGAAGGCATTGGGGTTAGAGCTAAAGGTAGAGAAAAAGCATAAGAGAGATGTTTATGACATGCTTAAGATGAAGAGGGAAGAAGTGCTGACCAATGATGGCATCATCATCCAGGACAGCATGCCTACACTGGAGAATGTGGTAGCTCACACCTTGGACGAAGTCGATTGAAATGGCTATGTACGTAAGACCATTGACCAGGCGGCAAAAGCGCTAGCTTTGGGCAGTAAACTAGCAAGTGGGGATTCCCCAGCATCCAAGACCACAGAAAGAAAGAAGGCCTCATCCAAAGCCTCATTCATGGGCTACGGAAGCATTTTGACTGCCCTCATTCAGGAGGCGGTAAAATAGGCTCAGGATGCAGAGGAAGGAGAAGGAGAAACACCCGAGAGATCGCCCCCTCGCCAGGACAAAGAGGTATCCAGTGACAGAATTGAGAGTGAAGAAGAAGGGGAAGAACAGAAGGAACAGATGAGCAAGAAGACATCAAAGAAACCTATTAAAAAGATGACACAAAAGAAGAAGCAGGACGAAGGCCGGAAAAAGGAGAAAGAGGATTTAGTGTCCACGTCCTCTATTATTAAAATTCTCATTTCTTTGAGGACATTGTAGGACATTGGCATTGGCATTAGTCCCTTTATTTGGGCATTTAGAGCGAAAATGACTTGGTTGATTACATCTCCAGCATTGTGGCTCATTATTCCAGTTTCTATTTGTGTTGTTATCTCCTCCACGATTTTGATGAGCACTAACTACATTAGCTTGTCCTTGATTGTAACTCCTTTGCTATTGATATCCTACCTGTGCTCTTTTGGAGTAGGAAAATCTATTGTTGAACCTATTATTTGACTTAGAGTAAGCCTTCGCAAAGGTTGTGCCCTTAATAGTGCATCTTCCACGTCCATAGGCCTCATTGCTTCCAACTATTAAGGGCATAACTTTCGCCAAAGGTTGTGCCCTTAATAGTGCATCTTCCAATTCCATAGGCCTCATTGCTTCCAACTATTCGCAGAAATGCGCCACTTGTTGCTTCATTGACAAGTGAGGAGCATACTTTTGTAGGGTCACAAACCGAGGATAGTACCCTTCTAAGGTCATTCCGAGCTGCTTGAGGTTAAGGAACTCATTTATCTTGAGTGTCTGATAGGCAAGGGGTAAGTAGCGATTTTGGACATCCTCCTTAATCTAATTCCAGGTAACAATAGGCTTAGAGACTGATTTGTCTCGACACCATTGTTTCCACCACAGGTCTGATGGCTTCATCTGTAACCCTCAACCTTGCTATCATTGCCTAATTAGCAACACTTGTGCCAATAGCGAGACGAAATAATCCTCCATCTGCTCTATCCAGGTTTCAACATTAATGGCTGTTACCGTGTTTTTCGCAGCACAGAGGAAAACGGAAATAGCAAAAATGCACAGGATAAAAGCACAGAAAGGCACCTTGACTAGCAACTAGTCCCTGAAATTTTTGAATGTTCAAGCACGACCCTCAGAAAGTTTTGGTGTTAGCCCGAGACAACAAAAGAGAAAAAGGGCGCACCATTAAAATGTGGGAGTGCCCCTGAATCTTTGTAAAAGAGCGCTAGGCTCGCTCCTGTGCAAAGTGTATGCACTAGTTGGGAATAGGATAAATTAGAATGGTGAGAAATGGGACAAAGGGCCTAGGCTACGGCCGGCCATGTAAAAGAGGTATGACCGCCCAAAAAGGATTTAGGGCTTTGTATATAAAGTTGAAAAGAGAATGAGAAGCTCATTCTTTGGTGTGTGGCAAAAAGAGTCTTCTTCTTCCTCTCTTCTTCTCTCCTTCTTGCTTGTGTGTGCTCTTGAGAGAGGGAGTGTGAGAGTCTGAGGGAGTGTGTGTGTGTGAGAGTGAGGTATCAAGAGGGTGAAGCTCTTCACCATCTCCTCTTCTCTTCTTCACTTCTCTTCTCTTGCGCGCGTGGCTATGGAGGATGGAGCTTGGAGATGGAGGAGGCTTGAGGATGCTTGAGCTAGCATCAAGAATCGTGGAGCTACCAGAGTGCAAGAGAGAGAAGGGTACTAGATCGGGCATCAAGGTAAGCTCACTACACTCGTAGGATCGACTGCGCATCGGCTAGGTGAGAGATAGCCATTAGAGCTCGCTTGGAACGCTTGAAACAATAAGCAGTCCGTGGGTCTTGGTGGTTGAGCGAAAGCTCCCACATTTTGGTTCTGTTGTGCCGGGACCAACGGATTCAAGCTTGAGCACTTGCGCGCCTCATATCGAGCATCGAAGTAGGGTATTTATCCCCGAAACGGAGTTTGAGATAGGTGGGAAGTTGGGTGTTTTTGATCTTCAAAACAGGTAAGTATTTTGGGATATTCTGGTTGTTTGATGATTGGAAAACATGGAGAAATTAGTTCAGGGTTTTGCTTTCAATTTATGTTGTGTTTAGAGTAGGTTAACAGTAGGAAATCACACCCGAGAGGGAGAGGATTTGTTGCTATAAAACAGGGAGAAAATTGGGAAAAACAGGGGAAAAATGGAGGAAATGTGCATTTGAATGTGTAGGAATCGCTAGGAGAGTGATCTGTAGCATCCAGGGAATGACCAGCAAGGTATAAGTTCTGGAGGGGCAAGGGAATCCTCATTTGCAACCAGCTGAGAGTGAGAGAGAGAGAGAGAGCTTGGGCGACCATTAGATCGATCAGGGCACGGAGTGACATTTCATTCGGCGATCCCCAAGTACATAGATCTCTCCCTCACCACTCCAACATCATTACTGGTGAATTTTTTGGTCTATAGTAATAGATATCTGGAGATTTTGGACGAATCCGTGCTCAAAAGTTCGTCGGGCTGAGGGAATCGGACACCCAACTAGTGTCCGATTCCTAGAATTGGATGCTCGGACAACCGTCCATTCGGACCAACCCGTCCGACTCGGACACTCGGATGCCCAGAATCGAATGCTTGGACTCGGACGCTTGGACTCGGACGCTCGGACCCGGACCAACCCTGTCCGATTGGAATGAATTAGGACACGTCAGCAACAATCGAACCACCCGGTCCGGTTTGATTCCCATAATCGGACCAGCTCATAATCAGACCAGCCAGAATCGAACACTCGGACCAACCCCGTCCGATCGGACCACTTGTCCGATTTTCTAAAATCGAACACCTAACCCCCATCCGATTCTGAGACTCGGACTACTGAACTCAGACCCACCTGGTCTGATTCTTAGAATCGGACCACTGGTAAATCCGACCACTGGTGAATTGGACATCCGATTCCTAGAGTCGGACACAAAAAAGAAAAGGGGGACATGGCAAACGCCTTTTCTCCCCCTTTTCTTTTTTGTGTCCAGGACGACATGGCAAACGCCTTGTAGGCAGTTCCCGACGTAGGAGTCAAGACCAAGGGATAGTGCTGGAGCACTCCCCAACGACCTACCCCCTGGTGAACAGTGAGAAGCAGCGCAGACCCTAGAACCCACTAGAATGGCCAGGACTTGAGCAACAAAGACTATCAGGCCCGAAACGAGTGAGAGCGAGTAAGACGCCGGAAAATTGCTTACAGCACTCACATTGAATTTCTGCACTTGAAGTACACTTAGGAAAGCTGAAAGCCTTATTGGGTACAAGTGCACGAGGAACAACACACTCACCAAGTGACCATAAAATGAGAATTGTATTCAATAATCAAAGAAACTCACTCAGATAAATCGCTCAAGGAACCCACTAATAGGAGAGGACCCAAGACATAGATAAACACGCGAAGCGCAGGGTAGAACCAAGCAAGGAGCGCCAATGACAAGGATCTGTCACGACTAGTCAACCTGATCGACAGTGCAGCGAGGCGCAAGAATTCAACCATGACGGAAGAGAGCTCATACCATCGTCTACCGAGGAGCTCGATTTGAGTGTATTCCCAGACGCTATACCAGATGGTGAGCAGTTACGATGCGCATGCCCGGTACGAGCATCGTGGCAGGACAGCAGATGCAATCATTGCAGACCTAGAGGACGAGAGAAGGCTAGCCCGCAAGGCATTGCAAGGCATAGCTGATTATAATAGGGATCAACAGGCTAGGAGCCAAAGGCAAAGCATGGAGCTGCATGAGGTGCAGCGAGTGCTGAACTTGGCTGGCTGGAACCTAACAGACCATGAGAGAGCACTAGAGGGAGACCTGACACTGAGCGAGCTCTTCATGAAACGACTGCTTGATAACACTGCAGTAGAGCAAAGTGCCACCGCACTAGCGACGTCTCTGCTTGCAGGATTAGGGGCAAACCAGGGCTCAAAGAGCCAGACCAAAATACCGATTGTTGCCAAGCAACTCGACAAGTACCAACCGCATGACGATCCATACAGCTTTGTTGAGCAGTTTGAGCAAGTCTGTGAAGCCAACGGCCTCAACGACTAGACTCAATGTTCGCAAGCATTCAGGCTTTGCTTAAGCGACAAGGGTAGGACGTGGTATACAAGCCTGGATGCCGTGGAACGAGCCAACTTCAATAATCTCAAGGATCTCTTCGTCAAGAGGTTCGTTGAGCCCGGATACTCCAATAACCTGCTAGTACGCTTGATGAATGTCAAGCAGAAAGAGAAGGAGGACATCCGCGACTACGTGACCCATGTGAGAAGTCTCTTTAAGAGAATCCCTCTAGGCGAGCGTGCGATTGACAGAGCAGTTTCAATTGTATTCATCAGCGGAATTAGAGATGAGGAGTTATATAAGGCATTGGCAGGCAATTCAAGCTTGCAATGGGACGTGGTGGCTAGAGTTTTTGAGGAAGCCATCAGAGTCGATGACTAGCTGAAAGAGCGAAGCTCTAGGAGCTCAACTCTAGAAGAGACTAACCCGCAAAGCTTAGAGAGAACGCCAGCCTCTAGTGAGAGGTCAAACCCATCATCCCAAGATAAGGGGAAGGCCACCGACATAGACCAAGGCTTGGCTGAGGTGAAGATGGAATTAGCCAAGATACAAGACATGTTGAGACGACCAATGTGCCCGCACATCCAGTGCGTGTACTGTGGCAGAAACCACTTGCCGGCCGAGTGTCAAGACCCTAGGTCAAGACCTTGTGCTAATTGTGGTAGGTTTGGCCACGATGTCACACATTGCAGAGTGCCACGAAGACTTCCATACTTGCAACCCTACGGCCAGCCTTATCTAGCTAAGTGGCCGCAGCCATTCTTCAAAAGGGGAGCCCCATTGGCTCTACCCGCGCCTAATGATATGAAACCAGTTGTCCCTACAATGGACATAAATCCTACCGGCATTCCTAGACCGCCTGGTCCTTATGTGACCCACCCACCGAGCGACGCTTCAGTACACTACGTGGAGGAGCTGAATGACGAAGAGACCTACATATACCCTTACATCTCGCATGACGACGAGGGCAACGCAGTCCTCATGGATTATCGACCTGTGCCAGTGATAGTGTAAGGATGAGGACGGGGTAGAGGCCTAGGAGGGCAGCCAGAGGATCCGGTCACTTGTTGGACTTGCGGACACCCTGGTCATGTCTCATCACGTTGCCCTGAAAGAGAGCAGCAAAACAGGGACAAGGCTGACCAAAGGTGCGCAGAGTGCGGAATCACCCATCTTTTCATAGACTGCCCAAAGCGGAAGTCGTCCTCTAGCTCGGCTAATTTTCCATCCGTCCCATTGGGGCTGTTTGGTGTCGAAACCCCGATGGGGAGGCCACACCTATTCCCTTGCGAGTTATGACCTGAGCCCAAACAAAGCAGGTTGGCATCTCTCTGCCAGGACCTAGCAATCTTGACGCAACCTCAATAGGAAAGAAAAGCCGCAGGCGGAAAAAGAAGAGATCGGAAGCTAAGGTCGCATTAAAGATCGAGAGTGCTATGACCTTACCTACTGGGAAGAAAGTCTCAGATGCAGAGGCAGAGACTTCAACCCCTAAGACAGCTAAAAAAGGCATTATACGGGCTGAAACAGGTTCCGAGAGCCTGGAATGCTAGGATCAGCAATTACTTGTAGAGTCTTGGATTTGTTGTTGGCAGGGCTGATCACAGCCTGTTTACAAAGAAGACTGACAGTGGCTTGGTAGTGCTGGTCATATATGTTGATGATCTGATAATCACTGGAGATGATGACATGGGAATTCAGCATGCTATGAAGATGTTGAAATCTGAATTTGACATGAAAGATCTGGGAGATCTGAAGTATTTCTTGGGTATTGAGGTCGTACCAGCTGAAAATGGCTTATGGCTGATGCAGAAGCACTATGCCATGGAAATGCTTAAGAAGTATGGCATGGCTGAATGCAAACCACTGGATACACCTCTGGACCAGAATGTAAAGCTAGACGTGAACACTGGGGCTGAAGTAGAAGATGTGACTATGTACAGGCAGATGGTCGGTAGTCTGATTTACTTGACCATCACTAGGCCTGACTTGAGCTATGCAGTAAGGCTGATAAGCCAGTTTATGCAGAAGCCGAGGAAGCCGCACTTGGATGTAGTTAGACGCATCATGAGGTATGTTAAGTCTACTGTAGACTATGGGCTATTCTATGTCAGAGATAAGCCCTCGATACTGATTGGATACACAGATGCAGATTGGGCAGGATGCTCAACTGACAGACAATCTACCAGTGGCTATGCCTTTGGCTTTGGTAGCGGCATGATCAGTTGGAGCAGCAAGAAGCAGCCTACGGTTGCTTTATCTAGTACTGAGGCAGAGTACAGGGGGGCTGCATTGGCAGCATGTGAGATTGCTTGGCTGCTCAAGCTTATGGCTGACTTGGATATTCAGGTTGATGCTCCAGTGAAACTGTTATGTGATAATCTGAGTAGTGTACTCCTAGCATGTTGCCACCCACCAAATCTCTAGAATCGCCACTCATAGCAACAAAGGCTAGGGTCCAATAGCCTAGGCTTCAATGGAGGCCCAAGCAACCGCAACTGCCACCTAGGAGTCGACACACATGTCCTCATAACACTAGAAACTCTAAACCTAGGAGGCCAAGGCGTAGTTACACAAATCGATGCATGATCAAGCCAAGTTGGATCCCTAAAGCCCTCATGCATGTGAAAATCTACTATGAGGGAAATGCCTAGATATGGATCCCTAAGGCGTGCACGGCCAGAGGCACTACTCACATGCCGCCCTCAAGTTTGATCACACCAAGCCCCATAAAACCTCAAAGCCAAAAGTTGCAGCACTTTTTCAAGACCCATATCCATCAAGCTCATCCACACATATGCCCAAGAAAGTCGAACAAGCATATCGGTCCAAACAACAAGCATTGTCACGTGAATCAACACCCGCCGATAGAGCCGCTCAGACTTCCCTGATCCATATCGAAGGTAGCAGTCTGTTAGACGTCACTGCTACTACCCCATCCCTAATTCAAGAGGTCCAACCGCAATCTCAAGTATACCCACAATCGCAACTATTTGTTGTCAAAGGCTCTAGTTCCATCAAACCCCAACCGCCAACAGGCCTTCGAACCCCTTATGAGCGAAAATCATTCTTAACACTGGCCACCGATTTGGATGAGGACGTAGATGAGGATGTGGGTGATTGAATTAGACAACTCGATGCCACTTTCATGTCGTTAGCTCTGAGCTATGATCGCTTGGATTTAGGCCTACTGCAAGAACCCTTTGCAAATGAAGTTCGAACGATGCCTTGTTCTTGGGAGATGTTTGAATTTGCATTCGCAAAAGCCTCTAACTCCGCTTCTGAATTGTTCACCAGTGAGATATCCAAAGAGCAAGCCATCAAACAGTGCCTCATCAGGTCCTATGATAAACAAACCACTTTTGCCATTACTGACCAAGAAATCGTAGAATTATCAAAACTTGCCCGATACTGAATCCCTGTTCTTAAGGCACTGGTACACTCTTCCATTGCAATGGGAAGTTGAAGGATGCTAAATAATGTCCAACGTTGAGTAGTGCCACACAATCAAAACAGCAGAGTACGACCCCACTTACGTCACACCGACCTCGTATAGAGTGTTAACCACTCTTCATGGCCAACCCATGGAAGAGCACATCAAAGGACACCCCTACCTCAATCGCCTACTATTGATTGAGGAAGAGTTACATATTGCTAGCCGTGTCGATTCCGGTGACTTCCTAACAAATATTCTCACATATATCACACACGTAGGCATTTGACCCTTTGAGCTAGACCGCAAAGCTCAGTTAGAGTACAATCCCAATTTCTATACTTGGATTCTATGCACGTAAATCCTAGACCACATTGTAGAATTCCCTTGACCTCTTGACTTTCAATCCTAAGAAGGATTCTTCTCAAGCTACATAAAAACTGAGTGAGGTAGGGAAAATGGCACGAGAGCTTTGAAATAAAGGGGGGAAAAAAGTCAGATCTGAAGGGAAGAATCTACATTGGATTTTAATACTTTCATTCAATAAACACATAGAGTCTTTCTTTCACAGCAAATTATTATTTTGAAAACACTAATGAAAACTTGGGTTCATGACAGGAATGAAAGATGTTGTAGCAAGACCGTGCCCACCAACTCCCATTCCATGGAGGAAAGGATGCAATATCGCATCGCCCTAGAAAACCGCATCTACAACCAGCTCAAATTTCGAACCATCCATAACATAGAGGGTGTGGTGGCCAAGGAGAAAACTGCCAAGAGAGTTGTCGAGCAGTGCAACCTCACAAAGTACCTTGAGAAGTTTGCACAAGAGCCTGACCACACGAAGTGTGTGGAGTTCCTCAGGACATACAACCCAGACCAGGAGTGCGGCATTGTGAGGGTGGGAAGGGGAGAAAAGGCTAAGCAGGTGCAAGTACACTTCAACCCAGCCTTGGTGGAGAAGGCATTGGGGTTAGAGCTAAAGGTAGAGAAAAAGCATAAGAGAGATGTTTATGACATGCTTAAGATGAAGAGGGAAGAAGTGCTGACCAATGATGGCATCATCATCCAGGACAGCATGCCTACACTGGAGAATGTGGTAGCTCACACCTTGGACGAAGTCGATTGAAATGGCTATGTACGTAAGACCATTGACCAGGCGGCAAAAGCGCTAGCTTTGGGCAGTAAACTAGCAAGTGGGGATTCCCCAGCATCCAAGACCACAGAAAGAAAGAAGGCCTCATCCAAAGCCTCATTCATGGGCTACGGAAGCATTTTGACTGCCCTCATTCAGGAGGCGGTAAAATAGGCTCAGGATGCAGAGGAAGGAGAAGGAGAAACACCCGAGAGATCGCCCCCTCGCCAGGACAAAGAGGTATCCAGTGACAGAATTGAGAGTGAAGAAGAAGGGGAAGAACAGAAGGAACAGATGAGCAAGAAGACATCAAAGAAACCTATTAAAAAGATGACACAAAAGAAGAAGCAGGACGAAGGCCGGAAAAAGGAGAAAGAGGATTTAGTGTCCACGTCCTCTATTATTAAAATTCTCATTTCTTTGAGGACATTGTAGGACATTGGCATTGGCATTAGTCCCTTTATTTGGGCATTTAGAGCGAAAATGACTTGGTTGATTACATCTCCAGCATTGTGGCTCATTATTCCAGTTTCTATTTGTGTTGTTATCTCCTCCACGATTTTGATGAGCACTAACTACATTAGCTTGTCCTTGATTGTAACTCCTTTGCTATTGATATCCTACCTGTGCTCTTTTGGAGTAGGAAAATCTATTGTTGAACCTATTATTTGACTTAGAGTAAGCCTTCGCAAAGGTTGTGCCCTTAATAGTGCATCTTCCACGTCCATAGGCCTCATTGCTTCCAACTATTAAGGGCATAACTTTCGCCAAAGGTTGTGCCCTTAATAGTGCATCTTCCAATTCCATAGGCCTCATTGCTTCCAACTATTCGCAGAAATGTGCCACTTGTTGCTTCATTGACAAGTGAGGAGCATACTTTTGTAGGGTCACAAACCGAGGATAGTACCCTTCTAAGGTCATTCCGAGCTGCTTGAGGTTAAGGAACTCATTTATCTTGAGTGTCTGATAGGCAAGGGGTAAGTAGCGATTTTGGACATCCTCCTTAATCTAATTCCAGGTAACAATAGGCTTAGAGACTGATTTGTCTCGACATCGTTGTTTCCACCACAGGTCTGATGGCTTCATCTGTAACCCTCAACCTTGCTATCATTGCCTAATTAGCAACACTTGTGCCAATAGCGAGACGAAATAATCCTCCATCTGCTCTATCCAGGTTTCAACATTAATGGCTGTTACCGTGTTTTTCGCAGCACAGAGGAAAACGGAAATAGCAAAAATGCACAGGATAAAAGCAGAGAAAGGCACCTTGACTAGCAACTAGTCCCTGAAAATTTTGAATGTTCAAGCACGACCCTCAGAAAGTTTTGGTGTTAGCCCGAGACAACAAAAGAGAAAAAGGGCGCACCATTAAAATGTGGGAGTGCCCCTGAATCTTTGTAAAAGAGCGCTAGGCTCGCTCCTGTGCAAAGTGTACGCACTAATTGGGAATAGGATAAATTAGAATGGTGAGAAATGGGACAAAGGGCCTAGGCTACGGCCGGCCATGTAAAAGAGGTATGACCGCCCAAAAAGGATTTAGGGCTTTGTATATAAAGTTGAAAAGAGAATGAGAAGCTCATTCTTTGGTGTGTGGCAAAAAGAGTCTTCTTCTTCCTCTCTTCTTCTCTCCTTCTTGCTTGTGTGTGCTCTTGAGAGAGGGAGTGTGAGAGTCTGAGGGAGTGTGTGTGTGTGAGAGTGAGGTATCAAGAGGGTGAAGCTCTTCACCATCTCCTCTTCTCTTCTTCACTTCTCTTCTCTTGCGCGCGTGGCTATGGAGGATGGAGCTTGGAGATGGAGGAGGCTTGAGGATGCTTGAGCTAGCATCAAGAATCGTGGAGCTACCAGAGTGCAAGAGAGAGAAGGGTACTAGATCGGGCATCAAGGTAAGCTCACTACACTCGTAGGATCGACTGCGCATCGGCTAGGTGAGAGATAGCCATTAGAGCTCGCTTGGAACGCTTGAAACAATAAGCAGTCCGTGGGTCTTGGTGGTTGAGCGAAAGCTCCCACATTTTGGTTCTGTTGTGCCGGGACCAACGGATTCAAGCTTGAGCACTTGCGCGCCTCATATCGAGCATCGAAGTAGGGTATTTATCCCCGAAACGGAGTTTGAGATAGGTGGGAAGTTGGGTGTTTTTGATCTTCAAAACAGGTAAGTATTTTGGGATATTCTGGTTGTTTGATGATTGGAAAACATGGAGAAATTAGTTCAGGGTTTTGCTTTCAATTTATGTTGTGTTTAGAGTAGGTTAACAGTAGGAAATCACACCCGAGAGGGAGAGGTTTTGTTGCTATAAAACAGGGAGAAAATTGGGAAAAATGGAGGAAATGTGCATTTGATTGTGTAGGAATCGCTAGGAGAGTGATCTGTAGCATCCAGGGAATGACCAGCAAGGTATAAGTTCTGGAGGGGCAAGGGAATCCTCATTTGCAACCAGCTGAGAGTGAGAGAGAGAGAGAGAGCTTGGGCGACCATTAGATCGATCAGGGCACGGAGTGACATTTCATTCGGCGATCCCCAAGTACATAGATCTCTCCCTCACCACTCCAACATCATTACTGGTGAATTTTTTGGTCTATAGTAATAGATATCTGGAGATTTTGGACGAATCCGTGCTCAAAAGTTCGTCGGGCCGAGGGAATCGGACACCCAACTAGTGTCCGATTCCTAGAATTGGATGCTCGGACAACCGTCCATTCGGACCAACCCGTCCGACTCGGACACTCGGATGCCCAGAATCGAATGCTTGGACTCGGACGCTTGGACTCGGACGCTCGGACCCGGACCAACCCTGTCCGATTGGAATGAATTAGGACACGTCAGCAACAATCGAACCACCCGGTCCGGTTTGATTCCCATAATCGGACCAGCTCATAATCAGACCAGCCAGAATCGAACACTCGGACCAACCCCGTCCGATCGGACCACTTGTCCGATTTTCTAAAATCGAACACCTAACCCCCATCCGATTCTGAGACTCGGACTACTGAACTCAGACCCACCTGGTCTGATTCTTAGAATCGGACCACTGGTAAATCCGACCACTGGTGAATCGGACATCCGATTCCTAGAGTCGGACACAAAAAAGAAAAGGGGGACATGGCAAACGCCTTTTCTCCCCCTTTTCTTTTTTGTGTCCAGGACGACATGGCAAACGCCTTGTAGGCAGTTCCCGACGTAGGAGTCAAGACCAAGGGATAGTGCTGGAGCACTCCCCAACGACCTACCCCCTGGTGAACAGTGAGAAGCAGCGCAGACCCTAGAACCCACTAGAATGGCCAGGACTTGAGCAACAAAGACTATCAGGCCCGAAACGAGCGAGAGCGAGTAAGACGCCGGAAAATTGCTTACAGCACTCACATTGAATTTCTGCACTTGAAGTACACTTAGGAAAGCTGAAAGCCTTATTGGGTACAAGTGCACGAGGAACAACACACTCACCAAGTGACCATAAAATGAGAATTGTATTCAATAATCAAAGAAACTCACTCAGATAAATCGCTCAAGGAACCCACTAATAGGAGAGGACCCAAGACATAGATAAACACGCGAAGCGCAGGGTAGAACCAAGCAAGGAGCGCCAATGACAAGGATCTGTCACGACTAGTCAACCTGATCGACAGTGCAGCGAGGCGCAAGAATTCAACCATGACGGAAGAGAGCTCATACCATCGTCTACCGAGGAGCTCGATTTGAGTGTATTCCCAGACGCTATACCAGATGGTGAGCAGTTACGATGCGCACGCCCGGTACGAGCATCGTGGCAGGACAGCAGATGCAATCATTGCAGACCTAGAGGACGAGAGAAGGCTAGCCCGCAAGGCATTGCAAGGCATAGCTGATTATAATAGGGATCAACAGGCTAGGAGCCAAAGGCAAAGCATGGAGCTGCATGAGGTGCAGCGAGTGCTGAACTTGGCTGGCTGGAACCTAACAGACCATGAGAGAGCACTAGAGGGAGACCTGACACTGAGCGAGCTCTTCATGAAACGACTGCTTGATAACACTGCAGTAGAGCAAAGTGCCACCGCACTAGCGACGTCTCTGCTTGCAGGATTAGGGGCAAACCAGGGCTCAAAGAGCCAGACCAAAATACCGATTGTTGCCAAGCAACTCGACAAGTACCAACCGCATGACGATCCATACAGCTTTGTTGAGCAGTTTGAGCAAGTCTGTGAAGCCAACGGCCTCAACGACTAGACTCGATGTTCGCAAGCATTCAGGCTTTGCTTAAGCGACAAGGGTAGGACGTGGTATACAAGCCTGGATGCCGTGGAACGAGCCAACTTCAATAATCTCAAGGATCTCTTCGTCAAGAGGTTCGTTGAGCCCGGATACTCCAATAACCTGCTAGTACGCTTGATGAATGTCAAGCAGAAAGAGAAGGAGGACATCCGCGACTACGTGACCCATGTGAGAAGTCTCTTTAAGAGAATCCCTCTAGGCGAGCGTGCGATTGACAGAGCAGTTTCAATTGTATTCATCAGCGGAATTAGAGATGAGGAGTTATATAAGGCATTGGCAGGCAATTCAAGCTTGCAATGGGACGTGGTGGCTAGAGTTTTTGAGGAAGCCATCAGAGTCGATGACTAGCTGAAAGAGCGAAGCTCTAGGAGCTCAACTCTAGAAGAGACTAACCCGCAAAGCTTAGAGAGAACGCCAGCCTCTAGTGAGAGGTCAAACCCATCATCCCAAGATAAGGGGAAGGCCACCGACATAGACCAAGGCTTGGCTGAGGTGAAGATGGAATTAGCCAAGATACAAGACATGTTGAGACGACCAATGTGCCCGCACATCCAGTGCGTGTACTGTGGCAGAAACCACTTGCCGGCCGAGTGTCAAGACCCTAGGTCAAGACCTTGTGCTAATTGTGGTAGGTTTGGCCACGATGTCACACATTGCAGAGTGCCACGAAGACTTCCATACTTGCAACCCTACGGCCAGCCTTATCTAGCTAAGTGGCCACAGCCATTCTTCAAAAGGGGAGCCCCATTGGCTCTACCCGCGCCTAATGATATGAAACCAGTTGTCCCTACAATGGACATAAATCCTACCGGCATTCCTAGACCGCCTGGTCCTTATGTGACCCACCCACCGAGCGACGCTTCAGTACACTACGTGGAGGAGCTGAATGACAAAGAGACCTACATATACCCTTACATCTCGCATGACGACGAGGGCAACGCAGTCCTCATGGATTATCGACCTGTGCCAGTGATAGTGTAAGGATGAGGACGGGGTAGAGGCCTAGGAGGGCAGCCAGAGGATCCGGTCACTTGTTGGACTTGCGGACACCCTGGTCATGTCTCATCACGTTGCCCTGAAAGAGAGCAGCAAAACAGGGACAAGGCTGACCAAAGGTGCGCAGAGTGCGGAATCACCCATCTTTTCATAGACTGCCCAAAGCGGAAGTCGTCCTCTAGCTCGGCTAATTTTCCATCCGTCCCATTGGGGCTGTTTGGTGTCGAAACCCCGATGGGGAGGCCACACCTATTCCCTTGCGAGTTATGACGTGAGCCCAAACAAAGCAGGTTGGCATCTCTCTGCCAGGACCTAGCAATCTTGACGCAACCTCAATAGGAAAGAAAAGCCGCAGGCGGAAAAAGAAGAGATCGGAAGCTAAGGTCGCATTAAAGATCGAGAGTGCTACGACCTTACCTACTGGGAAGAAAGTCTCAGATGCAGAGGCAGAGACTTCAACCCCTAAGACAGCCGAAAAGGGAAGCGCTAAGATAGGGGAATACCCGCATCCCAAGTGACAATTAGAAGCCGTAGAAAAGGTGAAGGAATGGGTGAGGGAGGCTCAGCAGCATCTCAAAGATGCTGAACCCATCATAGAGGACGAGATTGATGATCTCTCCAGCATGAGCATGCCAATGTCACCACCTCAGCCAAGGCCACTGCGCCACAAGCAATGCCACTGAGACCAAGTCTAGACTCAACAAAGCCGCAGATCAGTCGCGGCCATTGGCCCGGACAGTCTAGGCTAAAAGAAGGATGAGTATCTGACGACCTCTTGACCACGCTAGTGACCACGCCTGTAACACTTAGCCTGGGGAATCTGCTTAAGCAGCACCCTGCCCTATGGCAAGATCTTAAGCAGTGGGTCGAGGGATCGCAAGAGCAGGCCATGGCAGACCCTCAAGACTAGGATACAGAAACACAATTGCCAAGTCTGACGCTGCACTCCGTGCCTAAATCTTTGCACGTCAACGCCTTTTGGGAAGGCTCTGAGATGCACGCAATCCTGCCAGTCCTAGCCCTGGGTGACACAACAAGGAAGGGAATCATAGACACAGGAGCCGAGGTTAGTGTGCTTAGCCACGCAGTGCTGCAAACTTGGGGAAACCCACCTATCGAAGCTGCTAGGTTTAACGTCACGCTAGCAAACGGTATGAGAGTGAAGCCATTCGGGGTCTTGAAGAATTGGCCAGTGAAGATCACAGGTGTCCAATTCTCTGTCGACTTTATAGTCATGAAGGGAGTGGACTACGATGTCCTATTAGGTTGACCCTAGATGCGCAACGCTAGAGTCATCAAAGATTGGGGTAACGGCTTGATCTTCCTTGGCAATAGAACTGATGCCGTAAGAATAGAGATGGACACTTGGAAGACCTTATCAGTCGACCTAGACGCCATCTCTTCTATGCTCAAAGGGAACACTCAGGTCAGGAAGCCCTATGGGTCCTTGACTAAGTATATCCCACGCCCAGAGGATGATCAGGATTGGATGCACGTTCTCGCTACAATTGACTTGCCATTCTCAGACCATGAGGCCTATGAGCAGGCCATCAAAACAATCGGCAAGACAAACGAAGCACTCTCTACACCAGTCTACATGATGGCAGCAAGCCTCCATGGAAGGCCTAAGCCTGTTACCTTCCAAGTGCAATCCAACAAAAGGGAACTCCAGGGGGTACTGGAATACCTAGCAGACTAGCTAGCGGGCAACCCGACTGCCAACTTCAAACCGCTCTAGGATCTCTTAGAGGATCCTAAGTGGCAGTGGACCAGGGTGCACGAGCTGAACCTCATGTATAATTGGGCCCTGGTTCTAGACCAACGACACGGGGCATACCAAGCCCTAGGAGATGTTGGGCACTCAAATGACAAAGATTCCTGCGATGAATACGAAGACTGCCAATCCTTTAGTGATGAGAGCAAGGGTGACGTGGATACCATAGAGTACGACACTGAAGGACGAGAAATTGAGCAGATACGAGTAGACGCCAAGCCGTAGAAAAGGTAGGCCCTTAGACTGGAGCAAGGAGTCATGTGCATGAAATGTGATCGTGCATGGTTGGAATGTATAGGGGCCATAGACCTTGAGCAAGCAAGCCTAGCCCAATCAGGAACGACATCAATACTTGGAACCGAATCGCCATCCGAATTGCGGCCACCAAGGGAGACCACCTCTTCTAGCGAAGATGGAGGGTTTGACTCTGAATCGGAAGTTACTTCGGATAGCGACCCAAAGATCCCTAGGCCGCCCATGACCAGACGCACCAAGGGGGACTTACCCGTCCACCTGAGACGCAGACGGTCAAAGCAGGATAGGGCAAAGCACTCCAGGGATGCACGATCAGGAGAGCAGCGAAAGCCGTAGGACCTCCCTAAACGCTTCACTAAATTCAAAAAAGGGGATAGGGTAGTGGTTCTGCTAGGTGCCAAGCATCAAGGGCAGACAAGCGAACCAATCGAAGGACCAGCCAAGGTCAAGGAGGTAAACCTAGCCCTGGAAGGGGAGATACCCCGACCAGTGTTCATTGCCGATAACTTGACTGGTGAAGAAGAGTTGAGTCTTGTCGCTCTCTTACGGGAGTACATAGACGTATTTACCTGGTCCTTAGAAGAGCTACGGGGGGTAGATCTGAGTGTTGTGACTCACAACATACCCATGACATCGGACGCAATGCCGGTCAAGCAGCAACCGTACCTCATGAATCCAAAACACGCTCATGCTGTCAAAGAGGAAATTGACAAGCTCATGAGAGCTGGATTCATTTACGAAATTGAGCACACAAACTGGGTATCACCGATAGTCATTGTGATGAAGAAGAACGGCAAAATTCAAGTGTGTGTCAATTACAAGAAGGTGAACGCTACTACAAAGAGAGACAACTATCCCTTGCCATACACGGAGCACATGCTTGAGAGGGTGGCAGGCAAGGAAGCCTACAGTTTTCTGGATGGCTTCTCAAGGTACAACCAGGTGCAAGTACATCCTGCAGATAGGCATAAGACCGCCTTTGCCACCACTAAGTGGGGCGTCTTTGCATACATAGTCATGCCCTTCGGGTTGGCCAATGCCCCTGCCACCTTCCAACACCTCATGTGCACCATCTTCAAAGACATGCTTCGCAAGGAGTTAGAGGTCTTTTTTGACGATCTGTGTGTCCATTCAACCTAGACCGAACACCTAGACAAACTCCCCGCAGTCTTTGAACGGTGCCGCTTATATCGTCTCTCCCTAAACCCCTTGAAATGTCAGTTTTGGGTGAAGCACGGATGCATCTTAGGACATGTGGTGTCGAAGAACGGCATTGCCATTGACTTCTCGAAGGTCAGGGTTATCGTTGACCTTCCACCCCCAATTAATTACAAGGGAGTTCAATGCTTCTTAGGTCACACAGGATACTATCGACGGTTTGTGCTGAACTACGCACTGATCGCCAAGCCATTGTACAAGCTACTGATTGTCTTCGAGTGGACCGAGGCATGCCAACGGGCATACAAAGAATTGAAAAAGGCTCTAACAATAGCATCGATTCTACGAGCCCCAGATTGGACCATTACCTTCCACGTACGCATCGATGCTTCTAAGTTTGCCGTGGGGGCAGCGTTGTGCCAACCTGGTGAGCATAACCTAGATTACCCAGTGAGTTTTGCTAGCAGGCAACTCACTGAGATGGAGATGAATTATTCGACAATGGAAAGAGAGGGATTAGCCATGGTGTTCGCTATGAAGAAGTTCCGGCATTACCTATTGGCCACCCCTTTCATCTTCTTCGTGGGCCATCAAGCCCTGCTCTATTTAGTGAACAAACCTTGTGCTACAGGACGTATAGCTCGATGGCTCCTCTTGCTCCTAGAGTTTGATTTCTCCGTGGTGGTACGAAAGGGAAAAAAGCATTACATGGCTGATCACATGTCCCGTATATCCACAGGAGAAGCCGTTGGACAGGGCATCATTGACGAGTTACCTGACGCCTACTTATTCCACCTGTCCGACGAGAGAGACCTATTTAAGGCTGATCTGACGCCATACTGGGCAGACAACATAGTCCAAGTGCTCGAGCATGGACTACTTGAGCGACCAATAGAAAAGTCATGACTTAGGCACTTGATCTTGAAGATCCAGCCCTACCAGCTAATTGCAGGCCAAGTCTATAGGCTGGGGCAAGACGAATTGCTGCGTAGGTGTGTATGTGAGCATGAGATGCATGATGTGCTCTCAGAGGCGCACAGCGGCATTGCAGGAGGACACTTTAGCGGAGACACAACAGCGCGGAAGGTGTTGCAATCCCAACTATGGTGGCCCACACTTTTCTGCGACGCTAAGCGATTCGTCAAGCATTGTGACGAGTGCCAATGGACAAAAGTCCCGATTCGTAAGGATCAAATGGAGTTAACCCCAGTTATTGCTCGCCAACCCTTTGAAAAATGGGAAATTGACTTCATAGGACCCATCAACCCCGCGACGCAGTACCAAGTACATCATGGTGGCCATGGATTACCTCACAAAATGGGCAGAGGTGAGAGGCACACAAAAAAATGACGCTAGGACAACTACCAAGTTCTTATGGGAGCAAGTGATCTCGTGCTTTGGTTGCCCCATCGAACTAGTTAGCGACCAAGGCACACACTTCATCAACGAAGTGATAGCACATCTCCTATCCGCCTTTCTTATCATCCATCGCAAATCCTCACCATACTACCCTCTGGCTAATGGCCAGGTGGAATCAACTAACAAAATTCTCATCAACGGCCTGACTAAAGTAGTCTTAGCCGCACGAAGCGACTGGGACAACAAGTTGATGGCAGCCTTGTGGGCCTACCGCACAGCTTATAAAACAGCCGTCGGCCAAACCCCCTTTAGGCTGACCTATGGGACTGAAGCAATTCTACCATTAGAATTTTCGTCCCTAGCCTGATAATAGCACTCCAAGAATGATGGGAAGGGAAGGAAGCATGGACGCAACGCTTGGTCGAGCTGGAACACCTATCAGAAACTCGTCTTCTAGCCACCCATGCACTTATCTGCGAGAAAGCCCGATGCAAGAGCTAGTTTGACAAACATGTCAAGCAGCGCGAGTTTGAGCAGGGTGACTTAATGCTCCTCTACTCAGTTAAAGGACATAAGCAAAAGATGAAATTCAAAGGTCTCGGACCCTTCAAGGTTCGGGCAATCAGCCGAACCGGTAATGTCGAGCTTGAGACCCTGGACGGTGAAGGAATAGGCTTCTTCAATGGCAGCCGTGTCAAGAAGTACTACCCTCCCACTCATCCTTTGCATGAGACACCAATGTTAGAACGGCCGATCAAAATACGAGTAGCCACAATCACTGAACTCTACGAGAATGAGGAGGAAGTTGTAGAACCCGCCTACCTTCGTGTCACGGTCACTGCCAAGCAAACATGCTTCTTCAACGCCTTGATTGATGAGGGAGCTGATTTCAATGTCTTAACGCACAAGCATTGGATCCAACTTGGCAAACCACTACTTCAACCCACAACTGCCAAATTAAGCCCATATAGGCTCAATCTTACGCACTTCTCGGCAAGTGCAAAGTCACCGTTTCTATCGAGTCTGAAGCTGTTCCAATGCTGTTTTACGTGTTGCCGAGTACTACGGACGCAGACATGGAGTCACTGCTCGGGCGAACCTTCAAAAAGTAGACTCACTGCAATGTTGATTATCAGTCGCAGCGCATCCACCTAGCAATCGGCAACGTGTGCATTGTCATAGCCTTCAGCAAGGGCTGCGTAACACCGTCATCGTCCGCAGGGCCACCAATAGAAACATCCGTATAGGCAAGACTGAGGGGGGGTAATGCGCATCTGTCGCTCCCCGATTCCCATAAACCGTGGATCGGAGCAGCCAAAGCAAGGGCCCAACAGCCTCGCTTCCAATGGGTGCCTAAACAGCCTCGAGAACCGCCTATGACTAGATGCACCTGTCTGCATAAGACCTACAACTCTAAATCTAGGAAACCAAGATGCAATCACCGGAAGCACTGCGTGATTAAGCAAATATGGGTCCCTAAAACCCTCCTGCGTGCACAAGGCTACTATGAGGGGAATGCCTCGCTGTGGATCCCTAAGGCCCCTACGGCCAAAGGCACTAGTCCTACGCCACCCTCAAGCCTGATCAGCCCATGTCCCCCAACACCTCAAGACCATAGGCCGCAGTGCTCTCTAGAGCCCTAGCCATCCGACTCATCTACACTTCGGCCCAAGAGAGTCGCACAAACTTATCGGCCCAAGCAACGGCCACCACCATAGGTGGCATCATCCGACCAAGTCAACCCGACTCTCCGCAGCCAAGCTAACTGCAACAGCCCAGCTGCTGTGACCGACCCTAACCCACCCCTCTTGCAAATAGCCCGGTTGGTGGCTCAAAGGGACTCCCAGCCACAACTCTGTACTGACAGGACCTCTAGTTCTAGCAAACCTCAACCACCCATCGGCCTTATGCCCTCCTATGAACGGAAGTCATTTCTAACGATGGCCGCCACTGACCTTGCAGAGGACACCAGAGATGATGTGGTGGACTGCATCAAATAGCTCGATGCCACCTTTGTATCGCTGGCCCTCAGCTATGACCGCTTGGACTTGGGTTTATTAGCAGAACCCTTTGCAACAGAAGTGCGCAATATGCCTTGCTCTTGGGAGACTTTTGAATTCGCCTTTGCACAGGCTTCTCGCTCTCGCTGAGTTTCTCGCTAGCGAGGTCTCCAAAGAGCAAGCCATTAAGCAACGCCTCATCACATCATATGACCCACGGACAACGTCTGCTATCACCGACCAAGAGATCGCAAGGTTATCCCACCTTGCTGATACCGGATAACCCTTCTTAAGGTAGTGGTACGCTCTTAGGTTACAATGGGAGGTTGACGGATGTCGCATAATGACCAACGCCGAACAACGCCGAGGCATCAAAATTGCAGAGTATGATCCCACCTACGTCGTGCCTACCTCGTATAGAGTGTTAACCACTCTTTGGGGTCGACCCATGGACAAGCATATCACGGGGCATCCCTATCTTGACCGCCTCTTAACAGAGGAAGAGCTCCACATCGCAAGTCGAGTCGACTCCGGTGACTTCCTCACAGCTGTCCTCACATACATCACACACGTAGGGATTCAACCCTTTGATCTAGACCGCGCCGCTCAACTGGAATATAACCCCAACTTCTACGCTTGGCTCCTACACAAATAGAGATGAAAGCCTTGGCCTCGCAACCTCCAATCCTGGGACGGAATCTTCTTTTCCAAAGGGGGAAGGGGTAGTAAGGTGGAATGTAGTGGAAGGTGGAATGTAAAAAATAAACGAAATAGAATCTAAAAAGTAAACCGTATGAAACGCCTGTTAAATTTGAAATGCAAGGGTAAAAGGTGGTGGCAAAAGTTTGAAAGGCAAAGTTAAGGCTATGTTCAATAAAATCTGTTATGCTTTTATTCTTCCAGCAAATTAGTTGCCAAAAGTACTAAAAATGGAAATGGTTGAACGTGCAGGTGGCGACCATGGCAAGCTAGGACAAAGCGGGCAAGCTTCCCTTCTCGGAGGAGGAACAAGCAAAGTATGGCCTCACGGTGGAAACAAGAGCTTTCAACCAGTTAAAGTTTTGCCATGTCTTCAACCTTGAAGACGTAGCCATCGAAGAGCCGGTGGTACGCCAAATCATAGAGTAGTGCCACCTGTAGAAGTACCTGGATGCAGTGGGCTAGAGGGTAGATTACACCCTGTGTGCTGATTTCTTGCGCAACTTCAACAGGAATAGGGGCACCGTCATGGTGCGTGACAATGAAGCCACCAAACAGGTGCAGATGGAGCTGACCCCCGAGTTGGTGAAAAGGGCACTAGGGCTGCCGAATAAGGTGGAAAGGAAGCCAAAAAGAGACATCTACACCATGTTGGGGATGGATAAAGTGAAGGTTCACACCAATGACGGAATTAGCCTGGCGGACATCCCCAACCAAGAAATTCAGCTACAGGCAAAGATGGTACATGCCTTGTTCTCAAGTCAGAGGTACAACAGCATAATGACCCGAATCAATGTACCTCTGCTCGACAGCATTGCGGTGCAATTGGTGGATGAGGTGAACCTTAATGGGTTTGTGAGGAAGACAATTGAGGCCTCGGCGAAGGCCCTGGCAATAGGAGGAAGAGCCATGGGAGGGGAGTCCCCGTCGTCCCGATCGACCCGCAAGGCATCATCCTCCAAGGCCTCCACCATAGGGTTTGGAGGTGTCCACCCCTTGCCACCGCCACCCAAGGTTCCACCCCAAAAGTCGATGAGAGCAACGTGGTCACTTGGCTACAATTCTTGGTGGAACGGGAGCTGGCAAGGGAAGCAGCCGTGGCCACCCCAACGTCAGGAGCCAAAAGGGCAGCCACGGCTGAACCGAGGCCGAAGTTGAAAAGGCAAAAAATAGAAGATGTTGTCACCACTACGACCATGCCCCACCCCCCCACCTCCAGCAGGCCAATACGACGAATATGTTAAGGAGCTGCTCTCGCAGTTGGAAAGGGCCAGGGAAGAAAGGAGGACAGCCGTGGAGGAGCTGGCAGCAGAACGAGAATCACAAGCCACCCTCTAGCTGGAGAGAACAAAGCAGATAACAGAATATCAAAGGGAAATCGTTGTGGTCAGGGAGGAAGCCAGCACTAAGGAGGCAGAGGAATTAAAAGCCCTGAAGGAACGTGACGTTGCTTGGGAAGAAAGGAGAAAAATCTTGATGGAGCATCTCAACGCGGAGAGGGAAACAAATGCCCACCTTCGGCGTAAGAATGATTAGCTATCTACAGTCAACCTGGAAGCACAAAGCCAGCTTGACAAGATCAGACAGGAGGCTGCAGAGTTGGACTAGTTAAGGGCAGAACATGTGCGAAGGATGCAGGTGAAGTTGGACCAGCTCAATGCACAGATTGCAGATGAACGTTAGGAGCAGTCCTGCCTGCACCGTGAGCTCGAGGCCTAGCAGCAACAACTCATGGCAATGACCCTCCATCAAGGGGAGAGCCTGGAAGATATGGAAAAAAGAGCAAAAGAATGGGCCGATCACAATGAGCAAAGAATACGAGACTTAGCATGTCGGCTAGCCAAAGCCGAAGAAGACAGGGTGCTAGCTGAGAATCAGGCAGAGGTGGCCCAACTCTCCATGATAGCCCAGCAGCACACCTTCCTCAATACACTGCTCCACTCCACCAAACCGAAAGGAGATGAAGCCAATGATCAGCTGCAAAAGAAACTAACCATTGTACGCAGAGCGCTCACAACAGGCTTGCACATGCCGCTACAGCTAGGAGGCCCGCCGCCGCAGAGCCTAGAGGAGTAGAGAAGATATCTTGCACAGGTAGGCCTGACGACGCAGGAAATAGATGACCTCGGTTTCACAGAGGCAAAAGCACAAGAAGACGAGCAAGCAGAAGGGGGTGAACCGGCGTTCAATCTGGGACCTCAGGAGGAGGAATATGTCCCACCACCCCCTCCGCCACAACAAGCGAAAGTGCAGCCCCCTAATACATCTACCGAGAGAAGAGCAGCCCAGGCCAACCACAGGAAAGAGATGGTAGAGAAGGCAATGAGAAAGCTGAATACCAGACCCATTCCAAGACAGCCTGCCCCTCTCCTACCGTGCACTCAAGATCCCCCTACTGAATTCTGTGCCGAATTGATTATCTAGGAACAGTAGGAATATAACCGCGACCCCTTCGACTTGCGCTTTGAGTTTCCCACTACCTTGAACAGAGTACTGCCCATTCAACTTATAGAGGACGTCATCGCTATGGGTGCAAGGCTCAAATCCAAGTGGTTAGCGAAGCGTGAGGCTCACCCAACTGCTTGGGGAGCCGAGGACCTCGAATTTTGGCAGGATAAAGTCCTCCAGGTGCCTAGATCAGTGGAAGGCTATAATTGCCAACCCACCTAGACGAGACCTATTTTTGACGTCAACCTTGACGCGTGGATGGCATTTTGCAACATCCTCCCTTCCGAGAGAAACGACCCTACTTTTATGCCATATCCTCGAAGGGTAGGGGTAGACTTCAATCCGTCCATCCACGGCAGGTTCGACTTCCCCATTATCTATAACACCAATAGCACCTCCCATAGGGACGCCCTTCTCTTCACCCTCCCCAATTTGTATAGCTCTATAGATAGATTTCTTAGCGAGTTCACCTCCTGTCCCGATCCTGCATTCATCACCACTTGTAATTATCTTAGTCTAATTAGGATCCTAGTCCACCAAGAGCCCGCACCCCAAGAACCCCACCTCCCACCCCTCTATTTCCACCCCAACGCCATAGACAGCAGCACCATGACTCGCCTCATGATGCGTGCTTCTCTTTTGCCATTTTTCGGTGTTGCACTACTCGAAGATATGAGCAACAGCAAATTCACCCAGTGCAACCACCCCTTCCTTTCTACCACCACCCTCAAAACCCGCCTCAACCTCAAAAGCTATTTGTTGAGTTGAAGATTCCTTAACAAGACCCCTCGCCCTCTGCCATCCCCTACCCGCCATTCAGATGACGAGGAGTAAACTCCTGTCATGCCCTTGTATTGCTTATCTCCATGTATATGCCACCTTATGCTATTATATTTTATGACAAAAAAAGAAAGAAGAAGAAGAAGAAGAAGAAGAAGAAAAAGAAAGAAGCACCACAATCACTGCACCTAGGGTTCTCCCTAGCCCCCCCCCCCCACTTCACACTTAGGGCACATCAAGGGTAGGACTTTCAGACATGTCACCTAAGACTTGCACTGCACCTCCAACGAAGCACGAACTGGGTCCTCAAGTGTGGGACGTTACCAAGGGCACCCATCTCCCAGTTCCACTGCCATGGGCACCACACACACTACACGGCGAGACAGACACACCCCTTAGGGAGTGCACAACTTTTCTTGCAGGTTATGTTCGCACTTCAAGACATGGCTACCCACGGAAGAGGATCACCCACGGCTTCCTTTAATGATCAACACTTCTTTTCCTATACCGGCATCCGGCCATCTACCTGCTGATGGCCACCCTGATTGAACTAGGTCAAGGTAGAGCTGCCATTGGCATAGATCTTGGAACCTCATCGTCCAATGATCCATACCCAATGCCCCAAGATCTACGGATCGCTTATTGACTCCACAAGCCTGAAGACCTTCAACTCAAAACTGAAGACCTTCTACTCAAAGACAAGGATCTTCAACCAAGGCCACGGGTTTTCAAGGCAAACAACGTTCGGGGGGTTTCGCCAGAATAAATCCCTCCAATACCATCCTCCTAAGGGATTGCTTATTGCTTCAAGCTTTTCGGATACTCAAAAGACAACCAGCTACACAACGGGCGCCACAACGGGGTGAAAGATGCCGAGTCTCTTCATGGAGCCTAAAGCACGCCGGAATCTTTCTTGGTCATCGTCCTTAAACCCCATCACTTATCATTCACCCAACCACATTGGAAGCAGTGCCCACCACCTACCTTTTCCACCTAGCAGTCGACCTAACTAGCCACTATGTCCCACCACAGTGCCATGGGACTGGCACTTGGCTAGGAGGAGGGTAATGTTACCATGTTTTCCGCAGCACAGAGAAAAATGGAAATAGCAAAAAGGCGCAGGATAAAAGCAGAGAAAGGTGCCTTGACTGGCAACTAGTCCCTGAAAAATTTGAATGTTCAAGAACGACCCTCAGAAAGTCTCAGTGTTGGCCCAAGGCAACAAAAGAGAAAAAGGGCACATCATTAAAATGTGGGAGTGCCCCCGAATCTTTGTAAAAGAGCGTCAAGATCGCTCCTGTGCAAAGTGTACGCACTTGTTGGGAATAGGATAAATTAGAATGGTGGGAAATGGGAAAAAGGGCCTAGGCTACGGCCAGCCATGTAAAAGAGGGATGACCGCCCAAAAAGGATTTAGGGCTTTGTATATAAAGTTGAAAAGAGAATGAGAAGCTCATTATTTGGTGTGTGGCAAAAAGAGTCTTCTTCTTCCTCTCTTCTTCTCTCCTTCTTGCTTGTCTGTGCTCTTGAGAGAGGGAGTGTGAGAGTGTGAGGGAGTGAGTGTGTGTGAGAGTGAGGGATCAAGAGGATGAAGCTCTTCACCATCTCCTCTTCTCTTCTTCTCTTCTCTTCTCTTCTCTTCTCTTACGCGCACGGCTATGGAGGATGGAGCTTGGAGATGGAGGAGGCTTGAGGATGCTTGAGCTAGCATCAAGAATCGTGGAGCTACCAGAGTGCAAGAGAGAGAAGGGTACTCGATTAGGCATCAAGGTAAGCTCACTACACTCGTAGGATCGACGGCACGTTGGCTAGGTGAGAGATAGCCATTAGAGCTTGCTTGGAACGTTTGAAACAATAAGCGGTCCGTGGGTCTTGGCGGTTGAGCGAAAGCTCCCACAATGACGAATTTCACTCCTTCGCCATTAAATTCTGGCGGCTTTACTTGTTTGAGGAAATACTTTCTTTCTTTCTCCTTAGCCACCAATTTCGTGATTGGGACAACAACTGCCATCGGTGTAGGATTTGAAGGAACCCGAAATTCGATAATTTTTTTAGTGTTGAGAAATTCACGATCTATAATCCTTAGAGATGATAAGTCTTCTTTATCTCAAACCAAGATTTTTTTGAACCATGATAGAATCTTTTCCAAAAAAATTCATATTATATATTTTTAAAAAGCACCATAGGCTTTACCAAAAAAAATTTGTTTTCATGGGCTTATCCTGCGAACTACTAAAGCTACATACATATTTTTTTGACTTCTTGTATTTAAGAAAATTTACAAATTTATCCATGGATGCTGGATAAAGACATGGAGTACTAAGTAGGAGGTTCTTTGAACGTATCCAATGCCAAATATATCTTGACAAGTATAATACACTGCTATCACCCGATTTGGTTGGATGATGTTGACAATGGAACTATAGATTCATTGATTTAGAGACATTGTCTTGCCATTACTGTACACTATCGGATTCATATCACTTCTATGAAATATATAGAGCCTGACCAGTTAGAGTCTTTCTGCCCAACATAATGCCCATAAGCTATACTCAATACTGCTTGTTCTATCAGCAAAAAATGGCCAGTAAGTAGGTGTCTATGCCCAATTTTCCTACAAGCTCCACTGCTTAGGACTAGCCTTAATTTCTAGGGGAATGAAAATAGTTTCCATAATGCAAAAATTTCCCTCTCTTAGTGAAATACAACATCTATTTCCATGTTGATATATTTCCTGAAATATTTCACGGAATAACCGTTCTTCATCCTGCACATAATTTCTAGGATGAGTGATGTTATTTAAGAAAAATTACAGTACGAGATTAGCAATATTTTTCTGGTCAATAATCGTTGGCCTCAAACTATATCATTTTACCCATAGATTTATTCGTAAATACTCCCCCTTCTTGTAAACCTTATGTTGATGATGTTGGTCATAGCTCCTCTTTTTTCTGACTTGACCATGGTGTAGATTTTTGTATATTGCATATTTGATCATTGGTTGTTTTGTGAGAGGGTTGTATACCACCCTATTGCATCTAAGTGATGTGGATGTAGGCCTATTGTGACCATATCTGGAGGGAAAACAAGACCTCTTCCATAAAGGGCTCTAAATGGGCTAATCCTTGTTGAAGTTTGCAGCAAAGTTTGATATGCATGTGTGACAAATGGAAGCATTTCATCTCAACTTTGGTGTAGAGGATCTACATAGGTGTCCAACATTTTTTTAATTGTTTAGTTTAGTCTTTTTTTTATGCCATTAGCTTGTAGTGATATGGAGATGAGAATACCACTTTAATGCCCATGCTTTTGGAGAGTAACTGCATAGCTTCACTCCTAAAGATGATTATTGGGCATGAATGTTACAAAATTACTTTTTGCAACATGAAATTTGCTATGGTGTTTGGTAAATTATTGGGAATGGCTTGTGTCTCACATCACCGTGTCAAGTAGTCCATCAAGACCATGATGTATTTGTTCCATATGATCACTATCTAAGCTTCATAGTGGAAGTGCACAGGTGGACAAAGCCAGCTTTGTATCAATTTTTTGGAGCTAAATATTTTTTTTTAAAAATTCTCCTATTATCTATTGTGTACTCTCTATCTCCTTCTCAGATTTTGTTCGTTGTACTGTGTAATTTTTACACTAATAGGCTCATAGGAACAAACCCTTAGAAAAAGAATCTTTAGATGACATTACTACTTTTGCAAAAGATAAATCACTTATGGTATTCTCACCTACTAACCCACTTACACGTCCCTATAAAAGAAAGACTCCTATGCCTCATTTGTATTAAGTGAGAAAGAGCGAGAAGACTTCTATCATTCTAGGTCTTTCATCATGCAGCTTCTTTTTGTAATCATTTCTATTTAATTAGATTTCTTCTTATTCATTTATTTTGTAAGTCGATCTCATGTCAACATTCTCTTGACAATGCATCACTTCTTTCAAACATAGCTTAGCTAGTGTGTTTAGTTTAAACACCATGCTCCTAACAACCTTCTTGTAGACTTTGTAGGTATAGGTCCACATATGTCATTGTTCACTAAGTGTCTCACTCCTTTTTTTGTTTAAGTTCTCCTTATGGACAAAATATGAATGTTTTCTATATACAATTCTCACAAATAGAAAGATAATAAAAATCAAGATAAGGCAAGTAAACCAAATGAGATAGCATCTTCATTCCTTTTCTAGAGATATGTCCCAATCAATGATGCTACAACTACACATTTGGATACTTGAGTATTGCAATTACATGATTTTTGATAGAAGATACATGAAGGGGATACAAACCTCCACATTTGGCTCCTTTAGCAACAACAAATGATCCATTGTACACTTTCTATGATCGATTCCCAATAAAAGTAAAGTATCCCAAGTCATCCAATTGATTAGTAGATATCAAGCTCTTAGAAGTAAGGTTGGGAATATGGCATGTATTCCTAAGAGTAAAGATAGATCCATTCTAAAAAGTAAACTACACATCATCTATGTCACACATACACAATCCTCACGAATGGACTGATCCACAACTATTGTTGACATATGAACATGAACATTCCTTATGAGGATTCACATGAAAAAATGCACTAAAATCAAATATCTGACCTTGAGCTAGTTGTTGATCTATTGGAACTAGCATATGTGCACCAAGAGTACGAGTAAAGAGCATTTTAACATCATCATTATGCAGAATCACTACACTTATTTCTTCAAACTTCACCTTTTCTTTACTTTCTTTCCTACCAACATCCTTATCCTCATTCTTTTTATATTTTTGCTCTCACTTCCATTTATAACAATCCTTCTTGATTTGACCTATTTTATTGTAATGAAAACATTCAATATCTTTCTTAGACTAGAGTGGTTGTATGACTACCCAAGGTTTTGGTTCTAATCCATATATTGTTCTCTATCTCTTTCTTCCTAACTTACTAATGCCTGACCATTTCTACCTTGGTCCATGGATTTTCTATGTATCTCTTCAGCAAATAAACTATTACCAACATTATTAAACTTTAGCTCACTCTTTGTACCCTAATAATGGATTTGGCCAATGCATCAAGCTCTAATGCCTCTTATGGGCCTCAATATCTTAGATTTGTTCCTTCCTTAAACTAAAGGTAGTATCATCAAACTTCCTAATGTTGATAGTTTCCTATCCATTGTAGACTTCAAAGCAATTTGCATGAAATAGCAAGTAATTGTTTAATAATAGCAACAAGAAAGTTAAGAAATTGCACCATAAAAGTAGCAAAATTTCTACACCACCTTCTCTTAGTATAATCAAAATTAAGAGAATATAGAAAATGAAATGTTACTTAATAATAGTGCATATATCAGTGATTAAAGTGTTTGTGTTATTGAGAAGTAGATTTAATGATTTATTTTATGTGATTTTTGTTGGATGATTCATCACATAAATATGGCTTGTCACATGTGTGCACACGTGGCACTAGATGCATTGTGCAAGGTGGACATAGAATAAATTAATGTGGTTTATAGTAGATATTGACAAACTATTTATTATAGCACTTTATCTAGTAAGGATTTATTATATTTCTTATAAGTGCTCCATAGCAAACAAATATTATATGTGTACATGCACAAAGGATTTATTCAAATATTATTTTGTAAAAAGCCTAAAAAAGGCTACAATATTATTTTTAAAAGTGATGCTTAGCTTGACAAGAAGATAAAATTAGAAATACATGCATTGAGGAGTGCCCTTTAAATACATGGGGGAATGATTGTACCCAATCTTATCTCTTGTGCCAATTTGCTCTTCTCACTATTCTCACTACTCTTCCTTTGTGTAGTCTATCGTCTTGTGTTTCAAATTCTCTTCAATTTTGGTACAAATTAGTTATCAAATTTCAATAAATTTTCTAAGTTGTGTAACATTGGTATCAAAGCTTAGCAAGGATTAGAGGACCTATCACTATCAGATATGGCATCTTCATGTGCATGAGGAAGTTTATCGTTACCGTCGTCAAGGGATTAGTCTTGTGTCAAAATTTCAAGCTTTTTCCAAGGCCTTTATTTGAACTTATCATCATCTTCCCAAGGAGTTCATCTCTCCTTTGCACTATTTACGAAGTGTGTCACTCTTATATCATCAAGAAGAAAAGAACATTATTATTATTAAAATTCGTATTCTTTGCAAAGCTAGGTATTAGTTTTGATTGCCTCAATAGATGAGGACGAAGGGGTGTACTTTATCCATTTATTCATCTTTTACTCCAATAATATTAATATTCTCTCCATCGACGAATGTAGCTTTGCTAGTCTGTCAACTTGGCCTAGAACTCATGCAACTCTATCAATCTATCAACTTGGCCTTGGAATTCATGCCATATTGCTGCCATCGTTTATCAACATCATCTTGAATGCCACATTTCTATCAATTGGTTCTTTGTGGAGGGGTGGGGGGGCGAGGGGATGGGGATGGGGATGGGGGGACTATTACTAAAGCTTAAAGCTTCAATATAAAGCTTTAGCCTTATAATCTTGATAAGCTTATAGGCTTATTGAGTGGTTGTTCTGATTCTTTTGAAGGGGGGGTTTTAGTTGTGAAACCCCCTATTGCACATTGTTCCATTGCTTCAATAAAGACAATTCATGTGCAAAAGTGGGTCCAAAAGTGTTGGATCAAATTTTAAGGCCAAGAGGAGTTTTTTCTCTACCCCTATTTCTATGTAGGACATCTATAGTTCTTATCTGGAATTCAAGACCCTGTTGACACACAAGGAAGTGTAAAATATTATCGAGTAACAAAGCTCTATTCACATGTAGTAAATTCTACCTTGGGGAATATTTTAAAGGGATGTTTTTGCACATTATGGAGGATACATTGTAATGATTAGTCGATTAGAGGGTTTCTAATCCATAGGATTATTTATTCTACAAGATTTTTAAAAGCTTGTTACTATGGAGGGCTTTCAACTCTAACCGTGAAGGAATACATACAACTCTAGGACACAAGAGGATAGGGTTTTCTAGTAGTGACCTCACTCTATGCTTCCTTAAAACTTTCAAAGTCTACAAATAAAAAAGGGCTCTTAAATATAGTTATGGTGCAAATATTGAGGTCTCCTCTGCAAAGGCTTGGTTCATTGATTTCTACTCCAAAAGAAGTTTATGCATGCTCACTATGTGTATTTTGATGGTTTCTTAAAGGTTATTTTATTAGCCACATTGTTTTTTACTTTTGCATCTCTTCAACCAAGGCTGACTCATGATGAGCACACTCTACACACACAAAGAAGGGAGTTCTCTTCTTTTTGGTCATTTATTTGTGTGAAAACATTGCTAACAAGTTGTTTTTGTGCTTATAGGGAAAATAATGAGGTCTTTATGTTTCTCTATAGATATTATTATTCACAATCATTTTCTATGCCATGGGAAGGGCATCTTGAAGGATTTTCTCTTATTATCTATTGTTTGGCATAACTAGTGCATATATATATATAACAAGGGTGTAGTTATTACAAAATTTCATGGCTTATGACTCTAAACATCTATTACAATATCTTTCAAGGGTGTATTTAAGGAGCATCGATATTCACAAATAGCATCAAAGGTGTGTTCTTCAGTTCAACCATTTTGTGGATTTGATGTTGGTGTTTTTTCAAGTATTTTTTTAAAAATGTGGATGTGATGTTGGTGTTTTTTTCAAGTAAATTTCCTATTTTTTGGTAACCTCCATGCAAATTCATCGCACATTTCATTTGTGGTGCAGATTTGCCACATTGAGGTAGCATTGATGTGTGGCGAACCACCCACATTTGTTATCCAATGTGAAAATTTTAGAAGCTAGGTTACCAATGATATTCTAAAATATTGGAATATTATGTATATTCCACATTTTAGTAGTGTGAGACATTAGAATATGTGATATATTGTGATGGAATACTTGAGTTGTTTATGTTCTTGACTTAAGTCTTTTCAAAATTTTATCCTCATTGTTTGAGACTTGATACTAATTCTTTTTCTTTAAGGATGTTATTTTAGGAACCTAAGCAACTGAGGATAATTGCTCCTCAACTAGGAATTATGTTATGAAAAATATATTTGATGATTTGTTTTATGTGATTTTTTATTTGATGATTCACCACATAATTGTGACTTATCACACATATGAACATGTGGCACTAGATGCATTATGCAAGGTGCATGTTGAATATAACTATTCCATTGGGCCTATAAGTGAGATGATCTGTGTGGACCTAGAGGAGTATCAAAAGTGTGAGAAACACCTAAATCTTGCCTAAGCAGTTGGTACCAATGAGGGACTTGAAGGGGCTCATACTATTGCGAGGGTGACTATGTAACCTTCGATACTTGTAGTGCACCTATCGATGGTATGGAGTCCCCCTCACCAAGGAAAGGTAAATCCTCCTCATCCAAAGAAGGCTCCCCCTCTGATGGTTAAGTAGCCCTATAAGACTTTTTGGAGGGAAGGATGAAGGGTTGGAAGTATGTGATGAAGAAGAAGTAGTAGTCGTACCTATCAAAGGTGGTAGGGAAGCTCGAGTAGAGACTAGAGAAGGACGAGGGGGAGGAGCCAAAGATGAGGAAGGGGTGCTAAGAGGCAACTTGAAAGGAATGAGAGGAACTGGGGGGGTGGGGGGGAGGTCAATTGATGATGAAGAATCACATCTTGAATAGAACCATCAATAGGATCCTCAGAGGTCGAAACCTCATCAAAGATCACATCCCTACTCACCTCAAGCTTCCACATCGTTAGGTCATAGAGTCGATAGCCCTTTGTGGTAGTGTTGTAGGACTTCGAGTCAAGCTTCATCTTCATCTTTTTCTTGTCCACATGGACAAATGCATCACATCCAAAGATGTGGAAGTGAGACATGGAAGGCTTTCAACCAAAGAAAGCCTTGTAGGGAGTCATGTCTAGTAATGCAAAAGCTGGGGAATGGTTACGAATGCGAACGATAGTAGCCATCGCCTCACCCCAAAGTGTATGAGGAAGACCTCGATGCTCCAACATTGATCGAGTGATCTCTAGCATGGTTTGATTCACATGCTCTGCCACACCACTCTTTGAAGGTGTGTTCAAATAGGTATACTTCACCTAAATATCGTGATTCTTGCAAAACTAAGAAAGGAGGTTAGAAGTAAACTCTCCACCATGATTTTTTCATACTCCACAAACTTTGGAAGTAGTCTGTGTCTCCACAAATACCCTCCACTCTCACAAAAAATGGGGGTATGCCTTGCTCTTATACTCTAGAAAATAAGGCCACACATAATGGCCGAAGTCATCTCCTTGTTGTTCTAATCTATGGTAAAGATTACTTTATTACATGGATGTAGAATAATGGTGATGGAAAAGGTTTTTGTCACATAATAATAACATGCTGCAAATTCCATCTAGAATGCAAGACTTGATTGATTTTGTCTATCGGGATGACATTGCATACATGATTACAGGTCACTCTTTAGTGAATGTGCCATACTTATAGCTCAAAACAATGAGGTGGAATTTCAAACAACCATGCATTGTAGTTAGAGCCAAGAGAGGTTAGACAATACTTCAATGCAAATTCAATCAATAAGATAGAAGAAAACTGCTGCATGAACAATGTGGAATATCTTAATTCCCTTGAGCTTGGTGAAGATATTCCTCCCCATATCTTGCTATTAAGAACATATGCTTCGATAATGTTGCTAAGGAATTTTAACCCTTACAAAGTTTTATACGATGGTATGAGATATATATGTAAGGCATTTAACAACAAGGTCATTGGAGCACACATAATAACAAGGACCAATATTGGGGAGAGACTATTTATTCCAAGAATAACTTTCATCCCATCTCCATGAAATGCTTGCGATTTCTTGTTTGTTTCGCATTTTCAATGAGAATTAACAAGTATCAAGGTCAAATGTTATCTTATTTGGGGTTACATTTGAAAACTCCAATCTTTACTCATGGACACCTCTATGTTGCATTATCAAGAATAAAGTTGCTAGACAAAGCAAAAGTTTTGTTTTAGGACTACCATATACACTGCTCATACACTAGGCAGATACCAAATGATTGGAGTAAATGGGACTTCCAAGATTTGTATTGTTTTGTTACTTTGCATCATTTTCTTCGAATTCTGCTAATTGCTCTGCCAATGCTAGGGGTTAGCATATCAACATACCACACAATAGCTACATAATTTTCATTCTTATAATTTGGCATAAGATACATTAAGTAAAAACTATTATCTCTAATATTCTTTTCCTTATTTTGTGATAAGGAATGTAGATAGGCCACATGTTGCGACACAATTTGGGAGGGGTTGTGGCACAAGATTACCCTTACATGTTATGCCTCCTATGCTAAATTTTAATAATTCAAGTAGAAAAGGAATTTATCTTTCCAATAATTTAGGATTGATCAAAGTCAATGGATCTCTATTTCTCAAAATATACATATCATTATTTGACTTTTCTTATGGTGGGAATATATGTGGAAGTCAAATTTATGTCAAAAATATGAACAATGATATTGATTTCTTTCTAGATACTGAAGTCCTGAGTTTGCCGATTGTAATTGAAATAATATCAAAAAGTAAAAATATATTTTGGAAGAGAAAGCTATTTTTTCGATAACTCTTAATGTTAATAACTGATATGGGATCATACAATGAACCTATTAGCTTTAAAATATGTATATACTTTAATTCATTCATCTTTTCATGTGATTGAGATACACATGATTGTATTATGCACTAATCTATTTATGGTAATTTATTATCACTATATGTACGGATATTGGTTACATATTCGTGTGCAAGTATTTGTGTAAGTTTAACGAGGCATTCCTCATGCCTGATGCTTCATGATGCTAGGGTTGGTGGGCGGGTGGACGGTGGGTGATAGGTGGGTGTGCAGTGGGCAATGGATGGACGTGTAGAGACAACAAGCATGCATGCAGATGGTGGGTGTGAGATGGGCACATGTGGAGCCACTAGAAGTTTTTTTTTTGGGGGGGAGGGGAGGGGGGCACTATGCATGTCCCACATGGCCCCTGTGCAGAACCTTTCATTAATAGTTGTAGATATTCATGTGATGAATTTGAATAATGTTCTTGATTTAGTTTTACATACATGTGTAAAGCCAAATGAGATATACATTAAGATGTGAAATTCCCCAAGTATTACAAATAATGGTACTTCGAACTTCAGCATGGAGCGTCAAGTGAATACCGGCACGAAACATCGGAAGAACCCCGATGCGAAGCTTCGGGATACGCTAGGCATGAACGAAGCGCCTAGTAATATATGATAAAAGAAGAAGATACCTTATTACCAGGCTTTAAATTTGATGCCCAAGGTTGGGCTTCAAGACAAAATCAATGACACCTTTATCCTTTTTTGTGAGCTTCATTTTGACACCTTTGCTCTAAATTTAGGCATCAAATTCCGAGAAGCTTACAAGAGAGCATTATTAGATGGAACTTAAGAGATAACAACTCTTAATACAAGATGGTAAGGTCCCATAGTATACGATACAAAAAACAAGTATAAACTAGTGTGGAAAATCATAATAAAAACTTTTGTTTCATATTCTTAAGACCAAAAAAATTTCCAAGATCTAGACCCTTGTACATCATAGCTAATTGATAAAGTTCCTCATGATAGAAAACAAGGTGAGCAAAAAGCAACAACTACAAATCAAGTAGTCTTCGTGCCTTCACAAGCTCCCATTTTTCATAGACTAAGGCCCAATCAATGCTTTTGATGTCAGGGCCAATAAGAGAAATTCGCATTAATGCCTCAAGAGTGGACACCTTCAATAGTTGGCGACGATCACTTTTGATTATATTCTGCTTAGAGAAGCCTCGTTCACATGCTACTGATGAAGTAGGAAGAACTAAAAGAATTTGCCATAATCTCATCAAGTTTGGATATGTTGCTTGCCAATCAAAATTGCTGGAGAAAACACGCCATGCATCCTTCATACTCATTCCCTCACATCCAAAATATAGCGTGTCGGTGAATGCATAGATTTCATTTTTGCATCCTCCAGTATCTAAAATAGAAGCGTTAAACTTTTGCAATAACCTGTCCAACCATAGATTGACCTTATTTTCTCTTTCTTTTGGATCATGTGGAAGATATTGTGGAGAGAAGAGTCTTGTTGCACCAAAAACATACATATCTGGAAACCGCTCGTTCACACTATCTATGATCTTTTCAACAAATTCTTTTGCAAGTTGAACACAACTGTCAACATCACCCCTTCCATTATCAAGAGCAATACCTGCTTTATCTTGTCCAGGCATTTTTGTGAAGAGAAGTTGATGTATATATTCTTCCCCATTCTCATTTACATGCTGTAATAAACCATCTCTTGTGTCATTCATAAACTTGAGAAGATATGATGTACCTGCTCCGAATGGTTGTTCTAAGAACTTCCTTGTAAGAGATCTTATTGTCACTTCGATGGTAGGAGTGATTGTTGTGATATCCAAAGCATCTTCTTGAAACTTTTTATTTAGGAGGTTTAAGTCCTTTAGGACATCAGCAAGCATACAGATACAGAACAACACTTTGTAGATCCTTAACTTTTGATACCATGCTCGTGCACTATCTTTCCAAATTGTCAAAATTGCAGGCATTAGCTTGCATAACCTTTCCATTACATTACCTCTTGCCAACCATCTAACATCATGGATTTGAAGTACTTCCAAAACTTGTATATTCATTTCTTGTAAAAGACTTTGGAAAGCTGTATGGCGTAAACTTGAGGCATTTATCCAAGAGTAGACCTTGTTAGCAATTTTGTCGACATAAGAAAGGCAAGGAAAACACTTAGCTGCATCAACAATGGCAAGGGCTTCTCTATGAGCAATACAATGTGTGCTAATAAGATAAGGCACTTCCCTTTGTAGTTTTGCAACCAAGCCTTCATGACAACCTAACATTGAGCTATCTCCATCAGTGGCAATGCCAACAAGACGTTGTATGCTCAAACCAATGTCCTTCAAAACTAGCATGATAGCATCAAACTTTGTTTGAGCAGTGCCATCAGCAACCAAGATTAGTCGTGCAAATTCTACTTTGCATATGCCTCTTCCCTCGGAGGATAAGAATGAAATATATATGATTAAGTGCTTTTCTAAACCCCTGTCAGTTGTTTCATCTACCATTAAGGCATAGTAAGGACTTGACAATATCTCTTGAAGTTGCAATGTATAGAGATGTTCTGATATAGAGAAAGCAAACTCCTTACCAGCCATAATGTTAGTATAAGATGAATAATCATGATAAGAAGGCATTGATTCCAGTGCCACTGCATAAGCCAACTCACAAATCTTAACAAACTTTTGGATTGCCAAGTCTTCTTTCGCCACAAAGTACATGAGTTTCATTATTGTAGTTACTCTCTCCTTATTTCTATCATTGATTGCTTTGACCTGTGTGGTTACTTTGATTCCCTTTACATCAGCATCATGTCTAGCTTGTGCCCATTGATGCTCCTTAGAGATGACATGTTTTCGAATTGCACTAAGTTGCATGGTTTTACATCCCTTTCCTTTTCCCCATGGTCCTTTGACCCTAAACTTTTCACACCACGCACATTTCATATACTCATTCTTTTCCTCCACCACACGTTTTAAAAAAGGATATCTTCTAGTCCATTCTATTCGAAATTTTCTAGAGTACTCTTTTGATGTTGCTGTGGAGTCTCCTGTGTTAGCTGCATTTTCTGAAGTGCTACCCGGCATATCAAACATTTCTATATCACCCTCCATTTCATTATCCTCATCTTCATTTTCAATCTCATTGTCTTCATCTTCATCATGCTCTGGAGTATCACCAAAGAGTTGACGATGAAGATCTAGATCGACATTTGGATTGTCTTCTATATAGACATTAAGATCTATATTTGGATTCACTTCTAGGTTGACATTTGGATTAACTTTTTCTTTTTGTTTTCCCTTTCCAAGTATATCAAATAAGGTTCGTTGACTCATCTATAAATAAGGTAAAAAAGAAATATTTCAATAATGGTTTTCAAAGTTCTAATCTTTCTCATATAATTTGAATAGACAAATACTTGGAAGAAATAAAACTCTTACCTTGATGCTTGTAAAAGGGTGTCCTATAAGTTGCTTAGAATCCTCACAAAGGGTTGATATACTAACTTGATCAAAAGCCTAAGAACCTGAAATGACATATAAGTTTCAACCTATAAATACTACTATATTAGGGTGTTTTGAGAATGTATGGAAATCTTTTGATAAACTAGAGTACATTATAAAAATGAAAAATATGGTACTTCTTTACCTTATTATGAATATTTCTCTCAAGCACTACGTATTTTTTATCAAGACGAATTCTTCTAAATGAAACTCTTGTAGTAACCTGCAAAAAAATAGATTGTAGTTTTTTTTTCTAAGTCAATGATGTTAATACTTTTGATATTTAGGATTAAAAATTTCATGAAATTTTGTCTAACCTAGACATGCGCCTGATGAGCCGTTGAAGATTGGCGCTTGATAGCTGAGATGTCCCTAGACTTGCTGAAGCTTGGAGATGTTGTTGGACTCACAGGAACCTAGAGAACAGTGGAGATGTTGGCAGTTGCTGGACTCTGAAGCAAGTGCTCAGGATGAACAAAGCAAAGAGGTTTGCCCCTATTTTATACATAATCAAGAGAACACAGACCGATTGTTAGATTTCAGTATTCAGACCTATTTTATAGGTAACCCAGTAGATAAAGCACAAAAGAATGAAACGTCATGAGTCAGGACTCAGGAGTCAGGACTCTTGACGTTTCATGAGTGATTGAGACCTTTAGGATTTAGGCTTTTGGTATGCCCCCTCCAACATGCAAATAATTGCCAATGATGTTTGATGACGTCTCTCTCTGGAGTCTGCATAATCAATGTCAATAGGGTCGCATAAGATTGCAGCATAGCAGACTGGTCAATGCAGTAGTAGAAGCCCCCCCCTTTGCCCTTCATTCTCGTACAACATTGTTCGATTAGAACTCAGAGTTCGATCAGGCTAAGAGAGGTGGACGAAGACAATGGCCTAACCCCTTGAGAAAAAAGGAAATATCCCCCTCCTTCACGGAGTCAAGGGGGCTTGGGTGGAGGAAGTCCGAAGATCTGTTGTGCTGAGACTGGCGGGGGATTTGGCACCCAATCGTGTGCCTCAGATAGGAGTCAACGTGGCCCAAGAAATCCTTGTTGCTGTGCTGCAGAAATGCGCAATGTAAGAAGAGAGAGGCGGCAGAAAATAGAGCATTCAACAACTCTCTATATAGGTCCAAATTGTTTGTAAAGGGGAAACTGGAGAGCTCCATTTGGCACTTGCATGACTGATTCATGTGCCGACTCTGCACGCGTGCTTCATGTTGACGGATCGTGCCAGGGGTCATGATTATTGATGAATGACCCATTGAGAGTTGAGATCAGGCCGCAGGCCTCAGGCGAGAGTAATGAACGATAGCATTCAGGCCGCAGGCCTCAGGCGAGAGTAATGTACGAAACAATAGCATTCAGGAAGCAAACGAAGAAACAAGGTAATGAACGATTCGAAACAGAGAGAGAGAGGGACCACGTACCTGTGGTCGTACAGAGTGCTGAATCTTGATTGTCGGCCTAGTAGAAGGCGGGAAAACTTGCCCCTTCATCTTTCTCTTCCACAGGAGGTTTGAAATGCAGGCTGCAGCACCTCACTAGGCGTAGCCACGTAGGTTCCTTCAGTCCAAAACCCTAGCCCACTTTACATATGTATATATATTTAATATATACCTATGGACAATATACATGCTGGGCACTGGGGCAGGCAGATCTACGGGAGATGGACATACTATACCTATGACACCTTACCCCTTTGGAGCAGGCTTCATTTGAAACCTTTACTCTAATTCTTAAGTTTCATTGTGACCCTTTGTCCTTAATTTTTAGGGGTCAATTGACGCCCAAAATCCTCAAGATGCCCAAAATGGGCTTCAAATTTAAACACTGCTTATTACCCAAAATAAAACCAACAAACGGGTTGCATCGTTTTTTTTTTTTTTTTTTTTGGAATTTTTTCTTTTTTCTTTATTTTGATAAAATCTGTGCATTAAGAAAAGAATCAATTAGAAATACCAAAATGAAAAATGCAGAAATATATAAAAATTGGAGCATGAAAGTGAGATGTGTGTCTGTGTGTGTGTGTGTGTGTGCGTGTGTGTGAGGTTGCATCTTAATCTACGCCGAAAGAACAAGACATGGCTAAGCTATGTGCTCGATCGAGTTTTCTTCGTTTTTTGGGGGGCGGGGGGCTCCATGCCTAAGTTCTGCAGGTTCGTGCATGCTGAGACAATCATCATATAATAGTGTATCATATTCATCATATAATAACAAACAACTTATTCTGCGGATCACTCTCTTCCGGCTAACATGCACCACTTGTATCTTTCCATGAAGCTCTCGGCAGAGCCCTTGGAGGATTAATGGAGCTTTGCATTCGTTGCAAGAAGTCTCTGTACTCTTCTTCCATTACGTGGTGTGCTTCTGGGGATTAATCACTCTTCTCCCACACAAGATTGCCGCTAATTTGGATCTTAATTAGGTGTGATTCCGGGAATCAACCCACTTATTAGGATTGAGCTTAATAGGTTTCCTGCTGGGAATTACCTTCCTTCCCTGTATAACCCAAAAAAAATCCATACATTTGCAAGCATGAAGCCCACGCACATGGAAGGAGACCCCCTTGCCTATCTCCATCTGGAGATTATGAACATAAAGAGGTCAGTGAACAGATCACGGTGTGTGATGCTGGCTCTTGCCTTTCTTGTGCTCGTACTAGCCATTGCTCTGATAGCAGTAGGGACTTCTCAAGGCCATGCCATCAGGTATCTCAAAGCCAGAGCAGGGCTCTTGATCAATCCCAACGTCACCTTCGCCACTCAGTCAGGGGATAGGGATGTCGATGGCCTCACCTATGGTGGCAGCCTCTTCAGGGGTAGTGGCTTCTGGACCAGCAAGGCCTCACTCAGTGGTAAAAACTGTACTTCATATGTGCTGTTTCATTACGTCTTTCATGCTCTTCCATTTTGCTGTATCCATTCAACTGTCCTTGCATTACAACAATAAAATAGAAGAAGGGTGAGCAGTTAGCTCCATGGCAGTCAATGTCAGGATGTCTAAAATCATGTCTGTCGGCGGACTTCAGTCATGTAGCTTTGTCATCGCAAGTGTAAATGGTGAATGTGCAATTGACTTCGCCAAGTTAGTGATCCTTTTGCACATATGCTGGGCTTATGCTGGCATGTGTCAAGGGAATTTGGTCTCGAGGGAGTCTTTATCACAATCAGGTGCTACTTTCAGAATGCCTGTTTGTTTTGCCAAGGATATGCGTACCACAAGGATCATAAGTCTCACTAGGAGAGGAAATGAGCTCTTTTCCCACATGGGAATTGTCAAAAAAAATTTGTGAGTGTTCAACAAGGACATGTGGAAGCTTTATTATCTACTGGGTGAAGGGGGATTATTCAGTAGATGCTTTGAATATTTTTACAGGGGGAAGCCTGACAGATCATGCAGCAATTGGATACAGTGATGTGGTCTATATCCTCGGAGGAGCCAAGGCAGGAGGCAACCTAACTGATGAGGTCTGGAAATATGATTCAGTGTTACATACTTATACAAAGATGGCTTCAATGCCGGAGGCAAGATACCGTTTTGGTGCAACCCTAATCAACAGTAAGAAATCCTCTCTCAGGCTCTCTCTAAGGCAGCCCATCCTTAGGGCTGCTTTAAGTTGACATTTGTGAGTTTTTAATGTTTTAATATTTCCAATGGGATTGTTTTGCAGATACAATATATATCGTCGGTGGAAGAAACATGTCTGATGATGTGAATTCTCCACCGAATAATGGCTTGGTTAAATCAACTTTCATATATGATATCATCTCAGATACTTGGAGTAAAGGTGCTGATGCCTTAGAATATCAGGGTGACACTTGTGCAGCTTCTCTGGATGGAAAGGTCTAACCAAAACATCATTCTAGCAGCTTGTGGTTTCTATCTGCCTAACATATACTTCTGTATTTTGGCTTAATGTATGTTTTGTGATGTTGGAAAAGCCGACTGTCTGTGTTTCTCACTCTGTTTGTTGCTGTTATATCAACAATATGCACTGTTGTACTGCCTGATATCTACAGCATAGCTTTGTGTTGCATACTAGAATAGTCTCTTGCCATCACGAGAACCATGAAATTCTGTTGCTTTAGCTTTGTCAGTAATTGATAACAGTAGGGTCTTTTCTCCAACTACTGAGCTGGGATGATGCTTAGCATTTTATCTGAATTAGCCACAGTAGGGCCCATTTTCTAATCACCAAGTTGTTCTGATCATAAGCAAACTTTTAACTATGCCATGTATGCTAGCAAGTCTATGTCATACAGATCAAGGTATGATTTGGAATATTGAACACTGGAGCTTGATCTCACTGGGACCACCCTCCTCAGTGATCACACCCAAGAGGAGTAATCTTAGCTTATGAGTTTATGTCCCTTGTAGTGCCTGGCTTTGTTATGATCTGGCATAATGTGGTCCTGAAGTTGATTTAACCAAATGGCAAGTAATAATCAAGGAAGGTGAAGCTGAATGCTTCTCTTGACCGTTAACTACTGGCTTTCATTACAGCTAGCTTAATTCTCTACCTATGGAGCTTAATCCAAACAATTCTTTATAGATAACTAAAGTGGATGTGTTTTTGGGTTTATGCATTGATGTCTTTCTTTTCTAAGTGGACTCTCATAAGATCTCACAATGACAACTTTTGATTTCTTAGAGTAGAAGCTATCATGGAATTAGCTGAATATGACAAATATCTTCAGGCTTAGCTTTCCTTTCCTGTCTTTATATTCTTCAAAACCATCTGTCGACACCTAATTAGCTCAATGTGCTGGCCTGCACACTAACTCTTTTTCTATGTTTTGGTTACCTAGGTATACATGATTGGAGGCTATGGTATCAATTACACGTATTTGAATACAGTCCAGATGTATGATCCTTATGCAAGAACGTGGATCCAACTACCTGATATGCCCACTCCACGTGGGGATCTCATGTGTGTAGCATTAGATGGGGAAATATATGTCCTGGGGGGTTATTATGTGAGTGATTAAGTGGTCCAAGATTTCTCTGCCAGTTTAAGCTGTCTTTGTAATCCCATAGTTCCCTGAAATAGCAGTAAATGGATCTGTATGGTTTGTATGAGTATGCTTTTGATGTATTTGCAGGACTCTGGAAAACCAAATTCTTTCTCTGCAAAGATGGAATCCTTCAATCCATCTACTGGAGTGTGGACAACAAGACCAGACCTACTGACACCACGTGGTGATGCAGTAAGCAACAAACAAGGCTTGTTTCTTAGATGTTTCTGTGTATAGATGGACTTATACTGCTTATGCAAAAACAATGGAGAAAAAAGATCCTTAGAAGTCATTGGCCATGGCCCATAACCATATATATGCATGTGTGTGTGTGTGTAGGTCCTTTGACATCATTACCCCATCAGTTTTGTAAGATAAGGTGAATAAACGGGGTCAAGCTTAGTAGTTGGAAAACTGAACTTTTGCTTGAGTGTGGACGTCTAGGACAGCACTTTGTACTCCAAATGGGAGTTGAGAATGCCCTTTAGAATGTCAGAATGTCCATCTCAATCTGAAGCACTTGGATGTATACTCTTAAAATTTGACAGGGCATTGCAGTCCTTGAAGGTGACAGGATCATGTTGGTGGGTGGGGAAGGCCATTATCGCAACAATGATAACTTCAAGTATCCAAAGCATGTAAATGAGGTGGGAGAATCATTGTCTTTGTTAGCAGCCTTATTAGCTAATGATCAGCTACTATGAGTTCTCTGAATGTCTCACTCTATGTGTCTGCAGGTTTACTATGCATCTGATCAAACATGGGTGCAGAAGGCGATGATTCCGACAGCTCGGTTTAGAACTGCGGCAGCAACAGCTGGTGGCCTCACATTTGTATTTGGAGGAGCTGATGTATGCATAGATTTGCCCAACTGTCCAGCACTGAATAACACTGAAGTTTTCCTTGATGTGGATCACCCACATGTATACATTTACCTCAAAAATGAAGCTTACAATGATAATGCTGCTCTAACTACATATCCTTTGTAGAAATAGGGGAAGCTTCCCAAATGCTCTAACTACATATGCTCTTTGAGGATTTAGTGAAGAGCATTACTTGCAATTATTTGGGAAATTTAAAGCGCAAGAGAGTAAAGGCATCTCTCTCCTAGGCTAGAGAGAAAGATTAGTGCTGAAAATGTATTCTATAAGTTATGTTGTTCATAAGTTCTCATTTGGCATGCCAAGCATGGCCTTAATAGTTTTGCAACATAAGGTTTAAACAAGTGCAAACATTATACCTTGCCTTAGAAATTTATGAAATACTTGAAATTCTCATCATATTAAAACAAAGTTCATGGGAGTGGCTTAGAGTTTATACAAAGTAGAACAAAACAAGGTGATCTGAGCAAATTCTCATAATATTAAAACAATTCATGGGAGTGGCATAGAGTTTATACAAATTAGAACAAAACAAGGTGATGTGAACATAGGGGCTATAGCAAGTTCATTATTCTAAATAAGCAAAAGCTAGAGAGCGAAACAAAGAAGATAAAAAAGCTTATGATTTATGGAGACATATGGCACTATTTTTTGCCATTCAATGGTAAATTATGAATGATATTGCAAGGTAGATCCTTGGGAAAGAAGGGATTAGTTAAATTTTAGAGCACTTTGACAAAAGCATAAACAAGTACATTTTTTAATTCTTTTCAATTTAGGGTTACTTTAGGGATTTCCACAAACTATGAGGGGCATTTTGATAACTTCTACAATATGAGAGAGAGAGAGAGAGAGAGAGAGAGAGAGAGAGTGGGTGGGTGCGTGTGCGCGCGTGCGTGTGCGCCTTGACCATGTAGAAGAAAACCTCAAATAAAAGCGATGATGGTCAAAATCAAGTGACAACCTTATCATGTGAAGCACCCTTCACCTTCCATCACACCTTGACTGCACATAGGAAGAAACACATGCCTTTCTGATAGAAGACAATGACTACAAACAAGAAGAAACTATATGAGATGTGGCAATCCTTTTATTTAACATATTGCCCCCTACTTGATTGTTTCCATTACTCTTATGGTTCAAACTTCAAATTCTTAAAAAAAAAAAATTGAGAGAGAGAGAGAGAGAGAGAGGGGGGGAGGAATTACAATGAAAGAGTAAATTCAAACAAATGACAAGAAAATGGCACAGTAAGATGAAAGCAATGAACAACTTTGATTGATGCAAAAGGAGGTTGATACTACAAGAATAACACTTGTACATGCTACATAAAGTAGTGCTAGGGGCATATGGTAGATGAAATAGCTTTAGATGAAGTACAATGATCAAATGCATGTCAATCAATGATAAGAAAGCCTATAAGTACCATAGGAATGTTGAATTTAGGGGTACAAAAATGCATAGATAGAGCTTGGAGAAGAAGCTTGAGAGCACACACCAATGCATAGATAGAGCTTGGAGAAGAAGCTTGAGAGCACACACCACAAAATGTATTCTCAATATTAATGTAGAAGGTTTACAAACCTAAAGTTTGCCTTGGAGTGAATGGGTATATATACAAATTTTGTTTAGGGGAGGGGGAGAGGGGTTTACCTATTAGCCTGCCTATATTAGTTATGTCTACTTGTCATCTCCTGGTTGTGAGCTCCTATCACAGTCTAATGGAGACATAGGAGCCCTGGCCGTTTAGGTGCATTTTCTTTATTTGTCGACTTCTTATGTGCATTACTAGGCCACTTACTGCTTTCCATAGTTTGATTACACCTGCTGCACATTGTCATTGTCATTTGGGATTTTTTCGGGGTCATCTCTATTTTTTATCGTATTTTCCCTTTAGTGACCATTAAATGTTGGTTGGCCTGCATTTATGGCCCATACAAGAGCAGGTTAGCCAAACTTTTAGGGATTTTGCTATTTATAGCTATCGCCTCCACTTGGCAGATACACAAAATCTTCAATCTTCAGTATTTTTTTGGAGGTGTACACTTTGAGTCTCTGTGCTTAGTGCTGTATCAACATTCTTCTTTAGCTAGTGTAGTATTCTCCCTTCATCCTCTGTGTCCTCTCTTTCTCTCTCTCTACTTCTCTTTGTGTTCGTGTTTCTTTTCCATTCCACACTCTCACATGGTATCATCACCTAAGTGAGGACATAGTCTAGAGATTTCTTGCAGAAGAGCAAGTTTTCATTTTGCTGAGGAGCAACCTAGATCTTCAAAACGAAGATTTTTAGCTTGTGTTTACTATGTTTACACTTTATACAAGTGCTCCAAGACCAGGCAACCTTATCCAACGCAGCCCCAGCTTCTTGCGTTTTGCAAAAAACACAAATTTGCGTTTTGGAGGTGACCTCTGGTGGTAGCATCTTGCTACATGCAAAAGCTTCCTTGGCATAAGCGACAACTTTCTGTTGTAGATGATAGCTTCGTGTTGTAGATAACAACTTTCTATGTAGGCAACAGATTTTTGGTGACAAGTGACAACTTTTTCTTTGATAAATGTAATTTTTTGAGTAATTGCAAGATCAAAGATGTCTTACCAATTCACAAACTTTGATGACTCAGAGGAGGAGCTTCTTTTTAAGCACTCTTGCGATTATCATGATAATAGTTAGCAATGAGAAAAATCCCCCATTCACACCTGTCCCCCTTTTATTCATCTTTCACAAAAGACTCCATCCTCAGTGAAGATATTGCCCTTGATTCCCTTGGTGTAGGTGCAGGTCTTACCTTCATTACCTGAAGAAGACAAACTCGATGGTTCGAACTATTCATTGTGGTTGTGTAAGGTAGAGTGAACACTCAACACCTTCGATCTCTGGGCTGTTCTTTTAGATTCTATCCCTTTTCCTAATGAGAATCTAGTAGATAGGACTTCTATGGATCGCATAACCTTGTGGGGTCGATTCAAATCTTGAGCCCCTCTTTATGAGTTTGCAGGATTCTATTCTTGTGCATGTTCAAAGGTTGAAGGATGCGGTGGAAATGTGGAAGAAGCTTGCATCTTTGTATCAACACAAGAAGTTTTCCCACAAGATTTCCCTTGAGAAAAGTTGTTGATGCTTAGTTTTGATGATTTCTCCTCTTTGAAGGAGCACATTAGGAAGATGGAGGACATGAGAGGTGAGCTTGCCTCTCTTGGTTGGATGATATCCTCTGAAGACATGGCTATGATCCTTTTGACTCAGCTGCCATCTCCTCAGTTCGATGTCTTCTACACTAGCCTTATGACATGAAGGACCCTCGAGACACCCTTATGGGAGGAGCTTTTCCCTCTTGCCTTGGAGCATGAGGACTGACTCCAAGAGGTTGGGGCATATGGTTCTGGCTCCACCAAGGCATTTACTGTAAGTATAGGTGGGGAAAAGAGGAAGGCATAGGTCAAGGATGAAAGGCAAGATGACAAGAAGGATGGGAAGAAGGAGAAGAAGCCCAGGTGCCCACACCGTGGGAAGGGCACTCATCCCGAAGAGAAGTGCTCACAAAAGTACCCCCATTTGAAGTGAAAGGAGGAGGATTCAAAGGTTGCCTGAACAACGACAGAATTTGTCTTCGTGCATATTTTTGCTAAGGAGGATACAACTCTTGCTTCCTCCTCTCAGGAGATGCCTTAGCTCACTGCTCTAACAATGGGGGCTCTTCTCACATGACCTACAGGTAGGATTGCCTTCAAGATGTGAGTGCCAAAGGGGGCTGAGTCATCATTAGTGACAACTCTACCATTCTTGTTTGAGGAGTGGAGACTATTCTTTTGTTTCTAGATATGTAATCTTCTTCAGTCAAAGTTCTCTATGTATCGGATTTAGGTTTTAACCTCTTGTTTGTTTGTGGTCTTACACGACTTAGTACTACATGTGTGGTATTTATACATGTGCGGTGACAATGGAGGATGCTTCTAGGTGTTGTAGGTACCATTCTTTGGATAGAATCCAGGGAGGGTGAGCTTTACATACTCATAGCCTTAGCCACGAGGTCTTCCCACAAGCTTGGGTTGCTTTGGCATGCTCCTTATGGTCATCTCAATTTTGACGCTATACAACGGGCTTCTCAACAAAAATGGTGGAGGGACTTCTTGACTTCGCTCCTATTCACACTTTGTGCCCTAGCTATTTGAGAGGCAAGCAACATAGACTAGCCACATCTCCATGCTACCACTAGGAGGGCTTCTACCTCACCTGAGTTGGTTCACACACACATTTGTGGACCTATGGGCATGTATGCACCAACAATGTCAATGGGTGCCCTTTGGTTCAACAGGTAGTATTTGCGTATAATCTCCACCAAGAAAGATAACCCTTCTACTAAGTGATTTGTTACATTGCACTATATCCTTAAGAGTTCTATCAAATGCTTCAAAAGTGTACTACTGCATCATTGGACCTTCATCCTATAACATAAGACATGTCTCTTTCAACAAAGCTACAACGTTACTTTGAAGTGCTAAATATAGCTAAGCAATATTTTCTAATAGCTTTGTATACATCAATGGTGGGGACTTTACTTTCTTTCTTCATTAGTACTTTATGGTTATTCCACACATGCTTGACCATCACCGCTCTTACAACATTTCAAAACTTTAAAAACTCTTCATCTAGCCTTCCCATATCTTTGAATAGAGTCGTCCTCATCTTGACCAAGTCATTGAGATTAGCCACATTGAATTGTTCTTTAAAATTTTTTCAAATAGCCATTGCATCTTTATGTGCCCAAAATAGATGCTTCAGTTTCCTATGTGTAGCATGGAGAACACACCTAGCATTCACCTTCATCATTTTCCCCACTCTATCTTTGGTGGGAGTTTTCTTAGCGACTACTTTTTATAGTAAAGAATTTAGTTATCTACAAGATATGGCCTTCCACACCTTGCTGAGCATTCTTTTCCAAGTCATAATGTTTGTAGGTGGGCATCAACCTTTCCTTTTCCTATGTGTATGTAATGTAATTTCTAGCCTATCATTTTGGATGGTCTAGTTACAGCCATCCCTCATGCAAGGACTTCTTCCATCGAATACCCCACATGGACCATGTATGTTGCATTTAGTGATAATTTCATATAAAGATGGAAATTTCTTTTTATCAAGAAGCTCGACACACACCAATTTGTCATAATGTTGTGGTTCTAAGGGCTTAAAACGTGCCTGTAATGTTAAGAGTGTGTGTGAATGAGGTAAGTCCCTCTTTTGAAACTCTATAAGAGATACATGGCTACTACCTTCCAAATAGTCCCTTCACTCTCAAATTTATCATCTCCTTATGTTTCTCATGAAAACTCGTCTAGTCAAATTTGGCTAATCGTATGCAGATTAGCTAGGCAACAAAGAATTCATAGTTTCTTACCACTTAGGATTACATGCCATATTAATAAACAAATCGGGTTTTCCTTTAGTACACACAATTGCCATAGCATTCTAATATAATTGGTACATAAATCTAGGTCCTCCTATAAAAGAAGATGGAAATATTATTCTCTTACCCATAGCAACTCCACTAATACTAGTCTCAGTTACATCCATTGCATTCAACATATCTACCAGCCCCTTATACATTTCTGTTCACAAAGTGTTTTGATTACGACAATACCAAGATAATCCACATTGCTTAATACTGAAATAAGCATCAACAATGTATTGTTGTAGCAACAAGTGGCAACCACATTATAGACATGCATTAGTGTCATTGTGAATTTGAAGTTGAAAAGAATCATACTCCATTTGACTAGCACAATCTTTATTTGTGAGATTTTGGCACTTAATCGATGATCCATATATTTATAAGGAGCTTGAATATACCATCCATCCTTTCCATTTGGAAACAAATTAAGAACACACAACAAAGGCACATATGTCTTATGTAAGCTAGATATAGTAATTGCATGCCATTGTCGAATGAAAACTTGAATATTGTGATATTGAGGTGTGTCATCATCACTTTGTCTAGGCAAATTTGCAACAACTTCACTCACACAGAAGTAACCAATCCTCAAAGCTTGTCATTCTTATTTCCGTAGAAGGATTAGTTTGCAAGTTTGCACCTACTACTCTAAATGCTTGGGCATAAACATTGTGATCATGCATCATCTATTGAAGCCCCTCTAATAAGTTTGGCAAAAGCCTAGACATAAAACCTATGCGATTTAATAGCTCCTGTTGAGTATCATAAACATAAAGTTTTGCAAATTTTGACATATGCGACTCATCCTAATTTGGAAGTAGGAAACTTATGCATTGATATATTGATCCATGAACATGAAAAGTACAACCACTACCATTTCTAGGCAAAAGCTTATCAAAATTTGCACCCATTGAAACAAATGCCAAAGTGTATTTTATGTGCACATGTTTTTTTAAAAATTTTGTGCTCTATGCATGTGAGTCATCTAATAAACTACATAGAGGTTGTGGAGGTTATTGTAAAGGTGGTAGAAGCACCTTTGCACCTCTACAACAATGTCTTTCAGTTGAAATAGAATGTACATTTTTTGTTTTGAATTTTCACAACTTGGCCATGCAATGCTCACAAACCTCAGAAAGCATACCAATTGTATTTAGATTCGATTCTTTGAAGAGAAAAGTAGATAATGATGGATAAACTTCCAAATTAGGTGGCATTTCATGAAGAATTGAACAAAATCCACCATTTTCAAGAAGAAATACCAAAGGATCATTTCCACAATGCTCACATAGCATCTTAATGTTTGTATTATTTATAGTTGAATTGTCTTGTTGAGCAATGGGAGGTGCCGATACTTCTGCGATATAGGAATTCATTTAGAGGGCGGAAAAATGGTGCACTTAACATTTGAACCTGCATGTTGCCTCTATCTACATCATCTTGTTGATGGGTTTCGATATCGTTAAGAATTCCAATTAGAAGTTACATGATTGTATATCCAGTAACAACGGGAGGTACTAATACTTCCTTGGGTTGGAACTCATAAAGAGGATGGAAAAATAGTGCATTTGGCATCTTAACCTGCATATTGGTTCTATCAATATCATGTTATTGATGGATTTTGAGTTCATTAAGAATCCCAAATGGAGCTTGCATGATTGCATATCCATCTCTACCTTGTGTAAATTGTTGTAGCTGTTGTAATTCTATTCTAGCTCTTGTTGTGTGCCTACGTTTAGGTCTAGTAACATTAAGTACTTGCCTACATGCACTTCATCCTCCATTTGGATTTTTTTATTTGTATTTCACCCTTGTTAACATGGCACACCTAGAATTTGGACAACTATTTTACTTCTATGTGTCTCATATTGTTGGACACTAGCTTTGTTAGTTGTCTAAAATAGAGCCTATGCACACCTAATATGTTATTTTATTGAATGAATTGGAAGTACCACTGTCGAGGTTGACCCAAGATAAAACAACAATGAAAAGAATATATTGATATTAGGTTTACTACAAAAATTAAGATACATTCTAACCAGAAAAAATGTTAAATAAAAAAGTTTATTATAGTAGGAAATAATGTCACATAATTTTGCAAATAAATATTGATGTATGTTCTATCCTCACATGTGTCTCAATGCATGACAAATTAACTTCTTCCTTTCAATGTTTTTCATTTAACGTATAGTCATTGGAGAGCCATTGATGCAAGAAATATAAAGTTAAATATAAAACATGAGAGAGAGAGAGAGAGAGAGAGAGAGAGAGAGAGAGAGAGAGAGAGAGAGAGAGAGAGAGAGAGAGAGAGAGAGAGAGAGAATGATTTTATAACGTGCCAAAGAGAGATAATAGATGACATATTCAAGATATCCATTAGATGACTCTTTCAAAAAAGGCCTTGTACATATATAAAGTGAACTACGGATTTGAGGATGAGCTTGTGTGATGATTCATTTGGTTTAACATTGTCAAAAACCTATTGAGATAAAATTTAAAAGACATAACTTGCACATTAAGGGAATTGCTCTTGGTGCAAGTGCATTCTTATTTTTATAAGCAAGAAACTCACATCCCCCATCTTCTATATGACCACTACTCCTACCAAGCTCTTATAGCTTGTCTTCATGGTTTTCTAAACATGCTAATAGGCAATATTTTTGAATATGTTTATATATTTCTCCTATGCACTCCTTTATTTCTTCTAACTTGCCTTCTATAGTTACTCTATTAGCCAAGTTCCCTTTATATCTCTCATCCAATATTTTCTCGATCCTTTGTAGGTGAACACCTTGCTAAGAGAGATTGAATCACTTTGATGTTTGTATAATGTCTCCATTCACTTCTCAATTATATTTTAGTGTGAAATGATGCTCAATGATGCAACCTTATTGTCAAATCCTTTAACATGCTTCAATGTACGATGAACTACTTTCTTCCTTGCAATGTCTTTCATTTTTTGGACATTCAGTTGTGCATTGGGAGTGCATGGACAATATTTGGTATAAAGGAATTGTTCATTGCACCAGAATCCTCAACACACTCCATATTGCACAAAATGTTTGTTTGAACATTAATGCGTGTATGAAATAATCTTAACATCTAGGTTATCATGAAATTTCAAATAGATCTAAACAGATTCATCTAATAAAATTTAAATGAACAAAAATTATGAGAGAGAGTAAAAATAGAAAAATATTTTTCTATAAAAATAAAAGATAAATAATAATTATTAATATATTATAAAATAAAAGATATACAATTAAAAAAACTTCCAATTGAATTATACCTTCCTTAATCAACAATATTTATTGTCTCTCTTTCCCTTAATTAACAACCCTAAATATATTTCAAATAACCATAGACGTATTTCATCCAATAAAATTCAAATAAAAAATGTATGAGGGAGAAGGGGGGAGACATGAGTCTGGGCATGCGGTTAGAAGAATGAGGGTAGGAGGCACCTCAAGCTAACATGTACCCCTCTTCACCCCAAAAACCTTTCACTAAAGGTAGTAGAATATGTATACTTACTTACTATATATTATAGAAAGCTTCCGAGAGGGCCACATGTCACATTTCTAAATCACGTCAACCCCCCACCCCCCAAAAAAAAAGAGAAGTTGTCAAAGGGCACCATGTCTTCACCTTCCCATTAGCTGAGAGAGAGAGAGAGAGCAAGAGAGAGAGAGAAAGAAAGCTTCCTTCTTTAAAATTGGGCCTCCTAATAAGAGAGAAGGTGAAGGTTCATACATCCTAAAAAGATAATCTAGCTTGGCCTCTCACATGCTCACTTTAACACTAGTCTTGTAGCAAAAAAGCCACAATTGTGGCTATTTGTATAACTTCTTAGAATTATCATTTCTCTTGAATATATATTCTTAACAAAATTTCTTTCAGGGATTTTTAGTGAATGCAAGATAGGATTTGAAGGAAAATACAAAGAAACTTTTTGGTTAAGGTAGTGTATTTTTTAAGGGGCATCATTGAAGGTGTTTATTTACTCAACAACATTATCAATACATTTTTGAACATCCAAGTTTTTTATTAAAAATACTTTGATTTGTATGAAAGTCATCTACATAGGTATTATATCAATTGAATAAAAATTCTCAGCTTTTTGAAGCACCTGAAGTTAAGGGATGTAGAGAAAAAATAATACCACTTTTGTGGCTTTCTTGTAATGCCATTTTTAAAATCAATCATTGTCTATTGTAGATATTAATCTATAATTTATCAATCTTATAACTTTTTAACAATGCATGTGATAGCTATTAGCAAATTAGTAATATTGTCAGATCTTGTTTTAGCCACTTATGTGGCTTTAAGCTAGTTTTGTGGCTCCTTGACAAGATTAGTATTAAATCTTGAGTTTAAGAAGGCCTCCTCATGGAGGCTCATTTTAAAATTGAGCCTCCTGATAATAGTTGAGGTGGAGGGTATGTATATCCTAAAAATCCTCTCACATACTCACTTTAAACTTGAGTCTAAGAAGGTTTGGATTAAAATTGAGCCTTCTAATAAGAGAAGAGGTGGAGAGTCATATATATAAAGAGACAATCTAGCCTAACAAGTCCTGTCACATGCTTACTTCAAACCTTCGATACTAAGAAGGTCCTCATGAGCACTTGATTTTAAAATTGAGTGTTTTAATAAGAGAGGATGTGGATGGTCATACATCCTAAAGAGGAGAGTCATATATCCTAAAAAGATAATCTAACCTAGCGAGGTCTCTCACATACCCAGTTTGAGATTTGAGTCCAATGAGGACTCGTCATGGAGATCCAATTTTAAAATTGGGACTCCTATTGAGAGAGTAGAGGATCATACATTAGGCTCATATTAGGAGGCTCAAAGTTAAAATTGAGCCTTCTAATAACAAAGGAGGTCGAGGGTCTTGAGCCTCCTAATAAGAAAGGAGATGAAGAGTCATATATCCTAAAGAGAATCTAACTTCAAGACTCTTACATGCTTAATTTGAACTTTGAAATTTCAAGTTTGAGTTTAAGAAGGCCTCCTCATAGAGGCTAAATTTAAAAATTGAGCTTCCTCAAAAGAGAGGAAGTTGAGGGACATATATCGTAAAGAAAAACTATAACTTCATAAGGCCTTGCATATGCTTAATTTAAACTTTGAGTCTAAGAAGTTCTCCTCATAAAGGTTCAATTTTAAGAGAGGAGATGGAGAGTCATTTATTGTATAGATACAGTAGACTTAAGAGAGGACGGGGATGCTCATTCTACAATTAAGCACAAGAAGAGAGGAGGGGGATTCTCATTCTACAATAGAGCATAGGAAGAAAGAAGGGGAACAATAGTATTATTCTCAACAAGGGAGAATTGTATGTTTCTTAATAGCCTCAACAAACAATGGAAAATCAAATGAGTTTTATTTTTCATTGTTTCAAATCATAAAAATTGAGCAGATTGATTTTGAATTTTTCTTTACGGTTAAGATATTAGGATACTTGATTTTCATTGGGATAAAGTTACTATATGAAGAAAACATATGGAAGAAAACTAGTTACCATAGGAAGAAAAATAGTTACTATAGAAAGAATAATACAATAGTAGTAAATACTAAGGAGAGATGGTTGATGGAGATGAAAATGGTAGAAGATAGGTGACGGAGATTGGAAGAGCATGTTATATGGGATGTGGTATCTACAAATGTGTTGTAGAAGGCATACATGATGATAGACAAAAACTAGCATGATCATATATTAGGAATGGTGAGCTTGGGAATAGGTTGTTTGAATAACCATGAACTATGGTGCATAGTTAAACATGGGACATGAATGGTGAAGGCCAAATGGTAGTTACAAAAGAGACACAACCATGCTAGAGGCAAAGAGGTAGCATGAAAAAAAAAAAGCAAGCCAAGGGAAGGGGAGATCACCTAGAGGCAGAGGTGGTCCTTGGCAGTCTTATGATTAGTCAAATAGAGACAGAGACTATTATTACTGTAGCGGGTATATGGAATATAACAAAATACTATAATAAAAAGTAGGTTGACATGAAAGCAAAAGCTAGACAATATGGTAACCATACACACTCTGGTAATGATATTGATGATCACTTAGATAGGCTATTTGCTATGATACATGTATCGAAGAGTGTGCTTAAGCAAGGCAAGGAAAATAAAAAGTGGTACATTGACTTAGGTGTCTCAAATAATATGACCCCACATGGAGAATGGTTTGAGGAGATGACTATAGGCTCTCATGGCTATGCATGTACTACTGGTGATACATAGCATGACATCAAGCATACAAGTATTATACTACTAGTCATGCATGATGGAAAGAAAAAGAGTATATATGATGTATTGCATGTATCGTCTATCAACTAAAAATTTAATGTCTCTTAGAAAAATGGTAGATCAGAATCTACAAGTTAGATTCAATAGAGATGGCTATTTTATTGAAGAGTATAGAAATGGCTATAAGGTGATTGCTAAAGGCAGAAGGGATGGTAGGATGTTTACCTTGGATGCTACTATTCCTAGGTTACAGGTAGCCATGTTTGCTCATGACACTAGAGCATTTAGAGACGTGAAAATTTGGCATAAGCACATTGGACATGTAAATATACGATGTGGCTGAAAACAATACAACAGAAGGAGATTGTAATTGGTTTGCCAAAATTCAAGTATATGGAGTTATGATATGTATGTTTCGCTTGCTAGTTGGGAAGTAAGAAAGACTTACATGTCAAAAATAGTACTAGACCATTGCAGTTGGTGCATTCAAATACTGGGGGTCCAATGTATAATGCATCCTTTAGTGGTGTAAGATATTATGTCTCATTTATTGAGGATTTCAGTAGATATACTTGGTTGTATATTATAAAGCACAACAATGAAGTGCTAGATGTTTTCAAGGACTTTAAAACACATGTTGAAAAATAGTTTGGCTATTATATCTCATACTTGAGATTTGATGGAGGTGTTGAGTATGTCTCTTGTGAATTTGATAGGTACTTTGCTAAATATGGCATTAAAAGGCAGTTTACATGTAGTTATACACCACAATAGAATGTTCTGCATAGCAATATGATCTTGATTATAAGGAGTCTTTCTGCCTAGTTGCAAAAATGACAACCATAAGGACTATCATTGCTTTGGCAGCATCTAAGGGATGGAAGATTTGGCAAATGAATGTCAAAAATGCATTTTTGAATGGAGGTTTGATTGAGGAAGTGTATATGGAACAACCTGAGGGTTATGTACACCATGATAACCTGAATCATGTGTGTAGGATAAAAAATACACTTTTAGGGTTAAAACAAACACCAAGAGCATTGAATGCTTGTACTAGCTATTATCTAGAGAAACTTGGATTTAGATGAAAAATGCAGAGCATAGTCTATTCACTAAGCATGCAAAGACAGGGTATGTAGTCTTGGTTATGTAGATGACTTGATCATTATTAGAGAAGATGACTATGGTATTGTTGAAATTAAATCCATATTACAAGCAAAGTTCAAAGTGAAAGACTTGGGAGAGCTGAAACATTTTCTTGGCATTGAGATAGTGACTACACCTAAAGGATTTTGGCTACTATTAAAATAATATGGACAAGATATGCTATGGGAATATGGCATAATGGATTGTAAGCCCATGGAAACACTACTAGATCAAAATGTCAAACTTGTAGCTAATGTTGGCAATTAGATAGAGAATGTTACAATGTACAAGTAGATGGTGGAAAGCCTAATCTTACTATTACCCATCTTGACCTTAGTTACTCAATGGGGCTGATTAGCCAATTTATGCATAAGCCACGTAAGCCTCACTTGGATGCAGTTGAGAGGATTATGTAATATGTGAAGGGTACTCCTGATTATGGACTGTTTTATGAGTTCGGAAAGCCACTTGAGTTGAGAGCTTATACAAATATTGATTGGGTTGGTTGTGCATATGATAGAGATGATCAACTAATGGTTATGCTTTCAGTCTTGGAAGTAGTATAGTTAGCTAGAACAGTAAAAAGTAGCCTACAATTGCTCCTGTTAGCATAGAGGTAGAGTATAGAGGTATAGGCTTAGCTGCATGTGAAGTAGTTTGTCTCTTGAAACTATTACATGACTTAGATATATAGATGGATAGGAAGGTCACATTGCATTGTGACAACATGAGTAGTGTGCTATTGGCTTCTAGCAATTTAGTTTACCATGCTATATCAAAGCACATAGAGGCTCATTATCACTTCATTAGGGAAATGGCACTTGCAAGAAAGATAGATCTACTTCATGTGAAGATTCAAGACGTAACTGGGATCTTTACCAAATCACTTGGTAGAGATAAGTTTGTTCACTTTAGAGAGCTACTTGGAGTACAACTGTTAACTTGAGCTTGAGGGGGAGTATTGAGATTCAAGCTCAATATCTCAACTTAGTTGTACAACTCTAGCTATCTGTCACCATTTGTGTGCCATAATAATGAGTTTGTGAGGTGCCCACCCATCGGCTTTCCAGGCACTCTTTTAGCGGTCTATCGAGAAACGAATCTAAGCGTCGTTGCTCGGCACTCCCCGGGAATGTTCCGAGTTTTGTCGCCTAGGGTTTCCCAAATCCGCCTCGCAACGGAACATTCACGACCGAACCCACTAGGATCGACCTGAAATTCGGGTTCCTAGTTGTCAAGGTCTCCTATTAGCATTCTAGCATCGGGTTTTGGACATCCTACTTTACGTAGAGATACCCAACCCGAAGCAGATCTATGCCGCACTTGGTTCAAAGAGAATGGGAAACGAGAGGGATGCGTTGCTCAACCTCTCTGCCCATAAGGCATAGTCCCATTCCGGTCCCCTAAAATGGCATGAATCGGGTTCTAACCTATCAATACCTAAAGGCCGAATGACGATAAAAAACTTGTGAGAAGCCCCCCAGTTCTCTGGGACCACCCTGCCATAGGACCGACCCATCGGGGGTTCCGCCCACCCGCTTCCCTTAATAGCTTTAGTTTTCTAATTAGGTCCTACCACATTTATGTGTGACACTTAAAATCAGCTTCATTAATTAAGCCTTTTAGGGAACAAGATTCGTTCGTGTAAATTATAGCACAGACACGAAAATAGAGCAAAGCAATCTATTGACAAACAAGATCAAACAAGTTCCTTAACTTATCTTCAAGTTAATCTTTGTCTCCCGCCCATACAGGAGAAATTATGTTTCGCTTCTGTCCAACAGAAGTATCTCTTCTGCCATGCAGAAGTAACTGGTCCAATTCACATGGCACCAAAACTCAATCCTTTATCTAGAATAGGATCTCCCAACATGCCCACATGTTGGGGGCCACGGAGGTCTTCAACTCCATTCTTGACCTAGCAAGGGGTGTCCAGAGCTCCAACTGACCCACAAGCTGTCTAGGAGCGAAACATCATTCCCGTGGTTGGCCTTTTCACCACTCGACCTTCGGCCCATGAATCGAGCAGTGCCCTTTTCGGGTTAATACGCGGTGCGACCATGGAGGTGATCCACCCGTACAATATATCATTCCTTAATTAAATCCTTTAGGAATCAAGCACAAACAAGGCATTCAGCCTAATATCATTTTCTAAGAAAACATTCCTTTAATCCCATGGCGACTTGTCATCACAGACCCTTGCCATGCATTTACCATAAATCATAAGCACTTGGAATAATCATCCAAACAACAACTAACAACCAGTTGAATGTAAAAGCATTTAGGATATTGTTTGATCAACCAACAAAACCAATTGCATTCTTTCCAAAACAATGCAAGAGTAGATGAGATAATATTTCCCATTGCATAATTGCTCTTTCCCTTGGGATCTAAGAGCAATATTATGCAAAAATATTCTTAACACTTCCTTCCTTCGGCTAGGATATATGTTAAGGGTTCAAACACTATTCATGATGTAAGTTCTATAGGTCACTTACCTTGATTGATAACCCAACCCTGAATTTGGATTGGCAAAAGTCATCGTTATCCAACGGATCTCAAGACATCCTAGCTTTAACCCTTATGATCAATTTCTTGTACTAGCTCTGAGTCAAGTCATGAGGCAACTAGAAAATTATCCTCATATATCAAACATGTCATAGGCATAACGTATAAATACTTGATAAGATAAGTGTGAGATTATCTCAAGTAATTAGACTTTAACATGCCTTGCCTTGAGCTAGAATATAATTCTTCTTAATATTTGGGTTCTTAAGCTAAGTACTTTTGAAGTATCTAAACTTTAAATTAGTACTTCTCTATTCATGATTCTTAATGTCATATTCTTTTAGCAATTATGCTACTTATAACCCTTGACTATACTTTAATCTAGCACTTGTATGCCCAATCTTTTAATGTCGTTCTTTTGACGACTATGCCATTCATAACGCTTGACTAATTCTTCCTTGTAATTGCTCTACTAGCAAATAAGTCATATGTAACTAGGTGCAATTATCTTCCCTTGATATATGCACTTCACAAACTCCATCTTCCGAATAGGTGAGATGAAATTTATCCTTTCCCATTACCTATACTCATGCAATAGTATGGGGCCTAACGTATCTCATACGAGAATCAAAGCAAGCATCAATCAATTTGAAAATACATTACTTACGACCGGAACCGCAGTTGGATTGACGGTGATGCCTTTGCCCGAAGCATTGTTGTTGGTTACAGGATTGTCATCGACACGCGACATTCTTTGCTTGGAGGCCATCGTCCGCAAATAGACTCAAGAGATTAAGAAGTTAGAATAGATTCAAGATGGAAGATTGTAAGAGAAGATAGTTAAGTCGAGGATTGAGATAGAGGGAATTGAGCTAATTCTCTTCCTTGCAGCCTCTCGGGGTGACTATTCTCTCTCTCTCTCTCTCTCAAGCTCTCTTTCAAGCTCTTCCTCACAATCTCTTGGAGGGGTATCCTTCTCTCTACCTCTCTCTCGCAGCCTCTCGGTGTCTCCTTATGCCTTCTATGCCTCTCCCATGCCCCGTATTTATAGTGAATTAGAGAAGAGGGCTTGTGGTTGAGAAGTGGAGCTCTTTGTGGAGGGGGATCTTGGAAAGATCAGTGATCTGATGCTCAGATCATAAATCTGATGGTTCCATTGGCTCCGAAAAGTGGGTAAAATCCCAAGACACTTGCTTAGAAAGCTCTTAGTTCACTCCTTCTTCTTTTCTCTGTTCGAAGTGCTGTCTACTGCCTGTAAACTGCGATCGCGGCGCGCGCGATTTTGCCATTCACTTTTCTTTATTTTTCTTTTTATAAAATCTTCAAACTAACTAAAATATCACTTGTCTTTTCTTTTAAATGACATCTAGTTCTAAAAATCTCCATATCTTTTTTTTAAAGGATAATATCTAAAATATCTAAAATATACTAGCTTTGCCCAAAATCTAATATTTTTGGACCATCTAAACTATACACATCAACCTAGTGATTAATATAACTCATAAGTCTCGTTCACGTTGCAATTTACGTGAAGGGTAGCTACGGTCTTTGCCAATTCAAGAAAAACATCGAATTTACGACTCTTGATTTTTCTAAATAAAATAATTCAAATTAAATAAAAATTATCAATAATTAATTAATGTTAGTTAGTTTTTACCTTAGTTAGTCTTTAGTTAGTAATCTTACTAACTTATTAATTGACTAACTAACTTACGAACCAACCAACTAACTTTTATTGTGCGGAGATATTACATCCTCCTCCCCTTAGAGAAATCGAGATGTCCTCATCTCGAGAGAAACAGGGGGTATCATCTTGGAATATGTGGGTTATGGAACACCACGCTTCTACTGTGCTACTCTGATCTCTCACAGACATACGGTCTTTTGAAAAAAAACAACTTATGGTATTTGATATATTTGAGTCTTTGTTTACAATAGAAAATTTATTGTAGTTACATCTCATGGATATCTTCTAGGTTTTTCCTAAGCACTTGGTATATTTTAGATCACTGGAGCTTGTATGGCTTATTTCTTGTAAGCTGAATTTCTCTTCGAGTTCTATTGGGACAATTGATATAGTTATGTCCAATGTTGTGGCACTCAGAGCATCGGTGTTTAGGGTGCTTTGGACATTCCCTTTTGAAATGACCTAACTCCCTGCAATAGAAGCAGCGCAGAGCTTTATCACTTGTGGTCACAAGATTCTTGGTTGTCCTTGGCAGGATTTTCTTCTTTAGACCAAAGTGTTCTAGGATTCTTTTAGCAGATTGGAGTGGTCCTTTATCTTGGAAACTATATTTCCAGATTGTCCTGCCCTTAGTTCGGGATTGAGCTCCATGGACAATTGGTTTTGCTTGTAATACTAAGGAATACTTCCAAGCTTCGACATTCTGGTAAGACCCAATCTATATTAGTTGAGAAGAAATGACTTAAGAGAAATTCATTGCACATTATGACTATCATTCCTTGCCAGAGTATCTCTAATCATTTTCAAGTTCTAGGCTCAAAATAGACGCAACTCATATTACTCAAGTTAACTGTAGTTACAAGAGTAAAGTTTATTCCAATACAAGTTGTATTTCATGTCGACGAAATTTCTAGGATTTCTAATAATCCTAAAGTGGTGTAGTAGGTTCTAAGTATTCGTCTTCATCTGATTCCTCTATATATCCGAAGACTGCACTTGTGTAACTTCGTTTTCTTGGAGACTCCGTATCTTTTGGACTTAAGTCAGGGCAGTCTACTTGGACATGTCCTAGCTCATTGCAATGGAAACATTGACGGTAGGGACATCTCCTATGGATGTGCCCTATCTCTCCACATGTATGGCATCTCTTACCCAGATCTCGGGAGTCATCTTTACTAAAATTTTCCGATTTAAATTCTTGGATGATTGGATTTGCTCGGAGTAATGCGTCTTGCAAGTCTGTTGGACGCATTGCTTCAAGACGGTGGTTCAGAGGAGTGTTTAGGCCATGGCAAAACTTGGATACTTGCTGTGCAATATCCATAGGTGGTGCATATTTTAGTAGGGTTACAAACTTTGAGTAGTAAGCTTCCAAAGTTAATTCTAGTTGCTTTAGCCTGAAGAATTCATTCATCTTCAAAGTCTGGTAGGTTGGCGGAAGGTATCGTCTGTGTACAGCATCTTTCAGCTGAATCCAAGTAACAGCGGCTTCAAAAACACCTTGATCTTTGCACCATTGCTTCCACCATAATCGAGCCTGGCCAACTAACTTAAGTTTGGCTATCATTGCTTGATTGGTAGAGGCAGTTCTCGAAGCAAAGAAATAGTCATCCATCGACTCAACCCATATCTCTGCCTCTGCTGCAATGTCTATCCCTTCTCCATCAAACTCGGGTACCTTAATTTGCTTGAGAAGGAATTTCTTCTCTTGCATGTCAACATTCGTGGGTGCAGAAGGTGCCTAACAATCAAGCCATACTGCTTAGATTATTTTGTTTAGGATATGTCTACAAACCATTCATTAATCAATCACGTATCATTACAAAATTTCACTCCGATACCAACTATGAGGTGCCCGCCCATCGGCTTTCCAGGCACTCTTTTAGCGGTCTATAGAGAAACGAATCTAAGCGTCGCTGCTCGGCACTCCCAGGGAATGTTCCGAGTTTTGTCGCCTAGGGTTTCCCGAATCTGCCTCGCAACGGAACGTTCACGATTGAATCCACTAGGATCGACCTGAAATTTGGGTTCCTAGTTGTCAAGGTCTCCTATTAGCATTCTAGCATCGGGTTTTAGACATCCTACTTTACGCAGAGATACCCAACCCGAAGCAGATCTATGCCGCACTTGGTTCAAAGAGAATGGGAAACGAGAGGGATGCGTTGCTCAACCTCTCTGCCCATAAGGCATAGTCCCATTCTGGTCCCCTAAAACGGCATGAATCGGGTTCTAACCTATCAATACCTAAAGGTCGAATGACGATAAAAAACTTGTGAGAAGCCCCCCAGTTCTCTGGGACCACCCTGCCATAGGACCGACCCATCGGGGGTTCCGCCCACCCGCTTCCCTTAATAGCTTTAGTTTTCTAATTAGGTCCTACCACATTTATGTGTGACACTTAAAATCAGCTTCATTAATTAAGCCTTTTAGGGAACAAGATTAGTTCACGTAAATTATAGCACAGACACGAAAACAGAGTAAAGCAATCTATTGACAAACAAGATCAAACAAGTTCCTTAACTTATCTTCAAGTTAATCTTTGTCTCCCACCCATACAGAAGAAATTATGTTTCGCTTCTGTCCAACAGAAGTATCTCTTCTGCCATGCAGAAGTAACTGGTCCAATTCACATGGTACCAAAACTCAATCCTTTATCTAGAATAGGATCTCCCAACATGCCCAGATGTTGGGGGCCACGGAGGTCTTCAACTCCATTCTTGACCTAGCAAGGGGTGTCCAGAGCTCCAACTGACCCACAAGCTGTCTAGGAGCGAAACATCATTCCCGTGGTTGGCCTTTTCACCACTCGACCTTCGGCCCATGAATCGAGCAGTGCCCTTTTCGGGTTAATATGCGGTGCAACCATGGAGGTGATCCACCCGTACAATATATCATTCCTTAATTAAATCCTTTAGGAATCAAGCACAAACAAGGCATTCAGCCTAATATCATTTTCTAAGAAAACATTCCTTTAATCCCATGGCGACTTGTCATCACAGACCCTTGCCATGCATTTACCATAAATCATAAGCACTTGGAATAATCATCCAAACAACAACTAACAACCAGTTGAATGTAAAAGCATTTAGGATATTGTTTGATCAACCAACAAAACCAATTGCATTCTTTCCAAAACAATGCAAGAGTAGATGAGATAATATTTCCCATTGCATAATTGCTCTTTCCCTTGGGATCTAAGAGCAATATTATGCAAAAATATTCTTAACACTTCCTTCCTTCGGCTAGGATATATGTTAAGGGTTCAAACACTATTCATGATGTAAGTTCTATAGGTCACTTACCTTGATTGATAACCCAACCCTGAATTTGGATTGGCAAAAGTCATCGTTATCCAACGGATCTCAAGACATCCTAGCTTTAACCCTTATGATCAATTTCTTGTACTAGCTCTGAGTCAAGTCATGAGGCAACTAGAAAATTATCCTCATATATCAAACATGTCATAGGCATAACGTATAAATACTTGATAAGATAAGTGTGAGATTATCTCAAGTAATTAGACTTTAACATGCCTTGCCTTGAGCTAGAATATAATTCTTCTTAATATTTGGGTTCTTAAGCTAAGTACTTTTGAAGTATCTAAACTTTAAATTAGTACTTCTCTATTCATGATTCTTAATGTCATATTCTTTTAGCAATTATGCTACTTATAATCCTTGACTATACTTTAATCTAGCACTTGTATGCCCAATCTTTTAATGTCGTTCTTTTGACGACTATGCCATTCATAACGCTTGACTAATTCTTCCTTGTAATTGCTCTACTAGCAAATAAGTCATATGTAACTAGGTGCAATTATCTTCCCTTGATATATGCACTTCACAAACTCCATCTTCCGAATAGGTGAGATGAAATTTATCCTTTCCCATTACCTATACTCATGCAATAGTATGGGGCCTAACGTATCTCATACGAGAATCAAAGCAAGAATCAATCAATTTGAAAATACATTACTTACGACCGGAACCGCAGTTGGATTGACGGTGATGCCTTTGCCCGAAGCCTTGTTGTTGGTTGTAGGATTGTCATCCACACGCGACATTCTTTGCTTAGAGGCCATCGTCCGCAAATAGACTCAAGAGATTAAGAAGGTAGAATAGATTCAAGATGGAAGATCGTAAGAGAAGATGGTTAAGTCGAGGATCGAGATAGAGGGAATTGAGCTAATTCTCTTCCTTGCAGCCTCTCGGGGTGACTATTCTCTCTCTCTCTCTCTCAAGCTCTCTTTCAAGCTCTTCCTCACAATCTCTTGGAGGGGTATCCTTCTCTCTACCTCTCTCTCGCAGCCTCTTGGTGTCTCCTTATGCCTTCTATGCCTCTCCCATGCCCCGTATTTATAGTGAATTAGAGAAGAGGGCTTGTGGTTGAGAAGTGGAGCTCTTTGTGGAGGGGGATCTTGGAAAGATCAGTAATCTGATGCTCAGATCATAAATCTGATGGTTCTATTGGCTCCGAAAGGTGGGTAAAACCCCGAGACACTTGGTTAGTGCTGTCTACTGCCTGTAAACTGCGATCGTGGCGCGCGCGATTTTGCCATTCACTTTTCTTTATTTTTCTTTTTATAAAATCTTCAAACTAACTAAAATATCACTTGTCTTTTCTTTTAAATGACATCTAGTTCTAAAAATCTCCATATCTTTTTTTAAAAGGATAATATCTAAAATATCTAAAATATACTAACTTTGCCCAAAATCTAATATTTTTGGACCATCTAAACTATACACATCAACCTAGTGATTAATATAACTCATAAGTCTCGTTCACGTTGCAATTTACGTGAAGGGTAGCTACGGTCTTTGCCAATTCAAGAAAAACATCGAATTTACGACTCTTGATTTTTCTAAAGAAAATATTTTAAATTAAATAAAAATTATCAATAATTAATTAATGTTAGTTAGTTTTTACCTTAGTTAGTCTTTAGTTAGTAATCTTACTAACTTATTAATTGACTAACTAACTTACGAACCAACCAACTAACTTTTATTGTGCGGAAGTATTACAGAGTTGACCAATAGACTTAACTCATGTTAGACATGTCTAGTTAGTTAGTGATCTATTTTCATACATTATATGTGTGACTTAGACTTAGTACCTTTGTGTGTTACACAATGAATGAATAATGGAAGAAGAGAGTATACTACTCTCTGTTCATGGATCCCATTATTATCTGTCTCTTCCTCTCTTTGAAAATGTTATGTCACCACCCTTTAACATCAAAATGCACCAATGTATTAATGAAAGGCCAACTTCAAATTCAAGCTCAAAAAGGATTTTGAAGAAAAACCAAAACTCAAAGAAATTTCAAATCTAAACTCAAATAGAATTTATAAGAAAAGTGAAACTCAAAATCCAAATTCAAAGGAAATTGAAATTGAAATTCAAATCCTAACTCAAAGGGAAATTTTGAAAAAATGAAACAATTAGAAAAATGAAAATTCTAAAAACCCCCAATATGTCCTTGCTCTCATTTGCATTCTCATTCTTAGTGCTTTTGATATTGGGATGAGAATTCACTATAGGTTCCATTTTGTAAGAGGTATAGGGAATGCTTCTTCTATACAAATAGTCTAAGTAGACAAACGTACAACTTGCTTATTGGATTTGGTTCTCAACGAATTTCCCTTTTCACCCTTTAAGTGCATGCCACACATGGGTAACATAGTAAGTAGAATCAACAAACATATATCACACTGAAAAATGTAGTATATGTGTTGGGATCAAAATGGGCCTGACACTAACTCTAGGGCTTTATCTCGGCCTCCTAAAATCACCTAATAATTCCATGGCCTCGTGGCTAGGAGCATATAGATACTATGAGATAATTTAATGAAACAATGGATTTGTAGATAAAATCTCTAGATCGTAGTCCAAGATGTTGTCCTTCTCGGCTCCAAGCAATTGGAGTACCCAAACATATCATTGTCCAGCATCTCGTAACACAAACAATGGGAACACCTCCCAACTTATTGACATGGCCCCACTATGGCTCTCCTACACCCTTGGGATTATCCCCACGATGCACCGTTTCCACATATAACACATGTGCAACATAGTCCTCTCTTTAAATGAAATGTTCTAGGAGATAATTTAATCTTTACCACATAAGTCCCCAAAGAAAATGATAACACTAGACCTATGGCTTAGGGAACCTCACACTCAATGTGGGTCAATCGTTCAAAAACAAGTGCTATGCATCCACAAGATGATTCTCTTGATACCATGTATGAAATGTGGATGCAAAGTGAATGTCTTTAAGTGCATAAACAAGTAAACTTATAGATCAAATAACATGGATATGCACAAATAATTCTTTTCATGATTTCACTCTAACACAGTACTTTCATACAAATCCACATGCATTTCAAAGTTGGGAAGTTGCTAACACTTTTCTATGGCTGTTGACATATCATCAACCTTTGATTTATGCTCCATAACACTTCAGCATTATCACACCACCAAAATCTTTCATATCAGCCCACCCCCCCTTCTCACATAGAATAGCCATGGGAACAATGTGTAGAGAGGAGAGAGAAATATTGAAATCAAGGAATTTCATTTATGGCATCATATCTTATGTGCATATAATCAAATCAGAGTGCCCAACATGTAGACAAAGTCATGTCTTCCATCTCTTACCATCTTGCCAACACGAATAGGAATAATCATGCAAATCAAGGGGGCACAAAAAAATATGCCCCCTCCTCCACAATGATTTTCTTGAGTTTTTGAAAACTCTAAGGCTTAAACATTAATATTTAAATTAACCTATTTAATTTCTGTGCATTCATACTTCTCAAAAGTGGTTTTAGCCTCATTGGAGAGATAACGGCCTTTGAATTCCAATCCAACTAGATGGTGGTTTCGTGGTATCGAAATCTATCAATCTGGCCTTTGTTATATGCACTTTTTGGCTCCTAGATTCAATATCCACTTCATAGTGCCATATTTGACAATTAAATGGGGGTCAAACGACCTCTTATCAACAAATAGAGACTTACATTGGATTTGTGGTATCAAAGCGCATCTAGAAGAACTCCGACTCCTTGATCCGATCTTGATTTATTTTCCATGAAAATTTGCTATTTTTATGTCTTTTGGGCTACTTTCACGCTCTAAATCAACTTCAAAAATATACTCTCATTGGTGATCACCGAATAAGGCAACTTAGTTGGTCAAATCCACAAATTGACCTGTACATTAAGAAACCATAAAGAGTATCAAACTGCTTCAAAGAAGAATACCCAACACAACACTGTTGGGTATTCTTCAAAGAAGAATACCCAACAAAACACAGACACGATTCTCAACCTACCCCTTGACCAAATCAAGGCATGAGAGCCACAAGGGGTAGGTCAAGTATAATTAAGAAGAGATCTAGAGGTATTCACTAACCAATGGCTCCAACACAGACTGGCTAAAATAACTATCAAAGGAGTATCCTAAGTGGTGGTCTAACCTGTCTACCTAGCTTAGGACAACTAGACCAAGAACTCCTACTAGATGAGGACTTCTATAGCCTGGTCTTTTAATTTCATATACTTTTAACTTATCACTTAAAAAAATACTTTAGATTTTAATACTTGAGCATGTAAAAAGGAGGGAGCTTAGCATATTATGACCCACGAAGAATAGGGCATCTACCTCAAATCATGTCTCAACACCCAAGAACCTACCAAGTTGTTTTAAGGAAATACTAAATCCTTTTGTTGTGCTCACTTGCTCCAACCGTCCTTATATATTTTTCTAGCTAAATGTTATCCCTAGGAAGACAAGGCATCTATCTCGACCTTAGGAATCTACTAGGCCTTTGCAAGGCAATCATCATCTACTCTTGGACTTTTTCTTTCTTTTCTTTTCTTTTGCTTTTGTTCAAGGGTTAGAATCCCTTTTTATACACTTTGTAATTATATGGGATTTTTCAAATATATTCATTATTTCATCTCTTTCTTTTACTTGCTAGGCTTCTCTATCTGTCTCACAACTAATAGAAACTCCTAAAAACCATTGCCCAATAGGCTAGTGTCAAGAATCATGTGGTGGGAGGACTTGCTTGAGCTACTGCGCCAAACACACACTGTATACACAAGAGGAAGCTCACTCAAGAACTCAAGAAGAGAGATGGAGGCCAAAATGTTTTCTTGCTGATTTCTTCTTCTTCTTCCACACACTATACAATGTACACAAAGTATAGATAAGATACAACATAAAGGAAAGTGGCCTACTAAGTCAAACAGTGCATAACAGACTACACTAATTGATGGCGCTATATCTTTGCAAGTTGTAGGTAGGTGTAACAAAATAAATATAATAAGTGATAAGTCAGTGGGTGAGTATCATAATGACCACCAGCATGCTAAGTGTAGATGCATGGACCCATCTAGCTAGGCGGTCCATCATCAATGTTGGCACGTGTTGAGCTTGCTATCTCAACACTCCCCCTCAACCTCAACTCTATCTCTGCAACTCCAAGTAAGCTTCGAAACTTTCAAAGCTTCTCTGCATCCAATGCCTTTGTGAAAATGTCAGCTATCTAATCGTATGTGCTGACATATACTAAGTCAATCTCTCCTGCAAGTACCTTCTCTCTCACAGAGTGGTAGTGCACCTCAATGTGTTTTGTCCTAGCATGGAACACTGGATTCCTAGCTAATTGTATGCTGCTCATGTTATCACAATGAATGACAATTGGGCCACCTCCCTACACATACAAATCATCCAATAACTTTTGCAGCCATACCACCTCACATGCTGCCATAGCAACACCTCTATACTTAGCCTCCATACTCGATAAAGAAACAGTAGGTTACTTTTTGCTGCTCCATGTAATTGCTTTCTGCCAAGGGAAAACATGAGTCTGCTAGTAGATATATGACATGCTACGATCCCAATCTGCATCTGTATATCCAAAGACCTGTACATCCTTACCTACCTCATAAAAAAGTCCATAATGTAAAGTGGACTTCACATATCTCAATATACGTCTAACTACATCCAAAGGAGGCTTTCTAGGTATCTACATAAACTGATAGACAAGGCCAACAACATAGCTCAAGTCTCGCCTTGTGATAGTCATGTAAATCAAACTCCCTACCATCCTCCTGAACATAGTAGGGTCTTCTATCTCATCCCCAACATTGGCACTTAACTTCACATTTTGCTCCAATGGTACTGAATGAGGCTTACATGCTGCCATATCATACTCGGATAACATATCCAAGCCATATTGCCTTTGTGATAGCCATATACCATCATTACATCTAATCACCTCAATACCAAGAAAGTATCTCAGCTCACCCAAATCCTTCATCTCAAACTTCTTCTTCAAGAAGTCCTTAACTTTAGCAATCCCATTGTCACTGTCACTTGTAATAATCAAGTCATCCACATAGATGACTATGATGACCAAACCTGCATCTCCCTTTCTCACATAAAGTGAGTGATCAGTATAAAAAATGAAAAATCCAATATTGACAAGATACTCTCCAATCTTGTTAGACCATTCTCTAGGTGCTTGCTTCAGCCCATAGAGCGCCTTCTTTAACTTGCACACATATGTGGGATGCTCTAGATCCTCATAACTCGCTGGCTGCTCCATATATACTTCTTCTTGCAATTCACCATTCAAGAAGGCATTCTTAACATCCATTTGTTGCAAACACCAACCTTTGTCTTGCTGTCGAGGCAATCACATACCTAACAATTGCAATCCTAGCAATTGGACTGAATGTCTCTTCATAATCTATGCCATATGTTTGTGCATAACCTTTTGTAACCAGCCTAGCATTATATATGCTAATTGAACCATCTGCATTATGCTTGACTTTGTAAATCCACTTACAGCTAATAGCTTTCTTGCCCTTAGGTAAGGGTACCAAATCCCAAGTCTTATTGGCTTCTAATGCAGCCATCTCCTCATCCATTGGTGCATCCCAATGAGCATGACTAACAACATCCTCAAAATAAGTGGGCTCAATATCCTCAAGTAGTTTCACCATATAAGCATAATGGTAAGATGTATAACCTTCAAAGACAAATCTTTTAATAGGGTATCTAAGCCTGCTAGACCTGTGTACCACTGGATCACTCAATGGAGCCTTTACATTACTATGAGCTCTCTGTACACATTGTGTTCTGACTGAAGGAATACCAAGCTCATCATCCAAACTCTCTGAGCCACTAGAATATCCATCAAATCCCAAATGACTAATAGATGCATCATTACCATCTAGCACTTTCTTCTTTGCTTTGTCTTTGCCTACAACACTTATAGATACACTTGAAGATGTGGGGCTACTTCTTAGTCTCCCAGACCAAGGGTTCATTGTAGGTGTAGTACCAAATGATGTTTTTGGTCCACTAAGACTCTATGATTCTTTCTTTTCTTTCTGCACATAGCTATCATGATCATTATCATCATCTAATCCATCACTAGCAAGTGCATACCAACTATTCATCTCATAAAAAATAACATCCATGCTCACTTTGAACTCACTTGTGACAGGGTTATAACAACGATACCCTTTTTGCTCTAAAGAGTATCCAATAAAAATACAATTTTCAACCTTTGAATGAAGCTTCTTCCGTACCTCATCTGGCACATGAACATATGCAATACATCTAAATATCTTCAAGTGTGATACGTCAGGATTCTTGCCAGTAAAGCATTCTTCAGGAGTCATCCCATGAACTACAATTGTGGGGGTTCTGTTCATAATATAGACAGCAGTATGAACAGCTTCAGACCAAAAATGTTTTGGCATATTCTTTTGAGCCATTAATTCTTGTGCAACTTCTACAATATGCCTATTTTTTCTTTCTGCAACCCCATTTTGCTGAGGGATATACTTGCAAGTAAATTGCCTTTTTGTCCCATGAGTCCTCAAGAAGCCACTAAACTCATTAGAGGGGTATTCTCCCCCTCCATCTGATCTCAAGCACTTCACTTTCAAGCCTATTTTTGTTTCAACAGCTTCCTTGAAAGATTTGAAGTGCTCAAATACATCACTCTTTTCCTTCATGAAATATACCCATAGCTTCCTTGAACAGTCATCAATAAATATGACGAAGTATTTTCTTCCACCAAGAGATACATTTTGTGTAGGCATCCAAGCATATGTATGCACTACATCAAGTATATTTATGCTCACTTCTTTGTCATGCGAAAAGGGTTATCTTGCCTACTTACCAAACTAGCATGCTGCACAAACTTTAAGGCAACCCTATAACCTATCCTCTGGAATTGCATTAATTTCAGCCTTTGCACATTTGCATGTCCAATACGTTTATGCCATATTTCAATACCTGTAACTACTCCTTTTCCTTTAGCATACATAACAACATCCATTGTAGGAATTCCAATATCTAAAGTGAACAAGCCGCCAACTCTACTTCCTTTTGAGACCAACCTAGACTTATCATTAAAGTCTTCTACAAAACAACCTTTTGTATTGAATCGGACCTACAACCCTTGCTCTACCATTTGGCCAAACAAACACTAAATTCTTTGTGATTGATGGCACATATAATACATTTGTTAGACTCTTTGTCTGGCCATCATTCAAGGACAAGGGAACCTTTCCATAAAGGGTAGTTGTTTTTGTCAAGCTTCTCAATAATGGGATTTCCACTGTTCTTTGCCATTATCACAAAAAAGGATACAACACACCAAGCTAGTCTTCTGCAGCCTTTTACAACAAGTGCATAGCAATACACCAAGCAAAATTTTTCACTGATTGCTGAATAGTACATGTAATATGCAACTTGCTTGTAGATAAACCTTATGTTTACTTTCTAAAAAACACCTCAAAAATTACAGATTCAAAATTTGTAACATGTGCATGCACTTTCGGTCAATACAAGAGAAATCACAGTGTACCTTGAAAGTGTACCTTGAAACAACTGTCCGCAACCTTGTGGCTCTAAAATGGGGCCTGAAACGGCCATCGATGCCCAAAAAAACTACAAGCTTACCTACAAAATATATAGTGCTCTACTCACACACTAAATCTCACAGCAATCTGATATTTTTACTCTATCCTACTTCCGGTGCCTCCACAAGCATTATCTAAGAGAAAGAGTAGAAGAATGGGAGAGCTTCTTACCCATTACTTGCTTGCTCAAACCTTGCTTATTTTCCTTCACTTGAGTCTTCAAAATCAGCCACTCTTAGTGGCGCGACTTTGATACCATGTCAAGAATCGTGTGATGGGAGGACTTGCTTGAGCTGTTGCGCCAAACACACAACACTGTATACACAAGAGGAAGCTCACTCAAGAACACAAGAAGAGAGATGGAGGCCAAAACGTTTTCTTGCTGATTTCTTCTTCCACACACTATACAATGTACAAAAAGTATAGATAAGATAATGCATTGTTACACCAAAAAATATATGGCTATCTTGGCCTTATGAAATATAGCATTTTTACAGCAAAAAAAATGGTCCTCTTGGCCTAACAAAAAAATGACTATAAAGAAGACCATACAACATCCCACTACTAAAACCAAACCCTTGATCCCCATATAGATCATAACTAGAGCATAGCACTAGACCAAGGGATGGGTTGATTAGGCGCTACACTAGATGCATTAGATTATTAGTTACGCCCCCTACATAAATAGCAAGGGAATATGTCGTTTAACAATCCTATGTGTCCATGAAAGAATAGGAAGATGGTCAATCACTAAATGACTCATCACACATACTAACCATTTTCATCCATAATAAGATGTGTCAATAAAGCAGTCCCCATAGTAGTCTTAGGCTAATAAGATTGGGAAATTATAACAACCCCTCAAGTCCATGATTAAGAAAGACATCCTCAACAAAGGCATAATTTGCTAACAAATCCACAAAGCGGTTTCACCGACAAGGAACCAATTGACAAATCATTGTCTCAAACAACTGTAGGTAGTAAATCCAAGGTTGCACGATGATAAATCTGCACAATGGGATCCCTCACACTATAAGTCCCATTCAATTGATTGATCACTAATTGCAAGTTTCCTTTCACTAATGAATGATAGATACTACCATGTCAGGCTATATTCAGCCCCATAATTAAGGTCTTGTATTCTGCCATGTTATTAGTAAAAAAAAATGGTGCCTAAATAAACTCATATTTTCATAACGACTGTATGTGGGGGGTCTTTAATAACCATACCAACACTCTCATACTTAGTGGGCCGTCGTGAAGCTTTGTCAAAATACAAAGTATAGACATATGCTTCATTGATAAGCCATGCCATTTTGATAAAGCCTACTCGTACTTATGATAGTCAATGTCAAGTCAAGAGAGAGGATGTATAGCAAGTACGATCTCTCCTTTCTCACTAAACTCAATAGAGATGTTAATAAGAGCCCTATGACAATGGTGTCAATATACCTTAATATTCGAAGTAAAAGATCCATTCTACCTCAAAGTAATATGATAACGCTTGCTCCACCAGATCACTCAACCTTAGTAGTAACATTTCTCTAAATACAAATGTTCAAGATAAGGAATAATTTTGCCCATCAGATTACCTTGGCACCTACTACAAGTTTAAGTTGACCTGGAAAACCTGCAAAGGTACCAAGTTTTACGTCAGCCCCTACACATAATAGGGTTTTGACTTATTAAAGTTTACTTTATTTTCAAACTCTACCCCCTTGTAAATAATCTAAAAGGGATGTAGAGCCATTCTTTCCTATATGAACAATCTTATAAGGGCCATCCCATTTGGTTTCTAACTTACTAGGAAATAACTCGTGATGTGCATCATAATATAAGACCAATTGGCCTTCACAAATTTATATCTTTTAGCATGTCAAAGGTCATGAAGTGCTTTCATCCTCTTATTCCCTGATGTAACAAAGCCTGCAATTGGATCTCATCAAGATGTGCTAGTGAGGTCAACCTGTCTTACCATGACTCCTCTTTGCCCCAGAGAATGGTTCAATGCAAACCTCACTGTAGGTAACTCAATTTTCAAGGGCAAGACACACTCTTCCCCATATACCAACTTAAATGGGGTGTGACCTATTTCTCTTTTGAACATCATATTGTAAGCCCAAATAGCTACATGAAGTTTCTTGTCCCAGTCGCTCTTACCCTCCAATATAGTCTAGAATAAAATCTCTACAAGTTACTTATTGGTACTCTCTACTTGTTTATTCGCTTATGGGTTATATGGGGTGGTTTTATTATGTTTAATTTTCAAATCTTTAGTCAAGGCTTCTATAACCTTAATCAAAATTGGTGTTCCACGGTTGGGACACAAATTCCCCAGGTGGACCGAAATGACAAACTATTTGTTCCATAATAAAGCTAGTTGTTTCCTTAGCACTATTCTTCATCATAGCTTGAGCTTTAGACCATTTTATAAAGTAGTCCATCTCCACAATGATATAACAATTTCACGTAGTAGATGAAGGATACATAGGTCCAACAAAATTGATGTTCCACTTTTCAAAGGGCAAAGTCACAAGAATAAGATTAAGCGGCCGCTATGATTTTTCCAGTATTGTATCTCTGACAGACATCACAATGCTTAACATATGCAAAAGCATCCTAAAAAACCATTGGCCACCAATGCTAGCACCACACATAAAGCTTTCTAGGCGGTGATTTGTACAGTAAAATGGCCTCCACATGTTGAATCATGACATTCTTCTAGAATAAAGGGGACCTCATCAGCCACCACACAACAATGATAAACTCAACCACACATTTTCTATATAAAGAACTCCCTATTATTGAAAAGCAAAGTGCTTATTGCTTAATCTTGCTCTTCTCAAATTTAGAAAGAGTTTTCATTGGGTTTCTTATTGATAGATAATGCATGATAGACGCATACCATGATGGAATAGAAAGAGTTTTCATTGGGTTTCAATTTTACATAAGTCCTTGTAGTCATCACTGATATTAATCCACTCTTCCTTATGCTCACCAAAATCTACGAAGCACTCAATAATACCCTACAACTTTGGTGGCTTACTCCTAATCTCATAGTCAAACTCTTGCAAGGAAATCAATCACTTGGCTAAGCGATCAAGGTTGAAGCTTGTTCAGTAATAAGTGCAATCCCTCTACCTTGCTAAAGAACACCACATTCTCACAAACAATATAGTGACTAAACTTCTTGGTGGCGAACACCATAGCCAAGAAAACCTTCTCCCAATAACCGTAATAAGCTCTGAAATTCCCAACTTTTGGCTTGCGAATGCAATACTAGGATGATAAAGTTGCGCCTCCCAAATTTGGGATAGGCAATAACTTATACTATGCCTTGTTGCAGCCATGAATATATAGGAAACCTCACCCATTTTTAGAGATTTTGAAATCGACACTTTAGATAATTCCATTTTAACATCTTCAAATGCCACATTGCATGCTTCTGTCCATTCAAACATATGGTTGTGAGATAAAAGATTCATCAAGGGCATGAATGTTCACCCAATGGAATTAATGAATCGACAATAATACCCCATAGATAAAACAAAATTGTGAACTTTCCTAGGGCAAGTGGGTGGTCTTAGGGCCACAATAACAAACAACCACCATTTTAGGGTCGGTGGTGGTGGCAATACCAGCTGCTGCTACACTCACAACATGACCCAATAGCAAACCATAAGGCACCTCAAATACACAATTTGGAGGATTCAACACTATGCAATACTCACTACAACACTCAAAGCATGCATGTAGAACAATCAACTGTCTATGATAGATCATGGTAGCTACCCCTAAATCATCTATGAACACCTTTAGCTCTTTAGGGCATATACTAGCAAAGATCTTGTCAGTCATTCTTTGCCAAGACCCAAGAGCATTACATAGGCCAAAAGCCATCATGTGGTACATAAAAGTACAAAAAATTGTAATGAGTGTCATGTTTAATTTATCCTCTTCAGTAATGGCCATCTGATTATAACCTAAAAAATAGTTCATGAAAGATTATATCTCTCGCCATGCTAGCTAATCTAAAATTTGATGGATAAAGGGAAGAGGATAATAGTCCTTATACTAGCTACTTGTTCAATTCCTTAAAATTGACACATGTGTGGATTTGATTGTTCTTTTTCTTCCTTATTACTATCGATGTATACCATTCTATGTGTTCAATGGGAAAGATTAGACGAGACTTCCTAAAACGCATCAATTCCTCAAAAAGAGGTTCTCTCAACTCAAAAGACATATGTCTAACCTTCTACTTCACTGGCTTACTACTTTCTTTCAATGGGTTCGTATGCATGACACAGAGGGGGGAATCCCCTTTAGTTCATCATCCATGCAAATATATTCCTAAACTCTTGTAGGAGTGCAACATAATCTTTGCACTCATTAGTAGATAATGTAGTGCCCAATTTAATGGGAAGGGGATCATTGGGAGTTCCAAGATCCAACTCTATCACATTAGCATCATGAATCTAGTCCTTTGTCTCTATTGGCTCATTCAAGCATACTTGGTAAACCTCCTCAGTAGTAGAAACCTCTTCAAAATCATTGTATCTTGATGTTGTAACAGTTGAAGTTCCCTCGAGTGCCTCCCATTCTATAGTGAGAGGTAATGCCCTTTCATCCAATGGGCACTTAGGGTATGCATATAGTATTATTCTCTTTAACTCACATCCAAAAATCAGTTGACCAATTGGGATATCCACCAAACATTTAGAATGTAATATCCACCAACGTCCAAGTAATAAATGATAGCGGCCTCCCAGCAAATCGAATAAGCCAAAAGTCAAGCACACTCAATTTTAGCAATTGTCACATGTACTTGGGTTACCATTGCTTCCAGTTGTCTTTGGCTATCATCAACCATTTTTAAAACCATTGTGACATCCTTTTGAATTGGTAGACCTACCCTCTCCAAAAATCTGTACTCATAATGTTTACAGATGAGCCAAGTTCTTGAGCCAGGGTCCACCATCGCATTGTCTATCAAGATTCCATCGACATATGTAGGCACCCTAGGGTAATGCTTCTCTACATGATCCAACCATTCACTACCCACTTGATGGAAACCAAAAGGTTCAATGGCATAACCCATTTGTAGGATTTTCTTGAACTCCTTATGTTTGGTGACAATTAGTTGTAGTAGATCCACATCGAATTTGACTTTACAAAGCGTGTTTGCTAAGTCAAACTCACGAAAATTTGCCACTACTCTCTTCTCTTTCCACACGAGTTTCTCTTTTTGGCTTTTTGATAATCTTAGTACCCTCCTTTTCTTTCAATTTCCATTTTCTTTTGGCCATAATCTCCTCTAAGACATTGTTGTTTTGAAGAGGATCCACTTGGGCATCCAACACCTTCTTATCATCCTTGCTAGGTTTAGTGTTCTCATTATTCGCACAATGATTTATAGGCCCAGGTTGCTGACTACCTTGTTGAAGAGATCTAACCCTACTCCAACTGGTAGGCTAAGTGACTAGACTTCCTGCATATATCCCATTTGACGTTAGGATAGTTACGAGGGAAATGTTGCCCACCATAGCACTTATAGCTGAATGGTGATAGGCCCCCATCATTGCACTTCCTAGTATCCATCAGATTTTGTTGATGCTTTAAGAAATTAACATCTAATGGTGATCTAGTGGTATCGCTTAGTGATTATGTTTGTATAATACTTCATCACATCTTTTACTTCCTCTACAATATTTGACATAGAGGTTTCATAACAAGTGTCTTCAAGAGCTACCCTCTCACTAGGTTGCATAACTTGTAAAGGGGTTGCTACCTCTATTGACCCTTGGTTTACAAAAGGAGCTCTTTGGCTCACAATTGGCTTAACAATATTTAGAGGAGCTAGCAACAAAGGCACATTTTGCATCATGCTTCCTCTAACATTCAGGTTAGTCATAGAGGAACTAATCACACCTTAATCTCCACTAACTAATCCCAAATTTTTTTCAAGACTAAGGCTTGAATTTGAATTTTCACTCAATGCATAGGCAACTTGTAAGTGGGATTCTTCTTCCTTTGCTCAAGTTATAGCAGTATCTATATCCGCAAAGCGACACTACTCAATTACACTTGGATATTAAAGTCCAATCCATGCAAGAAATATTGCAATTGAGCAGTAGGCAGAATAGGAATAGAGACTTGCAACTTGAAAAAGACCTCTTTCATCTTCTTGGCACATGCTCGTGCATTTTCATGGGGCTCTTGATGTGTCACTTTTAGAACACATAGATAATATTGTCCACATTTTTCAGGGGCAAATTCTCTTCAAAAAGTAGCAAAACATTAGATTGATTGTGGTTATGATACCCATTAAAAAGCTTTGCATCCTCCTTTTCTAACCCATTAAAGATGGGTCAAGGGTATCCTAAATCTTTGCATCCTCCTTTTCTAACCCATTAAATATGGGTAGAGGGTATCCTAAAGCTGGAAAATTTAGTGTTCTTGCAGGAATTGCAATAGGTTGTGCCATAACAATGACATGATTTGTTGTAGGAGTTTGTAATGGTGGTACGACTACAACTCCACTTGAAGTGGGTTGACTTCCTGGGAGAGGGGGAGCACTAGGACTTCCTCCTCCTCCTAATGGACTAATTGTGATACTAGGGTCACTAAGACCTTGCCATCGTAGGGATATCAGGTTGTTGCTATGTTGTGAAAAATACCTCCTAATGATTTCAACCCCCGTCTAGCACTTTCAAGTCTTTCTTGTTTTTCGATCTTGGCTTGGTGGTGTTTATTGGAATACAATGGGTTAATCTTGATGCTCTTTGGCATAAAATGACTAACTAGTCCCTAATTAACCAAGATTCAAAAATTGCTACTTATTAGTAGCTCCTGCCAAATGTACCACCAATCGAAACCAAAAATGGGGCTGACATTGGCTCTAGGGCTCTAGCTAGACCTCCTAAACTTACATGAACAACCCCATGACCTCGTGGCCATAGGAGCATATAAACACTATGATTGGTTTAACAAAACAAAGCATTTATAGATAAAATCTCTAGATCATAGTCCAACATCTTCCCCTTTTCGATTCCAAGCAATTAGAGTACCCAAACATTTTTGTGTCGAACACACCTCATAACACAAATGAAGGGAGCACCCCCCAGCTTATTGTTATGGCCCTAGTAAAACTCTCTTACATCCTAGGGATTAGCCCTAGGATGCACCATTTCTAGATATAACACATACATAACATAATTCTCTATTTTAATGAAACATTCCAGGAGATAGTTTAATCCTTACCACATCAATCCTCAAAGAAAATGATAATACTAGACCTGCCATTAGGGAACCTCATATTCCACATGGATTAATCGTTCAAAAATAAGTGCTATGCATCCAAGAGATGATTCTCTTGATACCACATATGAAATGAGGATGCAAAGTGAATGCCTTTAAGTGCACAAATAAGTAAACTTAGAGATCAAACATCGTGGATGTGCACATACAATTCTTTTCATGATTTAACTCTAACAGAGTGCATTGTTGCTAAGGCAACACCAAAATCATTCGTGCTACTTATTTCTTTTAAGATTTAAAATAATCAAATCCTTTATGTCAAGATATTGTAACGTGTCTACCTGTCCACTTGTAGGACATGTCTTAGCAGCCCATCGGGAAGAGAGAGTCCAGGAAGCGCCGCCCGGCACTCCCGCAGAATGTCTTGGGGTTTACGATCTAGGTCTTCCCGAGTCTTCCACAAAACGGAAGCATTTCGGCCGTTCCCACTTAGGATCGACCTGAATCAGGGTTTCCCTAATAGTCAAGTTCCTAGGAAGTAGCTAGCGTCAAGCCCTACACGAACCACTTTACGTAGAAACATCAAGGTCGAAGCGGATTTATACTGCACTTGGTTCAAGGAGAATGGAAAACGAGAGGGATGCGAAGCTCGACCTCTCTGCCCATAAGGCATAGTCCCATTCCTTTCCCCTAAAACAACATAAATCGGGACTCTAGCTTCCTAGATTCTAGGTCATTGTTAATTTGCTGTCAATTCCATTGAGAAAAGTTCCCGGCCAACCGGGACCACCCTTCCGTAGGACGGACCCATGGTCACATCCACTGCACTTTCCTCACGTTTCTTTAGTTATCTAATTACCTACCACATTTAGTTTGACCTGCAAAAATAGCTTCCTTAATTAACTAATTTATCACTAGTTCCTTCACGTAACTTAGGCACTGATATAGAAAAACAATGTCAAGCAAGTTCCTTTTCAACATTTGATATTTAGTTATCAGTTTTTGGAATACATCATATAATCTAGCCTGAAGGCTATTCCATAATCCACCTGAAGGCAATTCCAGCAATCCTTAGGAATCGTTATTCCAAGTTTCTGCTCATAGACTAGTATGCGGGCCTTGAGATCCCATCTAGAGTCACGTTGGCCTCTTGTGCAGGACCCGGAGACAAGGGATTTACGGCCAGAGCCCCCCTTGGCACCCAAGCGTCCTCCTGCTCCAAGTAGCACCCACGGAGAGACCTCTCACGACGGGTTTGGTCTATGTACCCGGCGCGGCTAACAACCCCCTTGGATAGGGTCAGGCAAATAGTCGGGGGTAACTGATATTGCCTCTCCTTCCAGGATTTCAACCTGAAGCATTAATTCTTTTTCCGCCATTAGTTCCTTGATTAAAAAAAAAGTAGAAACAATGCTCCTAAGTATACAAACACAAGCATTCTAGTGGTCGTTTGTACGGCCAACTGCTAAGGTGTGACTTCTTCTCTTCGAATGCTTCAAGCATTCGATCCGGGATCAATTGCCACTTGGCAAGATCCCAAGGGTTTCGTAAGCTGAGTTTCTTGTTTACCCTCTTTCCTTGGGTTAGGGTTTATATCGTGTTAACCCAAATTGTCAATACTTTAGGTTTCCATATGTTATGGTCAATAAATCTTGGACAACCCCGTTGTCTTCACTTGAGTGGTCAGTTGCTTGCTAGGCAATTCATAATTACCCTAACTTGGCAAATCAGCCCCAAGGAAGGGTGATGTAGCAGGATTGTTCAAAGTTGAGAGAGAGAGAGATAGGGAAACTCCATTGTCATGAGCCTTCAGGCTCTCAAAGTCATTTCTTCATGTTCCACACACTAACTCTGAAAAGCACACACAATACAAAGATTAAGTGACCTAGTGTAAGTGTAGACTAGACAGACTAACTCTAGTCAGGTCACTAACTGACTACTAACCCGACTTATTTAATGTAGTCACATGTAGACAGCTGCACACTCTAGCTGTAATAGATGTCGGTCATAGATAAAGACACATTGACGGTGAGCTTGATTTCTAACACTCCCCCTCAAGCTCAAAACAAAACTCAAATCATCTGCATCACTCCAAGTAGCTGTCTAAAGTGAATGAACTTATCTTTACCAAGTGATTTGGTAAAGATGTCTGCTACCTGGTCTTCAGTCTTCACATGCTCCAAGTCAATCTGATCTACTAAAACCATTTCCCTGATGAAATGGTAGTGAACTTAATGTGTTTTGATCTTGCATGATAAACAGGATTGCTTGCTAACATAACACTACTCAAATTGTCACAGTACAGCTTGACTTTGCTGTCCAAGTATACTTCCAAGTCATTCAACAACTTTTGTAACCACTTAGCTTCACAGGCCGCTAAGGCCACACCATGATACTCTGCTTCCGTACTTGACAATGCAATTGTAGGCTGTTTCTTACTCTGCCAACTGATCATGCTACTACCAATCCAAATGCATAGCCGCTGGTTGACCTCCTGTCATACGTGCAACCAGCCCAGTCAGCATCAGTGTACCCCATCAAGTCAAGGGGTTTCCCATATGCATAAAACAGCCCATAATCTATGGTATCCTTTACATATCTCAGAATTCTCCTGACTGCATCCAAGTGTGGTTTGCGAGGCTTCTGCATGAACTGACTCATCAGCCCCATAGCATAACTCAAGTCAGGTCTAGTGATCGTGAGATAGATCAAGCTGCCTACCATCTGTCTGTACATAGTAACATTCTCAATCTTTGTCCCAACATCAATCTGCAGCTTGACATTCTGCTCTAAAGGTGTATCCACAGGCTTGCAATAAGCCATACCATATTTCTGTAACATGTCATGAGCATACTGCTTCTGTAGCAGCCATATGCCTTGAGGTGTAGAGACAACCTCAATCCCCAAAAAATATTTCAGCTCTCCAAGGTCCTTGACCTTAAACTCAGCCTGTAAACATGTCTTTATTTCAGCAATCCCATTTTCATCATCTCCTGTAATGATTAAGTCATCAGCATAGACAACTAGGAAAACATAGCCACTATCTGTCTTCTTCACAAACAGACTATGATCAGCATCACCCAATCGGAAACCATGTTGCTGCAAATAACTGCTGATGCGAGCATTCCATGCTCTAGGTGCCTATTTCAGCCCATATAGTGCCCTTTTCAGCCGACATACATGTGCTGGAAATTCTGGATGTACATAGCCTTCAGGCTATTCCATGTAAACCTCTTCTTGTAATTCTCCATTGAGAAATGCATTATTTACGTCCATCTGCCATAGTTTCCAGCCTCTAGCTGCTGCCAAAGCAATCACAGTTCTAACTGTAGCCATCTTTGCTACAGAGCTGAAAGTCTCCTCATAATCAAGACCATACTACTATGCATACCCTTTTGCAACTAGCCTGGCCTTATATCTTTCCAATGTTCCATCCGATTTACATTTTACCATATACACCCACTTGCATCCAATAGGTGTTTTGCCCTCATGCAACTGTACCAAATCCCATGTACCATTTTCAGCCAAAGCTGAATATTCCTCATCCATAGCAGCACGCCAATTCTCATCTGCAAACTGCCTCATCAAACTTACTTGGTTCTCTAAAACCTGTTACTTTCGTCATATAAGCATAATGACGGGCTGATTATCCAGTGTAAGTGTATCTATCAACAGGTCGTCTGACCCTCTCTGATCTCCTGAGCTATGGCTCACTGTGAGCTTGCCTCTCATGAGGTGGCACATAACGACTCTGCCTAGCACCTGGCGTCATAACAGACGGAATCCCCAATTCACTGTCTAAGCTGTCACTGCTAGATGAATCATAACCTACAGTGAGTGGACCTGTTACATCTTCAAAAACCTTTTCTTTTCCCTTATCTGTTCTCCCCCTCACTGACATATCTGTGTCAGTGGATGCAGTAGTGTGACTTCGCAATCGTCCTGTCCAAGGACTCACTGTAGATGATACATCACCTGCCTGACCACTCATGGAAGTACTCTCTGCAGGAGTATTTGCAGCATGACTCATACTGGGTGAGCCATCAGTAGGCACTGCAACACGATTCCCATACCAGGATGTTAACTCATCAAATACCACATCTCCGCTTATGAGTGTCTTATGCGAAGAAGGTACATAACACTTATAAGCTTTTCGTTCATGTGCATATCCTATAAACACATTTTTCACTGCCTTAGGATCCAATTTCTTCCTCCTTTCATCCGGTATATGCACATATGCAATGTTGCCAAATATCTTCAAGTGCGAAATATTAGGTTTATGACCATACAGCCGTTCATACGGAGTGATATCATGAATCCCTACTATAGGGGTTCGATTCAGCACATAGACAGCAGTCATCAGTACTTCAGCCCAATAATCATTTGGTAGACATTTTTCATTCAACATAGCTCTAGCTGACTCCATCAAAACCCTATCTTTCCTCTCTGCAACATCGTTTTGTTGCGGTGTATAACTACATGTGAGCTGTCTTCTGATCCCATATTTAGCAAGATACCTATCAAAGTAATTGGAAACATGTTCACCTCCTCCATCTGATCTCAAGCATGATATGTAACAGCCCAATTCATTTTCAGCATGCTTCTTGAAGTCTTTGAATGCATCAAACACATCATCCTTATGCTTCAAAATATAAAGCCAAGTGTACCTACTGAAATCATCAATGAATGAGACATAATACCGTGCACCGCCAAAAGAACCATTATGTGAAGAACCCCAGACATCAGAGTGCACCAACTGTAAAGGCCTGGTGTTGTTTTTTACATGTCTCATGAAAGGAAACTGTGATTGCTTCCCAAACTAACATGCAGGGCATACATGACCAAAATCATTATACTTGAATTTAGGTAATCCAAGTACTACTTCCTTTTGCTGCATAGATTTCAGCTTTTGTACATTGACATGTCCAATCCGCTTGTGCCAAATCTCTACATCCCGAATGGCACTCTCATCATGAGCAAACATGGCTGCCTTGAGTCCCGGAATGGTCGCATCCAATGTAAACATCCTACCATCCCTTCAGCCCTTGGCAATTAACTTGCAGCCATTTCCATACTCCTCAATGAAACACCCATCTTTGTTAAACCTCACTTGCAAATTTTGTTCTGCCATTTGACCCATAGACAACAGATTCTTTGTTATGGTCGGTACATGTAATACATCATGCAGGCCTTTCTTTTTGCCATCAAGCATCATAAGAGGAACAATCCCTTTATGCTTTATGTCATGTTGGGTGTCATCCCCAGTACATACATGACCATGTGTACCTGCAACCATCTCATCAAACCACTCTCCATGCGGTGTCATGTGGTTTGACGCTCTAGAGTCAATGTACCATCTATCATCTCTATCATGTCTCGATGCGTTTCTGGATACGTGCTGCATGGCAAAGAGTATATCAACTGGCTCATCATGAGCACCACTAGAAGATGCATAGTACCCATGCTATCTGCCCTTTGCCTTCATATATCCCTGCTTCTTGTAACAATCCTTTGCAATATGGCCATACCGGCCACAATAATGGCAATCCTTGTCCGTGTTGGACTGATCAGATGACTGCCATGAACCAAATCCGCCAACTCTACCTCGGGTTGATCTCCCCCTGCCTCTAAACCCGCCAGATCCATGCTGGCCTTGTGTATTTGCACCATGCCAATTACTCTGTTGCTGCTGCTGTCCATAAGCATTACGAGTGTCACCACGACCTCGAAATGAACCACAACATCTAGATCCTCTGCCACATTGGCTAGAGTATAACACAGTGTCTCTACTCTAAGATGCACTGGAACTTGTATTCAAACCAAGTTTGACTTCCTCATGCAGCAACAAGGCAACTAGCTCTTCCCAGCTAGGGGGTGAAAGAAATGGAAGTGTCAAAAGCTTTGTACTCTTTGCCTAAGCCATTCAAGGCAACAGCAATCATATCATCTTCTGGTACACTTGAGCCAATGGTAGTAAGTTGATCAGCTATGGTCTTAATCTCCGTGGTATACACCTGGATGCTCTCACCATTCCTAGACATGTTGTTGAACTGCTGTTTCAACTGGATCTTCCTTGCATGTGTCATGGTTCCATAATTTTTCATCAGTATGTCCCAAGCATCCTTCGGAGTCTCACATCCAGTGATTTGAATTACCATAGCATCAGATATACATAAAGAAAACCAATGCAGCACCTTGCATGCTCTTTCATTCCATAGCCTGTAGGCGCTTTTCTGTTCATTTGTTGGATTGTGTGCAGGCAACTCAGGAGCAGCCTCATCTCCTGTACATAGATCCTAATAACCTCTGCCAACCAGAAAGTTTTTCATTCTAAATTTCCATAATGCAAAGTTCTTATTTTCCAACTTCTCTCCAACTATCTGAGTGATATTGTCAGTCCCATGTGCATTAGCCATGATGCAATAGATTGTCTATCAAGTGCCTGACTCCCTGCAGACCAATAAGTATGACTGACCAAGTTCAGTCTGTAACAGTTTATGACAGTTTTTTACACTAAATTACAGAAAAAAACAAGGTATTTCAGCCCACAGACACCCCAAAACAACCCACAAACAAGTGGTCTCAACTGTAGATATAACTGTCAATACATAAGCTATGTGTTTGCTTCAGCTTAAGCTTCTGTAACCTCACTGCCAGGGTACATATATGCAGTCTGAAAACTATAAACTGTGAGTAACCAACAGTAATTTCAAGTCCAAAACAGAGTGGTAATCATGTCATACATGTTTCAAAACCTCCCAGATAGCTACAAGTACATTTGGTAGTCAAGACATGAGCATAGAGGCATTGAACAGTGCATAACCAGCACATATAAGTGTCAACAAGTTTAGTTGTAGGTTGCAGTCAATCAAAATTCAGCATAACAAGCTCCAAGTAGCTCCAAAATGTCTTCCAATCATATCATACATCTACTTTGTAGTGGCAAGTTCAATACATGAGCATCTGAGTAGGCATAGACAACCTGTCTTCGTTGACCAATGACATAAACTTCCTGAACTGTTTGTAATTAACCAAGACAGTGTGACTGCATTTACTTTAGTTTCAAAATTCAATTTTCAATGATGCTCATTGCTTGCTTCAATTCTCCATACATTCAGCATGTATAGGTCAGTTCATATAGATGATAGAACCCCCAAGATGACCTGTATTGCTTCAGTAATACGCAATGCTTGTCATTGACTATGTATGACAGTTTTTAGCCACTAACATAATTCAAATCTGAGTGATTTCAGTGAGCAACTTCAGCTCAAATGCATTACATCCGGTACATGTGGCTTCTTGACATACATCTTGGCTCCAGTGATGCTTCTAGGTATGTATGAGTGCTTCAAGCTCATGCCAAACAAGTATTTATGCTTTGTAGTGGCTGTATATAGCATGCCACTGTTTATGACAGACATGTAATCTCTATTTTCAGCTCATAAGTGAGCTCTCACACAAGCATTCACACTTTCTACTCTTCAAGTACTTCCCACTAGTCCGTGTCAAGCATTTAGCCACTTCATATCACTCGTATGTGATGTTTATAGCCCACTGAGATGTCTGCAAAACCAGGCGCAGATCTATCCTCTACTCTAGCAGCTCAATTTGATGAGGTTGATGCTGATGGAGCACACACTAGTGCTTAATACCTCCTTCACAAGGCTCTAAACAAGCCACAACCTGTAGCTTGAACCATAGAGTAGGCAATCACTCAATGCATACCTTCTAGTTTACAATGGCATTCGGCCTGTTTGACAAATGACACAAGTCTTCAAGTGCAAATCATCTTCACTCCCTCCTGCTCCAAGAGGTCCAACAAGTAAGGCTCTGATACCATGTTCAAAGTTGAGAGAGAGAGAGACAGGGAAACTCCATTGTCATGAGCCTTCAGGCTCTCAAAGTCATTTCTTCATGTTCCACACACAAACTCTGAAAACCACACACAATACAAAGATAAAGTGACCTAGTGTAAGTGTAGACTAGACAGACTAATTCTAGTCAAGTCACTAACTGACTATTAACCCGACTTATTTAATGTAGTCACATGTAGACAGCTGCACACTCTAGCTGTCATAGATGTCAGTCATAGATAAAGACACACTGACGGTGAGCTTGATTTCTAACAAGGATGACTGCCCATCCTCTAGAAAAATTAGACTTGTACTTAGAACTCGCCAACCTTGTTCTAAGGAGTGGCAATACTATTTTGTGACTTAGACACAAAACCATGCGACATTGCAACTTGTTGCACGAGATAAGTGTCGCACCTAACTTGTGGGATTATTTCTCCCATCACATGGTATTCCTTGGTCAAGAATACCTTTGGTCAAGATGTAGGGATTGTGAGTCCTCCTGACCCAATCCAACCCTAACTCTACAAGGTTGATAACGCTTTGGCCTTAGGGATCCTAACTTCATACGGAGGTTTAGTATTTGGTCAATTGATCCTTAGGGTGAGAATCCTAGATTGTTCTTGCACAAGTTATTAGATAGCTCTAACACTTTTGAGAATGTGGGTAGGATCTTTGGGATCGGAAATATTAGGTTGGCATCCTAAGTGCGATACTAGGCAGAATTTTAACGTAACTTAACCCTACCTAGCACTTGTCGTGATCTGCATATGCAACCAAATTGTACCTTTATGATTTTCATGTAAGCTACTCAACTATATGCGGATTACTTAGTTGATCCATCCAACCCACGATTTAAGATGATCTTAACTTTTAAAGATGCAAGTACTTCAATCCAAACTTGCAAGTACTTTCCCCTAAAAGATATAGGTAACTAAGTGAGATGCATCATTCCATGCGATATATGCAACTTCAACCCATAGACCTTCTGCTTTTATGCAACTTAGAGATCATTCTTTTCCTTGCCCTATACTACGTTGATGCAACAAAATCAAAGCTTTAATATTTTTAATGAAGATGCATTCAAACTTTGATAAAAAGAACTCCATGCATGAGCGAATGCCATGAGTCCATCATTAACTTAACCCTTCTTTTAGCACTTAACCCAACCCAAAATGAACTATCATGCAATTTGCAAAGTTCATAATTTCCTTTCCATGCATTGCGACTATTTTGGACAACATTCAATGGGCATCTAAGATTATCTCATGCACGAGTCACAACTAGGAAATTATTACCTAAGTGTATTATGTGTTATATGCGATGTTCTTTTTGCGAGGCAACAAGGATGCCTTTAGACAAATCCACCTTTTAACTTATGCAATATGCGTTTAAGAATGCAACTACCATGACCATGCAAGTACTCGTCATGAAATTTAACTAGGTAATTTGATGCGAGTATATGAATTTTCCAATGTATTCAAACTTGCCTACATGAATTAAAGACATGCTTAAATGCATCCTTTTCATGCAAGTAAATTTTTGAAACCTGGGCATTAAGATTCGGGGTGTTATCCACATGCGTACTCGGGGTGGAAGCTCCCGTGTGTGCTCCTTTCGGCTTTTGTTTAGGAGCCATTGACGCAGTAATTTCGTTTCAACAACTCTCCCTTAGGTCCTTCGCATTTCGAATCCTCTCTGTCCAAGATCTTCTCTTCCGTGCAGGAGACGACCCTTGCAGATACGGTTTTAAGAAAAACCGAGGAAGCACGGGAGAACAAGGCTTAAGGAAGCCTTATTGGAAGCTTCCAATTAGAAGCTTCTAAGCTTCTGAAGTACTAGAAATGATGTGGAGAGAGAAAGTGATGAGGGGGGATGATGACAATGGGGTTGAAGAGGACGATGAGGACAAAGACACTGCTGATGTGATGATGTTGATGATGATGGTGATACAGGCGGCGTGGTGCAACAGCAGGTGGTGCAATGGTAGTTGGGTGACGACATCACGGCACAATTCCTTCCTCCCCCCTCAAGCTTGAGAGGGGGGAATGCTTCCTACCAACAAAGCATTCAGATGACCCCTTTTCAAGCATTGTATGGGCACGATTGTCACACTCCTTTAAGATTTTTGGATCCAACCTTGAGGGTTGAAGCTTCAAAGAATATGCTGGAGGACATGGATAACCAAATCAAATCAATAAGATAGGACATCCAAGTTGCCGAGGACAAATAGAAGGCTTACACGGATTTGAAATGTCAAAACAGATTCTTCATTGAAGGTGACATGGTCTTCATTCGCGTACATCCAAAGAAGAGTTCCCTATCTTTGGATGAATGCAAAAAGCTAAGTCCAAGGTATTGTGGACCCTACAAGATCCTCAAGTGCCTAGGGCCTACAGATTACAACTCCCCAAAAACCTAAAAGTTCATAATGTATTCCATATCAGCCTATTGAAAAAGTATGTGCCTAACCCTAGTCACCTACTTGATGATCAACAAGTTGTAATGCCTAGCCATGGAGTCCTTGAGCTATGGCCTGACAAGATCTTAGATGTTAGGGAGAGGCATTTGAGATCTAGGACCTTGAGAGAATACCTCATCCAGTGGAAAGATTATCCAGAATAGGATGCCGCTTGGATGGATGAAAGTACTCTCAACCAACAATATCCCCACTTCTTCTCGAGATGAAGACATCTCGATTCCTCTGAGGGGGAGAGAATATAATATTTCCACATGAAATATTAATGATCCTAGACCCCGCACATCCCGCGCAAGAGCAACTTAAAGCAATCTCCCAACTCAACCAGTGGAAAATATTGAATTCACTTTTTGGGTTTGCAAGAGCAGTGTGCCCTAAGAATATCTTCAATGACTTGGTTGACTCGCTCCATTTGACCATCGGTTTGGGGATGATAAGATGTATTGAAATAGAGTTGAGTCCCAATGGCCTTGAAGATAGCCCTCCAGAAGTGTGATGTGAAGAGAGAGTCACGATCACTAATGATTCTCCTGGGTAACCCATGCAGTTTGAATATTTCCTTGATGAATAACCTTGCAATGTCTGAGGCTTTATAGTTTGTCTTAATAGGAATAAGATGTGCAACCTTGGTAAGCATATCCACCACAACCATAATGGAGTTGTATCCTCCCTGAACTTGGGGCAGACCAACAACAAAATCCATACTAATGAATTCCCATTTCATTTGGGGAATGTCAAGTGGTTGTGATTTCCCTAGCATTTTGACATGTTCGGCCTTAATGCATTGACAAGACAAACATTCAGTGACATATTTGAGAATGTCACCTTTGAGTCTATCCCAATAATAGCTCTTTTTGACCGCATTGAGGGTCTTGGCATAGCCAGGATGTCCTAAAAAAGGGGAGTCATGAGCTTCCCAAAGTATCTTCTGCTTGAGTGATTGGCTTGCTGGAATACATAACCTTGTCCTATAGTAGACAAGTCCACTATTGATAGAGAATTCTTGAAACTTTGCCTATAGCTTCTGGTCTTGATCTTTGATGGGGATCTCCCTTAGCAATTTCTGATAGGTTGGGTCATGGCATGCCTCTTCTCTAGCTAGCTCAAGAATTGGGTTGTTTGGCATGGATACCTTTATGGCTAGAGATCTTGCTATTGATGGATCTTGCAAAATCAGAGAATTTAGAAATGCCTTGCGACTGAGTGCATCGGTAACTACATTATCCTTTTGAGGCCGGTATTTGATTTTAAAATCATATTCTTCCAGCACTTCAATCCATTGACATTGCCTCATATTGGTGCGCAGATCGGACGCTATATGCTCGCGTAGTGAATGCCGGAAGGTCCCCAAGAACAATGAACTCTACTTTTTGCACAAGTTACAAGGTAAAAAGCATGAACGACAAGAGCAAGAGACCAATTGGGTGCAATCTCCCCCCATGCCTTGTGTGAGCACTCCACAAAGCATGCATTTTATGTATATTTCATCTTCATGCTCAATAATAGCCCAATTTACAAAAATATAACAAGCTTTTAGCTTTTGAGTTTGCTTTTACAAAAATAGGAATAAAGCTAATGGACGGTGCCCAGAGAGTCTGGCATGCCCAATACAATGTCCAAATAGAAATAACATAACCATGCACCCATGCGCATACAAAATAATAATAAATAATCGATGCCTCAATAAATAGGCATGACAAAATATAGGCGTGGCACCTATCGGAATATAATCCATAGATCGAATACTCGCTATCCTCCAATGCTTTCCTCTGCCACACTGCTGCTATCTCTACACATCAACTGAAGCATTCACAATCGTTAGTAAAATAATACAATTAAACTGACAAAAGTGAATACCTAGCAGTCTTCAGCTACATAAATAAATCAACTGGTTAGAAATAAATCCTAACCTTAATTTATTACGAGTGTGCACTCAAAACTCATAAACGTTTATTAATTTAATATGCATTTTGCGGAATCACCCGCTATGGAATCACCCATGTACACACTAAATTAATGAAACGCCCGAAAAGGACAGGCGTTCCCATCAACTTCTCACACAAAGAATCCACTTTGTGTATGAGCCCCGGTCATCAAAGTTTACGGAATCCACCGTAAAACCTCACGGAATCCATCATGGAATATGCCTCCTGGCATCATACCCCCAGGGTGGGATAGCAATTGACCTCAATTGCTATTAGCTCAATGTGGAGCTAACATAGTGGGGAAAGCATTTAAGTCTCTAGCGTGCATCCATTGTGCTTCCTCTACAGGATGGTTCTTAAATTTAACTAGATATCTAGAATATCTTCGGCCAGTTCTAGTGGTCATAAAGTCAGTGTCTATGATAGCTTCTGGTTCAAGTATTTCAGTCTCTTCCTCTAATAAAGGTGGGTTTTTATAAACAGGGTGTACAGGTAATTGGCCTCTAAATTGTCTCAATAAACTAATGTGAAATGTGTTGTGAATTTTCCAATGAGGTGGTAATTCTAACTTGAATGCATTGTCGTTAATTTTATGAATGATCCTCAATGGTCCATAGAATCTAGGGGCTAATTTGACAATTGGATGTCTATCTACACTTTGCAGTCTATGTTTTTCTATTCTTAGCCAAACATAATCATCAACTTTGAAATTCATTGCTTGTCTTTTCTTGTTGGCTTGTTTGGTATATGATTGCTGGGCTTTAGCAATCATATCTTTAACCTCATCAAAAATAGTGTTATGCATACTTGCAATATCATCAGCACTCTGAATTCTATTTGACAAAGATGCAACAGGTGTAGATAATCTATGTCCATAAATCACTTCAAACGGTGCTTTCTTTGTAGATGTGTGTGGTGTATTGTTATATGTAAACTGTAATAAATGCAAATGTGTGTCCCATGTCTGTGGTTTAGAGATAGTATATGCACGTAAAAGATCTAGAATTGTGCTGTTAGTGGCTTCTGTTTGTCCATTAGTTTCTAGACGAAATGCAGATGAGAAATCAATCTTTGTGCCTAGGTTAGCAAACAAAGTAATCCAAAAGTTGTTACAAAATCTAGAGTCACAATCTGAAATAATAACTTTTGGCAATCCATGGTTAGTAAAAACAGTTGCCAAAAACAATTGTGCTGCCTGTGATGCTATTAAAGTTTTCTTACATGGAATGAAATATGCTTGTTTACTAAATCATATCTACAACTGTCCAAATCATATCATGGTTAGATTTAGTATTAGGTAAACCAGTAATAAAATCCATAGAAATTTGTTCCCAAGGTTTAGATGGAATAGACAAAGGCATAAGTAATCCATACTGTTTACCATGATGTCTCTTAACTCTTTGACAAATCAAACATTCAGAAACAAAGTTAGATACATCAACATCCATATGCGGCCAATAAAAATCTTCAGTTAATGTACGTAAGGTAGATATGATACCTCTATGACCTTGATATGGAGGACAATGAATTTCATTCAAAACAAAAGATCGAAATGTCATAAAACATAAATCCATCATTATATGACAATGAATCAATAGGAATGAAATTATTTTGAACTAATTTATTCCAATCAGCATGAAAAGTAATATCCTGATGATATGTATCTTTCATAGCAATCAAAGAATCAAAAGATATAACATAAATATTATGAATGGCAGGTCTTCTACTCAATGCATCAGCCACTACATTTTCTTTTCTGGGTTGGTATTGAATGATAGGATGAAAACTTTGAATAAAGGAGGCCCATTTGATATGACGGTCAGAGATTTGAGGTTGGCTAAGTAAATGTCTAATACTTTGCTGATCGGTCTTAATCATAAATTCTGAACCCATTAAGTAGTGTTTCCGTTGTCTTAATGCTTGTATAACTGCTAATAGTTCTTTGTCATATGTGGAATATTTCGGCTTAGAGGGTTTCAACTTACAACTAGAATAGGCTATAGGATGATTGTCTTGCATAAGTACAGCTCCTATTCCTGATCCACTAGCATCAGTCACTACTAGAAAGAATGGTTTACTAAAATCAGGCAACTGTAGAACAAGGGAATGGGTTAATGCATGTTTCAGTAAGTCAAAGGATTTCTGTTGATTTTCGGTCCAATGATAAACAATTCCTTTATTCAGAAGTGTAGTTAATGGTAAAGCAAGTAATGAAAAATTATGTACAAACTTCCTATAGAAACTAGCAAGACCAAGGAATGAGCGTAACTCATGCACATTTTTAGGTACAGGCCAATTCAATATTGCATCAATTTTCTTAGGATCAACTTTAATTCCATCAAATGATACAATATGACCTAAATACTCAATTTTTGTTTTAAAGAATTCACTCTTTTCAGGATTTGCATACAGTTGATTTTCTTTCAATAACTGAAAAACCAGTGACAAATGCTCATAATGTTCTTTCTCATTTTGACTAAACACCAAAATATCATCAAAGAAGACAATTACACAATACTGATATTTTAGAAATATACGGTTCATCATTCTACTAAACGTAACAGGGGCATTAGTCAATCCAAATGGCATCACTAAATATTCGTAATGACCAAACTGTGTTCTAAATGCAGTCTTGAATATGTCAGACTTATCTAGTTTCACCTGATGATAACCAGACTTAAGGTCTATTTTACTAAATATAGCAGATCCTTGCAATTTGTCCATAAGGTCATCAACTCTAGGAATAGGATACCTATTCTTTACAGTGATCTTATTTAAAGCTCGGTAGTTAATGCACATGTGATAGGTATTATTCTTTTTCTTGACTAATAGAACAGGTGCACCGAATGGAGAACTACTAGGTCAAATCAATCCTCTATTTAGTAATTCTTCAACTTGACTCTGGATTTCTTTTTGCTCTATCTGGTTATGCCTATATGGTGCTTTGTAAGGTGGTTGTGTGCCAGGGATCAAATCTATCTTATGGTCTTCTGGACGTGAAGAAGGTAAACCAGGTGGTAGGTCTTCTGCAAAACAGTCCTTAAAATGTGCAAGAAATTCTTTATGCCTAGGATGCATATGACTTTCTTTTACTTGCAATTCATTCACCCAAATGAGATAAGATTTACTACTCTTGCGTAATGCACGTTTAGATTGAGTATGCGAAAGCAGTGGAAAAACATTAGATGCATGCATACCATATAATGTAATAGATTTTCCTTGAAAATTAATATTCATTGAGTGCGTGGAATAGTCTATATCTGGGTTATGCTGGTGACACCAAGGCATACCTAAAATAATGTCACTCGACTGTAATGGAACAACTAGAAAATTTCTTCTTTTAGTGTATTGACCAATTTTAATCTCTAAGTCTTGCGCTTCCTGTGTACCATTATACCTAGTGCCTAAGAATGCAGCTTTGATGCGATAATGTGTAGGTACAGTCTGTAACTTCAATTCTTTTACTAATTTTGCTGAAATAAAATCATGAGTACTACCGTCATCATGCAAAATAGTCTTTTCCTTTCCATGCACCAAACATTTCATAGTCAATAAAGAATGTGGAGTAGGCATACCTGGTAAAGTATTGGAAGTAGTAGTAATGTCGTCCTCATCTTTAGTGAAATCAGGCATATCTTCATGTTCGTCTTCGTCCATTGCTCCAAGGTAGTTGATATGAGTTGGTGGCTTCTTTGAATGACAATTTGCTACTAGATGTCCAGGCTGGTGGCATTTATAGTATACTTTTGGCTTGGCTTTGGTTACATTGTTTGCAATGGCGGGAAGTCTAGGTACATTAGAATTTGGCTGTGGAATAGGCTTAGGGTTTTGATTGAGATTGGATGGTAATGTAGGTGGTTTTGCCCAATTTTTGCGAAAAGATGATGAAGAGAAACGACCTGGATTAAATCTTCTAAAATTGGAATTGAATTGTTTAGATCCATAGTTACCATTGGCTTGGAATTGCTGTGGACGTCTATCTCTACCTCATAGCTTATCTTCAATGTTGTGAGCTAGTGAAATGGTGTCTTCAAGAGTAGCAGGCTTGAACATGTTAACTTCAGCGTAGTAATGCCCAAGAAGTCTAGACATATACTTGCGCTTGTGTGTCGCTTCAGGTACGTCTTCAAGCATGCGTAGCTGGAGTAATGCATTCCAAAAATGCTATGTATACTGAGGAATAGGCTCACGATCCCGTTGCTGGAGAAGATCCCATTGCTTAATAGTTTTCTCATGAAATTGTGGTGGAAGGAAATTCTGCATGAACTTCTTCTTGAAAATCTCCCAAGTATCAGGACATTCTATGCTCTTGCATACTACAGTCCACCAAAGAGATGCTCTGTCTACTAAATGATTAGTGACACACTTGATTTTATCTTTTTCTGCATAGGTTTCCTCATGAAAATAGTCATCAAACTGACTAATGAATGCTAGAACAGTTTATCCTTCTTGTATGCCATTGAAAGTATGGAATTTGAAACTTCTTTTACTTATCTTTGATTCCTTGCGGATGGTTTGAGCTTCAAGAGTTGGGTCGATGGTACGTCGAATAAGATCTTCAGCTTGAGGTTCTTCTTTGTCGGTAGACGCTCTTTGTAAATTTGCCAATTGAGCTTGCAATGATTGCCTAGCCCTTCATTCTTCTTCCAATTGCATCATGATTAAATCCAGCTTTTGCTCCATCGTAGGCTCAGGTAGGTCACCTTCAGCCATAAGATCATCCATATGTGGTTCCGTCATCCTGCAAAACTAAAAAGACCTTTCTCACTCAAAATCAAGTTAGCGGGATGAGCGTAGCTCAAGTTCGGGAATACAAGGCTTATGTGTTTTTGGGTATATCTTTCTCAATCTTCAGAAAATCTGCGATTTATCCTTCTTCATATGCTGAAAATGCTTTAGCAAACCTGCGTATGGGTAGAGTACCTTCCAATGAACAACTTTGCAGTTCGGAGTTTCTGCGCAGGAACAGTCCTTCTAGGAGTTTTGAGCACAAGTCAGTTCTGACTCCAGTTGACTAGTCTGATTTGTAGAGTTGCAGACTTATGTGACTTGCAGACTTGCAGAACTTAGTCGATTTAAGGAACTTGCAGTACGTAACCTGAAAATACTTGCTGAACTTGATTTTGTTGGGTGTGACCTGGAGTTTGTGACTTGCAGGAGTGATTTGCCTTAGAGGACTTGTGGAAGTAAGAAGCTTAGTGCTTCTCAGTAAGCGTCGCGTTTTTTTAGGACAAGAGGATGTTCTCGGCGCAATTTGTGGCCCTCAGTATAGCCCGTCGTCCTCACAATTCAATTTGTTTTTTTTTAAAGCTTAAGTCAATTAACTAAGCTTTCAAACTTTGAAGGCTTAAGCTTTTTTGCTATGGAAAATATGAAGCATATCTCTGGTTGTCCATGACTTGATGAAGGAGATGTAGGAGTGGTCCTCTGCCTCTGTAGCCCGGTCCTTCACAATTTAATAACAGAAACAGGGGTTCTTGATTCGCATGTCTGTATCGACGGTTCGTGACGAGATTGACCATAGAGCCCGATCGTTCCAGGAGCTCCGCCTTCGCACGAGATGGGTAGCGATTGGAAGCTCTTGATCTCAGCTCCGCTCTGATACCACTGGTGCGCAGATCGGACGCTGTATGCTCGCGTAGTGAATGCCGGAAGGTCCCCAAGAACAATGAACTCTACTTTTTGCACAAGTTACAAGGTAAAAAGCATGAATGACAAGAGCAAGAGACCAATTGGGTGCAATCTCCCCCCATGCCTTGTGTGAGCACTCCACAAAGCATGTATTTTATGTATATTTCATCTTCATGCTCAATAATAGCCCAATTTACAAAAATATAACAAGCTATAGCTTTTGAGTTTGCTTTTACAAAAATAGGAATAAAGCTAATGGACGGTGCCCAGAGAGTCTGGCATGCCCAATACAATGTCCAAATAGAAATAACATAACCATGCACCCATGCGCATACAAAATAATAATAAATAATCGATGCCTCAATAAATAGGCATGACAAAATATAGGCGTGGCACCTATCGGAATATAATCCATAGATCGAATACTCGCTATCCTCCAATGCTTTCCTCTGCCACACTGCTGCTATCTCTACACATCAACTGAAGCATTCACAATCGTTAGTAAAATAATACAATTAAACTGACAAAAGTGAATACCTAGCAGTCTTCAGCTACATAAATAAATCAACTGGTTAGAAATAAATCCTAACCTTAATTTATTATGAGTGCGCACTCAAAACTCATAAATGTTTATTAATTTAATATGCATTTTGCGGAATCACCCGCTATGGAATCACCCATGTACACACTAAATTAATGAAACACCCAAAAAGGACGGGGGTCCCCATCAACTTCTCGCATAAAGAATCCACTTTGTGTATGAGCCCCGGTCATCAAAGTTTATGGAATTCACTGTAAAACCTCACGGAATCCACCGTGGAATATGCCTCCTGGCATCACATATTGAGCTCATTTTGGGTAAAAATCCACTTAAGACTCTTGTGGTCCATCACTAAGGTAAATTTGTTACCCAACAAGTAGTGTCTCCAAAGTTTGAGAGTATGGATTATAGCCAATAGCTCCAGATCATGGGTAGCATAATTCCTTTCGTGGCTCTTTAGTTTCCTTGAAGAGTATGCTACAGGGTAACCTTCTTGCATAAGCACATCCTAAGGCGAGTGTGCTAGCATTAGTTATCACTTTAAACTCCTTACTAAGGTCCCAAAGTTTTAGGATGGGTGTTGATACCAAGCTTTGCTTTAGTTTGTCAAAGCTGGATTGTTCAGCAAGTGACCATACAATTGATACTTGCTTCTTCAGTAGATCGGTCAGAGGTGCTGCAATCAAGGCATAGTTTTTGATAAAGACTCTGTACAATCCTGTCAATCCAAGGAAACTATGTATTTACAGTTGTTGGTATTGGCCATTCCGCTGATACAATGAATCCCAGATATTCAATCTGTCGCTTGAAAAATGCACACTTCTTCTTTTTGGCATAAAGCTTGTGTGCCCTCATTGTTTCAAGGACAATGCGAAGATGGGGTTCATGATCTTCTTCCTATTTGGAGTAGACTAGGGTATCATCAAAGAAGACAAGTACAAATTCATCAAGATAGGGCCTAAAGAAATCATGCATTGGCCTGTTGAAGGTAGGAGGAGCATTTGTCAGCCCGAATAACATGACCAGGAACTCAAAGTGTCCATACCTTGTGCTGAATGCCGTCTTTGGGATATCTTCTTCCTTGATTCTTATCTGATAATATCCAGACCTGAGATCAATCTTGGAGAAGATCTTTGCACCTTGAAGATGGTCAAGAAGTTCATCTATTCTTGGAATGTGATATTTGTTTTTAATGGTTGATTGATTCAACCCTCTGTAGTCAATGCATAACCAAAGCATTCCATCTTTCTTTTTCTGGAACAACACTGGAGCTCCCCATGGTTGTTGAGTGTGAAATATGTTGGTTTTTGGGCTGATTTTTTGTTATTTTTGATGATAAATGATTGTTTTTTATGATTGATTGTTTGAATTTGAAGATATTTTGAAGTGTTTGGATAAGTTTGAAGGATTTTTTATGGATTTTGATGAGGATGTTTGGTTTTGTAAGGTCTCATTTTCTTCTGTTTTCTTCTGTTTTATTTCTATTTTGGTAGTAGAGATGGTTGAATGAATGTTTTGAGAGATGATTGAAGTTATGTGAAGAGGTTTATGAAAGATTAAATTGGTTTTGTTGTGATTTTTATGTGAAGTTCTGTAAGCTTCTGTAGCTCTGTTGTTCTGTACTTCTATTGCTCTGTGGTTTTGTTCTGTTGATTCTGTTGAGTGTTATGATGGATGCGTGGATATTTTGGGAAGTGTTTTTGTCTTAGAAAAGGATTAATGAAATCTCTATCCAAGCTAATTGAAGTGAAGAAGTCAGTGTTGAAGATTCACAGAAGGTTACAGAAGACAGTGATAGAAGACAGATCTCACATGACACTATGAAGTCTCTGGTGCCCCTTCATACCACACATATCTTTTGGAAGGTGTATTCACGACCAAGAGAGGAGTATTATGTGTGATTACTGATTATTGTAGTGAGGAGATTATGTACATTTGAGAGAGTATCATTGAGAGAGAGAGAAGTGAGAGATAGTCAATTTTATGCATGAAAACAATGTATCTACATGAGAGAGAAGAGAGAAAGACTATGAAGAAAATAAAGAAGAATACTATGTGATGTATTTCCAAGCAAAATTGGTGTCTTTCTTTGGTTTTTTATTGTTCTTTTGATGGAGATTATGAAGATTATGAAGAATATGGTTGATTTTATAAAATCCGTGGGAGATCTACATGATGCTGCATAAAGATTTGTTGTGCCTAGTGTTCTTTTCTTCATTGTGATCATATAAAACCTAATAAAAAAGCTTGTTGATGATGACAAGATAGATTTTCTTGCAGTAGAAATAGAGAAGAGAAGAGAAAAGAAGAAGAGAGGAGGAGATGGTGAAGAGCTTCACCCTCTTGATCCCTCACTCTCACATACACTCACTCCCTCACACTCTCACACTCCCTCTCTCAAGAGCACACATAAGCAAGAAGGAGAGAGGAAGAGAGGAAGAAGAAGACTCTTTTTGCCACACAACAAAGAATGAGCTTCTCATTCACTTTTCAACTTTATATACAAAGTCCTAAATCCTTTTTGGGCGGTATCCCCTTTTCCCTCTTTTACATGGCCGGCCATAGCCTAGGCTCTTTTTCCCATTTCCCACCATTCTAATTTATTCTATTCCCAACTAATGTATACACTTTGCACAGGAGCGAGCCTGGCACTCTTTTACACAGATTCGGGGGCGCTTCCGCATTTTAATGGTGCACATTTTTCTCTTTCGTTGCCTTGGCCCGACATTGAAGCTTTCTGAGGGTCATGCCCGAACATTTGAATTTTTCAGGGATTGGCTACCGGTCAAGGCACCTTTTTCTGCTTTTATCCTGCGCCTTTTTTGCTATTTTCCCTTTTTTCCATTTCCCGCTCCTTTGTGCTGCGGAAACACGATAACATTACCCCCCTCCTAGCCAAGTGCCAGTCCCATGGCACTGTGGTAGGATAGCGTGGCTAGTTAGGTCGGCTGTTAGGCGAAACTGGTAGGTGGGTGGTTGGGGGAATGATTGTTGAGATATCGAGCTCCACTCGTGATACGCCAGGATGACCATTGTGTATTTATGTCACCGACTTGTTAGTTGCAGACGCTGTTGATACACCGCCCATGAATAATAGCTACATGATAGCTATCCTTATCTACTCTAGTTCGTGGCTCAGTTAGTATGCCACCTTAGTTAGTTGAGTTTGGTTTGAGACCCATGCATAGGGTTCTTCTATTTCTTTGTACTTGAGGTCTTTTGTCTTCCACAACTAAGAAGAGGAAAACTGTTTTTCAGCCTCCACCCTTGTGTGTATTCCCCCATTGTGCAAGCAAGGAAGCTTCAAGTGAGACTCCTTCCTTCTCTCCCACAATCTTGACATGGTATCATAGCCTTGTTCGTGGTAAGGAGCTCAAGAAAGCAAGCCAAGCTCGCGGTGTTCTGGTAAGAGGAGCAGTGTTGCTTTCATTTTTTGTTTTGGGAGCAGATCTCTGCAGAGGTAGCACAGCCGGAAAGTGCAGGAGTGCATTGTCTCAGGTTGAGACGCCCTTCACGATGAAGCAAGAGGGCAGTATATGCTGCGGGTAAGGGCTTTAGCCCTAGGCCACCTTGTTTTTTTGATTTGAGGCCATTTTGGGGCTTGTTTTGGAGGCGGAAGTTTTTTGCACGCACCCAGGAAAAGGCCCAGTTTTATGCTGTGCAGCCACTGTTCTACAGGTCGGTGAAAAGTTACTGTAGAAATTGCATCACATGCTTGTGTGCAGAGACATTGGGAGTTACAGAATCATCCCTGTTGCCTGTTGATGCAAAATCGTCACTAGGAAGTGACTGTGTGGTCAAATACCACTTTCGTCAGTTTTGCAGATTTGCCTTTGTGAGGCTGAAGCTGTGTTCTTTGCAGTGACATAATTTTTTGCAGTGTTCTGTAATGGCGTCTGATTCTCTCTCACAGATTGTCACTGAAAAGCTTGACAAGAACAACTTCCAAGCATGGAAGTTTAGAATGACGAATTTCCTTATGGGAAAAGGATATTGGGAATTTGTTGCAGGAAATGAAGAAGAACCAGTTCTTCCTGATGTTCCCAATCAACAACAAATGCAAGCATTTAAAGCATGGCATGAGAGAGCCAGGAAAGTTATGTACTGGCTGTCTATCAGCATTTCAGACTCTATGATTGTGCATATTCAAGATGCAAGTACGCCAAAGGAGGCATGGGATACTTTGTCAAAAACGTATAGCACAAATACGTAAGCCAGGAAAATGCAGCTCAAGCAAGAGTTGCATAATGTGCAAAGAGAAAATATGAGCATCAATGACTAGCACATGAAGGTGAAGAAGATTGTAGATGCACTTGCTTCCATTGGGTCACCAGTGGAAGATGATGATTTAGTTTCTGTGACCTTGAATGGTCTAGGAAAGGATTATGCACAGTTCCGAACATCCATTTCCGTCCGTGAAAGATTTTTTGATTTTGAGGAGTTGATTGCTCTTCTAATTTTTGAGGAGCAGAGAAATGGTGGTGCATCTTCTTCAGGAGGAACTTCAAAAGAAGCTGTCTTCTACTCAAATGCTGGAAGAGGTAGAGGCAGAGGTAGAGGAGGCCGATATGGAGGCCATGATAGAAATCAGAATATGCAGCAAACTCAAGAAAACCAGTCCTATGGAGGAGGACGTGGTAACTCTAGAGGCAGGGGGAGCCAAAGAGGTCGTGGTGGATGGCAGAGAGGCCAAAATGCAAACAGTAACGTTGAATGCTACTATTGTGGTAAAATGGGTCATATGGCTAAAGACTGCTATAAAAAGCAGAATGACATCATGAATGGAAAACTGCAACAAGGAAATTATGCATCCTCTAGTAGACAGGGTGATGACAGAAATGAGCATCTGTTTATGGTGCAGCACATGAACAATTCTGTGACAAGTGCAGAAGAAAGCAAGGATGTATGGTATGTTGACTCAGGTGCATCAAACCACATGATAGGTCATGCAGAATGGATGGAGGATACAAGGAAAATGGAAAAACCAGGATTTGTGGAGACTGGTGATGATACTGCATATCCTATTGTGCAGATTGGAAAAATTCATTTGTCTATGTAGGATGGGAAAAAGAAATACCTGTTCGATGTATTTCATGTCCCGAATATCACCAAGAATCTGGTTTCTGTTGGTCAAATGGTTGAGCAGGGCTTGCAGGTCAGATTTAATCCTCATGGATGCTTTGTTGAGGATATGAAAAATAAAGGTCGCTTGATAGCAAAAGGAAAGAAGAAGGGCAGAATGTTTACATTGGATGCAGACATGTCTGAATTGACTGCAGCAATGTTTGCACATGGGACCAGTGTAGTTGCAGATATTGATATCTGGCATAAACGCATTGGTCATGTTAATGTACAGCGACTTAAATCAATGCAGGCCCAAAATATTGTTGCAGGTTTTCCTAAATTCAAGGTTGCAGAAATGCATAAGGTATGTGAAGCCTGTCAGTTTGGAAATCAGGCAAGGAAACCATTTCCTAGACATGTTCAAGAGAGTGAGAAGCCATTGGAATTAATCCACTCTGATGTGTGGACTACTAAAGCTACATCTCTTGGAGGCTGTCATTATTTTGTCACTTTTATTGATGACTATAGCAGAAACTTTTGGGTGTATTTTATGAAAAAGAAAAGTGAAGTTTTTGGGCATTTCAAAACTCTTAAAGCTATGGTTGAAAAAGAAACAGGCCTGCAGATAAAATACCTTAGGTCAGATGGAGGGGGAGAGTACCTCTCAAATGAGTTTGCAAGGTTCCTGCAGGAGCATGGCATAAAGCAGCAATATTCATGCAGTCATACCCACAACAAAATGGAATTGCAGAAAGAAAAAACAGGCATATTGGAGAGGTATCTCGTGCCATGCTCAATGAAAAAGACTTGCCAGATTTTTATTGGGCTGAAGCAGTTGCTACAGCAGTCTACATAATGAACAGGACTCCCACTGCAGCAATACATGGAATGACTCCAGAGGAGAGGTATACTGGTAGGAAACCATATATTTCTCATTTGAAAATTTTTGGTTGCATTGCCTATGTATATGTGCCAGATGAGTTGAGATCCAAGTTGGATCCAAAAGCTGAGAAGTGCATCTTTATTGGTTACTCTCTGCAGCAAAAAGGGTATAGATGCTATAACCCTTCTACTCGTAAGTTTACAGTAAGCAGAGATGTTGTTTTTGATGAGATGAGTAGCTGGTATAAACCAGTAAATATGATTGATGATGTAGATGCACAAAATGGTAATGTTGCACAGAATTCACAGCAACAGTCACAAAATATTAGTGGACCTGGAGTGTCCTCTAGCAGTGGTTCACATTCTTCGCCATGGACAGGCAGATTGAGATCAGGAGAATCTTCTCAAAGTTATGCAGATAGTGGTATGCAGGTATCACGAAAAGGAAAAGAGAAGGTTGATCAGCCCATGTTTGATGTGAATGCAGGTCACTCTTATGTGGAAGGTGAATCCAGTGGCTCAGAACAGAGCATTGATGATGAGTTGGGTATTCCTTCTATTGTTACACCTGGAGTAAGGAAGACCAGGGATGTTTTGAGAGCACCTGGGAGTGAACCTACTTTGCGCAGGTCTACGAGAGCTAGGTATCCTGTGGATAGGCTGAAATATGATGGATTTACAGCCATTCACTATGCATATATGGTCAAAGTGATACAGGAACTAGAACCCACTTCTTTTGAGCAAGCCATGGGAAAAGAAAATGCTACATGGGAATTGGTACCTTTGCCTAAAGGTAAAAATGCAATTGGCTGTAAGTGGGTTTATAAGGTGAAGCACAATGCAGATGGTTCTGTGAACAGATACAAGGCAAGATTAGTAGTCAAGGGGTATGCACAAACATATGGCATTGACTATGAAGAAACATTCAGTCCGGTTGCAAGGATGGCAACCGTAAGAGCAGTCATTGCTATGGCTGCATCAAAGGGATGGTCTTTACATCAGATGGATGTAAAGAATGCCTTCTTGCATGGTGATTTGCAAGAAGAGGTCTATATGGAGCAGCCACCAGGTTATGTGTATGCTGTTCATCCTGAGTTTGTTTGCAGGTTGAAGAAAGCCTTGCATGGCTTGAAGCAAGCACCTAGAGCATGGTCTGACAAGATAGGACAGTATCTTGTCACTATTGGCTTTCAGATTTCCAAGGCAGATTTCTCACTTTATGTGAGAAAAACAGAGAAATGTATTATGCTACTTGTCATTTATGTTGATGATTTAATTATGACAGGTGACAGTGATGAAGATATCCTTCATGTGAAAATGCTATTGAAGCAGAAGTTTGAGATGAAGGATTTGGGAGAGCTGCGTTATTTCTTGGGCATTGAGGTGATTAGATCACCAAGTGGGACACAACTCTTGCAGAGGCAGTATGGATTGGACATGCTATCCAAATATGGGATGACATGATGTAAGCCTATTTCAGTTCCTTTGGAGCAGAATGTGAAGCTGAGCACAGATGCAGATGAGCTTCTAGAAGACCCTACTATGTACAGACGCATAGTAGGAAGTTTGATTTATATGACTATTACCAGGCCAGATTTGAGCTATGCTATTGGATTGGTAAGTTGGTTTATGCAGGCTCCAAGGAAACCACATTTGGATGTGGCTAGACGCATACTCAGGTATGTGAAGTCCACATTGCAGTATGGACTATTTTATGAGACTGGGTTCAGATACAGTTGCATGGATACACTGATGCTGATTGGGCTAGTAGTATTTCTGATAGACGATCTACCAGTGGATATGTGTTCTCTTTTGGGAGTGCTGTAGTCACTTGGGAGTAGCAAGAAACAACCTACAGTTGCCTTGTCAAGCACAGAGGCTGAGTACAGGGGTGCAGCAATGGCTGCATGTGAGGTAGCTTGGTTGTATAAGCTACTTTATGATATGCATCAGTCTATAGATGGGCCAATTGTCATTTATTGTGACAACATGAGTAGTATACACTTGGCAAATAACCCAGTCTATCATGCTAGAACAAAGCATATTGAGGTGCATTATCACTATGTGCGAGAGAGGGTTTTACTAGGTCTTATTGATCTAGTTTATGTCAGCACAGAGGATCAGGTAGCTGACATATTCAGGAAGGCATTGGGCGTAGAGAAGCTGCGCAAGTTCAGAGACCTGCTTGGTGTGCAGGAATTGGGATTGAGCTCGAGGAGGAGTGTTGAGATATCGAGCTCCACTCGTGATATGCCAGGTGACCATTGTGTATTTATGTCATCGACTTGTCAGTTGCAGACGCCGTTGGTACACCGCCCATGAATAATAGCTACATGATAGCTATCCTTATCTACTCTAGTTCGTGGCTCAGTTAGTATGCCACCTTAATTAGTTGAGTTTGGTTTGAGACCCATACATAGGGTTCTTCTATTTCTTTGTACTTGAGGTCTTTTGGCTTCCACAACTAAGAAGAGGAAAACTGTTTTTCATCCTCCACCCTTGTGTGTATTCCCCCATTGTGCAAGCAAGGAAGCTTCAAGTGAGACTCCTTCCTTCTCTCCCACAATCTTGACAATGATAGGTGATGGAGGTTGGGGACGATGACCAGGAAAGATTTCGGCGTGCTTTAGGCTCCATGAAGATACTCGGCATCTTTCACACGGTTGTGGCACTGGTTATGTAGCCGGTCATCTGTGAGCATGAGAAACGTTTGAAGTAATAAGCAATCCCTTAGGATTATGATATTGGAGGGATTTATTCTAGATAACCCCTCGAACGCTGCTTGTCTTGAAAACTTGTGGCTTCGATTGAAGATCCTTGTCTTTGAGTTGAAGGTCTTCAGTTTTGAGTTGAAGGTCTTCAGGCTTGTGAAATCAATAAGCGATCCGTGGATCTTGAGGCATTGGGCATGGATCTTTGGACGATGTGGTTCCAAGATCTATGCCAATGGCAGTTCTACCTTGACTTGGTTCGATCATGGTGGCCATCAGCACATGTAGATGGCTAGATGCTGGCATGTTTGGGTCATTAAAGGGTGTCGTGGGTGATCCTCTTCCGTGGGTAGCCATTTCTTGAGAGTCGAACATAACCTGCAAGAAAATTTGTGCACTCCCTAAGGGGTGTGTCTACTTGCCGTGTAGTGTGTGGTGCTCGTGGCAGTGGAACTAGGAGATGGGTCTAACCTTGGGCCAAGCCCTTGGTGATGTCCCACACTTGAGGACCCAGCTTGTGCTTCGTTGGAGGTGTAGTGTGAGCCTTAGGGAGAGAGGTTTGAAAGTCCTGCCCTTGATGTGCCCTAAGCGTGAAGTGGGGGAGGGGGCTAGGGAGAACCCTAGGTGCAGTGACTGTGGTGCTTTTTTTCTTGCTTTTCTTTTCTTTTCTTTTTTATTTAAAAAAAATTGAAATGATACATAGGCCTAATTGTCTTGATCGGAATGAGGAGGAGAAGGGGGTCGGAGAGACTTGCTAAAAAATTGGCGACTTTGCATGTAATCTTTTAGATTCATGCAGACATGAAGGGAGGTGGTGGAGAGAAAGGGGTGGTTGCATCTAGTGAATTGGCTGTCGTTCATGTCCTCTAGGAGGGCTAGGCAAAAAGAGGGAAGGAGACTAGCCCTCATCATGAGATGAGCCATGGCGCAGTTATCTATAGCGTTAGGGTCAAAGAATAGGGGAGGCAGGCCGCGCTCTTGTGGAGCCGGATCCTGCTTAAGAAGTAGCCTAAGTAACCTAAGATAATTACAAGTGGTTATAAAAGCGGGGTCAGGACATGAGGAAAAGTCCGCAAGGAAGCGCATCATAGACTCATCTAGGCTTTCTGCGGTAAAAAGAAGGCCGTTCTCAAAGGATAATGCAGTGGAGTTATAAATAATGGGAAAGTCATACTGCCCACAAAGGGTGGCATCAAAATCTACCCCTATTCTTCGAGGGTACGCCATGTAGGTAGGGTCGTTCCGCTCGAATGGCAGGGTATTACAAAAAGCCATCTAGGCGAGCATGCTTATGTCATATACTCGCCTCCTCCACAGGGGTTGGCTCTTGTAGTTTTGTACAGTATGGTGGATTTCAAAAACCTTATCTTGCCAATAGCCGGCCACTTCGGTGCCTCAAGAGGTTGGGGTATTTTCCTGCTCTTCCAGCCATTTCTTCCCCAACCGGCCACCAACTGCGATCACCTCGTCCATCACTTTGAGAGGCAGGACCCTTCGCAGACTGTTGGGTAGGAGGAAACTGAAGAAGAATGGATCCTTTCCTAGTTCCTGTACCTCCCACACCACCAGTTCTGTGTGGAATCTTGCGGGAAAATCATCTGGGCACGGAGGGAGAGGCGTGGACGGTAGCACAGCTAGCTTGGCTCTCAGTTTCTATCTGGCCTCCTCCACCAGCTTTTTGCGTCTTTCTTTAGAGATGGCTTTTCTTTCTGCAGGATGGGTCTTCCTGTGGCGAGTCTTGGGCCTACGGTGAGGGGGGTTGTGGGACTACGTCTTCCCTGAATCGATTCACATCGATTTCTAACTCTGCTTTTTTCCCCTGCCGTTCTGCGTGTGCTGCTTCTTCTTGAACCCGAGGGCATCTATCTCCTAGGGGGTTAGGCGGGCCAGCATTAGGTATTTTCACTGTTTATCCAAAATCAGCCTAACTTCTGCCAGTAATGGTGGCATTTGTAGTCCAGCATGTAGGGCTCTTCTTGCCATGCCGAGCTTTCTTTGCATTGCCTCCAGTGGCTCTCCTTGCGCTGCGCGCCTAGCCTCCAGGATAGTGTCGAAGAAGGCCTTTTGTTGAGTGCTGAAGGCCACTTTGGCTGCCTCTACCTTGCTCTCTGCGATGATTTTTTCCTTTTCTGTCAAAGCAAGGCAGCGTGCGAGTGTCTTCACCCTCTTCTTGTTGTGTGCAGCCCACTCCTCTGCCCTTTTGTTCATTACTTCCAAGCCCTCTCCCTGTCTTAAGGTCAGCATCATGATTTTCTACTCATAATCCTCTAGTTCCCTGACTAGCCTCTCTTGTTCTCCTCTTTCCGAGGTCAGCTGATCTATCAAGTGCTTGAGTTCCTCCTGCTGCTCCTTCATGCCTCGTTTTCTTTCTTCGTCCCTAGCATTCAGCTCCTTCACGAGTGCATCAATCTGAGCAGATTGCGTAGCAAGCTCCTGGTACTGCACTATTAAGAGCTTGTGCTCTCTTTGCATGTTTACTAGCTCTTGAGTCTCGTTTTTGAGCAACTGTTGCTAGTATTCCTCCCTCTCATCCCTAGCCTTCAGTTCTTGTCTCAGATCTGCAATCTCGTGCTGCTGCAAGGCTATCATTCTTGTCTTGTCCAGCTGGAAGGCGGCCACTGTTTCCTTTTCGGCTGCCAACTCAGCCACGGCTATCTTGCGTTCCTCCTTCGCTCTCTCCAATTGGGAGAGCAGCTCAGCGACGTATTCGTCGTAATTAGCCGGTGGCGTCATCGTTGTGTGAATGGGCGAGGTTGAGGCTTCGAATTTTTCCTTTTTGGGCTCTTGCCTGGACTTTGCATCCGTGGTTGGCCTCTTCTGACCGATGGCCATAGTCTCCGTGCTCTGCCCCTGGCCCATCTCCTTGTTGATAAAATACTGCATCCACACCATGAAGTTTGACACATCTGCGCTAGTGGAGATGCTGGGGGTGATGGTGGTGAGTTCTGCGGAAGGCACTAGGAGGGTAGGGATCGGATGGAGAGGGGCCTTGCCTTTGCCTTCAGGGACTGGAGGTGGCACAAACTTTGGCATTTGGGTGCTAGACCCTGGCTCCTCTTCTCTGTGCGGGCTCAGGTTCCTTAGTTCATCTGCTCGGCACTATTGTTCGATTGACCGACGGGTGGCCTCCACCAGGTCCTCTTCCTCCTTTCTTCATAGCTCCTCCTCTTCCTCATCCGCTTTTCTCTTCCTTTTCTCCTCTCTTTTTTTCTGCTCCTCCTTATTTTTCCCTTTCTGTTTTCTTTCCCTCCTTTTCTCCGCTTCAGCTTCTTGTTTTGACGCCTCCTTTGCTTTCTGTAACTCCTCTTTTTCCCTCTCCTCCTCCTGTCTCTTTGTTCTCTCTCTCTCCTTTGGTTCTCTCAAGGATTCCTTCTTCGCCCTTTCCAAGTCTTCCTTTCCTTCTTCCTGCCTTTGTCATTCTTCTTCTTCCTCTGCGTCGCCTTCTTCTTTGTTATCCTGATTGTCTTTCTGCTAGTTTGTCCCTCCCCTTCTTCTTCTGTTTCCGTTCTATCGTGGACCTGTCTTTATCCTAGCGAGGAGGCGACCTCTTCGGCGTTTCTCCTTCTCCCTCCTCCACCTCCTATGCTTCCTTTACTGCCTCCTGAATGAGTGCAGTCAAGACTCCTCCGTATCCAATGAAAGAGGCCTTGGAGGAGGCTTTCTTCCTTTTAGTTACCTTAGAAGCTGGAGATTCTCCTCCTGTTGGTGCACTTCCCAGGGCTAGCGCCTTGGCCGCTTGATCAATTGACTTCCGCACGTAGCCATTCCAATCCACCTTGTCTAGGGTGTGGGCTGCTACATTCTCCAGCATTGGCATGCTAATTCGATGCATTAAGGAATTGTAACGTTGGCTAGAGAAGAGCACGTGCACCAACTTGGCCTGTAACCTGGCTTCTGTGTCAGGGATGTCCTGGATGCTTATGCTGTCGTTCGTGAGCACCTCTTCCTTCTTCATTTTCAGCAAGGCATAAACATTCCTTTTTAGTCTCCTTTCTGTCCTTGGTACCAATCCCAGAGCCTTTTCCACCAAGGCTGGGTCCAATCGGACTTGCACCTACTTCGCACCCTCTCCTCGGCCCACTGTTACAATGCCACCTTCTTGGTCCAGGTTGTATGTTCTGAGGAATTCTATGCATTTTAAGTGATCTGACTCATGCGAGAATTTTTCAATATAATTTGTAAGGTTGTACTGTTCCACTACCCTCTTGGCTGCTTCCTCCTTGGCCACCACGACTTCGATGTTGTGGATGGTTCAGAACTTGACTTGGCCGAAGGTGCAGTTCTCTAAATGGATGTGATACTGCTCCCTTTCCTCGTCCGTGAACGGGAGTCGATGGGCGCCGTCTTGCTGTGACATTTTCTGCTCTTGCCATAATTCATAACTTTCGTTAGCATTTTCCACATATCACTTTGCTGTTTATGTGAGAATTAAGACTCTTGAATGAATTTCTTAGGAAGCCATTTTTTCCATACTATATGCTTAGGCTTTCCACTACCTTTACTTTACTGTATCCCCTTTTTATTCATTTCCTATCTAATTCTTTTCATCTTCACCACATACCCACATACCCCCTCTTCCAGCTTAGAAAAGAATCCTTCCTAGGATTGGGGGTTAAAAGGTGAAGGGCTTTGGGCCTGTTGGGGTAGGAGTTTACGTGTGAAGAAGACACGTGTAGAATTTTGGATTGTATTCTAGTTGAGCATGACAATCTAGAGCAGATGGTTGGATGGAGACTTGGGAGATGTAGGTCAAGACATCGTGAAAGAGATCTCTAGTATTAAGGCGGCTGGAAACATGTAATTCCTCTTCCATGAGGAATTGGTCAATGTAGGGGTGAGCGAGCACATGGTCATCCAAATGCTGATTGCAGGTGATGGCCAAAACCCTAAACGATATAGGTGCCACATAAGTAGGGTCATATTTGATGGTTTTAACTGCCTTGCGCTGCTCAGCATTGGTCATTATCCAACAACCTTTTTTCTCCCATTGGATTCTCAGAGCAAACCACTGTTGCAAGAACGTGGAAGGTGAGCTTGCCATCTGCGTGAGCTCTTGCAACTCATGTTTAGGAACAAAACGAGGAGGCTTACGATATGAAGTGATTAGTCTTCTGAGGGCAGCTTGCTCCTTTGAGATTTCGTCGTTTGCTTCAGTTTGGTAGCAATTTTGGGGAATTTGGTGGTTATAAGTTCGTATTCTTCCCAAGTGCATGGTAATGCACGAACATCCGAAGCAAGTGTTTTGTCAAGAACGCCTAGGTCTAGCCTCTCATAACTTCTAGCAAATGTAGTGAAAGTTTCGTCCAACATCTTGATGCAGGTTATTAAGTCATCCCTAGAAGTCGCGGCAAGGTCCTTAGCCAATGAGAGGAAAGGTCGTATCGCGTAGGAAGGTTTAAGACTTGCTGGTGGGGATGGTGCAACTGGACTGGATAGTGGTGACTCCATCATTGGTGTCACAGGTTGGGCTTTACACTCCGAAGCACTTTGAGGTGCTGTAGTAAGCTCTAGGGGCATGGGAGTTGCGCTGGGTTCTGAGTGAGCCGTCATAGGGGTTTTTAAGTTCTCTGAGTTAGGTAAGTTTAAGGCTTGTGGCATTTGCTTTGGTCGATAGATGGGCTGGGGCTTATTAGCCACAACTGGCGATGGTTTGCTGACTATGTTCTGGGCACCATGTGTGCAAGCCTCCCTCTTTGGGGTGAGATTGCTTGTAGATGAGCTTTTTAGCTGGCCATTTTTTGGCACCCAAATCCAGGGGTTTCCCTCGTAGTATGCTTGTGCTTGCAAGAGATCTTTGGGGATCCATCGCAGTGTGGTTGTGTGTCTATGTCGATAGCGTCTAGGCTGCCTCTTAGGCCGTGACAGTCGGCTGATGATTTTGGCGTTTAGGATCAGGTTTGGGTGGTCTACCTGGATGTGGTTTTTGCCATTTTTGCACCCATATAAGCTTGGACTCCTTGGCCTTGTGAGCACTCTTGGTGGGTTTGGGCCTGGGGTCGAGAGCCTGGCACGAGGCCGTAGTTTTCTTCTGTTTAGACTTGGGCTGGAGTGTGGTCATAGGGGTTTCTACTGGTGGCTTCGTAATGTTAGAGGAGTCGGGATAGCCCTTGCTGAAAGTCGTCACTATACATGCATTGCCTATAGCAAGATGAATGCGGTTTAGGTTGTAATCCACATTACAGTTCGTTTGCTTCTTGAAAGTATGACCTAATAGTGACACATTACCGGCTCCTTTAGTGTCAGGCAACACATGGAAGAAAGCTGGTAAACTTTCAGACTCGACAGAAATGACTACCTTGCACTCCCCCAGGAGTGGATAAGCATTACCCCCAAACGGGGTGAGTTTGGCATTGGTGGGCTATAGTTTCGGTTGACCAATGCGTGTCCAATGGTCATGCATCAAGATGTTGTAGTCGGCACCTTCATCAATCAAGGCATCGAAAGAATAGGTCGCTCCTGCTGTGACTGTGACTTGTAGATACGTCGGTGCCACTGCTTCTTCATCCTGATCTGTAAGGTCGGTTACAATAGCCATGCAGACGTTTATTGGGGGTTCTAGCATGGGTGGCTCATGTAATGGATGGGAAGGAGGATAGTACTTCTTTATGCAGCTGCCATTAAAAAAGCCTATTCCTTCACCTTCAAGTGTCTTCAACTCAACATTCCTTGTTCTACCAATCATGCGTACTCTGAAAGGCCCTAGCCCCCGAAACTTCATCTTTTGTTTATGTCCCTTTACAGAGTATAGCAGAACAAAGTCTCCTTGTTCAAAGTCTCGCTGTTTGACATGCTTGTCAAACCACATCTTTCGTCGAGCCTTCTCACAAATCAAAGAGTGAGTGGCGAGGAGTCGGGTCTCCGTTAGGCGCTCTAGCTCCACTAAGCAATTGGTCCAAGCCTCTCTTCCCTCCCAACGCCCGTGGACTGCTAGCCTTAAGCTAGGGATGAATAATTCTAAGGGCAAAATGGCTTCAGTTCCGTACGTCAGCCTGAAAGGCGTCTGTCCTATAGCCATTTTATAAGCTGTGCGATAGGCCCACAAGGCCACCATTAGCTTGTTGTCCCAGTCACTTCTTGAAGTAGACACGACCTTTGTGAGCACGTTGACTAAGATTTTATTTGTGGACTCGGCTTGGCCATTAGCCTGAGGGTAATAGGGAGAGGACTTCTGATGAATTATTAGGAAGGTAGAGAGCAGGTGGGCAATCACCTCATTAATGAAGTGCATGCCTTGGTCGCTTACAAGTTCGAGTGGACAGCCAAACCGTGAAATGACCTGCTCCCACAAGAACTTTGCAGTAGTTCTAGCATCATTCTTCCTCGTGGCTCGTGCCTCTGCCCACTTCGTTAGATAATTCGTTGCCACTATGATGTAGCGAGCTTGGGAATATTGTGCCACAGGACTGATAGGTCCAATAAAATCAATGCCCCATTTTTCAAAGGGTTGTCGGGCTATGACAAGGGTCAACTCCATCTTGTCCTTCCGCACTGGCACTTTGGTCCTTTGGCACTCATCACAGTGCTTTATGAATTTAGCTGCATCACGGAAAAGGGTGGGCCACTATAGTTGGGATTGTAGCACCTTTCGGGTTGTTGTGTCCCCGCTAAAGTGTCCTCCAGCGATCCTGCCATGTGCTTCTTTCAATGTGTCATGCATCTCGTGCTCACATACGCATCTGCGTAATAAACCGTCTTGTCCCAACTTGTAGAGTTGGCTGGCTATCAATTGGTATGGCTGAATTTTCAGGATAACTCTTCTCAACCTGGCCTTCTCAATAGGTCGCTCAGGTAGTCCGTTCTCTAGTACTTGCACTATGTCTTCGGCCCAATACGGCATCAGATAAGCTTTGAACAATTCTTTCTCGCTCGACAGGTTAAAGAGATGAGCATCCGATAAATTGTCCGGTATGCCTTGTCCAGTGGCTTCCCTTGTGGGTATGCGGGACATATGGTCAGCCATGTAATGCTGCTTTCCTTTGCGTACAACTGCAGAGAAGTCAAACTCCAATAGAAGGAGTAACCATCTAGCTATGCATCCCATAGCGCAAGGCTTGTTCACAAGATATAGCAAGGCTTGATGGTCAACAAAGAAGACAAAGGGAGTGGCCAACAGGTAATGCCTAAATTTATTTACTGCAAATACCATGTCCGACCCCTCCCTTTCCATCGTGGAATAGTTCATCTCGGTCTCTGTGAGCTGCCTGTTGGCAAAACTCACCGGGTAGTCTAAATTATGCTCACCAAGCTAGCATAGCACGGCTCCAATAGCGAACTTAGAGGCATCTATGTGTACATGAAATGTTATGTTCCAGTCTGGGGCTCGTAAGATTGGTGCAGTAGTGAGAGCCTTTTTCAACTCCTCATATGCGTGCTGGCATTCCTCAGTTCACTCGAACACTATCAACAGCTTGTACAATGGTCTAGCAATTAGTGCATAATTTAGTACAAAGAGTCGATAATATCAAGTGTGTCCTAAGAAGCACTGAACTCCCTTGTAGTTATCAGGTGGTGGTAAGTCAACAATGACTCTGACTTTAGAAAAGTCAGTGGCAATGTTGTTCTTTGACACTACGTGCCCTAAGATGCATCCGTGTTTCACCCAGAACTAGCACTTTAAGGGGTTCAAGGAGAGATGATATAAGCAGCACCATTCAAAGACTGCTCAAAGTTTGTCTAAGTGTTCAATCCAGGTCGAATGGACACACAGATCATTGACAAAGACCTCTGATTCCTTGCGAAGCATGTCTTTAAAGATGGTGCACATGAGGCGTTGGAAAGTGGTAGGGGCATTGGTCAACCCGAAGGGCATGACTATGTACGCAAAGATGCCCCACTCAGTGGCAAAGGCGGTCTTGTGCCTGTCTACAGGATGCACTTGCACTTGGTTGTACCTTGAGAAGCCATCCAAAAAACTGTAGGCTTCCTTGCCTACCACCCTCTCAAGCATGTTCTCGGTGTACGGCAAGGGATAGTTGTCTCTCTTTGTAGCAGCGTTCACCTTCTTGCAATTAACACAGACTCGAATTTTTCCATTCTTCTTCATCACAATGACTATGGGTGATACCCAGTCTGTGTACTCAATTTCGTAGATGAATCCAGCTCTCATCAGCTTGTCAATTTCCTCTTTGATAGCATGAGCGTGTTTTGGATTCATGGGTACGATCGCTGCTTGACCAGCGTTGCATCTGACGTCATGGGTATGTTGTGAGTCACAACACTCGGATCTACCCCCCGTAGCTCTTCTAAGGACTAGGCAAATACATCTATGTACTCCCGCAAGAGAGTGACAAGACTCAACTCTTCTTCATCAGTCAAGTCATTGGCGATGAACACTGGTCGAGGCATCTCCCCTTCCAGGGCTAGGTTTACCTCCTTGACCTTGGCTGGTCCTTCAATTGGTTCGCTCGTCTGCCCTTGACGCTTGGCACCTAGCAGAACCACTACCCTATCCCCTTTTTTGAATTTAGTGAAGCGTTTAGGGAGGTCCTGCGGCTTTCGCCGTTCTTCTAATCGTGTATCCCTGGGATGCTTTGCCCCATCTAGCCTTGACCGTCTGCGCCTCAGGTGGACGTCGGGTAAGTCCCCCTTGGTGCGTCTTGTAATGGGCGGCCTAGGGATCTCTGGGTCACTATCTGAAGTAACTTCCGATTCAGAGTCAAACCCTCCATCTTCGCTAGAAGAGGTGGTCTCCCCTGGTGGTCGCAATTCGGATGGTGACTCGACTCTAAGTATTGATGTCGTTCCTGATTGGGCTAGGCCTGCTTGCTCAAGGTCTATGGCTCCTATACATTCCAACCACACATGATCACATTTCATGCGCATAACTCCTTGCTCCAGTCTAAGGGCCTGCCTTTTTTGCGGGTTGGCGTCTGCTTGTATCTGTTCAATTTCTCGTCCTTCAGTGTCGTACTCTATGGTATCCACTTCACCCTCGCTCTCACCACTGAAGGATTGGCAATCTTCGTATTCATCGCAGGAATCTTTGTCATTCGACTGCTCATCGTCTCTTAGGGCTTGGTATGCCCCATGTCGTTGGTCATGAACCAGGGCCCAGTTATACATGAGGTTCAGCTCGTGCACCCTGGTCCATTGCCACTTCGAATTCTCTAAGAGGTCCTGGAGTGGTTTGAAGTTGGTGACTGGGTTGCTAGCTAGCTGGTCCGTTAGGTATTCCAGTACCCCCTGGAGTTCCCTTTTGTTGGATGGCACTTGGAAGGTAACAGGCTTAGGCCTTCCATGGAGGCTTGCTGCCATCATGTACACTGGTGTAGAGAGTGCTTCATTTGTCTTGCTCATTGTTTTGATGGCCTGCTCATACGCCTCATGGTCTAAGAATGGCAGGTCAATTGTAGCGAGAACGTGCATCCAATCCTGCTCATCCTCTGGGCATGGGATATACTTGGTCAAGGACCCATAGGGCTTCCTGACCTGAGTGTTCCCTTTGAGCATAGCAGAGATGGCGTCTAGGTCGACTGGTGAGGCATTCCAAGTGTCCATCTCTATTCTTACGGCATCAGTTCTATTGCTAAGGAAGATCAAGCTGTTACCCCAATCTTCGATGACTCTAGCATTGCACATCCAGGGTCGGCCTAATAGGACATTGTAGTCCACTCCCTTCATGACTATAAAGTCGACAGAGAACTGGACACCTGCAATCTTCACTGACCAATTCTTCAGGACCCCGAATGGCTTCACTCTTATACTGTTTGCTAGCGTGACATTAAACCGGGCAGCTTCAACAGGCGGGTTTTCCCAAGTCTGCAGCACTGTATGGCTAAGCACACTAACCCCGGATCCTGTGTCTACGATTCCCTTCCTTGTTGTGTCACCTAGGACTAGGACCGGTAGGACTGCATGCATCTCAAAGCCTTCCCAAAAAGGCATTGACGTGCAAATATTTAGGCACGGAGTGAAGCGTCAGGCCTGGCAATTGTGTTTCTACATCCTGGTCTCGAGGATCAGCCGTGACCTGCTCTTGCGATCCCTCGACCCACTGCTTAAGGTCTTGCCATAGGGCAGGGTGCTACTTAAGCAGATCCCCCAGGCTAAGTGTTACAGGTGTGGTCACTAGCGTGGTGAAGAGGTCGTTAGATACTCGTCCTTCTTTTAGCCTAGACTGTCCGGGCCAATGGCCGTGGCTGATCTGCGGCTCTGTTGCATCTAGGCTTGATCTCAGCGGCACTGCTTATGGCACAGTGGCTTCGGCGAGGCAGTGACATTGGCGTGCTCATGCTAGAGAGATCATTGATCTCGTCCTCTATGATGGGTTCAGCATCTTTGAGATGATATTGAGCCTCCCTCACTCATTCCTTCACCTTTTCTATGGCCTCTAATTGTCGCTTTGGATGCGGGTATTCCCCTATCTTAGCATTTCCCTTTTCAACTATCTTAGGGGCTGAAGTCTCTGCCTCCGCATCTGAGACTTTCTTCCCAGTAGGTAAAGACATAGCACTCTCGGTCTTTAATGTGACCTTAGCTTCCGATGTCTTCTTTTTCTGCCTGCGGATTTTCTTTCCTATTGAGGTTGCGTCAAGATTGCTAGGTCTTGGCAGGGAGATGCCGGTCTGCTTCATTTGGGCTTGGGTCATAACTCGCAAGGGGATTGGTGTGGCCTCCCCGTCAGGGTTTTTGACACCAAACAGCCCCAATGGGACGGATGTCAAATTAGCTAAGCTAGAGGACGGCTTCTGCTTTGGGCAGTCAATGAAAAGATGGGTGATTCCACACTCTGTACACCTTTGGTCAGCCTTGTCCCTATTTTGTTGCTCTCTTTCAGGGCAGCATGATGAGACATGACCGGGGTGTCCGCAAGTCCAACAAGTGACTGGATCCTGTGGCTGCCCTCCTAGGCCTCTACCCAGTCCTTGTCATAATGCCATCATTGGCACGGGTTGATAATCCATGAGGATTGCATTGCCCTCGTCGTCATGCGAGACGTAAGGGTATATGTGGATCTCTTCATCATTCGGCTCCTCCATGTAGTGTACTGGAGCATCACTCGGTGGGTGGGTCACGTAAGGACCAAGCGATCTAGGAATGCCTATAGGATTTATGTCCATTCTAGGGACAACTGGTTTCATATCGTTAGGCGCGGGTAGAGCCAATGGGGCTCCCCTTCCAAAGAATGGCTACGGCCTGTTAGCTAGATAAGGCTTGCCGTAGGATTGAGAGTATGGAAGTCTTCGTGGTAGTCTGCAATGTGCGATATCGTGACTGAACCTACCGCAGTTAGTGCAAGGTCTTGACCTAGGGTCTCGACACTCGGCTAGCAAGTGGTTTTCGCCACAGTACATGCACTGGATGTGTGGGCACGTTGGTCGTCTCAACATGTCTTGTATCTTGGCTAATTCCATCTTGACCTCAGCCAAGCCTTGGTCTATTTCAGTGACCTTCCCCTTATCTTGGGATGATGGGTTTGACCGCTCACTAGAGGCTAACGTTCTCTCTAAGCTTCACGGGTTGGTCTCTTCTAGATTTGAGCTCCTAGAGCTCCACTGTTTCAGCTTGTCTCATCGACTCTGATGGCTTTCTCAAAAACTCTAGCCACCACGTCCCGCTGCAGGCTTGAATTGCCTGCCAATGCCTTGTATAACTCCTCGTCTCTAATTCCGCTGATGAATACAGTTGAAACTGCTCTGTTAGTCGATCGCTCGCCTAGAGGGATTCTCTTAAAGAGACTTCTCACATGCATCACGTAGTCATGGATGTCCTCCTTTTCTTTCTGCTTGACATTCATCAAGCGTACTAGCAAGTTATCGGAGTATCCGAGCTCGGCAAACCTCTTGACGAAAAGATCCTTGAGATTATTGAAGTTCACTCGTTCCACGGCATCTAGGCTTGTATACCACGTCCTACCCTTGTCGCCTAAGCAAAGCCCGAATGCTTGCGAACGTTGAGTTTGGTTGTTGAGGCCGTTGGCTTCGCAGACTTACTCAAACTGCTCAACAAAGTTGTACGGATCGTCATGCGGTTGGTACTTGTCGAGTTGCTTGGCAACAATCGGTATTTTGGCTTGGCTCTTTGTGTTGAGAATTAGCAATCACACTCAAACAGCCTCTTTGTATGGAGTCTCAGGGTCAAGGACATGCAGGCTAACTTATCCCATATGCACAATGGTGCCTACTGCAGTTTCCTACTTTCCTATAAAGCATTGTACTTGCTTCCTTTCTTAAAGCAATGATAGTACTCTTTTCATTTCAGTAAAGTGTCAATGTCATTGTCCACATACACAAGATTGTGTTTATGAGTCCAAGTCTCAATCTTGGAACCTAATTCACTTGTGTAACAAACAGTGTCCATTCCATCATGAGTCTACACTTCTCCTTCCATCCTCCATAGCTTCCGGTTATGCCATGCTCTAGATCCCACATTTCTCACATGGTATCAGAGCACAGCTGAGCATGGCTTAGCATGTCTCAGGTCTCCTCTCTGCTCTTTCAGCTCCTCTTCATCTCTGGACAGCTCAAGATTGGTGTATGACTCTATTTCCAACTTCATCCTCACTCTTGTCTGCCATAGCCAGACAGTACCCAGCTCACTTGGAGCTTCTTGATCTACTTCTACAGCCCATATTTCCCCACGCTTCCTTCTAGAGAAACTTTCCTATGGTCCTAGTGCAGCTCCTTGTCACATCAAAGCCCGACATTGGTAAATCCTAGCTCCAGCATTGCACAAATTGAAAGTCGCTGCCCATTCTGTGCCATATTCTGGTCGTACAGTTCGCGCTGCCTCTGCGTGCTGTGATCTGGTCCGTGTCCATAGGGCAATTGAAGCTCATTACCCAAGCTTCCTTCCCATCAAGTCTTGTGCAAAATGGTTACGTCCACGAACTGCACGAGCTGAAAAACCAGGCTGCACCCTGCAAACCCTAAAGGGAAGCCATAGCCCTTGAACCAAAGCTCATAAGCCTATTCAATTTCTCATTCCTTTGGGCTCAACCAATAATTTGCAACTCTGATCTACTCAGTGCCTCATTCAAATCAGCAAGGGAAGTGAGAAATCATAGCTCAAGAATCAACATCAAGTGCTTGAATTACATAGTATCTCTTGATACTAGTCTAGTGATTCTTGGCACTCGTGTTTTTTTAACACGTTCAAGATCATCTAGATTGCTGGTTATTCTCAGTCATTAGAAGCTGATTCCTGGTCATACTAATGCCAAACATGAAGTCTTTAAGTGGATGCTTCTCATGAAGAGTAGCATTACCCTTGCTACTCATTTCAATTACATAGAAGATATTTTTACTCTCTGAAGTTCATTTAAGTACTGTCACTCAGATCTGAAGGCATCAGCATCAAATCAAGAAGGGGAAGATAACTTGGAGTAAAAGACTTTTGCAGATTTGGTATTCATTGACACTCAGTTAGTGCTTTTTAGCACTTGTGTCTCTCAATCAATTCTTTTGTTGCTCAAATCTAATAAAGTCTGAAGTTGATTTGCTACTGTTCCCATAAATCTAACATGGGCAAAGACTCTCCAAATGCTCGATTCAAAGGAGTCGGATTCCACACTTGGCAAACCCGCATCAAGCTCATCCTGATGAAGAAGGGTCTCTGGGCCATCACAAATGGCAAAGAGAAGAAACCTCGGGACGCGGACCTTGCAACTACTTGGCATAAGAATGATGACAGAGCCCAGGCCATTATCAAATTGGAGCTAGACGACAGTTATATCCATCACGTGGATAACTGTGAGACCTCACAGGATACATGGAAAAGACTTGACACCCTGTTCGGTGCACAATCTAAATCATCAAAGTATGGTCTCCTAATTGAATTCTTCATGCTTGAAATGAAGTCCAGCACATCACTTGCCACACATCTTAATTACATGGAAGGACTCCTAACCCAACTTGCAGGAATCAACATTAAAATGGATGAAGATGTTTGCATCGGTGTTCTACTTAAGAGCTTGCCTCCTGAATATAATAATGTATCAACAACTTTAATCAACATGCCAAATCCTGAACTTGTTGATATCCAGGCATCACTGTTAGAAGAAGAAAAGAAGCTAAAAACTAAAGAAGAACCAAGTACCTCTAGAGATGAGCATGCATTATATGTTGGCAACAGGTACAAAGGCAAGAAGGATCAGCTCTTTTGTGACTTCTGCAAAAGGACCGGACACACCGAGAAGTTCTACCACGCAAGAAAGAGATCCCAAAAGGCCTATCTAGTCGCAATCAAAGAAGAAGAAGAAAATGAAGCAAAGGAAGAAGAAGATGAAGACCACCAGGATCGGAATGACAAGACTCATCAGTCCTTGTACTCTCATAATTCTGATAGACTGTTTTAATAGCCTTGTATTTTTCCTTGCCCTAATGCTTCCTGCCATAAGCTATGTAAACTCCTTATGTAACTTGGCATTACAGTCCCTGTACACTTTGTGAGGCCCCTGTTACAGCCTCTGGATGTCCACCATGTTTATGGTACCCACACTTAGCTTTTTCTGCGACAGCCTCTGGTGTTTTGCCATGTCTGTGGTATGCCCACACTTTGCAGGTGGTTCTCATTACAGCCTCTACACACTTTGTGCCTTTCCTAGTTGTGATTGAGGAGGGGTGTTGAGAATCAGCAATCACACTCAAACAGCCTCTTTGTATGGAGTCTCAGGGTCAAGGACATGCAGGCTAACTCATCCCATATGCACAATGGTGCCTACTGCAGTTTCCTACTTTCCTATAAAGCATTGTACTTGCTTCCTTTCTTAAAGCAATGATAGTACTCTTTTCATTTCAGTAAAGTGTCAATGTCATTGTCCACATACACAAGATTGTGTTTATGAGTCCAAGTCTCAATCTTGGAACCTAATTCACTTGTGTAACAAACAGTGTCCATTCCATCATGAGTCTACACTTCTCCTTCCATCCTCCATAGCTTCCGGTTATGCCATGCTCTAGATCCCGCATTTCTCACATTTTGAGCCCTTGTTTGCCCCTAATCCTACAAGCAGAGATATCACTAGTGCGGTGGCACTCTGCTCTACTATGGTGTTATCAAGCAGTCGTTTCATGAGGAGCTGGAGCTCTCCCTCTAACGCTCTCTCATGATCTGTTCGGTTTCGGCCAGCCAAGTTCAGCACCTGCTGCACCTCATGCAGCTCCATGCTTTGCCTTTGGATCCTAGCCTGTTGATCCCTATTATAATCATTATGCCTTGCAATGCCTTGCGGGCTAGCCTTCTCTCCTCGTCTAGGTCTACAATGATTGCATCTGCTGTCTTGCCGCGGTGCTCGTACCGGGCGTGTGCGTCATAACTGCTCACCATCTGCTGTATAGCATCTGGGAATACACTCAAATCGAGCTCCTCATTAGACTGATGGTCTGAGCTTTCTTCCGTCATGGTTGAATTCTTGTGCTCCGCTGTGCTTGATTAGGTTGAATAGTCATGACAGATCCTCGTCATTGGCGCTCCTTGCTTGGTTCTACCCTAGGCTTCGCGTGTTTGTCTATGTCTTGGGTCCTCTCTTATTGATGGGTTCCTTGAGCAATTTATCTCAGTGAGTTCCTTTGATTATTGAATACAAACCTCAATTTATGGTCACTCCATAAGTGTGTTATTCCTCGTGCACTTGTGCCCAATCAGGCTTTCAGCTTTCTTAAGTGTGCTTCAAGTGTGGAAATTCAATGTGAGTGCCGTAAGCAATTCCTCGGCGTCTTACTCACTCTTGCTCGTTTTGGGCCTGATAGGCTTGTAAGTCCATTTTATGGCCGTTTAGTCAGGGTTTAGGGTTTCCTTGTATGTTGCCTTGTTCGCTTCTGATCGATCAGGTCTTATAGTTCAGCGGCTTGTGTCCTAGTCATTGGGTCCCTCAACTGTCTACTACCAACCGCTAGGCGGCTCTGTACTACAATTTCTCTTATCACATGTGCTAGAATCAAGTTCTGAGCACTCGAAGGGTTTCGACAAGTTGCGCTAATGCGTGTTTGCCGGGTCGGGTCAAATTTCTGACAGATTTGACAAAAAGTTGCACTCGGACCAACTGGTCCGAATTGCAGGGCCCAAGTGGGTTGAGAGCGGAATTTAGGAGACGGAAAGTGCTTAAAAATAGCTAAAAATTATGAATATCAAGGGAAAAATATTCACTGTCAAAGGCGGCGGCTCGATCTAGGACGATTTTAAGCGCCAAAGTGCTTTAAAGGCGCCCGAGCGACACTTGGTGATTTTTCATAATTTTTCAGATAGTCGTGCGGGTTGACACAAGCTATTGGCCAATGCGGGATGCTAAGTCGGACGCCCAGGATTTTTCAGAGCTCGATTCCGAGTCCGGACGGGGAAAAAGGCCACAAAGTGGTCAAGATTTGAAAAGGTGGACCAAACTTTGGACAAGTGGTCATGACCCTTGGGGGGGGGGATGTAACATTAAAATGTAGCACAAATCGTGGGCATGAAAGGAGAGGAAAAAAAAACGTGGAAGCATGGCGCCTGTTCAACGGCCGAAAAATGCGCTATGGGGTGGATGGAGGCAACATGCTGGCTGTGAATACCCTGCCCAATCGACATTGGGGCTTCAATCCTCTCTGTAGGCCGATCTTATCGCCATTCTCCGCTCCTCAATTGATGGCCTGAATGCTGAGATGGAAATCTAGTCTTTCTCTCTCCTCCCTCTCTCTCTTCTAAGAGGCAGTTCATGTGTGGGAAGGAGCAATGAAGAAAGAATGATGGAGACTTGTCCGGCATGGACCGGATTGCTACACGGGCTGAGAATGGTGATTTGTGATGTTGCTGGACATGAAGGGTTGCTGTTTTCCAAATCTACAGCCATGGACACAAAACCCGAAACACGCGTTTAAGCGGTAAACTGAAAAATTACAAAGAAAATTTAGTGTTTTATGCTTTTGATTGATGGAATGCCGTTCATATGGACTAAGATTTGATTATGTTGCTGATTCTTCTGAGTTCTTACTGTTTATAACCAGAAATTATGAAAAACATGCATTTCATGGCTCGAAATAATGTCAAGAAACCCGAAAACCATGAAAAATGGGGAAAAACAAGGGTTTTGGGCGTATAAATGGGGAAAACCGTCGATACACATCAACTAATCTTTCAATTTTGTTGCAAATGAACTAAGGGCCACAGCCCATAAACTGGTTTTCATTTTCAGCAATTTTAAAAAATACAAGAAAATGAAAAAATGGCGGGAAAATGATAAAAACACCATGGAAAATAGGGGAAAAATACATTTGGGGCTACGAAAAATATAGAAAAATAGGATTTATGTTTGTTGATGTATAGCAAGGCTGGGGCATGAAGTTATGCTTCAGTTCAGCCTTGTTTATATGTTTTAGTGCGTGTTTCCTTCCTTTCTCCACATAAAATGACAAGGAAACCCTAAAAGAAATGAATGCAATGATGCCCTATCAACGGGGAAGGGTAGAGTTGTGGAAAAAATGGTTAAATGCCGCTGAGCATGAGGAATAATTTGCTGATTTTATATGCATTGCATCTAGGACGGAATAATAATGATAAAAATTAAAACCTAGTAGCACGAAGATCACTTCGGTGCTAGGTGTTGCAGCGAAGCACAAAGCGGTTAGAAAGAAAAGCATGAAATAGATGTTTTGCACTTGCACGCTGCTGGTTTTTAAAATGTTTGAGCACTAGGCATCCACCTCTTTGCATGATCATTTAGAGGAAATTAAAAGTATCAGAGTTAGCTCCTGGATATGCATAGCAATTGTTTTCAGTAGGCCTGTGACCCACCGTTGAGAGCGTGAGGTTCCTATCCTGTAGGCTAGTCGAGGGTTATAGGGGAAGTCAAGTAAGGACAATGGTACATTCCTGGATACGTTTATTTGGCACCTTGAGTGACGTTTGTGCGAAATGTCTAAATGTTGAGCGGCGCATCGAGGGGCCAATCCCCAAGGTGTAGGAGAGTCGCAAAGGGTTGACGGCATTCAGCCGTAGGAGGAACCCCATGTGTATGTGTTTCGAGCCTTTTGGCTATGTGAAAGGGACTCCCTCTGAGGAGCAATATTGGGTTAGGATCAGTTGGACTACAACGTATTACAAACGCAATGTGTAGGAAGGCAGAGATTTTGATAGACGCTCCTGGCCGCGAGGCCGAGGGGTTGTCTTGTGCATAGTGACGAGGTCCGGCTAGTGCATGAGCCAGTGCCGGCCCGTTTTTTGGTCCATCAGTGGTGCGTCTGCCGGGAGCTGCTTAAAAGTGGCGGTTCTCGAATCCTGGTTGTTTAAGGACCAACTAGCAGTTTATGCCAGAGGATACTGAGCTTGATCCGTTGTTGATTGATAAGCATCGTCTAGCAGAAATCCAAAAGCAAGAAAGAGACGAAAGAGCTAGGCGACGTGCTGAAATTTTTAGGAGATATTCCCCTAAGCGTAGCGGTGCTGAACCCTTACGAGGGAGTGGATCTAGTGGTCTTAGGACCACAAGAAGTAAGTTAGGAGAAGGTGGAAGCTCTAGTGCTCCCCTTCCTTCCATAAGCCAGTCCACGTCAATTGCGGGAGGTGTAACCCCACCGTTCCCTATTCCTAGTGCAAATCCAATCCTCGTCATGGCACAGCCTATTGCAATTCCAGCAGGAACAACGGATTTGCCGGCTCTAGGTTACCCGCTACCCATTTTTAATGGGCTAGTTGAGGAAGATGCGGAACTCCACATTAGGGAGTTTCAAAAGCTGATGTTTAACTGTCGCATTCAAGAAGAAGGGCATTTAATGATGTTCTTCAACATGACTCTCAAAGGAAGAGCTGCTATATGGTATCATGGTTTAGAAGCCGGAACCATATTGAACATTGATGCATTTTATGGAGCTTTTCGAAGGGAGTTTGCCCCTGAAAGGGGTGGGCAATATTGGTTGCGTGTACTCAACGTGACCCGCCAAGATCCACACGAGGATATTCGTGCTTATGCGAAGAAGATAAAAGAGGTCTTCCGTAAGTTGGACACCTCTATTCCTATCCCTGCAGCTGCCCAATTGCAATATTTCCTACATGGTTTGGACTTTAATATCCAATTGCAGTTGAGTAGTGTCCCCTTGGGGGATATAGATACTGCCATTACACGAGCACAAGAGGTGGAATCCCGACTACAAGCAGCCTATGCTTCTAGAGGCAATTCGAACATGGGTTTAGTATTGGGAAACAATATGGCAATAGCCAATGGCAGTAGTGGCCAAGGGATAGCGATGGCTAACCCTAATGGGAGAGGGAACATGATACAGAATGTCCCTTTATTACCAGCTCCCCCTAGCATGTCGATGCCTACGGGCAGCCAAATGGCTCCAAGTGGTGGAGGCCAGGCGGTCAATTCTAATCCCATACCTGTGGTTCAACAACCAGTGCCTAATCGAATTGTTAGGCCGATGGAGCGACATGGTAATGACCAAGGCTATGAGTCGAGTTCTTCCAATGTTCTTGGCGAGGTTAAGGACATGATGAAGCATTATACCGACATGATTACGGAGCAGTATCGACAAATAGCCGTTGATGTCAACTTCCTTAAAAAACAACAAAATTTGATAGGAAGTAGATACCCAGAGGAGGGTGCACCTTCGAGGTTTAGTTGCAAATGGTGTGGTGGGCAGCACTATCCAAGAAATTGCCCAAATGTTAAGTGCGACATTTGTGGAAAATCTGGCCATTTAGCAGCTACTTGCTGGAGTAAGATTAGTTCCCTCCAGCGAGGAAGTCGGCAACCAGGGCCTGTCAATCATCGTGGCCAAGGAAATGATTCCCAGCCAGAAAATGGGCCTAAACAAATACTTCAACGACCAAAGACTACAGTGGAAGAGCTACCAAGTGGTAGTGGGGTTAGTTTGATTGAGGCTGTACGCGTTAATGATGCTGAAACCTCTAATATACGAGCTGTCCTTACAAGAGGTAAAAAGGGTAGAGAAGCCGACATGGATAAGCCTGTCGACGGAAACCCTAAACAAGGCGACAAAGGAACGCAAGTTTTGGATCCTGCCCTAGAAGGGGGACCTTTGAAGCCCGTAGAGAGTAAAGCCGATAAGGAACCACCAAAGAAGAAGGTGAAAGTTAAGAAAGAGGCAATAAAGCCAGTTCAGCGACCTAAAGAGCGGATGGTTTGGCGTGAAAAGCGAGCTCTATCGAACTATCATGAATTCGATTTGGCAAGCTCTCTTTGCGAAGTCAAGCCGGATGTGAATCTTTTGCAGCTTATTAAGCTTTCCCCAGGAGTACGCAAGGAATTTAGAAAGATTCTACGTACCGGGTATATCGTAGAACCTTTGGGTATTGCGCGAGTAGGTGATGACTGGTTTGAGCATGCTGAGAAGCATTGCCCAAGGGTTGCAGCCTATGTCGATGGGATATTAGTAGATTATGCTATTGTCGACACGGGATCATCTGTTAACATTATGAGTTCTGAACTGATGGAAAGGTTGGGTCTTGCGATTCAGAAAGATACTTCCACAATTCTCAGAATGGCAGATGATAGTTTGAGACAGCCGGAAGGCTGCATTACTAAGGTCCATGTCACTGTTGCAAATGTAGAATGCCTGTTGGACTTTAGGGTGATTCGTTTTGCAGGCCGTCCAAGTTACCAAGTATTACTCGGACGACCTTGGATCTTGCAAGCGGATTGCCAAGTAGATATACCCGCCGGTCGATTGATATTCGGCAGAGGTGCCCAGCGTGTGGTGGTTGATGCTTATCTTGAGTCCCCGCAGAGTGAGAGAGCTCCTCTATCTTCTACAGAATTGGAGACATTAGAAGATTTATCTGGCAGTGAGACATCATCGAGTGATGAGTCCAAAGAGGGATCCACCACGGAGGACATCTATCAGATCACTTTGAACGAGCCGATAGAGGCCCAAGATCCTATAAGAGATGCAGATGTTATCGAGCTAGACCTTGGTACGCTTGATGATTCGCGGCCAATCAAATTAGGCTCTATGCTCAGCTCAGCAGAAAGGGAGGACTATGTGGCCTTGATCCAGGAATTCCGTGATATCTTTGCCTGGAGTTATGATGAGTTGAGAGGCATCCCTCCCAGTCTTGCTGTTCATACAATTCCGTTGAAAGAGGGCAGTCATCCTGTACGGCAGAAAGTAAGGCGTATGCCTTTCGAATTGAGGGACGGGCTGTTTGAGGAGTTAGAGAAGCTTCGAAAAGCGGGTTTGATTTTTCCTGTGCAACACACGGAATGGTGTTCGCCAGTTGTGATTAGAAAGAAGAAGAATAATCAAATCCGTTTATGTGTAGATTTTAGGGAGCTGAATAAGCAGACAGTTAAGGACTACTACCCGTTGCCATTTATTGACCAGATTTTGGATCAATTAGCGGGTAGGGAGATATATTCGTTTATGGATTGCTTTGCAGGATACAACCAAATGGCAATTGCAGAAGAGGACAAGTTGAAAACAACTTTTATCACTGTATTTGGCACTTTTGCTTACCACGTGATGGCTTTTGGTTTATGCAATGCGCCTGGTTCGTGGCAACGAACAGCTGATAAGACATTCGGTGACATATCCCCTGAAGAGTTGAGGGTGTTTATTGATGACTTAGGGGCTGCCACCGTGAGAGAAAGGCAGTTGATCATTTTGAGAAAATGCTTTGAGCGCTGTAGACAATTTTGCATCGCCCTAAATCCACGGAAGTGTGCTTTTGGAGTACCTTATGGGCTATTGCTGGGTCATGTGGTCAGTTCGGTAGGAATTGCGACAGACCCCGAGAAGGTCAAAGTTATAGTTGCCATGGGTCCACCACGCACTCCAAATGAAGTTCATAGCTTTCTGTCTTCGGTTGGTTACTACCGTAGATTCATTAACGCCTTAGCAAAAAGAACGTTGCCACTTACAAATTTATTGTCCTTTAGCTGTTCGTTTGTATGGGGTGACCCTTGTAAGGTAGCATTCGAGGATGTGAAACAAGAGCTAGCAAGAGCGCCCGTTTTAAAAGCACCTAAAAGAGGTGAGGTGTTTTATATATTCTCAGCAGCCACCATGTATAGTATCAGCTGCTGTTTAGCCCAATTTTGGGAAGAGAAGTGGTACCACCCGATTGCTTTTGCTAGTCGGAAGCTGGGGGTATCCGAAATCAATTACACCTACATGGAGAAGCTGTGTCTAGCGATGGTCTTTGGGACCAAGAAGTTCAGGCATTACATTCTCTATGAGAAAGTCGTACTTTATACGAAGGCGGAGGGACTTCGACTATTGATGAACAAGTTACAGCCGCCTGATCGTTTAGCGAAGTGGTTGATCACTTTGCAGGAATTTGATTATGAAATCAAGAGTAAGCCACCAAGGTTGCAAGGCATCGTGGAATGTCTAGTGGACTTTGGGGAGCCAAAAGAATCTGTGGCTGAAGGTAGTGACATGGAGATGTTATTTAAAATAGATACGGCATCTATTCCCTCCTGGTATGCTGCAATAACGCATTATTTATCAACGGGAGAGGCGGGATCCGAACTATCTAAGGCTGAGAAAAGGAAAATTAAGCAGCAAGCGTTAAAGTTTGCCTTGATCGCAGGTACATTATATCGGCAAGGGGTTGATGACATCTATCGCCGATGTGTGATGCCTGACGAGGTGCCATTCATTTTGGAAGAGTGCCATGATTCTGCTTGCGGTGGCCATTTTGCTGGACGGCTTACAGCACAAAAGGCTTTAAGAGCAGGTTATTGGTGGCCTGCCATCTTCCAGGATGCGTTTGCGTATGTTAAGCGATGCGATATTTGCCAACGACATGATAGTCGAGAGAATAGGAAACGACCACTCACCCCTATTATGGCGATACTTCCATTTGAGAAGTGGGGAATAGACTTTGTGGGTCCTATTACTCCGTCATCGACTACGCAAAAGAGGTACATCATTGTAGCAACTGACTACTTCACAAAGTGGTCAGAAGCACGTGCAACAAGGAAAGATGATGCTAAAGAAACTGCTAGTTTCCTTTTAGAGCAAATAATATGCCGGTTTGGTCCACCGAAAGAATTAGTGTCGGACCGCGGAACCCATTTCCTGAATAAGGTGATCAAAGGTTTGACAGAGTTGTGGAACATCAAGCATAACAAGACAACCCCATATAATCCGCAAGCCAATGGGCAAGTCGAAAGCACCAACAAGCAGCTTGTAGGCATCCTGTCCAAAATTGTGTCGGAAAAGAAACGGGATTGGGATAAAAAGTTATACGTGGCAGTGTGGGCCTATAATACGACCTTCAAACGAGCCACTGGCCATACCCCGTTCAAGTTAGTATATGGGGAGGAGTGTGTCTTGCCTTTAGAGATTGAGCTGCCGACTATTCGGTTTGCCATCAATCATTCTTTGAGCGATGAAGACGCTCTTTTTGAGCGCTTGACGACACTGGCACATTTAGATGAGCTTAAGTTGCAGAGCTTATTGCACCAAGAAGTGGCGAAGCGCCGAATGAAGAAGCTACACGACCTTAAAGCCAAGAAATACACCTTCAAGAAAGGACAGCTTGTTCTGTATTATGACGCACGACGTGAATTATTCCCAGGCAAGCTAGAACCCAAATGGGATGGGCCCTATAAGATCGTTAGGATAGGAAAGAATAAATCTACAGTGTTGTTAGCTGACCTTGAGGGGATAGAATTTAAAAATAAGGTTAATCTTAATAAGATTAAACCTTATTACTTCTGATTGTATTAATGCTATGACTGCCTTGCAGGTCTAGGTAAGATTGATCAAACATCTGCAAGGAAATTGTGATAGAGGATTGATGGGTCGTCTGATCCCTTATTTAGAACACCCATATTTGGAACAGAGGTATCATCACGGAAAGCTCATTTGGTGGAACAAAGGATACAAGGTGATTGAGCAAGAAGGCGGGACATTTATTTGGGAAATCAAGGTCTTCTGCCATCACTGCCTACGAATTTTGACGAGTATCCCTGTTGAATTCAATGATGATGGAGGGATGGAGCCTACAGTCCACCCGTTGAATATGCTGAATTTCGATTACCATAATTACGCGTAGAGTCCAGGATGGCAGGATATGTAAACCCTTTATGGACGTACACCTTGTACTTTGATGGGGCGTCCAGGGGTGCATGCAAAAAAGGAAGTGTAGGAGTTGTCATCCGAGACCCCCGACGACGCATTGTCATGAAGTTAGCTGCTTATCTCGGGGCGAATTTTACTAATAATATGGCCGAATACAAAGCCCTGATCATGGGTTTGAATATTGCAAAAAAGGGTGGTATCCGCCAGTTGTTGGTGAAAGGGGACTCTCAGTTGGTTTTAAATCAACTCAATGGGACGTACATGGTACGGAACCCGATCCTTTGTATGTACCATCATACTGCCATAGCCCTGCTAGACGAATTCGATAGAGTGTCTTTTCAGCTGATTCCACGGAATTGGAATCAGTTTGCCGATTCATTGGCTAATCTTGCGTATGAAGAGGACCTCTTCTTTAATTGTGGCCCTTGTCCCGATATATCTATTGATGGTGAGACAGGACCTGGTCGTTTGTGGGGTATGCTTTCTGAACATGCCCTCTTTGGCAGACGATGGTTGATTTGGGTGATGCAGAGGGTAAGCGAGACTCATCTCCCTTTATTATCTGGGACCCATAGACTGATTCGACGACATGTGATGCGAACACCTCTTGCGATATACGCAGGAGGGATAGGTCATAATTTAATGCACCTAGTTTAGGGCTATGCGCCTTTGTTCCCCTCGGAATAGTATGCTTTGATGTCTATCATGGTTGTTTCCAGGAGGATGTTATGCATAGTATTGTTTGATTTCATTAGGCCAAGAGGGCCGATTCAGTTTTGTAGCAAAGTCATGTCTGATTTCATTAGGCCAAGAGGGCCATTTCCCTGTCTAGTGCGGGTGCGTTTAATTGGGTTTTTGTTTTAGTGTTGTGCTGGACAGGTTTTGCGGGTTGTGGAATTTTGTGGAGCCTGGAGGAGCCTTTGCTGCGATGGAAGCTTCTTTTTGGGCCAATCCAGGTGATATTTCTCCTTTACGAGTACCTTTCTTTCCTGTTATATGTGTATTTGTACTTGTTGAGGGGATACTTTTTGTTGGGGACCGGCGACCAAGGCATGAAGTCCCAGGTTTAGGCTACGTATGTTTGCTGGAGGTCGGAGTAGCCATTGCCTCCTGTAAAGACATTGTTAGACATTGAAAGATCTGTTTTAGAAGGAAGCCCTAGTGGCTCTGTTCTGCTAGCCTGCTAGGCAGCCGTTCTAGGAGTTCTTGTTAGTAGTGAGGCAGTTAGAGAGGCCTGCCCGAAGATAATAATGATGATGCCAAGAAACCCTGAACATTGCCTTGCGAAGGCCTGGTAGGTTCCTGGGGACGAGTCAGACCCGGGGCCGATACCTTGTCTTCCTAGGGGTGGCTTCTTGCTGGAAAAAATAATATCAAAACCAGGAAGGTTGGAGCGAAAATAAAAGTGAGCGTTAGAAAAGGATTCAGTGTCGCCTTGCGAGGGCTTGGTAGGTTCTTGGGTGCCGAGACAGGTCCTGAGACCGATGCCCTGTTCTCCTTGGGTCACTACGCTCAGCTCCCTCCTTTTTACATGCCCAAGTATGTTCATCCAATCAAAATCCTAAAAGAAGACATGTACTGAAAGAAACTATCCTTTACTCAGGCTATAGGAGTCCTCGCCTTGTAGGAGCTCCTAGTTGTGTTATCTTTAGTTGGTCAGTAGTTCAGACTACCACTTAGGGCAACTTCTTTGATAGGTTTTTTAGTTTGGCTGTGTTGGAGCAGTTGGTTAGTGACTCACTTCGGATCTTCTATTAGATGATGCTAGGCCTACTCCTTGTGGATGTCATGCCTTGGTTCTGTCTAGGGGTAGGAGAAGCATTGTGCTGAGTTTTATGATGATAATTGTTTTGTATCAGTTTGATGCTTCTTTCGTTGTTTATGTGCAGATATGTTCGTGGATTCGACGGGCTGAGTCGCCCTATCCCGTGGTCGCCAATGAGAGCGGAATTTAGGAGACGGCAAGTGCTTAAAAATAGCTAAAAATTATGAATATCAAGGGAAAAATATTCACTGTCAAAGGCGGCGGCTCGATCTAGGACGATTTTAAGCGCCAAAGTGCTTTAAAGGCGCCCGAGCGACACTTGGTGATTTTTCATAATTTTTCAGACAGTCGTGCGGGTTGACACAAGCTATTGGCCAATGCGGGATGCTAAGTCGGACGCCCAGGATTTTTCAGAGCTCGATTCCGAGTCCGGACGGGGAAAAAGGCCACAAAGTGGTCAAGATTTGAAAAGGTGGACCAAACTTTGGACAAGTGGTCATGACCCTTGGGGGGGGGGGGTGTAACATTAAAATGTAGCACAAATCGTGGGCATGAAAGGAGAGGAAAAAAAAACGTGGAAGCATGGCGCCTGTTCAACGGCCGAAAAATGCGCTATGGGGTGGATGGAGGCAACATGCTGGCTGTGAATACCCTGCCCAATCGACATTGGGGCTTCAATCCTCTCTGTAGGCCGATCTTATCGCCATTCTCCGCTCCTCAATTGATGGCCTGAATGCTGAGATGGAAATCTAGTCTTTCTCTCTCCTCCCTCTCTCTCTTCTAAGAGGCAGTTCATGTGTGGGAAGGAGCAATGAAGAAAGAATGATGGAGACTTGTCCGGCATGGACCGGATTGCTACACGGGCTGAGAATGGTGATTTGTGATGTTGCTGGACATGAAGGGTTGCTGTTTTCCAAATCTACAGCCATGGACACAAAACCCGAAACACGCGTTTAAGCGGTAAACTGAAAAATTACAAAGAAAATTTAGTGTTTTATGCTTTTGATTGATGGAATGCCGTTCATATGGACTAAGATTTGATTATGTTGCTGATTCTTCTGAGTTCTTACTGTTTATAACCAGAAATTATGAAAAACATGCATTTCATGGCTCGAAATAATGTCAAGAAACCCGAAAACCATGAAAAATGGGGAAAAACAAGGGTTTTGGGCGTATAAATGGGGAAAACCGTCGATACACATCAACTAATCTTTCAATTTTGTTGCAAATGAACTAAGGGCCACAGCCCATAAACTGGTTTTCATTTTCAGCAATTTTAAAAAATACAAGAAAATGAAAAAATGGCGGGAAAATGATAAAAACACCATGGAAAATAGGGGAAAAATACATTTGGGGCTACGAAAAATATAGAAAAATAGGATTTATGTTTGTTGATGTATAGCAAGGCTGGGGCATGAAGTTATGCTTCAGTTCAGCCTTGTTTATATGTTTTAGTGCGTGTTTCCTTCCTTTCTCCACATAAAATGACAAGGAAACCCTAAAAGAAATGAATGCAATGATGCCCTATCAACGGGGAAGGGTAGAGTTGTGGAAAAAATGGTTAAATGCCGCTGAGCATGAGGAATAATTTGCTGATTTTATATGCATTGCATCTAGGACGGAATAATAATGATAAAAATTAAAACCTAGTAGCACGAAGATCACTTCGGTGCTAGGTGTTGCAGCGAAGCACAAAGCGGTTAGAAAGAAAAGCATGAAATAGATGTTTTGCACTTGCACGCTGCTGGTTTTTAAAATGTTTGAGCACTAGGCATCCACCTCTTTGCATGATCATTTAGAGGAAATTAAAAGTATCAGAGTTAGCTCCTGGATATGCATAGCAATTGTTTTCAGTAGGCCTGTGACCCACCGTTGAGAGCGTGAGGTTCCTATCCTGTAGGCTAGTCGAGGGTTATAGGGGAAGTCAAGTAAGGACAATGGTACATTCCTGGATACGTTTATTTGGCACCTTGAGTGACGTTTGTGCGAAATGTCTAAATGTTGAGCGGCGCATCGAGGGGCCAATCCCCAAGGTGTAGGAGAGTCGCAAAGGGTTGACGGCATTCAGCCGTAGGAGGAACCCCATGTGTATGTGTTTCGAGCCTTTTGGCTATGTGAAAGGGACTCCCTCTGAGGAGCAATATTGGGTTAGGATCAGTTGGACTACAACGTATTACAAACGCAATGTGTAGGAAGGCAGAGATTTTGATAGACGCTCCTGGCCGCGAGGCCGAGGGGTTGTCTTGTGCATAGTGACGAGGTCCGGCTAGTGCATGAGCCAGTGCCGGCCCGTTTTTTGGTCCATCATGGGTCAGTCGGACGGCTGAGGCGCGGGGTCAAGGGCCGAATCTCTGGATTTGACTCGGAAAGTTTCTATTTGGACCGGCCGAATGGCAGGTTTGGACAGGGTAATTCGGATGGGCCGAATGGAACTTGGTCGAGGGGCAAATCCCGGGTGTGGCCAAATCTCCGAATTTGGAACTCGGACGGGTCGCTCGGACGAGCCGAATGGCAGATGTGCCACGTGGCAAAGAGCTTTGACTCGAACGGCCGAGTGAGTTGACTCGGACAGTTACCTCAGACGGGGCCGAGGGTCGATTAGGGTTTCGGGCCGAGTGGCTGAATGGTAAGGGGCCGAGGGCCAATTCTGGGACTTGGCCCAGAAGCGACCGCTCGAACGGGCCGAACGCGGCGCGACGGAAACAGTGCAATGTCGATCTCGCTCGATTCTTGGGATTTACACAATCATACCAAGCACAACCCTCCAGATCCTATTTAGGGAGATAGAGGAAGGGATTCATATACCTGAATGGGTCGGTGATTGCGTCGGTGATGCGATCGAATCACACGGGCTGGGGCTCTCTAGCTCTCTCTCTCTCTCTCTCACTGAAATGGCACAAATGAGCTCTCTTTTGGCCTCCTGGCTCTTATATGCCTTCCCAAATGTGGTGTTGACGCCCCCAACCACTCTCTTGTCCATCTTAGACCTCATTAGCGAGCATTTTGCGCATTTTGCACAATTTTTTCCCTGTTTTGCCCTGTTTTAAAACTGTAAATCCTACCCTTTTCCAGTTCGATTTCCTAACTCTAGCCTACACTAAATGCATCAAAAATCGAAGGCAAAAAACTGAAATAGATCCTCCATGCTTTCCAATCATCAACCAACCAAAATATCCCAAAATACTTACTTGTTTTGAAGATTAAAAACACCCAACTTCCTACCTATCTCAAGCTCCGTTTCGGGGATGAGTACCCTACTTCGATGCTCGATGTGAGGCATGCAAGTGCTCAAGCTTGAATCCGTTGATCCCAGAATGGAGCCAAAATGTGGGAGCTTTAACTTAACCGCCAAGACCCACGGACCGCTTATTGTTTCAAGCATTCCAAGCGAGATCTAATGGCTATCTCTCACCTAGCCGATGCGCCGTCGATCCTATGAGTGTAGTGAGATTACCTTGATGCTCGATCGAGTACCCTCCTCTCTCTTGCACTCCGGTAGCTCCACGATTCTTGATGCTAGCTCAAGCATCCTCAAGGCTCATCCATCTCCAAGCTCCATCCTCCATAGCCATGCTCGCAAGAGAAGACAAGAGAAGACAAGAGAAGAAGAGAGGAGGAGATGGTGAGAGCTTCACCCTCTTGATCCCACTCTCACACACACTCACTCCCTTATACTCTCACACTCCCTCTCTCAAGAGCACACACAAGCAAGAAGGAGAGAGGAAGAGAGGAAGAAGAAGACTCTTTTTGCCACACAACAAAGAATGAGCTTCTCGTTCACTTTTCAACTTTATATACAAAGCCCTAAATCCTTTTTGGGCGGTCATCCCCTTTTCCCTCTTTTACATGGCCGGCCGTAGCCTAGGCCCTTTTTCCCATTTCCATTCTAATTTATCCTATTCCCAATTAATGCATACACTTTGCACAAGAGCGAGCCTGGCACTATTTTACATAGATTCGGGGGTGCTTTCTCATTTTAATGGTGCACCTTTTTCTCTTTCGTTGCCTTGGCCCGACATTGAAGCTTTCTAAGGGTCATGCCCAAATATTTGAATTTTTTAGGGATTGGCTACCGTCAAGGCACATTTTTCTGCTTTTATCCTTCGCCTTTTTTGCTATTTCCCTTTTTTCCATTTCCCGCTCCTTTGTGCTGCGGAAACACGGTAATAGACACCCTTGCGGAATTCTTTACAGAAGTCCCAATGGCACAGCAAGCCCTTCCTCCTCCTACTAGAGGTCCACTTCCAAGCCAGATCCGTCCTGAAAATATTGATGACATGCCAGCAAATGTAGTCTGTTGCCAATTTGTAAGGGAGAGTACAATTAAGACCTTCCCGATCTTCATGTAGCAGAGTTTATGGTAGCATGTGTGGCTAATAATGCCAGAACCCCTGAGCATTGGTTAGCAATATTCCCTACGACTTTCAAGGGCGCAGCGTTTCAGTGGTATGAGAGACAAGTAGCAGGAACTTTTGGCACATGGGACGCCTTCCTCACTAAATTCAGGCATGAAGGTTTTGAAGAGCGGATGATTTAAGTCAATCCTCTAGAGAAAGAGTAGAATCTTATGTCTCGCGAATGGAATCCATCCTGAAGAGATGGACTAACCATCATTTGGATGAAGAAATCCAGAAAGGAGTGTTTCTCAGGGGCCTACAACTAGAAGTTCGCAAGTTCGTGGAACTGAGAAGACCAGCCACACTATAAGCTGCAACATAAGGTGCAAGACTGTATGATGAAGTGGAAGCTAGATTGGTGATGAATCCAGAAAGAGGAGTCCCACCTCCCTTGATGCCAGGAATGATGTACCCACCAAATACAATCCCAGGGACTGTCCCCTATCCCTACCAACAGATGCCCCCAGTATCACAGTATAGTGCACCAAATCCACAGTGGCCACAATCAATGCCTCAAATGATGGTTCAACCACAACAACAATGTTCCCAAACAATTCCCCCAATGCCAAATCAGCAGCAATAGTGGAACCCTACCAATTGGAGCCAACAGCCAACAGTTCAAACAGTAGCTCTGAATTAGAATCAGAACAGACACCCCTCTGCACCAGTCCAACCTGTTTATGTAGTGATTATAGAGACTCCTCAAAACCCTACTGCCAGTGCCTCAGGAGGAGAAAGCTTGAAGGATTATTTATCCAACTCAGTTGCAAATATCAAAAGGGAGTTGGTGGATGTGATTACAGAGCAATTGCAGACACTGAAAGTGAATACCTCTAGAATATCCAACGTTGTAGGAGCAGGAAGAGATGTGATGCGGTCAAATACTTGATGTGGTAAGTGTCATCAAGTAGGCCATTTAGCCATTGAATGTACACGAAAGCCAACAGTCCTTGGAGCTTTCTGCTCCTACTGTCTTAGGAAGAACCATACAAAGGATATTTGCTCTCTGAAGGCGATGCATGATAGGAGAAGGAAGGAAGAAGACGCAAGATTCAACCTGCTAGAATCCAAAATGACAACCCAAGATATTGGGCCAAAGCCTAGAGACTTCGGTCCTAACTTCCGACCCAGAAGATTTCCATCCCAAAGTTATAGAGGAAGACAGTCTGGCGGTGGTCAGAGATTAGAAGTGGAGTATTACAGATGCAGAGAAAAGGGACACATTTCACCAAATTGTCCAAATCCCAGAAGGTCAATGGATTACAAGCCCTTATGCAGTTGATGCAAAGGAGAAGACCACACTACAAAAGACTGTCCAAGCCCAGCCCTAGTGAAAAACAGTGCTACTGATAATCTGTCCAAGGTCCAAGAACCTACCTCCAATTTAGTAGAATTGGAAGTTGCTGCCATCACACGTGCAAAGAAGAAGGAACCACCTGTCTAGAAAGAAAATAATCCTCCTGCCAGAACAGTGAAGTTCAATCTTCCAATAGAAGAACAGAACAGAATAGAGCCTAACAGTGCTGTACAGAGCACTATAGTGCCACAGAGAGTCACAGAGACAGTTCCAGAGACAGGACCAGAGGTCCATGAGATAGAAGAGGAGGAAGTGCCACAAGTGGCAGAAGAAGTCCCCATGATGCCCTGTTGGAAGAAAAAAGGAAAATGAAAATGGGTGTCGCTCCATTCCCTAAACCGGTTAGAGAAGCCAGTGGATCCTATTAAGGAATACGATCTCATCAGAGATCTAGATACCTTTAAACCAAACCTCACATTCTGACAATTGTTGATGTTGTCTTCTTGTTGCCGAAAAAGGTTCAAAAGTATACTGACAAGAAGATGTGGCTTAAGGATTTCTCCCTCAACAACAACAAAGTCCAACAAAGCTCCAGAGCCTATAAAAGAAGTGGATGTGGCTAACGCCTTCCTAGATCCTGGTACCCCAGAGACTGGCGTGTGGATAGAAGGCTGCTTTATTGCAAATGCACTGATTGATGGTGGCTCATCATTGAACATTATGATAGATGTGACAATGAAAGATCTAGGCCTACAAGGTATGCAACCAACTCAATGGCTCATCACACTGGCGGATCAGAGCAGAATCAAGCCTTTGGGCATTCTCCTATATGTGAAGACTACAGTGGTTGGAAAAGATTATTGGCTAACCTATCTGGTGATGAAGCCAAACTCTTATGGTACATCCTACCCCCTGTTACTGGGCAGACCATGGCTTTTTGAAGCCAGAGCAAGGACGGATTGGTTCAAAGGAACCTTGACCTTGGGTAGAGGACCCAATAAAATGGTGCTGAAGCTATATGGTGCTCAAAAAGGACATGGATCCACCTCCTTGGAATTATCTTCAGACTCCCCCAATGAGGCTACAGATGGAACATCAGCAGAAGAAGATGCTGTCAAACAGATCCTTCCCAAGAAAAAAGAGTCACATTCCCTAACAGTGGGTACTATAAGCCAACTCCCAAAAGATGCAAAGCCATTATCAATGGGTGAATACTTCCTACCTGAACCAGGAACGATTTCCGAAATCACTTTTGACAGTGAGATAGAAGCATGGATGTACTACTCTCCCTGTTACATGGCCATAGCAGAGCCATAGATAGAGGCAGAAGGCGAAGCAGAGGACATGTTCTTCTCTTACAGAGCGCCTACAGAGGCAAAGCCGGAGTCTGAAGAGGATGATGATGAATCTAAAGAAGGAGACTTTGAAAGCAAGACAGAAGAAATCACTCCACCCACAGAAGGCATAGATGAGGAGGGAGTTCTAGAAGCTTCAGAAGCAGAAGACTCCAAGCTATGGGACAGAATGGCAATGGTACCCTTTGGATTGGTAAATGGATCTTTCCATAGGCAAAGCCTATATAAGAAGTGGATCAAGCAAAATAAGCCGTCTTTTATCAGTGGTTCTTGTCACACCCATCCACACTTGTCAAGAAAGGATGATGATGATGCTCCTTGTCAACAAGTACCAGTCCCAAGGCCACAACAGAATTCCGAGAGCCCCTATTATGTAACATTCCTGGATGCATCCTTTGAAGAGGAGTCCTCAAGCTCTAAGGTAATTAACATTCAAACCAAAACCGAGACAGCGTTGATCTCATTTCAGCATTTCAAGGAGCAACCTAAGTCCTTACTAAAAGAAGACGTTGGGTCTAGTGGGACATTAGAAGAGGACACCAACCCCTTGAAGGAGTCGGATCTGTACCCAGAAGCAGTCCGTGGGACCTTCATCTGTGAAGTAACCAATGCCGGGAGTATGGGATCTCCCTCAACCCCTACAAATGCATCTTTGGAGTCTCTTCTGGAGTTCTATTGGGCCACATTGTCTTTGCACAAGGGATATCAACAGACCTCGCAAAGATTGAGAAGATCGCAACTCTGACAACACCCACCAACCTCAAACAGTTGAGGGGATTCCTAGGCCATGTGGGTTACTACAGAAGGTTCATAGACCATTTTGCAACAAAGGCAACCCCCTTGCAGAAGCTTCTGAGGAAAGATGTATAATTTATTTGGATGGAAGAATGTGACAAAGCCTTCAACACTCTGAAGCAGTGTCTGATTGAGGCACCCATCCTGCAACCTCCTGATTGGACAAAGGAGTTTCATGTACACATTGATGCATCAATTGAAGGCTTAGGTGCGGTCCTATGCCAGAAGGGATCCTCGAAGCTGGAGCAACTTATCTATTACGCAAGCCGAAAAGTCACTGATAGAGAGCGGAACTATACAATGACCGAGCTGGAGTGCTTGGCAATGGTGTTTGCCCTAGAGAAGTTTCGCCACTACCTACTGTCTATCCACTTTAAATTTTATGTGGATCATGAGGCCCTGTCCTTCCTGATGAACAAAGCAGATGTGAAAGGATGAATGATGAGATGTCTCCTTCTATTCCAGGAGTTTGACTTTGAGGTAATTACCAAACCTGGTCATTCCCATGTTTTGGCTAATCATCTGTTGCGTATCCCGCAGATTGTGGACGAGGAGCAGGATGATCCAGACCTCCCTGATGCTTCCCTATTCCTGGTAGAAACTGTAACCCCCTAGTATGTAGACATTGCCAATCTGCTAGCAATCCAATAGTACCCTCCTAGCATTTCTAGTCGGGAAAGGAAGAAGCTTATGTTAGAATCAGTCCCCCTACACCCTGTTAGGCGGTGCATTGTACAAGAAAGGCAAAGATGAAGTGCTTCGAAGATGTGTTGCAGGAGATGAGATTGGGATTGTATTGAAGGCTTTCCATGACGAGCCATGTGGAGGCCACTTTGCAGGAGATGCTATAGCCAGGAAGGCTCTGCTAGCAGGTTACTGGTGGCCGACCATTCATAAGGATGCCTATGACTACTGCAAGTGATGCGATGCCTATTAGAGAATGGAGAAACCCACAAAAAAAAGTGCCATGCCACTGCAACGTATCCTTCCTTTGAAGCCATTCGAGAAGTGGGGCATCGACTTCGTCGCCCCAATCGATCCTCCCACCAGAAGAAAACAGAACAGATACATCCTAGTATGTACGGATTATGTCACAAAGTGGCGTGAAGCTAAAGCCCTAAAGCAGGACGATGGTAATAGTGTAGCCCTGTTCATGTACGAGAATATCATCACCCGTTTTGGCAGTCCCCTCGAGTTGGTAAGTGATAGAGATACTCATTTCCTTAACAAAATCATGGCGGAGCTGACAGAACTGTATAAGATCCGCCATCGTAAGTCCACTCCCTACTACCCCACAGCCAATGGCCAAGTCGAAGTCACCAATCGCATCCTTTGCTCGATTCTGACAAGAACGATTGCCGCACATCGTCATGGGATGATCGACTTATAGAGGCCCTCTGGGTGTACAGAACCTCCCATAAGTAGCAATAGGACAGACACCCTTCCAGCTGGTGTATGGTACAGAAGCTGTTTTCCCTATTGAACAGGAATTGTCCTCTTTGCGAGTGGCTATCAAAGAGCGTTTGGGGGATGATGATTCACTGCAACGTCGTCTCCTGCACTTGGAATGTTTGGATGAAACTCGCAAGATGGCTCTACAGTGCATGGAAGCCACGCAAGCTCGACGTAAGGCCTACCATGACAGCTTCATCAAGCACAAGGAGTTCAAAGAAGGTGATTTGGTCCTAGCCTATGATTCACGATTTGGCATGTTTCCTGGCAAGCTTCAACAGCGGTGGATGGGCCCATATAAGGTACTTGTTGTCAACCCTAATGGCTCTATCCAAGTGCAAACCATTGATGCCTTTGATGATCCCTTCCTAATTAATGGCTATCGCCTGAAGAAGTACTTCCCTCCTTGGGGATCTTGACAATCACAGTCACCTCATCCTTTCCCCCATTGGCATGGCACTGTAACTCTTATGATGCTACTTCTGATAGCTGTTCTTCAGCCGCTCCTGATGAGGTGGATGCAACCCTCTGTCCTCTCAACCCCACCTCCCGCCCCTGATCTCTTATCCTCTATTTTCCACCAGCGGCAGTAGCGAGGAGGATTCTGACAAATGGTATTTCTACCATTCCATTGCTTAATTCGAAAAAGAAAAAAAATATACATATCGGCCATGGGAGAAAAGGACTTCGGCCCCTATCATGCCGACCTATTCTTCGAGAAAAGGTGGAGACACCCTCGGGAATAGGAGGAAAAAAAAAAGAGAAAAGAAAAAAAAACAAGAAAATGAGGAAAAACTGTTATGGGAGAAAAGGAAGAAATTCCCTGACATAGCAGGCCTCGTTCCAAGAAAAGGTGGTCAACACCCTTGGGTGGGAAGCTAGCTGTGGAAAAGGTGGCAACACCCAGCAGTCCAAAAAGTGGATTCATCAGTTGACATCCCCAGGATCTAGTTCTGAAGCTGCCTCCCTTGGTACGCTGTGTCCTGTGCCTTTCTACAAAGGATTTGACAGTCCTCTAGCAGACTCCATGTTCCTATCTAACACAACATTCGATCTGATGGCTACCTCCCTAGGTATGCCTCTTCAACAACTGACGACCCGATCTTCATCGACAAACAATCGAGTGACGCGAGCTTTCATCCTAACCGGATGGGGAAGTGAGTATGAGTTGCCCTCTGTAACTATCAGATGAGCGTGAGACAGACGGTGGGGTGAGTGACCAGTCTTTTCCCTTCAAATCAAATGAGAGGTACGATGTGCGAATGGAGTGTTGCACGCACAGGATGGGCCTCTCAATGTACAAAGCACGATCTATTCCTGTGCACTACACCATAAGGCCCCCTCACCTTCCTTCTCGCACTGTATGCTAGCACAGGGTAGGATGCACTATTGCACCATCAAATGCGCACAAGGCATACAACCTTTGCACAAGTGACCATGAGGATTACATCAATGGGTTTCAGGATATGGCTGTCCTCTGTATCTTTCAACAGAGCATGAGACAGAGGGTGGGCTGAGTGTGACTGGAGTTTCTTCAATCAATTACTAAGAGGTGAGGATTGAGGGACGTTACGACCTTTGGAGTCAAGTACATTTCCGTTTCCCTATGCACCCACAGGTTGGGTTTCTGCCATCAACACATGACACATCATTTTGTTCTACACACTGCACTACAAGGCTCCCTTGCCTTCCTCCTTGCACCTATGCCAGATGGGTTGGACGCACTGATGCACCATCAATCGTGCACCCTGGCATACTCCTTCTACACCATTCCTTTGTTGCTTCCTAAACCGAGTGTGAGCTATGGGTTTTCATTCTGATTTCCTCAAGTGATATCAATCATGGGGTGAGTGACTGCTCTTTCATTTCATATGAGTGATTTTTAGTTGAGCGCCATATTCCTCATCAACGACGAATTTCCTGCGATTCCTTCAACCAGCTACCTCCCTGGGTGCTTCCGCGTGGTCCCTGCCACGAAGGATATGTGCTGTGAAGATAGCTCGGTACCTCCTGCAATCGACAACGACAGTGGATGTGCCATCGACAGTCAACCTTGATTCTTGACAACATGGGCCAAGTTTTTCTAACCCTACACCTTCTGTTGTTAGTGGTGGTCATGTTTTAAGTGTGGGGACATTAGCGGTGGGTCTGTCGTGTGGTACTAGGTCCCTGTTGTTTGGTCAACCCTATCCGTTAAGGTTTTAAGTGTGGGAACTCGTCCTTGCACGTCTATATGGCATACCGCCGTGCATATGCCTCACTTTGATCATGCATGTATGCCATGACTTTCTTTTACCCTCCTAGGGTCCCTTCCCCAACCACCCATCCACTGTCACCCCTCCCTTAGGGCTATTCCTCCTCCATTTCTCTTTCTCCCTTATTTTGATGTGTTTCCATGTGAGCACACTCTACGTTTAGTGGAATCCCCATCTGCCCTTACATTCCTATTCATCCCTTTGAACTGTCCAATTTTCCTTTTTACCAACCCCTGTTCTGACATATGATTCTCAAGTTATTAATTTTTGAAGTATTTTGCGTAAATTGGACAATTTTCCATGTGGACGTGCCTTTATTACTTCGGAACTGTGATCTGACATGCTAACCCTGTCCTTCCCTTCCTCCCTGACATTTTTCCTTTTTACTCCGTGTCATTTTGATATACGGTTCCTCCGTTATTACTTTTTGCGGGTTTTCGAGTCTTTTTCCTACTTATTTTTCATAATTTTCCATGTGAACCTGCCCTATTTTCACCGGAATTCTAGTTTTGATTTGACAGTCGTGTCTTGCCAGCCTTCCCTCCCCTTTTTCCTTTTTTCTCCTCCCTTTTCCGACTGCAAAATTTTTAGTTATTAATTTTTTCGAGCATTTTTTACTGTATTTTTCATGTTTTTTGCATGTTAACACCTTCTAATTCCCCCGGAACTCAATTTGGATGTGACAGACTTATGTAACCCCTTCCCTCGCACATGTTTCCTTTTTTCTACCCTCTGTTCCGGTGAACCGATTTTTTGTTATTAATTTCCGACCTCGTTTTCGTGTGTCATTTTTGCATTTTTCCCATGTGAACGCGTCCTATCTCGGTCGAAACTATATTTTGACGTGATAAAGTTGTTGGAAACGTTCTTCTACACCTTCCTTCTTTCCGCCCTGCATTTCGGCGAGCAGATTTTCCGATATTAATCCCCGTATGTGTTTTCAGGACTGATTTTTACATTTTTCCCATGTGGACGCCCTCATTTTCCTCCGTCTTACTTTTCCCTCATTTTTCCTCCTCTCTCGGCCCATTTTTCCTTTTTACGGATTTTCGTTTCGACGAACGGTTTATGAGTTATTAATTTTTCTTTGTTTTTTCGTGTTCTCGTGTGCTTCGCCTTGCGCATGAATGTGTGCATGTTCGTTTTCCCGTCTCTCGCGACGCTCCCGTCGCGTCCGTGACTTGTGTGTTGACGTCCGCACCCCGTCAGGTCCTACCACCGCAAATTTTTTTACCCCCGCCCCGCGTACGCATGCGGGACGGGGGCGTGCCCCCTTTCCCTCTTTTTTCTTTTAATTTATTTCTTCATTAATTCCTTAAATTTATTTTTTTATTTTTTATTTTTTAAAATACCCCACCCAACGAACACCCCCCTTCCCAACCAACTTCCCCCCCTCTCTCTCTCTCTTCTTTTTCTTCTTTCTGTCTCCCCGACCCTGCCCCCTCCCCCCCCCCCCCCCGCCCCATCCCCCCCCACCTACTGCTCCTCCTTCCTCCTCCCTCCACCTTCCTCCCCCTCCCTTCTTCCTCCCTCTCTTCCTTCTCCCGCCTCCATTCCCTCTTCCCCCCTCCTCCTCCCCTCCTTCCCGCCCCCTCTGCCCCTCCCGACGGGCACACCCTCCTCCTCCTGCTCCCTCCCCCAGGCGTCCCCTCCTCCCTGCACCCTCTTCCGCCTCCTACCCGCCCCACAGCGTCTCCCCCAGGCGCCTTTCTCCTCGGCGCCCCGCCCGCCCTAGTTCAGAGTCGCCGCCACTCCGTTGTTGAGCCGCCGGCTCTGACCCACCGCCCACCCAATGCCACCTCCACTCCGCCAGTGGCCTCTGCCCTCGCCGCCGCTTCTTCTGCCTCCTCCCCTTCCTCCTTCTCCATCTCCTTCTCCACCACCTCCTTCCCCTCCCTCTCACCGATGGCCATCCGCCTTCCCCCTTAACAAGCCCCCAACCCCCCTCCAACTAACCCAACCCCCTGGTTCCCACCCCACCCCCGGTTCCCCCAACCAACCTCTCCCCCTAAGCCCCTTTCCCCTACCCCCTTCCTAAGCCCCCCTCCCCCATCCTAGCCCCTGTTCACCCCCTCCCGTCGTGAGCAACAAGCACAAAAAAAAAATCAAAAACACCTCAACCCCGTGGTTCTCGCATAGCAACCCCGTGTTGTGATTTTTTTAATTATTGCGTCTCTGCATCAGCCGTTCGCGTGCATGTACACGTGATCGCGTCTCTTTGCGACTGTTCACTCGTGAGACGTGCGTTTGGACTTGTCCATGCTGTGGTGCGTGCTCGTTTGTTCACACGCAGCTGTTCATGCGTGTCCGGGTAATCATTTTTGAAATCCCGAAAATCATTTTTAATCACAAAATCCATTAAACACATTTAAAATTTGAATAAAATCATAAAAAATTCAATTTTTTTTGAAAATTTATCGAAAATTGCTGAAACCTTTTCCCACAATTTAATAAATTTTATTCCTAAAAAATCTTATTAAAAAATTCTTGAAAATTCCAAATTGGTTGAAATTTTTTCTAAACTGATGGAAATTGATAAAAAATCTGGAAAATACATAAAATCAAAAAATAATTCAAAAAAAAAACAAAAAATCACATTTACCCTCTTTCCTATTTTTGACATTTTCTTGGGATAAAAAAAATATTCACATAATGTTGGGAACTTATTTCTTTTTGGAAACATCTCATGACAATGTATTTATTATAAACAAAATTTTTCGAAACTCCCCAACATCAAATGAACATTTCCATCACATTGAAACAATATGGGTTTTCATCCTCGTAGTGGGAAAATTTGGGTTCTTGGAACATAAAAACCCTACCCATCAACACATCCAAATAAATCCAGGACATACATTTTTTTTTCTTCTTTTCTTTTGGTCATCCGTTTCATTGTTCTTTGTCATGGTCACGGTGTTAGCTCGTTTTTGTTTTTCTATCCAACAGGACGACTCTTGGCAGTCGACTATTTGATTGTTTTGTGGATTTTTGTGGACTGGGCATTCCACTTTTGGAGGTTGTGATTTCAGACTTCGCAGGCAGACCCACACATTACCAGGTTCCTTCCTTTTTCCCCCTCTCACTTGCACAATAATACTCATTAATTGTAAATAAAATCAACCGAAAGTTGCACACACATAATTAATAGACTGCACCTCATAAATTGTAAATAAAATGAACCGGACATTAATTGTAAAAAGAACCCCCACCGTTGCACGTGTACCTTTGCACCCTAACCCACATAAGTTGTAAATTAAAATCAATTCACAAATGTGCATACACACGCATTTCAGACACATTAATTTGTAATTAAAATCAACCCACGAAGTCATGCATGCATACACGCAAGTGCCATACATCATCTAATTATAACAAGGAACTGCATTAGTAGAGACCCAGTCAGTCAGTCCAATCATGTCAAAATCTGAGTGGGGCTGGGTTACAATGTCGACTCACCATGCATTAATGGGTTAATTTAATAATGAACGATGCTTAATTTTTTATATAATAAAAAATATTCATTATTTTCACTCACACACTCCGCCGCACTGTAGGACGTGAAGGCTACGTGGGAGTGGGAGTAGTAATCTGACATTGGTCAACATGGTATTTATTCTCGTTTTTAGTTAGAATATTTGATTGCGTCATGATTTTTTTGAGTCTCTGCTTGGGCTACGGAATGTAGTTTTATTTTATTTTTTGCCTGATACGGGGTTACAGGGTGCATGTATGTTTGCATAGCATGAAGCTTTCAGTCGCACGTGTGTAGAGGTCATGCCGAATTTTTTCTAGGATGTGGTTTGCCTAGGGGTTGTTATGGTTCAGTCAATCGTGTCAATTAGTCGGTTTCTTGTTGATGGTCTCAGTCTTGGTTTTGTTTTTGGGTTTTGCAGGTCTTCTTTTTGTTTTCCTGGTTGTGTGTGTGGTTTTTTTTTACCATAGTCTGAATGGCACCTCTTTCTATGCCTCCAATTGTGGTCTAGCATGTTCCTCTTGCGGTCCATGACTATTCTCTTTTGTTAGAGGCAGATTGTATTCGATGAGCTGGCCTTCGCCCATTTGTGGCTCTCACTTTACCACATGTGGATGAGAAGCTATGTTATTCTTTCCTCGCTTCTTACAAAAACCAGTCTGGCCTGGCTTATAACCGAACATTCTGTTTATCAGTAGTAGCCAATATCAGTGAAGCATTATGTTTGCCCTTATCTACTTCCTTTGTGCTCAGTGGCAACCAGCTACTGATGGCTGAGGAGATAGTCACACTGATGAAGAAGGAAACTTCCACCCCCTTGCTCCTTAACCAGCTCATTAATAGCTCAGGGGTGTTTGTTGCCCACATTTCTTCTCGAGTCTGGAAGCAGTTATGCCAGTTTCTACAAGACCGGTTCATGTCAAGAAAGGCTGCATCCAAATACCTGTCAAAAGAATTATTCACAACTTCTGTGAAGATTTTGGAGGGAGCTAAATTCAACTGAACAAGTTTCATGTTATCTAAGATGGATCAGCATTTCCAGCGTGTCAGGAAGGGTCAAAATAGTACTGTTTATTATGGTGTCTTCCTACAGAGGATCCTTACTTTTGCACCTCCTCCTGGTGGTGTTCCAGTGCCAGATCCAGCTCCTTTACTAGTGCAGCCTACAGTATCAGTTTCTTCTCCTAGGCCCATGCAGCTTAATTAAGAAGATGAGGAGTCGCCTATTATTTTTTCTAGAAAGAAATACCTTCACACAAAGGGACCTTCCAATCCTTCTGCCCACGATCCACTAGTGCAAACATCAACTCCTACTGTGTCTGGCAGTGCCCTTCCTTCATTCCTTTCCTGTACCAATCTATTTGCCGCTCAAAAGGAAGGAAAATTAGATTCACAGATCCCTTCATCATTACAAACCATTTTAGTTGGACCCACACTTCCACAGATGGTTTCCAATGTCCAGTTTACTCTGGAATTTTCCCTTACTTCCTGTCTTTAGACACTATACACCAGTGTTTACACTTCCATGCAAGACAAGGTGGATTCCCTCACTAGTTAACTGAGTAAGGCACTGGAGGATCTGTCTTCAGAAAAGGCTACCCTCAGTGATATCCACAATTAGATGACTACTGCCACAGCCTTAATGGATTCACAGAAGATCACTATTCAGGAGCTAGAAGCTAAGGTTGTTAAACTAGAGGAGGAGAATGCATCTTTGATGCCTGAGAAGAATTTTGCCCTTGCAGAGATGGTCACTTTGTCTAGTAAACTTGCTACCAGTGAGGGTCAGTTCCAACAATCTCAGGACATTGTAGAGTCCCAACAAAAAATCATTGAAGAACTTAATCAGAAGGTGGATGTTCTTTATGTTTCCCCTCCTACTCCTGTATCTTCTGTTGTGTCATCCCAAGAGGAGCTTAATCAGTTGCAACATAAGGCTAAGCTCTGTGATGGGTTCTCAACTAAGGTTGATCGCCTTTAGCAACGGATGGATTGTGTGCAGAATGATTTTGTCCATTATACTGAATTGGTGTCACCTCCTCCATCCTTTTGGGTGAAATATCTGTCAAGATTGTGGGAGAGAAGGAAGGAGTCTCACTTGAAGCTTTCTTGCTTGCACAATGGGGGAATACACACAAGGGTGGAGGCTGAAAACAGTTTTCCTATTCTTAGTTGTGTAAGCCAAAAAGAACTCTCATACAAAGAAATAGAAGAACTATATATGGGTCTCAAACCAAACTCAACTAATTAAGGTGGCATACTAACTGAGCCACGAACTACAGTAGATAAGGATAGCTGTCATGTAGCTATTATTCATGGGCGGTGTACCAACCGCGTCTGCAACTGACAAGTCGGTGACATAAATATACAACGGTCACCCTGGCGTATCATGAGTGGAGCTCGATATCTCAACACTCCCCCTTGAGCTCAATCCCAATTCCTGCACACCAAGCAGGTCTCTGAACTTGCGCAGCTTTTCTGTGCCCAATGCCTTCGTGAATATGTCAACTACCTGATCCTTTGTGCTGACATAAACTAGATCAATAAAACTTAGTAAAACCCTCTCTCGCACATAGTGATAATGCACCTCAATGTGCTTTGTTCTAGCATGATAGAGTGGGTTATTTGCCAAGTGTATACTGCTCATGTTGTCATAATAAATGACAACTGGCCCATCTGTAGACTGATGCATATCATAAAGTAGCTTATGCAACCAAGCTACCTCACATGCAGCCATTGCTGCACCCCTGTACTCAGCCTGTGTGCTCGACAAGGCAACTGTAGGCTGTTTCTTGTTGCTCCAAGTGACTGCAGCACTCCCAAAAGAGAACACATATCCACTGGTAGATCGTCTATCAAAAATGCTACCATCCCAATCAGCATCAGTGTATCCATGCAATTGTATCTGAACCCCAGTCTCATAAAATAGACCATACTGCAATGTGGACTTCACATACTTGAGTATGCGTCTAGCCGCATCCAAATGTGGTTTCCTTGGAGCCTGCATAAACTAACTTACCAATCCAACAGCATAGCTCAAATCTGGCTTGGTAATAGTCACATAAATCAAACTTCCTACTATGCGTCTGTACATAGTAGGGCATTCTAGAAGCCCACCTGCATCTGTGCTCAGCTTCACATTCTGCTCCAAAGGAACTGAAATAGGCTTACAGCCTGTCATCCCATATTTGGACAGCATGTCCAATCCATACTGCCTCTGCAAGAGCTGTATCCCACTTGGTGTTCTAATCACCTCAATGCCCAAGAAATAACGCAGCTCTCCCAAATCCTTCATCTCAAACTTCTGCTTCAATAGCATTTTCACATGAAGGATATCTTCATCACTATCACCTGTCATAATCAAATCATTAACATAAATGACAAGTAGCATAATACCTTTCTCTGTTTTTCTCACATAAAGTGAGAAATCTGCCTTGGAAATCTGAAAGCCAATAGTGACAAGATACTGTCCTATCTTGTCAGACCATGCTCTAGGTGATTGCTTCAAGCCATACAAGGCTTTCTTCAACCTGCAAACAAACTCAGGATGAACAGCATGCACATAACCTGGTGGCTGCTCCATATAGACCTCTTCTTGCAAATCACCATGCAAGAAGGCATTCTTTACATCCATCTGATGTAAAGACCATCCCTTTGATGCAGTCATAGCAATGACTGCTCTTACGATTGCCATCCTTGCAACCGGACTGAATGTTTCTTCATAGTCAATGCCATATGTTTGTGCATACCCCTTGACTACTAATCTTGCCTTGTATCTATTCACAGAACCATCTGCATTGTGCTTCACCTTATAAACCCACTTACAGTCAATTGCATTTCTACCTTTAGGCAAAGGTACCAATTCCCATGTAGCATTTGCTTCCAATGCATCCATGGCTTTCTCCCATTTTTCTTTTCCCATGGCTTGCTCAAAAGAAGTGGGTTCTGGTTCCTGTATCACTTTGACCATATATGCATAGTGAATGGCTGTAAATCCATCATATTTCAGCCTATCCACAGGATACCTAGCTCTCGTAGACCTGTGCAAAGTAGGTTCACTCCTAGGTGCTCTCAAAACATCCCTGGTCTTCCTTACTCCAGGTGTAACAATAGAAGGAATACCCAACTCATCATCAATGCTCTGTTCTGAGCCACTAGATTCACCATCCACATAAGAGTGACCTGCATTCACATCAAACATGGGCTGATCAACCTTCTCTTTTCCTTTTCGTGATACCTGCATACCACTATTTGCATTACTTTGAGAAGATTCTCCTGATCTCAATCTGCCTGTCCATGGCGAAGAATGTGAACCACTACTAGAGGACGCTCCAGGTCCACTAATATTTTGTGACTGCTACTATGAATTCTGTGCAGCATTACCATTTTGTGCATCTACATCATCAATCACATTTAGTGGTTTATACCAGCTACTCATCTCATCAAAAACAACATCTCTGCTTACTGTAAACTTACGAGTAGAAGGGTTATAGCATCTATACCCTTTTTGTTGCAGAGAGTAACCAATAAAGATGCACTTCTCAACTTTTGGATCCAACTTGGATCTCAACTCATCTGGCACATGTACATAGGCAATGCAACCAAAAATTTTCAAATGAGAAATATCTGGTTTCCTACCAGTATACCTCTCCTCTGGAGTCATTCCATGTATTGCTGCAGTGGGAGTCCTGTTCATTATGTAGACTGCTGTAGCAACTGCTTCAGCCCAATAAAAATCTGGCAAGTCTTTTTCATTGAGCATGGCACGATATACCTCTCCAATATGCCTGTTTTTCCTTTCTACAATTCCATTTTGTTGTGGGGTATGACTGCATGAATATTGCTGCTTTATGCCATGCTCCTGCAAGAACTTTGCAAACTCATTTGAGAGGTACTCTCCCCCTCCATCTGACCTTAGGCATTTTATCTGCAGGCCTGTTTCTTTTTCAACCATAGCTTTAAGAGTATTGAAATGCCCAAAAACTTCACTTTTCTTTTTCATAAAATACACCCAAATTTTTCTGCTATAGTCATCAATAAAAGTGACAAAATAATGACAGCCTCCAAGAGATGCAGCTTTAGTAGTCCACACATCAGAGTGGATTAATTCCAATGGCTTCTCACTCTCTTGAACATGTCTAGGAAATGGTTTCCTTGCCTGTTTTCCAAACTGACAGGCTTCACATACCTTATGTATTTCTGCAACCTTGAATTTGGGCAATCCTGCAACAATATTTTCGGCCTGCATTGATTTAAGTCGATGTACATTAACATGACCAATGCGTTTATGCCAGATATCAATATCTGCAACTACACCGGTCCCATGTGCAAACATTGCTGCACTCAATTCAGACATGTCTGCATCCAATGTAAATATTCTGCCCTTCTTCTTTCCTTTTGCTATCAAGCGACCTTTATTTTTCATATCCTCAACAAAGCATCCATGAGGATTAAATCTGACCTGCAAGCCCTGCTCAACCATTTGACCAACAAAAACCAGATTCTTGGTGATATTCGGGACATGAAATACATCAGACAGGTATTTCTTTTTCCCATCCTGCATAAACAAAGGAATTTTTCCAATCTGCACAATAGGATGTGCAGTATCATCACCAGTCTCCACAAATCCTGGTTTTTCCATTTTCCTTGCATCCTCCATCCATTCTGCATGACCTGTCATGTGGTTTGATGCACCTGAGTCAACATACCATACATCATTGCTTTCTTCTGCACTTGTCACAGAATTGTTCATGTGCTGCACCATAAACAAATGCTCATTTTTGTCATCACCCTATCTACTAGAAGATGCATAATTCCCTTGTTGCAGTTTTCCATTCATGATGTCATTCTACTTTTTATAGCAGTCTTTAGCCATATGACCCATTTTACCACAGTAGTAGCATTCAACATTACTGTTTGCATTTTGGCCTCTTTGCCATTCACCACGACCTCTTTGGCTCCTCCTGCCTCTAGAGTTACCACGTCCTCCTCTATAGGACTGGTTTTCTTGAGTTTGCTTCATATTCTGATTTCTACCACGGCCTCCAAATCGGCCTCCTCTACCTCTGCCTCTACCTCTTCCAGCATTTGAGTAGAAGACAGCTTCTTTTGAAGTTCCTCCTGAAGAAGATGCACCACCATTTATCTGCTCCTCCGAAATTAGAAGAGCAATCAACTCCTCAAAATTAGGAAATCTTTCACGGACAGAAATGGATGTTCGAAACTGTGCATAATCCTTTCCTAGACCATTCAAGGTCACAGAAACTAAATCATCATCTTCCACTGTCGACCCAATGGAAGCAAGTGCATCTACAATCTTCTTCACCTTCATGTGGTAGTCATTGATGCTCATACTTTCTCTTTGCACATTGTGCAACTCTTGCTTGAGCTGCATTTTCCTGGCTTGCGTATTTGTGCTATACATTTTTGACAAAGTATCCCATGCCTCCTTTGGCGTACTTGCATCTTGAATATGCACAATTATAGAGTCTGAAATGCTGATAGACAGCTAGTACATAACTTTCCTGGCTCTCTCATGCCATGCTTTAAATGCCTACATTTGCTATTGATTGGGAACATCAGGAAGAATTGGTTCTTCTTCATTTCCTGCAACAAATTCCCAATATCCTTTTCCCATAAGGAAATTCGTCATTCTAAACTTCCATGCTTGGAAGTTGTTCTTGTCAAGCTTTTCAGTGACAATTTGTGAAAGAGAATCAGATGCCATTACACAACACTGCAAAAAATTCTATCACTGCAAAAAACACAGCTTCACCCTTACAAGGGAAAATCTGCAAAACTGGCGAAAGTGGTATTTGACCACACAGTCACTTCCTAGTGACGATTTTGCATCAACAGGCAACAGGGATGATTCTGTAACTCCCAATGTCTCTACGCACAAGCATACGATGCAATTTCTGTAGTAACTTTTCACCGACCTGTAGAACAGTGGCTGCACAACATAAAACTGGGCCTTTTCCTGAGTGCGTGCAGAAAACTTCCGCCTCCAAAACAGGCCCTGAAATGGCCTCAAAACAAAAAAACAAGGTCGGCAAGGGCTAAAGCCCTTACCCGCAGCATATACTGCCCTCTTGCTTCACCGCGAAGGGCGTTTCAACCTGAGACAATGCACTCTTGCACTTTCCGGCTGTGCTACCTGCAGAGATATGCTCAAAACAAAAAATGAAAGCAACACTGCTCCTCTTACCAGAACACTGCGAGCTTGGCTTACTTTCTTGATCTCCTTACCACGAACAAGGCTCTGATACCATGTCAAGATTGTGGGAGAGAAGGAAGGAGTCTCACTTGAAGCTTTTTTGCTTGCACAATGGGGGAATACACATAAGGGTGGAGGCTAAAAACAGTTTTCCTCTTCTTAGTTGTGTAAGCCAAAAAGAACTCTCATACAAAGAAATAGAAGAACCCTATATATGGGTCTCAAACCAAACTCAACTAACTAAGGTGGCATACTAAGTGAGCCACGAACTAGAGTAGATAAGGATAGCTGTCATGTAGCTATTATTCATGGGCGGTGTACCAACCGGTCTGCAATTGACAAGTCGGTGACATAAATACACAACGGTCACCCTGGCGTATCACAAGTAAAGCTTGATATCTCAACAATATCATCAACAAAGGTTTGCCTTATATATCTCTTTGAGCAATGTGGATTTAGAGCCTCTAGAGGATGGATGGTCCAATCTCTAGTCTGCGGATCTCTTACGAGCTGTTTTTGACAGATTTGTGGATGACTTGATTTCCCATGAGGTTCAGTTACTCTCTTTCATGTATCTTATAGGCCATCTATAGATCCCTGATGAAGGAAGATTTAAACGTTTATGTGGGAGATGTCATCTTACAGGCAGTGATGTATGTACATTCAGTTGAGCTTCTGTTAGTAGAGAGTTTACGAACTTATCATGAGCAGACGTCTTGGTGCAAGGGATATGCTTGGCATCCACCTTTGGAGGATGTTGCTTTGGAACCTCGCCGCCTTAGAAGTGTCTTTCATAAATTAGATATCCAGCCTCTTCAATCTCAGTTGTTAAGCTTCATTGCTGATAACCCATTATTTACTGAGTCTTTCTTTCAGGATTTAAATTTCCGATGTTCTATTTATCCTTTAGATCTTGCTAATCTTTTATCATATTCCCTAATGTCTTATCGTTTCCCATTATATCTTTTTCTTCTTTCATCTAGTCCTGATAATATTCCTCTCTTATCATTTACCCCTTCAGGATTTCCTCACATTCCAGTGTTCACTACATGTCCTTTCCTGCTAATCCTACATTATCTCCTACTTCTTCTGATATTCCACCTACTGTTCCTCCTGTTCCTTCAATTTTTCCAACAGAATCCTTTCATACATTTTTGATGTATTCTCCATCTTTTCCACCTTCTTTATCCCTTCAATTACCCTCTTTTTATGATCTGTCCTATCCTCCATTACAATGCTCTCCTTTCATTCAATTACCCTCTCCGATAGATTACATTAACCTTCCTCCCCAAACAGTGCTGGATATCCCAGGGTATGATGGTGACATCCTTCATAGAAGACAGTAGACATTACATGATTCAGGACAGGTCCAATGTTTAATTGGCCTCTCATTCCAGGGTCCTGGGATACTTCTGCAGTGTGTTCCAATTCTTACCTCCACTTTGCTAGGGTACATGGTACTTTTGGAGATACCACAGTTCGTCTTGCTCCTCACTTTTTTTGGTATCTTTTGTTCATGCATCATCAGTCACACTTGAATACTCACAAGGGTATCCCCCAAATGCTGATTAATCCAAATGAGGATGTAGCAGTTGCTCAAATGGATCTCTTATATTATTTTGCACAGGCCTTCCCTACTAGATTCATCATTTTATTGGAAAGGATGTGTTGCCTACAATTCCTCCAAAATGTACCTCAGTACTTTGTGGATGAAAACAAAGCCTTGGACCGTCTTAAAATTAGTCTGCAGTTTAAGAAGAAATACCTTCATCCTACTTAGTAGGAGGGTTTTCTTAATTGTATCCACTCTCTTCTTTTTAATGGAAATTTATTCTTTCTCTTCAACATTTTTGAGGAGTTGTGCCATTCAGATTATATTTGTGTATGGGTATTTTTTGTATTGGATATTGTTGTTTTTCTTTGTGGATGAGGAGCTGATGAAGATGGAGCTGTGAAGATTGATGATGTTGCTTATTAGCTGGATGAAGTTGCAGTTGAAGATTTGGAAGCTGAAACATATTATATAGGTTTTATGAAGTTGATGTTGGGGTCGTGATCGTAGCTAGTACTTTGTGCTGATTGAAGATTTTTTAGCAAAGAGATTAGAGCTTTTATTCATTTTTTCCTGAGGTCACGAGGATGCTTCCTTGTCTAAGTGTGGGGATATGTTGAGTGTGAAATATGTTGGTTTTTGGGCTGATTTTTTGTTGTTTTTGATGATAAATGGTTGTTTTTTAAGACAGATTGTTTGAATTTGAAGATATTTTGAAGTGTTTGGAAAGGTTTGGATAAGTTTGAAGGGTTTTTGATGAGGATGTTTGGTTCTGTAAGGTCTGATTTTCTTCTGTTTTCTTCTGTTTTCTTCTGTTTTCTTCTGTTTTGTTTATGTTTTGTTTATGTTTTGGTAGTAGAGATGGTTGAATGAATGTTTTGAGAGATTATTGAAGTTGTGTGAAGAGGTTTATGAAAGATTGAATTGATTTTTTTTTTGGTTTTTATGATTTTTATGGGTTCTGTTGATCTTCTGTGAAGTTCTGTAAGCTTCTGTAGCTCTGTTGTTCTGTACTTCTGTTGCTCTGTGGTTCTGTTCTGTTTTTTCTGTTGAGTGTTATGATGGATATGTGGATATTTTGGGAAGTTTTTTTGTCTTAGGAAAGGATGAATGGAAGCTCTGTCCAAGCTAATTGAAGTGAAGAAGTCACTGCTGAAGATTCACAGAAGGTTATAGAAGACAGTGACAGAAGATAGATCTCATAGGACACTATGAAGTCTCTGGTGCCCCTTCATACCACACATACCTTTTGGAAGGTGTATTCACGACCAAGAGAGGAGTATTATGTGTGATTATTGATTATTGTAGTGAGAAGATTATGTACATTTGAGAGAGTATCATTGAGAGAGAGAGAAGTGAGAGATAGTCAATTTTATGCATGAAAACAATGTATCTACATGAGAGAGAAGAGAGGACTATGAAGAAAATAAAGAAGAATACTATGTGATGTATTTCCAAGAAAAAGTGGTGTCTTTCTTTGGTTTTTTATTGTTCTTTTGATGGAGATTATGAATATTATGAAGAATATGGTTGATTTTATAAAATCCGTGGGAGATCTACATGATGCTGCATGAAGATTTGTTGTGCCTGGTGTTCTTTTCTTCATTGTGATCATATAAAACCTAATAAAAAAGCTTGTTGATGATGACAAGATAGATTTTCTTGCAGTAGAAACCCTATTTCCTTGGTGTCTCTCTTGGGGCTCCAATGGTGAACTGCTAGGACGGATGTAGCCTTGGTCTAACAGTTGCTTGAGTTGCTCCTTCAGCTCAATCGCTTTCGGGATGGACATTCTATATGGTCTCTTTGCGATTGGTGCAGCTCCTAATGCTAGCTTGATTTCGTGATCGACTTTCCTTTGAGGAGGAAGCCCTGTTAGTTCTTTAGGAAATACGTCTGCGTACTCCTTTAACCATGAAGGTTCTTCCCTAGACTCCTGATTCTGATCTAGCTTATTTAGCTTAATCAAATAGACAGGTAGCTCCTTTCTAACTCCTTTTATTATCCGAGATGCTTTGGCCAGTTGAATTTTTGGCATACCAGCCTCTCCTTGAGTTGTAACTAGTTCCCTTTTAGAATTTCGAAAGGAGACTTGGCCCTTTCTATAGTGAATGTGGGCGTCATTGGATATTAACCAATCCATTCTGAGCAAACATTCGTGGACACCTAGGTTCATAACCCTGAATCTGACCGAATTTGACTTTCCACCCAGTAGGAATCTTACCTTAGTAGTTTGCATGGTACAAGTGACCTCAAAACCATTCACTAATTCCACAAGTAAGGTAGATGCATCTTTTGTGGCTATTCCTAATCTTCTTGCACAAATTGGTGAAATGAAGGAATGTGTACTGCCACAATCATTCAAGGTTTAAAGTCTATTTCATTCATAAGGGCATAGCCCTTTCGAGTACAATTATTTTTGGGAAGGTAGACTAGGCTGATTGGTACATCAATTTGGAGAGAATAAGATTGTGTTACATTCAACTATGGGAAGTGAGTAATAATATGGATTGGGGTAATGGATTTTTAGGAATCGATAGGTCATAGGAAGCTTGGGGTATCCCTCGCTTTGATACTCATTCTTCTCATAACATCCCAACCCCTTGATTTTGTCAGCAAGGATTATTCGAGTCACTTCCTCATACACATACTTATTCTGCTTGACCTTTCAACCGTCGACATGTAGGGTTGTGTTTGCATGAGCCTCAACAAAGATGAATAGCTTGACAATCTTTAAGTCTTCCATCCACTTGATTCTCTTCAATTGATCCGAAGGTACGTAAGTCAGTGGGCAGCTATGTAATAAATTCATGAATCACCCATCCATCTCCGTTCCACGTACAGGGGTGAAGGATTGTAGATACGGTCTAGGATATTCATCATACCTAGCCTTCGTCGATAATCCGAAGCTTGCATCGCAGTCATAAACATAACCTGGAACACCAAGAATTTGTTCCATGCTTCGTGACTCTGCAGGCCAACGTCGATAACTAAGTAAGGTAACAACAACATTTGCTCTATTTTCCCTCATTAAGTTTCCTTGTAAATATTAGATTCTGTTGGTTCGCTCTGATACCAATTGTAACGTGTCCACCTGTCCACTTGTAGGACACGTCTTAGCAGCCTATCGGGAAGAGAATCCAGAAAGCACCGCCCGACACTCTCGCAGAATGTCTCAGGGTTTGTGATCTAGGTCTTCTCGAGTCTGCCATGAAATGGAAGCATTCTAACCGTTCCCATTTAGGATTGACCTGAATCAGGGTTTCCCTAATAATCAAGTTCCTAGGAAGTAGCTAACCAGTTTATGTAGAAACATCAAGGTCGAAGCGGATTTATACTGCACTTGGTTCAAGGAGAATGGGAAACGAGAGAAATGCAAAGCTCGACCTCTCTGCCCATAAGGCATAGTCCCATTCCGTTCCCCTAAAACAACATAAATCGGGACTCTAGCTTCCTAGATTCTAGGTCACTGTTACCTTGCTGTCAATTCCATTGAGAAAAGTTCCCTGCCAACTGGGACCACCCTTCCCTAGGACGGACCCATGGTCATATCCATTGCACTTTCCTCAGGTTGTTTTAGTTATCTAATTACCTACCACATTCAGTTTGACATGCAAAAACAGCTTCCTTAATTAACCAATTTATCATTGGTTCCTTTACGTAACTTAGGCACTGACATAGAAAAACAATGTCAAGCAAGTTCATTTTCAACATTTGATCTTTAGTTATCAATCTTTGGAATACATCATATAATCCAGCTCGAAGGCTATTCCATAATCCACCCGAAGGAAATTCTATAATCCCCTCAAAGGAAATTCCAACAATCCTCAGGGATCGCTATTCCAAGTTTTTGCCCGCAGACTAGTATGTGGGCCTCGAGATCCCATCTCGAGTCATGTCTGTCTCTTGTGCAGGACCCGAAGGCAAGGGATTTATGGCCAGAGCCCCCTCCTGTATCCCAAGTGTCCTCTTGCTCCAAGGGCACCCACGGAGAGACCTCTCGTGGGGGTTCGGTCCACATACCCTCGGCGCACCTAATAACCCCTTGGATAGGGTCAGGCAGACAGTCGGGGGTAACTGATACTGCCTCTCCCTCCAGACTTTCAACTTAAAGCATTAATTATTTTTTCGGCATTAGTTCCTTGATTAAAAAAAGTACAAACAGTGCTCCTAACTATACAAACACAAGCACTCCAGTGGTTGTTTGTACGGCCAACTTCTAAGGTGTGAATTCTTCTCTCTGAACGCATCCAGCATTTGATCCGGGATCAATTGCAACTTGGCAAGATCCCAAGGGTTTCATAAGCTGAGTTTCTTCTTTACCCTCTTTCCTTGGGTTAGGGTTTATACCTTGTTAACCCAAATTGTCAATACTTTAGGTTTCCATATGTAATGGTCAATAAATCCTGGACAACCCCATTGTCTTCACTTGATTGGTCAGTCGCTTGCTAGGCAATTCATAATTACCCTAACTTGGCAAATCATCCCCAAGGAAGGGTGATGTAGTAGGATGACTGTCCATCCTCTAGAAAAATTAGACTTGCACTTCGAACTCGCCAACCTTGTTCTAAGGAGTGGCAATACTATTTTATGACTTAGACACAAAACCATGTGACATTGCAACTTGTTGCATAAGATAAGTGTCGGACCTAACTTGTGGGACTATTTCTCCCATCACTTGGTATTCCTTGGTCAAGAATACCTTTGGTCAAGATGTAGGGATTGCGAGTCCTCTTGACCCAATCCAACCCTAACTCTGCTAGGCCGATAATGCTTTGGCCTTAGGGATCCTAACTTCATACGGAGGTTTAGTATTTGGTCAATTGATCCTTAGGGTGAGAACCCTAGATCATTCTTGCACGGGTTATTAGATAGCCCTAACACTTTCGAGAATGTGGGTAGGATCTTTGGGATCGAAAATATTAGGTTGGCATCCTAAGTGTGATACTAGGCAAAATTTTAACGTAACTTAACCCTACATAGCACTCGTGGTGATCGTCATATGCAACTAAATCATACCTTTATGATTTTCATGTAAGCTACTCAACTATATGCGGATTACTTAGTTAATCCATCCAACCCATGATTTAAGATGATCTTAACTTTTAAAGATGCAAATACTTCATTCCAAACTTGCAAGTACTTTCCCCTAAAAGATATAGGTAACTAGGTGAGATGCATTATTCCATGCGATATATGCAACTTCAACCCATAGACCTTCTGCTTTTATGTAACTTAGAGATCATTCTTTTCCTTGCCCTATACTATGTTGATGCAACGAAATCAAAGCTTTAATATTTTTAATGACGATGCATTCAAACTTTGATAAAAAGAACTCCATGCATGAGCGAATGCCATGAGTCCATCATTAACTTAACCCTTCTTTTGGCACTTAACCCAACCCAAAATGAACTATCATGCAATTTGCAAAGTTCATAATTTCCTTTCCATGCATTGCAACTATTTTGGACAACATTCAATGGGCGTCTAAGATTATCTCATGCATGAGTCACAACTAGGAAATTATTACCTAAGTGTATTATGTGTTATATGCACTGTTCTTTTCGCGAGGCAACAAGGATGCCTTTAAAAAAATCCACCTTTTAACTTATGCAATATGCATTTAAGAATGCAACTACCATGACCATGCAAGTACTCCTCATGAAATTTAACTTGGTAATTTGATGCAAGTATAAAAATTTTCCAATTTATTCAAACTTGCCTACGTGAATTAAAGACATGCTTAAATGCATCCTTTTCATGCAGGAATTTTATCGGAACCTGGGAGTTAAGATTCGGGGTGTTGTCCACACGTGTATTCGGGGTGGAAGCTCCCACCTGTGCTCCTCTCGCCTTTTGTTTAGGAGCCATTGACGAAGTAATTTCATTTTAGCAACTCTCCCTTGGGTCCTTTGCGTTTCGAATCCTCTTTGTCCAAGATCTTCTCTTCCGCACAGGACATGGCCCTTGCAAATACGGTTTTAAGAAAAACCGGGGAAGCACGGGAGAACAAGGCTTAAGGAAGCCTTATTGGAAGCTTCCAATTAGAAGCTTCTAAGCTTCTGAAGTACCAAAAATGACATGGAGAGAGAAAGTGATGAGGGGGGGGATGATGATGATGGGGTTGAAGAGGACGATGAGGACGAAGACGATCCTGATGATGATGTTGATGATGATGGTGATGCAGGTGATGTGGCGCAGCAGCGCAGGCGGCACGATGACAGCTGGGCGACGGCAGCATGGCACGATTCCTTCCTCCCCCCTCAAGCTTGAGAGGGGGGAGGTCATATAGGTAGAGGATGGAGGGAATGGCCACACACATGGCCAATTGCATGCCTCTTGCCCCCCCATGCTCTCCTACTCCAAACTCAAGCGCTTCTCACACTCCCTCTCCCTTGCCATGCAACAACTGAAGGGGATGGGAGTTTTAATTAAAAAATTTGCCAAAAATTAATCCATTTTCTTTTCCCGTGAAGGGTGTTCCCACGTGGAACTATGGCTTTTGAGCCATGGCCTCTTATGCACAATGCGGGCTGTAATTTGCTAGTGCATGCGGAGGGAGCACTTAGCCCAAAATTTTATTGTTGTGGGAGATTGCTTTAAGTTGCTCTTGCACGGGATGTGCGGGGTCTAGGATCATTAATATTTTGTGCAAAAATATTACAGATATGCATAAAATCAGTATTTCAACGATGTTCAACTTCCCACAACCCTTTTTCCCTACCATTTATGATTTTGCATTCAATAGTGATGTAAAGAGTATTTTATGTGTCTTTCTTATGTGGAATGTAATAAACACACACTATAATATAAAGAATTGGGATAATCCATCATTATTTTTACTAATGAGCCTCCATCAAGTCAATGCATTTGCAATAAAACATCCTTCAATCCTCATGCCAATCTTTGGGGTACCTAGATCCAAGAAAGCTTTAGCTACATCTCTAGGGCTTTGTTGGACTTGGTGGTTGTGGAGGGAGCTATTCTTAGGCCTCTTATTCTTGTCAATATACTTTTGAACTTCTTTCGATAGTTAGGAGACAACATCAACAACTGTCAAAATGTTAGGTTAGGTTTAAAAGTGTCTAGATCTTTGGCTAAGGCTAAACCTCATTTCCTACCCTCATTATGCATTCATATACATATTCATAATTTTCTAAAAATTTTCCATGTGTAAAATCTATTTTAAATTTTTATTTTTAAAAAATTATATTATTATTTATTATTGGTTTTTTTATTTTTAAACATGTAAATCTTGTATGAACCAAGATCCACCCAGCCTCAATTCTCCCAAAATCATCAATTCCCACATTGTAGGTTTTCTCAGTTTCTATTTAATTATACGAATAGCAAAAAATAACTTAGAAATCTAATTTTTCAAGCAATGGAAGTCATATTCAATCATTTTAAACCATTTCTCATATTATGGGCAAAAGAATCATCATGAAACATAAAAAATTGAGCACTCACATGATTAATTTCATATGAATCCACATGCATTTCAAAGTCGGGAAGCCAATGACACTCTTCTATGGCGATTGAGGCATCCTCAACCTTCATCTTATGCTCCATAACACTTTAGCATTGTAGTATTTCCGCACAAAATATTAATGACCTCAGACCCCGCACACCCCGCGTAAGAGCAATTTCAAGTGACCTCCCTGCGACAAAAAGACCCTGGGCTAAGTGCTTACTCTGTGTGTATCAACAAACTCCAGCCCGCGTTGTGTATGCAAGACCGTGGCTAAAAACCCGTAGCCCCCACGAGAATACCCCTTTCAAGGGGGAAAAAAGGGGATAATGGATAAATGTTGGCAAGTTTGTTTTATAATAATCCCCTCCCCCTCAGCCGATGCATGGCGGGGAGAGGGAGTATGGAGGGAGTGTGAGAGGATCTTGAGTGGTGGAGAGCATGGGGGAGGGAGGAGGCATGTAGCTAGCCATGTGTGTGGCTATCTCCCCTACCCCCCCCCCCCCCCCTTTATTCTATATGACCCCCCCTGAAGCTAGAGGAAAGAGAGGAGGAGAAAAAAGATGTCGTGCTGCCCTGCCTGTGGAACCAGGCCACTACCACGTTGCCTTCACGCCGCCTGCTACCACCACCTGGCCCGTTGCCGCCTCACCACCATCATCATCATAATCATTGTCGTCATTGTCTTCCCCTCCATCCTCATCATTTTCCAATCATCATCTTCTCTCTCCATGACTTCTGTCAAGAAACAAAAGCTTGGAAGCTTCCATTAAAGGCCTCCAGAAGCCCTATTTACCCATGCTTTTTGGGTCTTTAAAACCATATCCAGCAAGGCTTGTGTCCTGCGCGGAGGAGGAGATATCGGACGAAAGTAGCTTCGTAATGCGTAAAAGAACCAAGAGGAAGTTGTTGAACCGAGAATTAACGGTCCCAAGAAAAAGACACGAGGCGCACATGCAGGAGCTTCCAACCCGAGTACACGTGTGGATAACGCTTCGATCCTTAATGCCCAGGTTCTTAAAATTGATTTCGCATGAAAAGAATGCACTAGGCATGTCTAATTATCGTAGGCAAGTTTAAATAAATTTGGAAATTTTAATTGCTCGCCCGATGTACAAGATTTAGTTGCATGACGTGCATTTGAAATTGCTTGCACTTCCAAGTTGCAATCCTGAACGCATATTGCATAAGTTAAAAGGTGGATTTTTCTAAACGCATCCTTAATTGCCTTGCGAAAAAGAAAAGTGCATAATGCACTTAGGTAATAATTTCCTAGTTGTGATTTGTATGAGATAATCGTCGACGTCCATTAAATGTTGTCCGAGTAGTTGCAATGCATGAAAGGGATTTATGTACCTTGCAAATTGCATGCGATGATAATTACATCCTAGGTTGGGCTAAGTGTTGAAGGAAGAATTAAATCAATAATGGTCTCATGGCATTCGCTTATGCATGGAGTTCTTTTATCGAAGTTTGTATTTAGGAAAGGATGCATCCTCATATTAAAGCTTGAATTCAATGCATTAAGCCTAGGGTTTATAAGCATAGTTCTAAATGTAAATCAACGTCACATAAGACAAGGAAAAGAAAAGATCACTAAAATATCCTTTAGTTGCAAAAAGGTCTACGATCTTGAATTTGCACACTCGCATGGAATGATGCATCCCACTTCTCTTGCAGTTATTTACATCTTTAGGGAAAGTATTTGCATCTCTAAGGAAAGATCACCTCTTGTCATTAGACAATTAAATCGCTTGTAATTTGTGTAACTCACATGGGGATCATAAAGGTACGACACGTCGGCCGCCTCTCGCCCGCCAGTCCGCCGGCAGCCGCCCGCTCGCCGCCGGAAGCTGCCACCACCCTCCTCTACCTCCTCCTCCTCCCTCACTAATTTGAGGTTAGTTTAACCTAACCTTAGGTTAATTCACTAACCCTAACCTCCCACTAATTAACACTAGTAAGGTTAATTAATTAACCCTAACCCTAACCTAGTTACCTAACCCTAACCCTAACCCACCTTAGGTTACCTAACCCCCTTTAGGTTAGTTTCTACTAACTGGACTAATCTGACTTATCCAACCTGACTAACCTAACCTGACTTGACTTCCTATGACTAACATGACTTACCCAGACTTAACTGACTTACTTCTAACTAACTTATCTGATTAACATGATTTATGTGATTTAATTAATTTCTAAATTAATTTTCCCATCAAAATAATTTAGAAAAAATTCTAAAAATTCCCTTTGCTTTTTGCCAATTTTTGGGAGTTTGTCCGCTGGAAATTACCCACCCTAAAATTTTTGAAAATTACATATTTCCTAATTTCACCCCAAATTGCCAATAAATGTAGAAAATTCATTTAAAAATAGTGAAAATTTTCTTTAAAAATTCTAAATTTTTTTAAAAAATTCCCCTCACCTCCCTTGATCATTTTCCATTTCTTCAACCATCAATAATCACAACTTAACAAAATTTCAAAAAGTTAAAATAAAATAAAATAAAATACAAATAACAAACCAACACAAACCAAATCAACACCTCCGCTCAAGTGTTGTCGTTGTTGTTTCATCAGTGGTCTTTACTTTTCCTTTACTAGATTCACTTCTTTTGGGAGACTCTTCCATGCGCATTTCTGCATTACATACACACCCCTTCCAGGTATTTATTTTATGTGTTTTATTTATTTTCATTTCTCCCTTAATCACAAATTAATTGTGAAAATGAACTCTTTATTCATCCACAGTTTCCACGCGCATTCGCGCTATACACACACATACTTTTTAATTAAAATAAACCAGCCGTTCACTTAGCATGCGCTACGTGCGCTAAAGAGGCACTTTAATTTTTATTTAAAATGAACCAGCCATCACATGAGCAGGCGCTGGCAAAAAAGCGCTCAACATCACTTTAATTTGTAATCAATGAACTTGCATTTAGAGACCCAGTCGGGTATCAAAGTCCGGGAATCGAATAAAAGCACCGTTTTGACCTAATTAATTGGTAATTTAATTTATAATAAGGAACCGCCGTTTTCTTGCTAAGGTTTATCACCTAATAAAAATTCACCCATTCTTAATAATTTATTAAAATCAACCCTTCATTAAATTAATTCCCCCTCACTGCACTTAATTCCCTTTTTAATGAACCGTTTCGTGGGATGGGTATGCGCAGTCCTTGGCGTTCTTTTCCTGGTCCAGTCTTGGTTTATCATCGATGTAGTCTTGATATGTATCGGATATGGTATTGTTTTGGTTTACTGTCTTTGTTACGGTTACGGGTACGGTATGCAGTTTTTTTCTTTTATTGCCTGATACGGGGTTCTGGGTGTTTGTCTGATGCATCGCATGAAGCTTTCGATCGCATTTGTCTCAAGGTCATGTCGAATTTTTTCTAGGATGTGGTTTGCTTGGGGTTAATTGGTCGAGTCACGTTTTTCTTGTTTGGTTATTCTCTTATCCTTGGTTTTTTGTCTGTTGCTTTGCAGGCATTCTCCTTGATTGTCTGTGTTTGTGGTGTGTGTGTAACCATCTGAATGGCGCCTTCTCATGCTCCTCCCCCTATCCAGTACGTCCCATTAGTTAGTAGGGATTACTCTTCCCTACTTACTTTTGAGCCTCTCACGAAGGCGGGTCTTGCTGCTTTTGTGGCTACTTCTTTTCCGTTGCTTCCAGCGGATCCGTCGTTATGTGATGAGTTCTTGGCCTCTTACAGCAAGAAGACAGGACTAGTCCAAGGAATTTCTATGACTTTGACACCTCGCGGCTTAGGGAAGGCTCTGTCTCTACCCTTCAAAGGTGAACCTTTTGTGACCACTCGTCAGCTCTTCTCTAATGAAGAGATTTTGAAGCTGTTGCAAAAGCAGACAGGGGAAATGCTGGATGTTAAGAAGGTGATAAACTCTTCAGGAGTTTCCTTTTCTATGATCACTGATCCCGTATGGAAGACGATCTGTCAGTTTCTTCAGGACAGGTTTATGCCTACCAAAACGCCATCCCACTATTTGTCCAAAGAGCTTTTTATAGCCTCCAGGATGGTGTTGAAAGGAGTTGCTATTGATTGGAGCACTTACCTCCTCACTAAAATGGATCAGCATTTTGTTAAAGTCACCAGGGGTAATGTTACCAATGTCACATATGGATCATATTTGTCTGCCTTCTTAACCTATTCAGGTTTACAGAAGACTATGCCTCCACCTCCTCCATCAGATCCATTACCTCCTCCTCCACCTTCAGATGAGTCAGAACCCATTGACATAGAGGATGATGATTCTCCGCCTCCCCTGGTCATTCAGCGCAAACGCTTGAAGAGGGTAGCGGATAAAGCTCCTTCCGTACTTCCTTCAGTGCCCATTCCTGCTACTTCTGGCAGTGAACTCCCTGGGTATCTTACTTGTACTAACCTGTTCAGAGCACATCGAGACGGCTCATTGGAAATCTCAGTTCCCTCCCTGAACAATCTAGTTTCAGGAGATGCCATTCCTTTCCTTTGCAAGGATATTCAAAGCTCCATTGAATTGTCAGTGACAGCTTGTGTTCAACAGCTGTACGCGTCCTTTTATGAAGAGCTCATGCAGTCTAAGGACTAGTTGCATAAGGCAACATCTGAGTTAGCTTCTGCTAAGGATACCCTAGCAGATTTATTTAAGCAAATGGAACAGCAAACCCAACTGGTTGCCACCCAAAGCGATGAGATTTCTTCTTTGAATATCCAGTTACTCGAGGCTCAATCCCAGGTTACTAGCCTTTCAGAGGAGAAGGAGAGGATGTCCAGAGAAGCATAGGAATTCCAAGCTATCTTAGATGACAAACTTTCAGCTTTACAGACTGCTAATGACACAGTGGCCAACCAAGCCTCCCAAATCAAGCAATTGCAAGATCAACTTGCAAAGTCCCGCTCTGTTCCTCCAAGCCCTAATGTTCCATTGATTCCTTCTCTTTCACAGCAGGACTTGGCTGCTCTTCAGAGACAGGCTACTTTGTGCCCTCTATTCCAAGATAAAGTGGAAAGATTGCAGTCCAGAATGGACTTGTTATGGTCTACATTTGAGCAGTTTCAGGATTATGTCTTACCAGACCATTCTTTCTTTGTTCACTACCACTTAGAGAAGTTGGTTTTCTACATGAAGCTTTCCACGATGGATTTATCTTTTCCAGAGGATGGCTGCAGTGGGGCTTGGTCTGCTGAGTTGTTGACAGAGGTAGTCAGAATGGTCTTTGAAGATTCTGTCACACCAGACACCATGTTGATGTCGTACATGTATCTACGAGGAGACTTGTTAATTCCAGATGAGGTGGATATGGCATGGTATGTGGGGGATGTGGTCTTACAGGCTGTTTTGTATGTCAATCATTTGGAGTTACGCATAGCTGACATGTTTCAAAGTTATTCCTCCAAAGTTATACCTAATGCTGGCCAGCATTAGGGGGTTACGCATAGCTAACAATTTGGGTTAACAGGGTATAAACCCTAACCCAAGGAAAGAGGGTAAACAAGAAACTCAGCTTATGAAACCCTTGGGATCTTACCAAGTCGCGATTGATCCCGGATCAAATGCTGGATGTATTCGGAGAGAAGGATTCACACCTTAGCAGTTGATTGTACAAACGACCAGTGGAATGATTGTGATTGTATACTTAGGAGCACTGTTTGTTCTTCTTTGCTCAAGGAACTAATACTGGAAAATAACTAATGCTTCAAGTTGAAAGCCTAGAGGGAGAGGCAGTATCAGTTACCCCCGACTGTTTGCCTGACCCTATCTAAGGGGGTTGTTAGCCGCGTCGGGTACATGGACTGAACCCGCCACAAGAGGTCTCTCTGTGGGTGCTACTTGGAGGAGGAGGATGCTTGGGTGCCAGGGGGACTCTGGCCGTAAATCCCTTACATCCGGGTCCTGCACAAGAGGCCGACGTGACTCAAGATGGGATCTCGAGGCCCGCATACTAGTCTACGGGCGGAAACTTGGAATGGCTATCCTTCCTTGAGGATTGCTGGAATTGCCTTCAAGCGGATTATGGAATTGCCTCGGGCAGATTATGGAATAGCCTTCGGGCTAGATTATATGATGTATTCCAAAGACTGATAAATAAAGATCAAATATTGAAAAGGAACTTGCTTGACATTGTTTTTCTATGTCAGTGCTTAAGTTACGTGAAGAAACTAGTGAATAATTGGCTAATTAAGGAAGCTGTTTTTGCTTGTCAAACTAAATGTGGTAGGTAATTAGATAACTAAAGCAACCTGAGGAAAGTGCGGTGGATGTGACCATGGGTCTGTCCTATGGAAGGGTGGTTCCGATTGGCCAGGAACTTTTCTCAATGGAATTGACAGAAAGGTAACAATGACCTAGAATCTAGAGAGCTAGAGTCCCAATTTATACTGTTTTAGGGGAATGGAATGGGACTATGCCTTACGGGCAGAGAGGTCAAGCTTCACATCTCTCTCATTTTCCATTCTCCTTGAATCAAGTGCAGTATAAATCAGCTTCGACCCTGATGTTTCTGCATAAAGTAGTTTATCAGGGACTCAATGCTAGTTACCTCCGAGGAACTTGACCATTAGGGAAACCCTGATTCAGGTCGAGGAACGGCTGGAATGCTTCCGCTTGGTGGCAGAATCGGAAAGGCCTAGATCGCAAACCCCGTGACATTCCGTGGGAGTGCTGGGCGTCACTTTCTGGACTCTCTTCCCGATGGGCTGCTAAGGCATGTCCTACAAGTGGACATGGGGACACATTACAAGCATCATCACATGACCAAAATAGTTCATCTCAGCCCACCCCCTCTCTCACATAAAATAGCCATGGGAGCAAGGTGCAAAGAGGATAGAGAAAGACTAAAATCAGATAATTTCATTCATGGTGTCATATCTTGTATGCATATTGTCAAATTGGAGTGGTTGGTGCGTAGATCATAGTCATGCCTTCCATCTCTCACACCAATCTTGCCGGCACAGAAGAGTCATAATCATGCAAATTGAGAGGACACAAAAAAGTTGCACTCCCCCTCCTCCATGCCGATTTTCTTGAGTTTGTTAAAACTCTAAGCCTTAAACATAAACATTTGAATTAATTGGTTCAAATTTCGCGTGTTCACACTTTTGGAAAGTGGTTTCTGCTACCTCATTGGAGGGGTAAACGGCCTCTGAATTCCTATTCGACTAGAAGGCTAGCTTCTTAGTATCAAAATCTATCAATCTAGCCTCTATCATGCACTTTTTGGTTCTCAAATCCAATAGCTGCTTCACAATGCCATAACTTATGACCATTAAATGGGGGGTAAAACGACCCTTGATCGAAAAATATAGACTTTCCTTGGAATCCTAGCATGAAAATGCATCTAAGAGAACTCTAGCTCTTTGATCCAATCTCGATTCATTTTCCATTGTGAGGAGAAGCCATGTGTGAGCATGAACATTGGGTGGGCAACTTGTATGTTAGATGAGGTGTATGTGATTGAATGACAAAAAGATGACCTTCCTAGATCTAGCCTTTAGGTTAGATAGAGTAGTTATGTTGGTAGCAACTTGAGGCACAATGTATTGAGTTGTGGGGTGTGGAAGTTATCATCAAGAGTCCCTATTTTGGGGTTCTAGGGTTGCGAAAGTAGCCCCTAACTAGGGTGTCTCAGGGGGGCTACTGATGGTGTTCTGAGAGTAGCACATTTGACTCAATAATAAAGGGAATATTTCCCAAACCAACTAGGGAAGATTCATAATATGGTCAAACATACCAACCATACTACCTTCTCGGGCTATAAGAGGAAGACCCCTCTAAAGCCATCATAAAAATATATATTTTACCCTGTTGGAGTTCTTCTAGCTATCCTTAAGCTCTTTGCCTATCATCTATCTAGATTTCCATCTAAGTTTCACAATGGAAGCACATGGGTGGACAGAGGCATCTTTGTATCAGTTCATTTGAAATTAGAGCAGTCTTTGTGGAGCCCCAAGAGGAACACCAAGGAAAAGGGAATTCTCTTGCAAGAAAATCTATCTTGTAACATCAACAAGCTTGTTTATCATGTTTCATATGATCACAATGAAGAAAAGAACACCAGGCACAACAAATCTTCATATAGCATCATGTAGATCTCCCACGGTTTTGATAGAATCAACCATATTCTTCAATATCTTCACAAAATCCATCAATAGAACAAAGAAAGCAAAGGAATACACCATCTTTGAATGGAAATACATCACATAGTATTCATCTTCAATATCTTCATAGTCTTCTCTCTCAATCTCTCATATACAATCACTCTGTTTCAATAAAATTGACTATCTCTGACTCTCTCTCTCTCTCTCCATCAATAATACATCATATCCTCACTACAATCTCTCAAAATCACTCTCAATAATCCCTATTAGGTCGTGGATACCCCTCCCAAGAGGTATGTCTGATATGAAGAGTCACCAGAACCACTACAGTGTCCTTTCATAGCTCACTACTATCACTTCACTCTAGTCTTCACTTGAGTCTTTAGCAGCTACTTCTTCCACTTCCTCCAGCTCTTTTGCACTTGTATTCACCTCTTTCCAAGGCTAGAAAACTTTCCCAAGCTACACTCTCATCCATCAGAACACATACAGAAGCATACAGAACAGTCTACAGAACAGTACCAGAACAGCTACAGTACAGAACAGAACAGAACATAACAAAGACAGAAACTCTACAGAAGACCTACAGAAGGTTACAAAAGGTCATCAAAACCACATAACTCATTCTCAAATCATTCCAAACTTTCACAAACCATTCAATAAACTTTCACAATATCTCAATCTTCATCAATCAATACTCCATCCCTCCTTACAGAAGACAATCAGAACAAAACAGACCAAAACAGAGCAAAACAGAACAAAATAGAAGGTATACAGAACCAATCAGAACCTATCAGAACATCACAGAACCACCAACAAACATCATGAACTTCCAAAACACCATCATTATCATCCAAAACACTCTCAAACCACTTCCAAATCAATCAATCATCTCATAAAATCAACCATTCAGCTCTCAAAAACAACAAAAATCAGCCAAAAAACAAGTCATTTCAACACTCAACATATCCCCACACTTAATAAGGAAGCGTCCTCGCGACCCAGGAAAAAGGGAATACAAGTTCAGGGAAAAGCTCAACTTTGATCTTCAATATCTTCTCAAAAAGAATTCATCTACCACAACCCCAACTTATAACCTGTTTCTAATATAAAAATACAAAGAAAGGAAAACCCTTTATTCATTAACACCTCTTATTAAACTAAAAATCACAACAAATTTATAAAGGATATAAGAGTTTGCTTCTTCTTCATCTGCATCTGCTTCAATTCTCCAACCACGAACCCATCACCACAATTCTCCAAAATGTAACTCGTACACAAAATCCAATAGGAAACCACCACGTTCATTTGACATAAATGAAGTCACAACACAAACACTAATACACAACACAACCATCTGAATGATTCCTTCAAAAAGAGAGATTTTCATTAAAAAGCATCCACCATACATTGGAAAGGTATCAATGAAGATGATCCCTCTTAAAAGATTGATGTTGTTGGAAACGATCCATAGATAAGGATTCATCTACAAAGTTTTTAGGAGGATTTTGAAAAAACTGGAGACAGCATATCCTTTCCAACAGGGGTAGGTATCGGCTAGGCAAACAAAGGGCATGAAAATACAATATATCCAACTGCTGGGAATCAATATTCACATTGATATTCATGCACAACTTTGGAATAGGCCTAGAATCATTATGAGAGTGCCTATGCATATACGCCAGGTACCAAGCAAAGTGAGTAGTTAATCTCACTGAGGGATCTGCAGACTGTGAATATTGCTGGGCAAAATGAACATAGTTCTGATAAGCTTGACTAGAAGCTGTCCATTCTCCTAGAATTACTGGCCAATTGATCTGCGGTCCTGTAAGGCAATCATCCGAACTCCATCCCCTTCTTCTAGAAATCTGATTATCAAACCCGTCACAGTCACTAACCAACTGAGGTGGTTGAGATATTGAAGTGTTAGGAGAGGGTAGTGGAATAAGGAAGAGTGGATGAAGGGAAGGATAGGAAAAATCATAAAAAGAAGAAAAGGTTAAAGAAGAAGTGGCAGAAATTTGTAAGGAATCACTAAGGAACGGTGTTAACTGATAAATAGGAAATGTAGAGGATACATTAATGGAGGGAGAAGAACAGGGTGGAGAAGGGGAAAATACCCTATCCTCAATAAAGGAACAATATGTAAAAATGGAAATTTGAGGGAAAAATGAAGGTTGGAAAAGAAGGGGTAAAATAATGGTGGAATTAGATTGACAAAGGGAAAGATATATAGCATAGCGGTGAGCCATTTGTTGGTAATAGAGGAGGGTAGGAACAAAAGGTCCTAAGAGAGATCGGCTATGATAGGCATCAAAGAAGGTAGCATCAAATGGATTATGTTTTGAAAGATAGGCTAAGAGATCCAGCCTCAGTTGATTAGTACTCTGGGCAAAGGTAGGAGCTGTGTTTTGTCTTTGATTTAGGACCACCGAATCAATCATGGGATGCCACGAATTATCATGACAATCAGCCACTTTGGAGGAATAACTTTGAAACATGTCAGCTATGCGTAACTCCAAATGATTGACATACAAAACAGCCTGTAAGACCACATCCCCCACATACCATGCCATATCCACCTCATCTGGAATTAACAAGTCTCCTCGTAGATACATGTACGACATCAACATGGTGTCTGGTGTGACAGAATCTTCAAAGACCATTCTGACTACCTCTGTCAACAACTCAGCAGACCAAGCCCCACTGCAGCCATCCTCTGGAAAAGGTAAATCCATCGTGGAAAGCTTCATGTAGAAAACCAACTTCTCTAAGTGGTAGTGAACAAAGAAAGAATGGTCTGGTAAGACATAGTCCTGAAACTGCTCAAATGTAGACCATAACAAGTCCATTCTGGACTGCAATCTTTCCACTTTATCTTGGAATAGAGGGCACAAAGTAGCCTGTCTCTGAAGAGCAGCCAAGTCCTGCTGTGAAAGAGAAGGAATCAATGGAACATTAGGGCTTGGAGGAACAGAGCGGGACTTTGCAAGTTGATCTTGCAATTGCTTGATTTGGGAGGCTTGGTTGGCCACTGTGTCATTAGCAGTCTGTAAAGCTGAAAGTTTGTCATCTAAGATAGCTTGGAATTCCTATGCTTCTCTGGACATCCTCTCCTTCTCCTCTGAAAGGCTAGTAACCTGGGATTGAGCCTCGAGTAACTGGATCTTCAAAGAAGAAATCTCATCGCTTTGGGTGGCAACCAGTTGGGTTTGCTGTTCCATTTTCTTAAATAAATCTGCTAGGGTATCCTTAGCAGAAGCTAACTCAGATGTTGCCTTATGCAACTGGTCCTTAGACTGCATGAGCTCTTCATAAAAGGACGTGTACAGCTGTTGAACACAAGCTGTCACTGACAATTCAATGGAGCTTTGAATATCCTTGCAAAGGAAAGGAATGGCATCTCCTGAAACTAGATTGTTCAGGGAGGGAACTGAGATGTCCAATGAGCCGTCTCGATGTGCTCTGAACAGGTTAGTACAAGTAAGATACCCAGGGAGTTCACTGCCAGAAGTAGCAGGAATGGGCACTGAAGGAAGTACGGAAGGAGCTTTATCCGCTACCCTCTTCAAGCGTTTGCGCTGAATGACCAGGGGAGGCGGAGAATCATCATCCTCTATGTCAATGGGTTCTGACTCATCTAAAGGTGGAGGAGGAGGTAATGGATCTGATGGAGGAGGTGGAGGCATAGTCTTCTGTAAACCTGAATAGGTCAAGAAGGCAGACAAATATGATCCATATGTGACATTGGTAACATTACCCCTGGTGACTTTAACAAAATGCTGATCCATTTTAGTGAGGAGGTAAGTGCTCCAATCAATAGCAACTCCTTTCAACACCATCCTGGAAGCTGTAAAAAGCTCTTTGGACAAATAGTGGGATGGCATTTTGGCAGGCATAAACCTGTCCTGAAGAAACTGACAGATCGTCTTCCATACGGAATCAGTGATCATAGAAAAGGAAACTCCTGAAGAGTTTATCACCTTCTTAACATCCAGCATTTCCCCTGTCTGCTTTTGCAACAGCTTCAAAATCTCTTCATTAGAGAAGAGCTGACGAGTGGTCACAAAAGGTTCACCTTTGAAGGGTAGAGACAGAGCCTTCCCTAAGCCGCGAGGTGTCAAAGTCATTGAAATTCCTTGGACTAGTCCTGTCTTCTTGCTATAAGAGGCCAAGAACTCATCACATAACGACGGATCCGCTGGAAGCAACGGAAAAGAAGTAGCCACAAAAGCAGCAAGACCCGCCTTCGTGAGAGGCTCAAAAGTAAGTAGGGAAGAGTAATCCCTACTAACTAATGGGACGTACTGGATAGGGGGAGGAGCATGAGAAGGCGCCATTCAGATGGTTACACACACACCACAAACACAGACAATCAAGGAGAATGCCTGCAAAGCAACATACAAAAAACCAAGGATAAGAGAATAACCAAACAAGAAAAACGTGACTCGACCAATTAACCCCAAGCAAACCACATCCTAGAAAAAATTCGACATGACCTTGAGACAAATGCGACCGAAAGCTTCATGCGATGCATCAGACAAACACCCAGAACCCCGTATCAGGCAATAAAGGAAAAAAACTGCATACCGTACCCGTAACCGTAACAAAGACAGTAAACCAAAACAATACCATATCCGATACATATCAAGACTACATCGATGATAAACCAAGACTGGACCAGGAAAAGAACGCCAAGGACTGCGCATACCCATCCCACGAAACGGTTCATTAAAAAGGGAATTAAGTGCAGTGAGGGGGAATTAATTTAATGAAGGGTTGATTTTAATAAATTATTAAGAATGGGTGAATTTTTATTAGGTGATAAACCTTAGCAAGAAAACGGCGGTTCCTTATTATAAATTAAATTACCAATTAATTAGGTCAAAACGGTGCTTTTATTCGATTCCCGGACTTTGATACCCGACTGGGTCTCTAAATGCAAGTTCATTGATTACAAATTAAAGTGATGTTGAGCGCTTTTTTGCCAGCGCCTGCTCATGTGATGGCTGGTTCATTTTAAATAAAAATTAAAGTGCCTCTTTAGCGCACGTAGCGCATGCTAAGTGAACGGCTGGTTTATTTTAATTAAAAAGTATGTGTGTGTATAGCGCGAATGCGCGTGGAAACTGTGGATGAATAAAGAGTTCATTTTCACAATTAATTTGTGATTAAGGGAGAAATGAAAATAAATAAAACACATAAAATAAATACCTGGAAGGGGTGTGTATGTAATGCAGAAATGCGCATGGAAGAGTCTCCCAAAAGAAGTGAATCTAGTAAAGGAAAAGTAAAGACCACTGATGAAACAACAACGACAACACTTGAGCGGAGGTGTTGATTTGGTTTGTGTTGGTTTGTTATTTGTATTTTATTTTATTTTATTTTAACTTTTTGAAATTTTGTTAAGTTGTGATTATTGATGGTTGAAGAAATGGAAAATGATCAAGGGAGGTGAGGGGAATTTTTTAAAAAAATTTAGAATTTTTTTAGAATTTTTAAAGAAAATTTTCACTATTTTTAAATGAATTTTCTACATTTATTGGCAATTTGGGGTGAAATTAGGAAATATGTAATTTTCAAAAATTTTAGGGTGGGTAATTTCCAGCGGACAAACTCCCAAAAATTGGCAAAAAGCAAAGGGAATTTTTAGAAATTTTTCTAAATTATTTTGATGGGAAAATTAATTTAGAAATTAATTAAATCACATAAATCATGTTAATTAGATAAGTCAGTTAGAAGTAAGTCACTTAAGTCTAGTTAGTCTGGGTAAGTCATGTTAGTCACAGGAAGTCAAGTCAGGTTAGGTTAGTCAGGTTGGATAAGTCAGATTAGTCCAGTTAGTAGAAACTAACCTAAAGGGGGTTAGGTAACCTAAGGTGGGTTAGGGTTAGGGTTAGGGTTAGGTAACTAGGTTAGGGTTAGGGTTAGGGTTAGGGTTAGTTAATTAACCTTACTAGTGTTAATTAGTGGGAGGTTAGGGTTAGTGAATTAACCTAAGTTTAGGTTAAACTAACCTCAAATTAGTGAGGGAGGAGGAGGAGGTAGAGGAGGATGGTGGCAGCTTCCGGCGGCGAGCGGGCGGCTGCCGACGGACTGGCGGGCGAGAGGCGGCCGACGTGTGGCGCATCTGGCAGGCGTCGAGGAGGGCGAGGGGCAGGCGGCGACTGGAGGCAGGGCGGGCTCTGACGGTGGCACGGTCCACACGGCGATGTCAGCGGTCCACACGGCGTGGCGGCGGCGCTGTGCAGGCGGCGAGCACCACAAGCGCAGGGTGCGGCGCTGTCAGGCGGTGAGTACCACGGGCGCGGGGCGCGGGCTGAACACCCAGCGGGCGCAGGCAGGGGGCCTTGGGATCTGTGAGGGCACGACGGCGAGGGGCCAGGCGATCGATGCTGGAGCCGAGGCAGGGCAGGCGTCGTCGGGCGCTACAGAGAAGGGCTGAGGAGCGGCGCTGGCTGCACGGCAGAGCGGTGGAGGGGCTGGCGCGGGCGACTGGCGTCGACGAGGAGGATGCGACAGTGGCGGCAGCGGGGCAGAGGAATGAGGAAGGGGGGAGGAGGAAGGAAGAAGGGGAGGAGAATGCAGGCGGGAGGAAGGGAAGGAGGAAGGGGAGGGAGAAGAGGAGGGACGCAGGGAGAGGGAGGCGGTTGGGGGAAGGGGTCGGGCGGTTGGGGGGAAGGGTGGGTGGGCGGGCAAGGTGGGTGGGCAGGGGCAAGAGGGGTGGGGGCCCATGGGGGTGGGTAGTGGAATAGGGGTGGACAGGGACAAGAGGGGTGGGGGCCCATGGGGGTGGGTAGGGGAATAGGGGTGGGCAGGGACAAGGGGAGGGTAGGCCAGGGGGAAGAGGGGAAGAAATGGGCGCGTACCCCCGTCTCGCGCTCATGCGCGGGGCGGGGTAAAAAAATTTGCCATGACGGGATCGAAATGGCGTTGGGATGACGGTACGGGTCATGTGAACACGACCGGGGCACGTGGAGACACGTAAAATCGAAAAAGGACGCGGTCACGCGCAAGACGGACGCGCGAATACACGTAAAAATAAAGAAAAATTAATAACTCCCAATCCGGACGTCAAAACAAAATAGCGTAAAAACAAAAAGTGGGTAGGAGGGTAGGCGGAAGAGAAGAAAAATATATGACGGAGATTCCGGGATGGGTAAAGGGCGGTCACGTGCAAAAAACACAAAAAATGAACAAAAAAACTCAATTAAAAATTAATATCAAAAAATCCGTGCATCGGAATGAGGTGCAAAAAAAAGGAAAACTGTGCAAAAAGATATGTCCAACAATCCTATCACATCAAAACATAATTCCGACAGAGATAAGACACGTTCACATGGGAAAAACCCAAAAAACAAACCCAAAAATGGGATCGGAAATTAATATCGGACAAACCGTTCACCGGAATGTCATGCAGTAAGAAGGAAAAATGTCTGCAAGAAGGAGTGGCACAGGGTTATCATGTTAAAGCGCAGTTCCGGTGGAAATAGGAGGGGTTCATATGTGAAAAACTCCAAAAATACGCCCGAAAACTCAATTAAAAATTAATAAGTAAAAATCCGAAAGTCGAAAGAGGGTGGAGGAAAAAGGAAAAAGGTGGGGGAAGACACGGAGGACACGACTGTCAAATCATATTGGAATTCCGATGCAAACAGGGCAGGTTCACATGGAAAAATGTAAAAAATACGCACGAAAAAGGTGTAAAAAACTGAAAAATTAATAACGGACAAACCGTGTATCGGAATGATGCGGAGGAAAAAGGAAAAATGTCAGGGGAAAAATGGTTGTCAGGGCTATGATGTCAGAGCATGGTTCTGAAGCAAGAAGAGCGCGTTCACATGGAAAACCGGCTAAATTGCGCAAAATGCTTCAAAAATGAATAACTCAAAAACCGTGCACCGGAACAGGGGTAGGTAAAAAGGAAAAATGGTCAATTCAAAGAAAGGAACAGGGCTATAAGGTTGGATTTTGGACTTCGGTGAACATAGGGTGCATTCACATGGCAGGACCTCAAAATCAGAAAATGAAGGAAAACTACAAGGGAACAGCCCCAAGGGTGGGTGGAACATAACCGGGGGGTGGGAAGGGATCCCAGTAGGGTAAGAGCAGGTCATGGCATACATGTATGAGCAGGTTAAAGCATATGCAAAAGGGTATGCAATGTAGACGCGTAGGGACGCGTCCCCACACTTAAGACCTTAACGGATAGAGTTAACCGAGCAACAGGGACCTAGGACCACGCCACAGACCATCCACTAACGTCCCCACACTTAAAACATGACCGTCACGAAGAAAGAGAAGTTGTAGGGTTAGAAAAACTTGGCCCGTTTCGTCAAGAATCAAGGTTGAGTGTCGATGGCACGTCCAGTGTGGTTGTCGGCGCTGGAGGGACCAAGGCATCTTCTCGGCACACGTTCGTCATGGCAGGGACCACGTGGCAGTACCCAGGGAGGTAGCTGGTTAAAGGAATTGCAGGAAATCCGTCGATGATGAGGAATGTGGCACTCAACTCACAGTCACACAAATGAAATGAAAGAACAGTCACTCGCCCCATGACTAATATCACTCGAGGAAGAATGATAGAAACCCATATCTCATACCCCGTTGAGGAATCAACAAGGGGGAAATGGTGCAGAAGGAGTATGCCAGGGTGCACAGTTGATGGTGCTTTAGCGCGTCCAACCCGTCTGGCATAAGTGCAAGGAGGAAGGCAAGGGAGCCTTACAGTGCAGTGTACAGAACAGGATGGCGTGTCTTGTGATGATGGCAAAGACCCATCCCGTGGGTGCATAGGGAAACGGGAACATACCTGACTCCAAGTGTCGTAACATCCCTCAATCTCACCTCTCGGTAATTGATTGAAGAAACTCCAGTCACACTCATCCCACCCTCTGTCTCACTCTCTGTTGGTAGATACAGAAGGGCAGCCTTTTCCTGAAACCCATTGATGTAATCCTCACAGTCACTTGTGCAAAGATTGTATGCCTTGTGTGCATTTGATGGTGCAACTGTGCATCCTGCCCTGTGCTGGCATACGGTGCAAGAAGGAAGGCAAGGGAGCCTTATGGTGCAGTGCACAGAAACGAATTGTGCTTTGTGCATTGAGAGGCCCATCCCGTGCGTGCAACACTTCATTCACACTACTCACCTCTCATTTGATTTGAAGGGAAAAGACTGGTCTCTCGACCCACCCTCTGTCTCACTCGTTGTTGATAGTTACAGAGGGCAACCCATACTCACTTCCCCATCCGGTTAGGATGAAAACTCACATCACTCAATTGTTTGTCGATGAAGATCGCGTCATCAGGTGTTGAAGAGGCGTACCGAGGGAGGTAGCCATCAAATCGAACGTTTTATTGGATAGGAACATGTCGTCTGCTAGAGGACAATTAGACGCTCTGCAGAGAGACCCAAGACACAGCGTACCAAGGGAGGTAGCTTCGGAATTGGATCCTGGGGATATCAATTAATGAATCCACTTTCTGGACTGCTGGGTGTTACCACCTTTTCCACAGCCAGCTTCTCGTCCAAGGGTGTTTACCACCTTTTCTTGGAACGAGCCCTGCTATGACAGGGAATTGCTTCCTTTTCTCTCATAATAGATTTTTTTTTCTTTTTTTTTTCGCTTTTTCTTGTTTTCCCCTATTCCCGAGGGTGTTTCCACATTTTCTCGAAGAATAGGTCGGCATGACAAGGACCTAAGTCCTTTTCTCCCATGACCGATATGTTTTGTTTTTTTTTTCTTTTTTTTTCTTTTTTCTTTTTTTCCTTCAAATTGAGCAAGGGAATGGTGGAAAGACCATGTGTCAAGACCAACCTCGCCACTGTCGCTGGTGGAAAATAGAGGATAAGAGATCAAGGCTGGAAGGGGGATTTGAGGGAATAGAGGGTTGCGTCCACTTCATCAGGACTGAATGAAGAATGGCTATCAAAAGTAGCATCATAAGAAGTACAGTGCCACGCCAACAAGGGAAAGGATCAACTGACTGTAATTGTCAAGATCCCCAAGGAGGGAAGTACTTCTTCAGGCGATATCCATTGATCAGAAAGGGATCATCAGAGGCATCAACGGTCTGTACTTGGACAGAGCCATTAGGGTTGACGGCAAGTACCTTATAGGGGCCCATCCACCACTGTTGAAGCTTGCCAGGAAACTTGCCAAAGCATGAATCATAGGCTAGGACCAAATCACCTTCTTTGAACTCCTTGTGCTTGATGAAGCTGTCATGGTAAGCCTTACGTCGAGCTTGCGTGGCTTCCATGCACTGTAGAGCCATCCTACGAATTTCGTCCAAACATTCCAGGTGCAGGAGACGACGTTGCAGTGAATCATCATCCCCCAAACACTCTTTGATGGCCACTCTCAAAGAGGGTAGTTCCACTTCAACAGGAAAAACAGCTTCTGTACCATACACCAACTGGAAAGGTGTTTGTCCTGTTGCTGCTTTATGGGAGGTTCTGTACGCCCAGAGGGCCTCTGTAAGTCGATTGTCCCAATCACGACGATGTGCGGCAATTGTTCTTGTCAGAATCAAGCAGAGGATGCGATTGGTGACTTCGACTTGGCCGTTGGCTCTGGGGTAATAGGGAGTGGACTTGCGATGGTGGATCTTATACAACTCTGTCAACTCTTCCATGACTTTGTTGAGAAAATGAGTGCCTTTATCACTTACCAGCTCTAAGGGACTGCCAAAACGGGTGATGATATTCTCGTACATGAACAGGGCCACACTGTTACCATCGTCCCGCTTTAGAGCTTTAGCTTCACACCACTTTGTGACATAATCCGTACATACGAGGATGTATCGGTTCTGTTTCCTTCTGGTAGGAGGATCGATTGGGCCTACGAAGTCGATGCCCCACTTCTCAAACGGCTTGAACAGAAGGATAGGTTGCAATGGCATGGCACTTGTCTTGGTGGGTTTCTCCATTCTTTGACAAGCATCACATCTTTTACAATAATCATAGGCATCCTTGTGAATGGTAGGCCACCAATAACCTGCTAGCAGAGCCTTCCTGGCTGTAGCTTCTCCTGCAAAGTGACCTCCACATGGCTCGTCATGGCAAGCCTTCAGAACAATCCCAATCTCATCTCCTGCAACACATCTTCTAAGCACTTCATCTTTGTCTTTCTTGTACAGTGCACCGCCTAGCAGGGTGTAGGGGGCTGATTCTAGCATGAGCTTCTTCCTTTCCCGACTAGAAATACCAGGAGGGTACTGTTGGGTTGCCAGCAGATTGGCAATGTCTGCATACCAAGGAGTTACAGTTTCTACCAAAAATAGGGAAGCATCAGGGAGGTCTGGATCATCCTGCTCCTCGTCTGCAGTTTGTGGGATACGCGACAGATGATCAGCCAGAACATGGGAACGACCAGGCTTAGTAATCACCTCAAAGTCGAACTCCTGAAATAAAAGGAGCCATCTCATCATTCGTCCTTTCACATCTGCTTTGTTCATCAAGAAGGACATGGCCTCATGATCCACATAAAATTTAAAGTGGGTAGATAGGAGGTAATGGCGGAACTTCTCCAGGGCAAACACCATTGCCAAGCACTCCAGCTCTGTCACTGTATAGTTCCGTTCCCTATCAGTGACTTTTTGGCTTGCGTAATAGATCGGTTGATCCAACTTCGAGGAACCCTTTTGGCATAGGACAGCACCTAAGCCTTCAATTGATGCATCGGTGTGTACATGGAACTCTTTCGTCCAATCAGGAGGTTGCAGAATGGGTGCCTCTATCAGACACTGCTTCAGAATGTGGAAGGCACTGTCACATTCTTCCGTCCAAGTAAACTCTACATCTTTCCTCAGAAGCTTGTGCAAGGAAGTTTCCTTTGTCGCAAAATGGGCTATAAACCTTCTGTAGTAACCCACATGGCATAGGAATCCCCTCAACTGTTTGAGGTTGGTGGGTGCTACCAGAGCTGCGATCTTTTCAATCTTTGCAGGATCTGTTGATATCCCTTGTGCAGAGACAATGTGGCCCAACAGGACTCCAGAAGAGACCCCAAAGATGCATTTGTCGGGGTTGAGGGAAATCCCATACTCCCGGCATCGATCAAAGCATTGTTCCAGGTGTTCCCAGTGTTCACGGATCAAACTATAGACACAGAAGTCATCCAAATATACCTCAATAAAGTCGTGTAGATGATTTTGAAATGCGGCCATCATGACTCACTGGAAAGTAGCAGGGGCATTGCATAGTCCAAATGGCATCACTCGGTAAGCGTAGGTCCCCCATTCTGTGGTGAAGGTTGTTTTGGATTGGTCTTCTTCTGCGATTTGGACTTGGTTGTATCCGCTGAATCCATCCAGAAGGGAATAAAGTTCATGTCCTGCCACTGTGTCTAACAGTTGGTCTGTGAAAGGGATAGGAAAGTGATCCTTCTTAGTCTTGGTGTTAAGCTTTTGAAAATCCACACATATTCGCAATTTGCCATTCTTCTTGGGTACAACCACGATGGGTGAAACCCATTCACTATTTGCCACTGGATAGATGAACTCGGCTTCCAGAAGCTTCAGCAGCTCCGCTTTCACCAATGTGGAATAATTCGGGTTCATTCGCCTCTGTCGTTGCCGTACTGGCTTGGCATCAGGCTCCAAGTCAATATGATGTTGACATATTGTGGGATCAATCCCCTTTAGGTCTTTGTAAGACCACGCAAACACGTTCAAATTCTCTTTCAACAAGTTGTACAAGGTTGACAACTCCTCTTCTGGGAGGCTGCTACCCACCTTCAAGTGGCGTTCAGTGCCTTGTGCATCCACAAAGGTTAACTGCCTTTCACCTTCTACTTCACGGATGAAGGTTCCACGGACTGCTTCTGGATACAGATCCGACTCCTTCAAGGGAGTGGTGTCCTCTTCTGATGTCCCACTAGAACCAACTTCTTCTTTTGATGGAGACTTAGGTTGCTCCTTAAGATGTTGGAATGGGATTAGAGCCGTTTCGGGTTTGGTTTCAAGATTAATTACCTCTTGGCTTGAAGACTCATCTTCTGATGACGACACATCCAGGAACGTCACATAACAGGGACCCTCTGATTTCTGTTGGGTTTGTGGGACTGGTGCTTGTTGGCACGGTGCATCATCATCATCTTTCTTCGGAAAAAATGGGTTAGGACGGCATGAGCCACTGCTGAAAGATGGCTTATTCTTCTTAATCCATTCCTTATAACGATTTTGCATACGAGAAGATCCATTTACTAGACCAAATGGTACCATCACCATTCTGGCCCATAGCATGAGCTCGTCGGCTTCTGATGCTTCTGGAACTTCTTCCTCAAATGTATCCTCTTCAGGTGGGATAGATTCTTCTGGCTCACTTTCATCACCTTCTTCGTCCATATCATATTCATCCTCTTCTGTCTCTGTCTGTGTCTCTGCTTCTGCTTCTGCTTCTGCTTCTGTAGGAGCTCTGTAACAGAAGAACAGATTCTCTATTTCCTCTCATGTCTCTGTCTCTGCGTCTGCTTCTGTCTTTGCATCTGCTTCTGTCTCTGTCTCTGCTTCTGTCTCTGTAGGAGCTCTGTAACAGAAGAACAGGTTTTCTATTTCATCTTCTACCTATGTCTCTGGCTCTGCTATGGCCATGTAACAGGGAGAGCAGTACATCCATGCCTTATTTGTGAATAGGCTATGATCAACCTTGCCCATAGTGAAACCAAGTTTCTGTAAGCATGCACTTATCTTGGCACTCCAAGCTCTAGGTGCTTGCTTCAACCCATACAATGCTTTCTTCAATCTACACACACGTGTAGGAAAATCTGGATGTACATAGCCCTCGGGCTGATCCATGTATACTTACTCAACCAAATCACCATTGAGAAAAGCATTCTTCACATCCATTTGATACATACTCCATCCTCTAGATGCTGCCAATGCAATCACTATTCTCATGGTTGCCATTTTAGCAATGGGGATGAATGTCTCCTCAATATCAAGACCATATTGTTGTGCATACCCTTTTGCCGCAAGTTTTGCCTGTATCTTTCCAATGTGCCATCTTATTTGCACTTCACTTTGTATACCCATTTGCAACCAATAGGCATTTTGCCTTCAAAAAAACAACCAGATCCCAAGTGTCATTTTCAGCCAATGTTGAATATTCATCATCCATTGCCTTACACCAATGATCATCCAAAATAGCTTCAAAAAACTTTGTGGGTTCCCTGAAGCTAATGACTTTTGCCATATATGCATAGTGCCTCACTGTATAGCCACTGCACGTAAGCCTATCCATAGGCTTCCTGACTCTTTCTGATAGTATGAGACTCTCCTCTCTCATGAGGTGGTATGTATCTATGTCTCACATCAGGAGTCACAACTGATGGAATACCAAACTCACTATCCAAGCTGTCAGTGCCAAGTGAATCATAATCACAGGTGAGTGGCCATGTAACATCATTAAGTTTGCCTTTGCTTTTATCCACATTTCTTCCCTCATTTACATACCCATGTTAGTGGACAAAGATGCTAAAGTCCTCAATCTACCTATCTAAGGACTAATGAACATAGAAGCATCTTTAGAAGGCCTAGAAATTTCTACACTCTCATTTGTACCTACATCTACATAAGTCTCCTGACAAACATCATCATCATTCATCAAGATGGTCTTCTTCTCATGCCATGATTTCAGCTCATCAAATACTACATCTCTTGAGACCAATGTCTCATGAGTAGAAGGATTATAGCATTTGCACGCTTTCCTACCTGTGCATACCCAATAAAGATGGACTTTTTTTCCTTTGGATCAATCTTCTTTCTCTTTTCATTTGGAACATGTATATATGCCAAACATCCAAAAACCTTAAGATGGCTAATGTCTAGCTTCATTCCATAAAGCCTCTCAGGAGGAGTCACCTCATGTATCCCTGTTGTGATGTACGATTCATGGCATACACAGTAGTCATTATAAGCCTTTGCCCAATATGCATTTGGTAGGCTCTTCTCATTCAACATGGCTCTAGTCAATTCCATGATCACCTTGTTTTTCCTTTCTACCACACCATTTTGTTGTGGTGTGTACTTGCATTGCAATTGCCTTTAGAGACATATTCTCCACCATTATCAGATGTCAAGCATGAGATGTAGCAAGCCAATTCTTTCTCCACATGTCTCTTTAAGTCTCTTTAGCACATACAACCATGTGCACCTACTATAGTCATGTATGAATGACACATGGTAATGTGATCTCCCAAGAGATGCGTTCTATGAGGGTCCCCATACATCAGAATGTACAAGCTGTAGTGGTCTATTAGTAGTGCTTACATGCCTCATAAATGGAAGCCTTGATTGCATCCCAAATTGACATGACTGACATACATGTCCCAATTCCACATGCTTGAACTTAGGAAGTCCAAGTACAACTTGCTTATGTTACATATTCTTCAGCTTTTGAACATTTACATGACCAATCCTTTTATGCCATATCTCAATGTCCCTTATTGTAGAATTTTCATGTGAGTACATAGCAACATTTAATGCTAGAATTTTTGTATCCAGTGTAAACATCCTGCCAGTTCTTTTAACTTTAGCAATGGGTTTGCATCCTTGACCATACTCTTCAATGTAGCATCCATCTGTATTGAATCTAACTTGTAGATTCTGTTCAACCATTTCTCCCACAGAAAGCAAGTTTTTGATTATGGATGGTACATGTAACACATCATAGAGACTCTTTTTCCTATCACCATGCATCATCAATGGAACAATACCCGTATGCATAATGTCATGCTGCGTATCATCCCCTATGCAAGCATATCCATGAGTACCTTCTTCCAATGTGTCAAACTACTCTCCATGACAAGTCATGTGATTAGATGCCCTTGAGTCTATATACCATATATCATCTACTTTTCCTTGTGTAGGAAACCCTTTCTTCACATGTTGCATAGCAAACAACCTGTCATCCTCCTGCATACCACTAGAAGAAGCATAATTACCATTTTGCCTCCCTCTTGCTCTCTAATCATTGTGCTTCTTGTAAAATCCTTAGCTACATGCCCATATTTTCCACAAGAATGACAATCCTTATTTGCATGTGATTACTGTCCATGACTCATTTGGGGTTGTTGCCAAGTGCCTCTTCCTCTAGATGAGAAACCCCCTCTTCCACGAGCATTTGAGGCACCTCTATTTGCTTGAGGCTGCCTATTTTTCTGTCGAGTCTTTTTCTATCCACGAGTTGCATATGCATTTTCAGCACCTCTTCCTCTAAAGTTTGATCTTCCTCTTCCACCTCTACCCCTTTGATTTGAGTAGAAGACATTGTCATTGCTGTTTTTAGACCCATTGGAACTTGTATTGAGTCCAAGTTTTACTTCTTCATGCAATAGAAGTGCCACAAGTTCATCAAAGTTAGACTGCTTGTGACGTACTAATATGGAAGTGTCAAACTGCTTATACTCCTCTCCAAGACCATAGAGGGTAGTGGCCACCAAATCTTCATCCTCAACTTTAGCTCCAATTGAGCCTAGTTTTTATGCACTAGTTCTTATCTCACTCACATAGTCTTGAATAGAACTTCCATTCCTAGACATGTGGTTGAACGTTTGCTTCAATTGTGTCTTTCTCGCATGAGTTGCATGCCCATAATTCTTCATCAATAAGTCCCAAGCAGCTTTTGGTGAAGTACAGTTTGCAATTTGCATAGCCTTTGTGTCTGACACACATAAGGACAGCCATGCAAGATCTTGCTAGCCTTTTCCAACCATGTCATATGTGCCTTTAATTGATATTGTGTTGTCGATTCCTCACTTACTTGTCCCCTTGGACCCACCGTCTAGACCTACAGCTTGGGTGTCTCTTTCTCTCCAGCGTGGGTCATTTATACTTCAACCAATTGCTATGCATGCCATGGATAGATACCATGTGTAAATGATTCATGCAATGGTGTATGATTGTGCACAAAAAATTATGGTATAAAATCGGCCTATGTATCGTGCAAAAACAACCATTTTAATGAATTTCTGCTAATACGCAATGCTTCGTTGTGGGAACCTAGCATAAAGGCTAATCTCATGCTGTTAGATCCATTATTTTCAAATAAACTGCATCCTAAATGTTATGCATAAAGATACCAATCAGTTTTTTTATTATTTTAGCATTTAAACTATGGTATAACATCATCCTCCCCCTCACCATTTAAATTTTGCCGCGGTGCATAGGTGTAGAGGGTTTTTAATGTCATTTTTTGTATGTAGAAGCAGTAAATACACACTTTAACACAAAGGAGAAGCGCCAAATTGAGGCTTAACCTCATGCTTTAGCCCCATCAGACATTCACATACATAGATCTTATTTTTTCATTTTTTTCGAATGCTAGAAACTTATTTTTTCCTATTTTTCTCTATTTTTTCTATTTATTTTTAATAGAAAATAGATATTTTTAATTTTTTTTCTGATGACTAATCATTGGAACTGAAACTCAATATTTTTCCTATTCTATCCCATGTCCACTCATTTTCCCCACTCAAAATCAAAGAAACTATCAATTTTCATCAAAATTAGTATTTTTTGGGTTTTGAAAATTTATAATTGCTATAAATCAATACAGTTTTGCATAACAGTGATTGCAGTGGTCAAAAATAGTGCAAGGAACATTCAAATAAAATTTCAGTCCATGTGCACACCATTTAGACCATGAACGATAAAAAACAAGTAAAATTCTTTTATAAAATAGAGCATACCGCCTTTTCGCATGTTTTTGGTTTTTTGAATATTTAATTGGGACTCTGTATCGACCCACTAACCATGGATTTCAGCATAGATCTTCAGCCTTCAGCCTCCTCAGCCTCTTGGAACAATCCGATGCCTCCCGGACAATCATCCATCACTCGATCCTCTTCTTGATTCTTGCCACATGAAGTACCTCTATGCAGGAGAGAGAAGGAGGAGAGAGAAATACTAAAAATCAGAATTTTATTCCTTTCATCATATTGCACGTGGTTACCATGAAAATCTTGCCCTCTGTGCATAGATCAAGGATCTCCCCTTCTCTCTCTACATGATTTAGCATCCAAGAGGCACATACATCCCCAAAAAATGGGGCGTCAATCAAAAAACGCCCCTCCTTGCATCACGACATGTTTTTGCATGTTTTCTTTATTTAGAGTTTCATTTCATTTCATTTTATAAAATGTCCACTTAAAAAAAAACCACTTTCATACTACTATGGAAGGGTTTTTGGCTTGTTTGGGGGTGCAAACGGACTTTGATTTGGAATTCGACTAGATGGCTGGCTTCATAATGTCAAAATCTATAAACTTGGGCTCTGTCATTCACTTTTTGGCTCCCAAATCCAGTAGCTGCTTTACAACATGAACCCTTGTGGGGATAAAATGGGGGGTCAAACAACCTCCGATTGATGAATCGAGACTTGCGTTGGATTCCTGGCGTCGAAATGCATCTAGGAAAACTCTAGCTCAGCCATATGCCACCATTTGATTTTTCATGAAAATTGGCTCTTTAACACGTCTTGGGCACTTTTGGGCTCCAAAATTGGGCTCCATCGCTTCAAGAACGGGTCCAAATCGGGTCCTAAACCCAGCTCTAAGAGGTGCTTCTTTGAGCCCTCATGATGGCTATGATTCTTATGCCAAGTATACTAAAATGATTGTAGGGTAGCTTATGCAGACAAGAGCAAACATGTCATAATCATGTTGCTCTTTGTGATACTAGTCATGTTGATTATGATTATGTTGGATACTTTGATGGGGCTTATAATGTTCTAGATGGTGATGATGATGACAAAGATAATGATGATTGATAGGGGTAGCTTATTGATGATCAAAAGGTGCAATCTAGCCAACGTAATGAACCAATCACAATAGTAGCAATAGCAAGGCACAAACTTCTTCCTAAAGACGATGATGATGATGATAAGCACAATGATTTCCTATTGGTGATGACAAAGATGATGATGATGGTTTTTATGATGATGAAGATTTTGATTCTTTAAGGCAGTTTGTCGGGGCACTAGGGCAACATGTTCAAAAACAACAAGTGCAATCTTTCCTTGGCATGATGATAGTGATAATGTTGGTTAATCGGCTATTGCAACTATTGCTCTATTATTGCCAAAGATGATGATGATTGTTATGATGAAGTATAAGAAAATCATGAATCATAGGGCAACTTGTAGGTACAAGAGAGTGGCATGTTGCTTAAGTGACATGGACAGTAGGACAACCATGAGAGGCTGCCGACAATATGGCAATTGATTATTGACAATGATGAAGATTATGATTATGGTTATGATTGTGATTGATTGTTTTGTTACTCCAAATGATAAATATGATTACAATGCTACTAATGATGATCACAAAGTTGAAGAGGATAACATTGCAAGGTATAATCCAACATTAGAGTGCCTTGTCAAAGATGTTGATAATGGATTGGAGTTGTAAAAGGAATGCATACTATTTCCCATTTTATTTTTTTCTTTCTTTAAATTTTAATTATATCTCTCTCTAAAAAAGGAAAAATAAATGGGAGGCACACATACTCTCTATTTGTTTTTTAATCTCTCAAGCTCTCATGCTCTAGATCTTATGGCAAAAGCACTAGTTGTGATTGTAATTTGTCAAAATTTCAATGTAGGTATGTTCAATTTTCTTCACTTGTACTTTCTTTAAGAATATTAATATTCTTCATAACCATGTTTACTACTCAACTACCTCATTTATTGTTTATTCAAATAGCATGGATAACATTTTTCAAATCATGGGACCTAAGACTATGACCTAATTACATCCCATGTTTTGGATTAAGCACGTAAGTACACCATTCTATTTCATGGTTTCAATGCACATGAGTGGCTTGATCATCAAAGTTTCCATGGTTCCACCACCAATGAAACCAAAACATCATGCTCTATGAGCTTCACATTATTTGGATCATTGGACACACTCTTATTATATCAAGAGGCTCAACATGTATGAAACATATGACTATCTCTCACCTAGCCTACTCACATGAAAAGTACATGCAAGTTAGGGAAAACATGCTTACCTATACTTACCTTTATTGTAGTCCACGCATTGGCTCATCTTGTTCCTTATCCAAGCGCCTGCTCCTTCTTCTTTGATCTTGCTCCTTTATTATCAAAATGGAGAGGAAATACCTATAATAGGCTCAATGAGATAAAGAGACGAATAAGGTTTCTCATTTCATATCGAGAACTTATTTTAAAGTTGGAATTCAATTGCAAAAGTGACCCCGTGCCATAAAAGAGGTATTTTTTGGTGAAAAATGAAATTGTCATGGATCAAGGAGCTCGAGTTTTCCTAGATACATTTTGATGCCGAGAATCCAATGCAAATGTCTGTTCGTCGAATCAAAGTCCATTTGACTCCCCATTTAATGGCCGCAAGGTTTGTCATTATGAAGAAACTACTACTAGATCCAAAGCCAGAAATCATGTGATGGAGGCTACGGTGATAGATTTTGATGTAGAAAGCCATCTATCCAATCGGATTGCAATTCTAAGGCAGTTTGCCCCTCCGTCCAGGCCAAAACTACTTGCAGTCAAGTGTGAACATGAAAGTTTGAGCTATTTTTTAAAATGGTTAGTGTTCCAACCATGGTTAAATGGATAAACAACTTAAGAAGTCACACAAAGGGGGGGGCGTGTTTTTTTTGGTACCCCTTCCTCCTCATTGAAAAAATCATTTTTGGTGGCTGCTTCAATCTTCTTTCTACTTCGGGCCACGAGATACTGATTTTCTTCACTCTTAGATGCTTCAAATAGTTCGAGAAATGTAGTGAATTAAAAGATCCAATTTCAATCTTTCTCTCTCTCCTTTTTCTCTCCTATTTGTCCTTGTTCATATGGCTATGTATGAGAGAGAGAGAGAGAGAGAGAGAGAGAGAGAGAGAGAGAGAGAGAGAGAGAGAGAGAGAGAGAGAGGATTGATTTGATAAATCATGGATGGGCAATGGTTCGAAAGTGTAATGGCACGTAGATTAGGTAATTTGGATGCATCAACAAAAATAGTATCAATGGCTCCACTTTCTTGAAATACGAGGTGTATGTATGCATATTTTAGAGTAAATTAATTTTATTTAACTTTTATGATGAATCTTTACTGTATATAATGAAAAGATGATTGAAAATGGTTGAAATATGTTTGTTTATGTTTACAATTTTGAAAATTAATTCATTTTACTTTATGTATATAAAAAACAATAAAATTGCAAAAATCGAAACATGGAATTTAATGGAAAATGGTGTTGTTCTTGCATTTTGGAAATCATATGATATATATATGGCATGAAAATGAGTATGATGATAAATCATGCTTTAGATAAGTCAAAAAGATCAAACAATTCAGAAAAATCAATGATTTATGTTGAAATAAATGGAAAATTTCATGAAAATATTCAAATAAAGAGTAAAAATTAGAGAAATTTAAGTTTTGCAAGTTAAAAATTACAAAAAAATAGAAGAATACTTATGATCATGTAATGATGAGTATTTTTCCTCATTTTATTTCCATTCATATGTTAAAATACATATTTAGAGCTTGTTTCTATGGAAAATTATTGTGAAAATTCTCTACATTTACGCAAGCAAGCAGAATGTAAATGGTAGGGGATGCGGGACTAAAATGGAAATATATTTGATTAAATTACTTATTTATTTGTATATATTATCATATAAGTCATGGCTTATATAAGTTTTAAGGGTTTAGTAGCATGGGTTAGCCTAGTGTTGTTCCTTAGCAACACAACATGATGCTAGTAGAAAGAAATCATGAAAATATTGTTTGAGCACTTCATGTTGGCTAGTTTCTAATTAAGTTGTTTGAGCATGGAATGCCATATACTTTACATATGCAATCTAAATATGGTATTAGAAGATAAATTCTTGGATACATTACAACTGTATGTCTAGGTGATGACCAACATTAAGAGTGTAAGATCCCCTTTATTGTAGGATAGTGTGATATCTTGGGAAACAGATTAAGTGAGAAATATATGTATATAGTCTCTTGTATTATAGTATTTATATTATGAGAGGACTCTGTTACCCTTGTATTTTATGTTGGGGATGGTACATCTTGGGGCTAATCCCCATGATGTAGGAGAGCCTAGGAGCCATAGCACTTTGCTGGAGGAAGCTCTTTGTGTATGTGAATCAAGGTGTTAATCACCTATATGTTTGGATACTCCTTTTGTGTGAGTTGAAAATTTTTTTTGGACTATAAATTGATACAAACATGTGATTTTTTAAAAGTAGTGTATAGTCTCCACATGCTCTTAGTTGTGAGGCCATGTGGTTGGTTTGTTGAGCATAGGAGGCTCCACTAGAGCCTTAGAGCCAATGCTAGGCCCAGGTTTAGGTCTTTGATGGGTGGTGCATTTGCCATGAGCTGCTATAAGTGGCGATTTTTGAATCATAGTTAATAGGAACCCATTGTTCAATACATGCCAAAGAGAATTGAAATATATCAGTTATTTCCTGATAGACATCATCAAGCGCAATTTCAACGATAAGAAAGAGCTAAAAGGGCTAGACAAAGAGCTAAAAGTATTAAGAGATATTCTCCTAAGCATAGTAGTTTGATATCCTTGAGAAAGAGATGTCTTTTTTACCTAATTAATCTCCAAGTCAATTCCCTTTTCCCAAAAAGTCAATCTACTTTGACGAGTGAGAGTATAACCCATTGATTGGTGGAAGTCAAGGTGCAACTGATATACCTATGACCAATTCAAATGGAAGAGGAAGCATAATATAGAATGTGCCCATGCTACTAGCTCCTCCTAATATTGCTATGCCAATGGCTAGCAAAATGGTTCCACTAAGAAATGAAAGCCAAATGACAAACTCTAATGTCATGCCAATTAATCAACAACCAATCTCTAATCAAGTAGTTAGGCCGCCCAAATAGCAAGCGAAGGATCATATGGTAATGATTCTAGTGTGTCAAATGTTCTTGGAAAAGTCAAGGACATGGTAAAGCATTATATCAATATGATAATAAAATAATATAGAAATTTTTGTAGGTGTTAATTTCCTAAAGAAGCAACAAAACTTGATAGAAAGTGAATATCTTGAAGAGGGTGGTCCATCAAGATTTAGTTGTAAGTGGTGTGGTGGTCAACACTTTCTGAAGATTTTTCCTAATGTCAAATGTGACATATGTGGGAAGTTCAATCATCTAACTAGTACTTGTTGGAGTAAGATTAGCTCCCTTCAGCAACAAGGGAGTAAGTAGTTAGGTCCAATTTATCATTGAGCACAAGGGAATATTCTTCAACAAGATGAAGGACCAAAGTAAACATTGCAAAGAGAAAAATCTGTCATAGAAGAGCTATCTAGTGGTAGTGGTATCATCCTTATTGAAGCTGTGCGTATCAACACCACTAAGACTTTCAACTTATGAGCCATTATAAGAGGACAAAAGGTTAAAGAAGGCATTAGAGATAATGTAAAACCTATTGAGGCAAGCCCTAAATAGGATGATAAGGGAACACAAGTTCTTAATCTTGATGTCAAAGCTGGTCCTCTAAAAGGGCGAAGCTAACTTAAATAAGGAGTTTCCAAAGAAGAAGGTAAAAGCCAAGAAAGAGGCGCCTAAGCCTATTCAACAACTAGGAGAAATAATGCTTTATTGGAAAAACAAAACCATTGCTAATTATCATGAATTTGATTTAGTCAATTCTCTTTGCAAGGTAAAGCTTGATGTGAATCTCCTGCAGAGCAGTTGATCAAGTTATCTCCACGAGTGTGTAAAAATTTTAAGAAGGTCCTTCACATTAGGTATATCATTGAGCCCATGATAATTGCCCCTATGTGAGATGACTAGTTTGAACATGTTGAAAAGCATTGCCCAAAGGATAGCAACATATGTTGATAGTATATTAGTGGATCATGCCATTGTGGACACATGATCCTCCTTCAACATTATGAGTTCAGAATTGATGGAAAGACTAGGACTGGAAATCCAAAAGGATGCCTCCACAATTCTCTGAATGGCTAATGATAGTTCAAGGCAACTTGAAGGTTGTATTACCAGAGTCCATGTGATTGCTGCTAATATGGAATGCACTTTGGAATTTAGGGTTATTAGATTTGCAAGATGACCAAGCTATCAACTATACTTGATCCAAACATTCCGTGATATTTTTGCCTAGAGCTGTGATGAGTTGAGGGGTGTTGCTCCTAGTTTGGCTATGCATACTATTCCCGTGAAGAAGGGTAGCCATCCTATTCGACAAAAAGTGAGGCACATGCCTTTTGAACTAAGGGATGGACTATTTGAGGAGCTACAAAAATTGCGTAAGGCTAGCTTGATATTTTTTTGTACTCAATAAAATAAATATAATCAATTTTGTCTTTGCGTAGATTTTAGGGAGCTCAATAAATAGATTGTCAAATATTACTATCTGCTATCATTTATTTATCAGATCCTAGATCAGCTAGTGGGTGGGGATATCTATTCATTTATGGACTATTTTGCCAGTTATAATAACCAAATGGCTATCATAGATAAATATAAGTTTTAAAAAACATTTATCACTATATTTGGTACCTTTGCATATAATGTTATTGCTTTTGGACTATGCAATGCACCAGGTTCTTGGCAACACACAACTAATAAAACTTTCAGTGATATTTTCTCAAAGGAGTTGAAAGTCTTTATTGATGACTTGGGGGTAGCTACCACCATAAGGAAGAGACATCTGATTATTCTAAGAAAATATTTTGAGTAGTGTAGGTATTCAGCATTGCTCTCAATCCAAGGAAATGTGTCTTTGGTAGAGGGCCCTATGGATTGCTATTGGGCCATGTGGTTAGCTTGGCAGATATTGTGATCACGATCCTAAAAAGATAAAGGTTATCATTGGTATGAGTCCACCACGTACTCCTAATAAAGAAGTACATAGATTTTTGTCATCAGTCGAATATTATTGACAATTTATTAATGCATTGGCTGATAGGAAATTGCCATTGCCAAATCTATTGTCCTTTAATTGCATCTTTGTTTGGAGTGATCAATGTCAAGTATCCTTTGAGGATGTGTAGAAGGAATTGGAAAAAGTGCCAGTCTTGAAAAAGCACCCAAAAGGAGTGAGATATTTCATATATTTTTAGCAGCTACAATTTATAGTATCAATTATTGTTATTTAGCCCAGATTTGGGAGGAGAAGTGGTACAATCTAATTACATTCGCAAATTGGGGGTACCCACGATTAATTTTACCTACATGGAGAAATTGTGCCTTGAGATGGTCTTTGCAATGGAGTAATTCAAGCACTACATCCTCTATGAAAATATAGTATTTCATATGAAGGCAGAAGGGCTAAGGCTGTGTTGAATAAGTTGCAACTGTTTCACCACCTAGCAAAGTGGCTGATCACTTTTGTAGGAGTTTGACTATGAAATAAGGACTAAGCCACCAAAGTTATAGGGTACTACTAAATGTCTTGTGGATTTCGAGGAGCCAAAGGAAGTCTTAGATGAAGCTAGTGATTTGAGGGTCTATTAAAAATCAATACATCCTCCATTGCATCCTAGTTGCCATGCACTATCTATCTACATGAGAGGTTGGAGCCACTTTGTCGAAGGCTGAAAAGAGGAAAATTAGGTAGCAAGCCTTGAAATTTTCCTTGATTATAGGAACACTATTGGAAAGGAGTTGATAATATTTATCACCGATATGTTATGCTTGATGAGGTTTCGTTTATCTTGGAAGAGTATAATGACTCCGGGCACTTTGTTGGATGATTGACTGGTCAAAAAGCTTTGAGGGTTGGATATTGGTGGCTTTCCATTTTCTAGGACATTGTAACAAGTGGGACACACATCGACTAGGGTTTAAAAACCCACTCACACTGACCGGGGTATATAAGGTGTAAGAGCCCCAGATTAGGGCAAACAGTTATTATCAAGATCATACTCTTCACCTTCATCTCCTGCTTCCATGGCTTTCTCCTCCCTTCTCTCCTCTTTTCTGTCTTTCTCTCTCCTCTTCTAGTCTTCTTTCCTCTTCTTCTTGCTCTCTTTCTCCCTCTTCACCTCTTCCCCTCTCTCCTCTTAGCTTCATTCATTAAAAAGTGGTATTAGAGCTTCAAGCTTTGGTCCTTTTCTCCATTTCCCTTTCTTCATTTTTGAATCCCAAAAACCCTAGTTACTCAACTTATAGGTACAAGTATAGCAAGAAGGACTATAGTTGACTTCAGCTTTTTGGAGCAAGTAGGAGCTATGACTAGAGACTTAGACATACCTGGAGGGTTAAAATAGCACATCATCACCATTTTTCATGCAAATTTTAAGGGTTCCAAGTCAAGTTTAGAGTCCTAGGAGGTGGAAGAGGGCAAAACCTTAGTTACTTTTTGCTCGAGCCCTCTCTCTCTCTCTCTTCTCTTACAAGTTGCCATGGTTGCCAGCTCAAAAGTACCCCAAGATCTAGCCTGAGGGTGCTCCCCAACATCAATCAGCCCTAGAACATCATCCCTGACCCCACAAGCTACTGATCAAGTAGTGGATTGGGGGAGTTGCTACCTAGAATACCTACAAGAAGGTAGCCCCCGCAATTTGCGGTGCATTTTGCGCTGGCTGCCCTGCCCTCCCCCAACCCTCTTACCATTCCCCCACTACTGCCTAGCCACTCCCTGCCACTTCTGAGCATTGATTCAACATACCTCTCTCTTCCCCCTTGGCACTTTTGATCCCATGATTCAGCCTTCAAGGTGGACAGCAATTGTACAGTTTGGAAAATTTGGGACAGCCATGGATTCTTCAAGCAAAAGCCATCTCTGACCCTAAGAGCCCAAACCCCACAAGTCCTTCAGCCCATGAATGATCTCTCTCACTCGGATGAAGACTGTAAAATATTACATGGCGCAGCGAACAGAATCTGAGAAAGAGATAGAGAGTACACAACAGATAAGAGGAGAATCAGTAAATTCTTTAACTCCAAACAACTGATACAGAGATGGCTCTGTCCACCCGTGCGCTTCCACTGTGTGAAGCTTAGATGGCGATCTAGACAGAAGATAGGTGAAGAGCTTAAGGCTAGCTGGAACAACAACTCTGACTGGGTGAAAGATGAGTGAGTGATGGCTGCGAAGGGGTTTAGCTTTTATAGCCCGCGAAGGTTGTTAGGTCGGCCTGCTGACCGACCTACCATATGAGCCTCCACTAGTCGGCCAGGGAATATTCCAGGGAATATTCCCTTTACCATCGGGCCGAGGGCCCCGCCAGGGGGGCCGCTGGCCCCCCTGGGACCCCCCATCCAGGGCCCGCTTCTGCAGCCCCCGGACCCCACAATAGGGGCCCCTTTTAACTCCCTTACACCGCAACTCGATGCAATGCGCCTCGAGTTGCTACCAGCTTAACCACTCCATCTAACCCAAAGATTAGACCCACAATGGTCACCTTTTTGCCATCCGGTCACATAGACCTCATCTCATATACAAGTCAGGACTCCACCAATGTCCGGGCTCACACTTGGCTTCTCCTCATAATGGGGGCCTTACAACTTTGAGCACCATGGATCATTGGTAGCACCTAATGAGGGTGGGGCATTGATCATATCTAACAAAGACATGGAGCTCAACATGCATGGAAGCTTTGTGGGAAGCCATGAAAGCTTCACTTGAAGCTTCCCATCTTTGAAGCTCAAGCTCAAGGACAAGCACGGGAGCCTTTCTCATTAGTAGGAGCATTTGGATGTTGAAGTCTTCTTCCATGGATGCCCCCAACCAACCGGACTCAATCAATGGAGCAATCGGGCATCATGATGATTTATGCTTCAATGGTCTTTCCAAGCAGTAAAGAGGTATGCAAATCTGATCTTAATCTCTCAATTTAGCCACTTACTGAGCTTAATCCCTAGTTGGAGAGATTCAAGATTGCATAGGTTTAATAGCTCAATCCTCTTCTTGTGCATGCACCATACCTCTTGGCTGACATTAACCCCCATTTTGTCTTGTGATCTTGGATGAGCCCAAGATGAATAATACCAATTGTAAATTGGGTAAGTAGCAGCTAGTGAGTCACAAAATTGCCAAGGTAATCCCTACCCCAACCTTGTCATTCCTTGCATCTCATGAAAATGCCCAATTTATCCTTTCCAATGCACCTCATGCTGATTGCTTAATAAAAATTTCTGCCATGTATACTCCGGCTGAGGAAAAAGGCCAATGCTAGGCGAGGTGGTAAGACAAGAGAGGTGACCCTCCCTTACCACTTAAGACCTTGGGGAACTTTGCCCACCTCCCGATGATCTAGAGCCTGATACTTGTATGTAGGTGCAGGTACTTCCCATGAGCTCCACTCTCCTTGATGCAGTGATCCCCCTTGCACACCCCCACAATGCTAATGGCACCCATGTATGACACTTGAAGTGCATGTAGTGAAAACAGATGTATATGGGAGTGAATGTACTTATGCATTAATGGTAGAGCTGATGGGTATTCAATGATGCTTGGGATCATGATCAGTATGCTCAGTATGCTATTGATGTTGTTGATCAAGCCCCTTGGACTATGCTCTATCCATGTAAGTCTTTGGCAATAAGGGACAAGCAGTATTTTTTATCATAGTCCTCTAGGATAGTCACAAAGATCTTATTGCACAAAATTCTATTTTGAACTCACCTCAAAGAGGGATTTGTCCCCTTTGGTTTGAATAAAAAACCTCCCCAATCGGAGCTACGGTTTGAAATTTATGCCCATTTTTGTGCACTAGGGTCATTGTGGACAGGGTGTAGACACCGCTCTAGGACAAGCGGAGTAAATCCATTATAGAAAATTTTGATCATTTTCTATCACAAAATTTAATAGCTCATCTCGAAGGGGACTTTTTTTCCTCCAACTTGAGCCAAAAATCTTATCAATCGAAGTTTCCTACAAAGAGTTACGCCCCTTTTACTAACAGCAAGTCTGTGGACTGCATCTAGAAGGCTGGCCAGAAAGGCAAAAGCAATGTGTCCAAGAGGAACTACAGAGGGAGATTAGAGACTCCTAGATCTCCATGAATGAGGAACCAAGCTTGGAACATGATTACCATGGTGATATATAGGAGGAAATGTCTAAAGCAGGCCCGTACACCCTTCTCAATCACACCCTCTGTCAGCATAAGCTTCGTCATATGGAACAACATAATGATATGGTCACCAACCATCACCAAATGATGTCCAAGTTTGATAAAGGGATCGAGCACATGGCTCTCTCAAACTCAAAGACTCAACAGTCCTTGGAGCAACTCACTACTCTTATTACTCAATTAGCGACCGCTTCATCCCAAGAGGAGGCCAATGACTCTAGGCATGAGTCTAGACGTCCTCCACATCAAGAATTGTTGCATGGTCCACATGGTATATTTGGTGCTAAGGGAATTTCCCCTTCTACCTATGAGATTGGTGAACCCTCTGATGCGCATGATGAGCTCCTGCTGAATTCCCCTGTCTACCATGCAGCCAACATCCATTTGAGGCCTTCTCCCACCCTTGGTTGAATTTCCCCCACTCTCTCTAGGAGCCCCCATGCACCCCATTTGAATCAACCCCATCAAGGACAATATGGTACAAATGGCCAGCCTGGAAATCCTGGATAGCATGGTTATAATGGATAGCATGGGCTTAATGCACCACATGGAACGTATGTACAACAAGGTATGTATGGCCACCATGGGATGTATGGCCAGCAAGGGTCTCATGGGCAGCATGGTCCAAATGAATTGTGTGACAAGATCATCCTCACAAAGTATAATGGGCAATCCCCCTCACCATCTGACTTAGAGGAATGGACGTCCAAGTTGGAGTCCTACTTTAATATCTTCCCTCGCATAGATGATCAGAAAATCCTTTTTGCTTCTCTCCACTTGGAAGGATATTCCCACACATGGTTGCAACATATCAATCAAGAGAATTAGCAATTCATTGACTAGGAAGATTTTAAAATGCATATGGTCCAAGTTTTTGTGTCTCCTGTGGAAAAAGAGCGGTTGGCAAGACGACGGTACACCCTTGACCAATGTAACCTCATTGTACGTGAATACACAAATCAGTTCATGAACTTGACCATATATGTGGAGAGCATTAGTGAAGATGCTAAATTGCACAAGTATATCTATGGATTGGAACCGGAGCCTATCAACAGATGTCATGGCCCAAAAACCTACCACACTGTTTGATGCAATTGAATTAGTTGAGAGATATGCCAGAAAGTACTGTAAGAATCAAAATTTTTAGCAAGGTGTTGGACAAGCCCCGCATTTCATCACAATCAGCCCCATACGGAGGTGGTTTTCACGGCACTTCTATGCCCAATACCAACCCCAAAGTACCCACTTACCCCGCCTTCCATGCTAAAAGAAAAATGGTTGTTCAGCTTTGAGAATAAGTATGCTAAAAATAAACTATCCATTGCATCACCTTCCCATGGATCTAGTAGCCAACGGTTCATCTCCCTAGATGTTGTGAAGGAACGGAAGGAAAAGGGCCTATGCTTTAAGTGTGGAGATAAGTACATTGCGGATCATGCTTCTAAATGCCCGTACAAGACAGCCAAGGTTAAAGTTCATAGCATGTATGTCATGGAAGATTGGCACACTGAGGAGGATGACTTGCCCATTGATCAGGTTGAGCCTATGGAGGATGTTGATCACGAGCAGTTCTATGACCTAGAGGATGGTCCCTTTGACCCAGGCGTTGATTGACAAATGATTTTTGATGCCGAGAAGTGCTTAAAAATAGCCAAAAATTACTTATATCAGGGGAAAAATAGACTTCGTCGAAGGCGACGGTGGCAATCAGTATGATTTTAAGTGGTAAGGCTCTAAAGCGCTAGTGCTAATTTTCATGGGAAATCAAATGATGGCGGATGGCTGAGTTGGAGTTTCCCTAGATGCAAAATGACATCAGGAATCCAATGCAGGTCTCAGATCTCAATTCCAAGGTCGTTTGATTCTCCATTTAATCCCTGCAAGGTTTCGGGTTGTGAAGTGGCTATTGGATTTGGAAGTCGAGAAGAGCGTGATGGGGCCCAACTTTGTAGATTTTGATGCTACGGAACCACGTGTCTAGATGGATCTCGAATTTGATGTCATTTGCCCCTCCAAAAGTGAAAAAACCACTTGCCGAAAGTGTGAAAGCAAAAGTCATGAACTAGATAATTTGGGTTTTAAGCTTAAGCTCTAATTGAGAGCTTAAAAGAAGCTCACGAAATGAAATGTTGGGGGGGGGGGGGGGGGGGTGGGGGCATTAGTTTTTTGCGCCCCATTTTTTATCATTTTCTGATCGGTTTGAGGCAGGAGGAATCCTCTTGGCCCTAAGATGCTTCTATCCTTCACCCTCCATCACCATAAACGGATCAAAGAATGATGCACTGAGCAAAGAGATTAAAAATCAGTCTTTCTCTCTCCTCCCTCTCTCTCCTACATAGAGGTAATTCATGTGCAAGAAATCAATAAGAAGAGGGGCTGAAGAATGCTTGTTCGACTGTGATCGGATTGCTTCAAGATGAAGAGGAGGCTGAGAAAAGAGGTTCAACACTAAAGAATGGTTGCTGGTCGACGGTCCGTGGGCTGCCCAGAATAATTATTAAAAAACCCGCAACACGCAAGACACGCGGTATGCTCCAATTTTGTGAAGAAATTTGCTTCTTTTTGTTGTTTCATGGTCCAAATGTTGTTCATATACGATGAATTTTTGTTTGAACCTTGTTTGCATCATGTTTGAGGGCTTTAACTACAAAATATAGAACCCGTAATGATTTAGAGCCGTTATTAATTCTTTAAAACGCGCAAAATGTCATTTTTCAATGGAAATTAGTGGTTTTTTCGAATTTGAGTTGGAAAAAAGGAATGGAAATGGGATAAACTCAGAGAAAATGTTAAGTTTCAGTAAAAAAATAAGCCAATACAAACAAATCAGAAAATACCTATTTTTTATGAATAAAAAATAAGAAAAAATAGTAAAAAATAGAGGAAATTGAAAATTTCACGCTAAAAAAATATGGAAAAATAAGATTTATGTACGCGAATGTTTGGTGAGGTTAAAGCATGAGGTCAAGCCTCAATTTGGCCTCATCCTTTTTGTTATAGTACGTGTTTATTGTTTTTTACATACAAAAATGATACAAAACAACCATTTACACCTATGCAATGTTGCAATACCTAAACGGTGAGGGAGGGAGGAAGTTTGTGCAACGATCTAATTGCTAAAAAGATAGAAATTCTGATTTTCCCTCTTTGTGCATAGCATGTAGGGATCGTTCCATAATTAAATATATGCGATTAGTAGCACGGAAGTTCCGGTGCTAGTCCCTAAAGCAGTGCATCACGGAACACTTAGTTAAAATTCATGAAAAAGATGTTTTCCGCACCTCACATAGTTGGTTTTTTTAAATCATAAAATGGTTGTGCAAAATCATCATACGCCTTGCATCAAGCATGCCACGTGGTATCTCCTGGAATGCATTGCAATTGATTGATAAACATTGACTAACGTTGAGAGGACATGAAACCTAAGTCGTGGGTTAGATGGGTGCTTCTGTTGGGGAAAGTTTTGTGAGGCAAATCAAAAATCTCCTGGAACATTGAATTATGAAAGAGTGGAGTTTGTGTGTTATGTTTTATATGTTGGAGTGATGCATCTTGGGGCCAATCCCCGAGGTGTAGAAGAGTCGCAGTGGAGCCACGGCAATTAGCCGAGAGGTGCTTACTATGTGTGTATTACGAGGCATTATGTCTATATGTTATGGGATCTTCCTCTAAGGAGAAGGGAAGGTGAATGTTGGACTACATATTGGACACAAACGCAAAATCCTCATAAGCATTTAGTGTAAAGTGAGTTTTAGACGCTCTTGGCCCGCGAGGCCGTGTGGTGGGATTGTCTGTTGTATGCATGAGGTCCGGCTAGTGCCATAGCCAATGCTGACCCATTTTAGGTCCCATCAGTGGTGCGCCTGTCGGGAGCCGCCAACTAGCGGTGGTTCTTGAATCTAGGGTTCTTAGGGACCAAATAGTTGGTTTATGTTCTTTGATAAGGACCGTCAAGCCGAAATACAAAAAGTAGAACGTGCTGAGAGGGCTAGACGGTGGTTGGAGATTGTAAGACGCTATTCTCCTCAAAGGAGCAGCCCATTACGCATAAGTGGTAGTGGTTCTAGTAACCTAGGTGTTACAAGTAGCTCTTTGAGTGCAAGTGGAAGTCTTGGTACTTCTCTATTTCCAGTTAATCAACCCACAACAAGTGGGGGTGTAGTGTTGCCTACACAAACTCCTATTGTCAATCCAGTGGTAGCCATAGCACAACCTATCGCAATTCCAACAGGTACATCGGATGTACCGGCATTAGGAGCACCATTGTCCATTTTCCATGGGTTAGCAGAAGAAGATGGAGAACTCCACATGAAGGAGTTTCAAACGCTCATGTTCAACTATCGAATCCAAGACGAAGGACAACTAATGATGTTCTTCAACATGAAGTTAAAAGGAAGAGCGGCAGTGTGGTATCATTGTCTAGAAGTCGGAACCATAACTAGCAGTGCCCAATTCTTTACGGCTTTCCATAGAGAGCTTGCACCTGAGAAGGGTGGACAATATTGGTTGCGTGTTCTGAATGTAACACGCCAAGAGCCAAATGAGAATGTCTAGGCATATGCCAAGAAACTAAAGCAAGTTCTTCGAAAACTTAATGCTTATATTCCCATTCCAGCAGTGCACAGTTGCAATATTTCCTACATGGATTGGATTTTAATATCCAGGTGTAGTTGGGTAGTGTTGCTTTGGCCGATATTGACACTATATTACCCAAGCAAAAGAAGTAGAGTCCTGCTTGCAAGCGGCTTATGCAGCAAGGATAAATTGGAATGGTAATAATTTAGCCTTGACCACTGGGAGTCAAGGAGACCCCATGTTAAATACGAGTGGCAGAGGGAGTATCATGTCGAATTTTCCTATGTTACTAGATCCTCCTAGCATGACTATGCCTATGGCTAGTCCGACGGCCTCACTAAATAGTGGTGAAAACCAAACAATGAATCCTAATGTTGTCTTAGTTGGTCAGTGGCTAATTCCTAATCAAGTGGTTAGACCCATGGGACGACAGAGTGACGATCGTGTCTATGAGTCGCATGTTTCTAATGTTCTTGGTGAAGTTAAGGACATGATGAAGCACAACACTGATATGATCTCTGAACAATATCGACAAATAGCTGTGGATGTCAAGTTCCTTAAGAAGCAGTAGAATTTGATAGGGAGTCGATGCCCTGAAGAGGGTGGCCCCTCAAGATTCAGCTATAAGTGGTGTGGGGGCCAACATTTCCCTAGGAATTTCCCGAATGTCAAATGTGATATTTGCAGGAAGTCTGGCCACTTAGCTGCTACCTGTTGGAGTAAGATTAGTTCTCTCCAACAAGGGAGTAAACAATCGGGTCCATTTAACCATCACACACAAGTGAATAATCTCTAACAAGACGATGGACCAAGGCAAATACTACAAAGAGGAAAGGCTATCATAGAGGAGTTACCTCATGGTAGTGGAGTTAGCCTTATTGAGGCTGTACGTGTCAATGATGCTGAAACTTCTAATCTACGAGCCATAACAAGAGGTCAAAAGATTAAAGAGGGTGACAAAGGAATTGTAAAACCTATCGAGGGAAGCCCTAAACAAGATGCTAGGGAAAAGTGAGCCCTGAATCCTGATATGGAAAGTGGACCGTTAATACTTGTTGGCAGTAAAGTCGATCCCGAGGAGGATAAAGGATTGCCAAGAAAGAAGGTAAAGGCTAAAAAAGAGGCACCAAAGCCAATTGAAAGACCAAAGGAGAGAATGGTTTGGTGCGACAAGAGAACTTTGGCTAATTACCATGACTTTGATCTAGCAAGTTCCCTTTGCGAAGTCAAACCAGACGTGAATCTCCTGCAATTGATTAAAATTTCTCCAAGAGTACACATGGAATTCAAGAAAATCTTGCATATAAGGTATATAGTAGAACCTTTGGGCATAGCTAGAGTGGGGGAAGATTGGTTCGATCATGCTAAAAAGCATTGCCCTAGGGTTCCAGCGTATGTGGATGGAATATTAGTGGAGCACGCTATCGTGGACACTGGATCCTTCGTCTATATCATAAGTTCAGATTTGATGGAGAGGTTAGGTCTAGAGATCCAAAAATATGGCTCCACACTTCTTAGGATGGTTGATGATAGTCTAAGACAACTAGAAGGTTGCATTACTAAGGTCCATGTTATAGTTTTGAGCATGGAATGCTATTTGGACTTTAGGGTGATAAGGTTTCCAGGATGTCCTAGCTATTGTGTTTTGCTGGCAGGCCATGGATTCTACGGACAGACTGTCAAGTCAATATACCCACTGGTCGAGTGATTCTAGGTCGAGGTGCCCATCTGTAATAGTGGATGCTTACCCTGAGTCTCCTCAGAGTGAGAGAGCTCCACTATTCTCTGCTAAACTAGAAACAGTAGACGATCCATCTGGTAGTGAGACGTCATCGAGCAATGGATCTAAGGAAGGGTCCACTACAGAGGATATTTATCAGATAACCTTGAATGAGCCGATAGAGCCTCATGATCGAATAAGAGATGTAGACGTTATTGAGCTAGATCTTGGTATGATAAATGCGTGATATTTTTCCTTGGAGCTATGATGAACTTTGGGGTATTCCTCCCAGTCTAGCTATGCATACTATTCCTGTAAAGGAAGGTACCCACCCTGTATGTCAGAAAGTAAGGCATATGCCTTTTGAATTAAGGGACGGGTTGTACGAGGAACTACAGAAGTTGCGGAAAGCGGGTTTGATCTTCCCTATTCACAGCACACTGAATGGTGCTCATGAGTTGTGATCAGGAAGATGAGGAATAATCAAATCCGTCTTTGTGTAGACTTTAGAGAGTTGAATAAGCAGACTGTTAAAGATTAGTGCCCGTTGCCATTTATTGACCAAATTTTGGATCAACTGGCGGGTAGGGAAATCTATTCATATATGGATTGTTTTGTAGGGTATAACCAAATGGCGATTATTGAGCAAGACAAGCTAAAAACAATGTTTATTACAGCCTTTGGTACCTTTGTGTACCATGTGATGGCATTTGGGTTGTGTAATGCACCTGGTTCGTGGCAAAGAACAGTCGAGAAGACCTTTGGAGGCATCTCCCCAGAGGAGCTGAAAGTATTCATTGATGATCTGGAGGCAGCCACTGTAAGGGATAGACAATTGATCATTTTGCGCAAGTGTTTTGAGCGTTGCAAACAATTTTGCATAGCTCTTAACCCATAGAAGTGCATCTTCGGAGTCCCTTATGGACTCTTGTTAGGCCATGTGGTTAGTTCTGTAGGGATTGCGACAGATCCTGAAAAGATCAAGGTCATACTCGCCATGAGTCCACCACGTACTCCAAAGGAAGTGCATAGCTTTCTATCATCAGTAGGGTATTATTGGAGGTTTATCAATGCCTTGGCAGAAAGAACGCTGCCTCTGACAAACCTATTGTCCTTTAACTGTTAGTTTACGTGGAGTGATGCTTGCAAAGTGTCTTTTGATTATGTGAAGCAGGAGCTTGCCAAAGCACCTGTTTAAAAGCACCAAAAAGGGGCGAAATGTTTTATATATTTTCAGTAGCAACCATGTATAGTATCAACTATTGTTTAGCTCAAATTTGGGAGGAAAAGTGAAACCATCCGATAGCTTTTGCTAGTTGAAAGTTTGGCATATCGGAAATTAACTACATCTATATGGAGAAGTTGTGCCTTGAGATGGTATTTGTGACCAAAAAGTTCAGGCACTACATTATTTATGAGAGGGTAGTTTTTTATACGAAGGCTGAAGGGCTTCGATTGTTTTTGAATAAGTTAAAGTCGCCTGACCATTTAGCAAAGTGGTTAATCACTTTGTAGGAATTTGATTATGAGATTAAGAGCAAGCCACCGAAGCTTCAGGGCATTGTAGAGTGTCTTGTGGATTTCGGAGAGCCAAAAGAGGTCATGGTTGAAGGAAGTGACATGGAGACTTTGTTCAAGATTGATACGACATCTATTCCCTCCTGGTATGCTACTATAACGCACTATCATTCTACGGGAGAGATTGGAGCTACTTTATCAAAATCAGAGAAGAGGAAAATTAAACAGTAGGCATTGAAATTTTCCTTGATCATAGGCACATTACATCGGCAAGGTGTTGATGATATCTATCACCGATGTGTGATGCCTGACGAAGTTCCCTTTATTTTGGAAGAGTGCCATGACTCCGCTTGTGGAGGGCACTTTACTGGGCGGCATAGAAAGCTTTAAGAGCTGGATATTGGTGGCCATCCATCTTCCAAGATTCCTTTGAGTAAGTTAAGAGATGTGATACCTTCAAAATCATGACAACAGAGAGAATAGGAAACACCCACTTACACCTGTCATGGCTATCCTTCCATTTGAGAAGTGGGGCATTGACTTTGTGGGTTCTGTCATCCTGTCGTCTACTACTTAGAAGAGGTACATTATAGTAGCTGCTGACTATTTTACAAAATGGTGAGAAGCACGGGCGACGAGGCAAGACAATGCAAAAGAGACTGCGAGTTTCCTACTTGAGCAAATCATCAGCTGATTTGGTCTGCCAAAGGAAATAGTATCGGACCGTGGAACTCACTTTTTAAATAAAGTGATTAAAAGTATGACTGAAGCTTAGAAAATCAAGCATAACAAGACGACCCCCTATAATCCGCAAGCAAATGGACAAGTTGAAAGTACCAATAAGCAGCTTGTGGGTATCCTATCCAAGATAGTATCCGAAAAGAAGCAGGACTGGGATACAAAATTATATGTGGCAGTTTGGGCGTATAATATGACATTTAAACGAGCCACTAGCCACACCCCATTCAAATTAGTTTACGGGGAGGAGTGTGTCTTGCCCTTAGAAATCGAGTTGTCGACCATTAGATTCTCAATCAATCATTTAGTGGTGGGTGATGAAGATGCCCTATTTGAGCGGTTTACGACTATAGCCCACTTGGACGAGCTCAAATTGCAGAGTTTGTTGCACTAGGAGGTAGCTAAATGTCGGATGAAGCGGTTGCATGATTTGAAAGCAAAGAAATATACTTTTAAAAAATAGCAGTTAGTTCTATATTATGATGCGTGTAGAGAGATATTTCTAGGAAAGTTGGAACCTCGATGGGATGGCCCTTACAAGATAATTCGGATAGGTAAAAATAAGTCCACAGTTCTATTAATTGATCTACAAGGGGTGGAGTTTAAGAATAAGGTTAATCTTAATAAGATTAAACCTTATTATTTCTAAATATGCTAACGCACTAAATGCATTGCAGGTCCATGCTAGGGTTGATTTGAGACCTGCAAGAGAGCTTAAATTGGTTGATGGGGCGATTAATTCCTTATTTGGAGCACCCATATCTTGAGCAAAGCTATCATCATATCTGGTGGAGCAAGGGATATAAAGTGATTGAGCAAGAAGACAGTATATTTGTGTGGGAGATTAAAGTTTTCTGCCATTGCTACTTACAAATCTTGACAAGTATCCTTGTTGAGTTTAATGAAGAAGGTGCGATGGAGCCGTTAGTTCATCCTCTAAATATGTTGAACTTTGACTATCATAATTACGAATAGGGGAGTTCTTGATGGCTGGCGGTGTAAACCCATTATGGATGTATACATTATACTTTGATGGAGCGTCTAGGGGCCCTAACAAAAATGAGAGTGTTGGGGTAGTTATCTAAGATCCCAACGTAGAGTCACAATGAAATTAGTTGCTTATCTCGGGGTGGGATTTACTAACAACATGGCCGAGTATAAAGCTTTGATTATGGGATTGAATATTGCTAAGAAAGGTGGTATTAGGCGGTTGTTAATAGAAGGGGATTCCCAAGCTGATCTTAAATCAACTCAATGGGACATATACAGTCTGGAATCCTCTCCTTCGTATGTATCATCGAACTGCTATAACTCTACTTGATGAATTTGAGAGCATATCTCTTCAGCTCATTCCACATTATTGGAATCAATTTGCGGATTCCTTAGCTAATTTTGCTTATGAAGAGGACCTCTTTTTCAATTGTGGTCCTAGTCTGGATGTTGCCATTGATACTGAGACAGGACCTGGTCGCTTGTGGGGGATGTTATCAGACCACACGTTATATGGAAGGCGATGGTTGATATGGGTGATGCAAAGAGTAGCCGAGACCCATCTACTGTTGTTATCCTGGACCCATAGGTTGATCTGACGACATGTTATGCGTACACCTCTTGCTATATATGCAGGAGGTATGGGCCATAATTAGATGCATTTAGCTTAGGGCTGTGAGCCCTGTTTTCCCCCTTGGAATGGAGTGTATTTGCGTATATTTGTCTTTTTCCAAGGAGGGATCTCTATAAGCTAGTTGTTTGAAGGAGGATCCAACAAATGGGACTTCTATGGAGCAAGAAACCTTGTGGGATCGGCTCAACTCTCAAGCCCAATCCTTTCTCTTTATGAGTTTGCAGGATTCTGTCCTTGTGCATGTTCACAGATTGAAGAATATAATGGAAGTGTGGAAGAAGCTTGCATCTTTGTATCAGCATAAGACATTTTCCCACAAGATTTCCCTTGAGAAGAAGTTGCAGATGCTCAATCTTGATGACTTCTCTTTGAAGGAGCATATCATGAAGGTTGAGGACATGAGGGGTAAGCTTGTCTCTCTTGGTCGGACGATATCCTCCAAAAACATGGCTATGATCCTTTTGATTCAGCTACCATCTCCTCGGCTCAATGTCTTCTACACTAGCCATTAGGGCAAGAGGGCCAATTGCTTTAAGTAGTTAATGTCTGATTTCTTTAGGCCAAGAGGGCCAGTTGTTTTTAGGTTTTAATAATTTATCTCTTTAGGCCAAGAGGGCTAGTTAGTTTGCAGTGAAATGTGCTATTTCTTTAGGCCAAGAGGGCCCTATCTCTATTTGGTACAGGTACGTTTAATGCTTTGTTATTTTAGTGATTGCACCATACAGGTTGACGAAGTCGCTGGAGGGAGGCTTTGATGCAAAGGAGCTTCTTATGGCCATTCCAGGTGGTTTTGTCTGATTTTTGAGTTTTTTCCCTTAAGCAATTAATGGTATATGTGTGGGTGAGGGTTACTTTCTTTTGTTTGTTGGGGATTGGCACTTGAGGCATGAAGTCCCATGTTTAGGCTTTGTATGTTTGAGGGAGGTCTGAGTAGTCATTGCTTCCTGCAAGGCATTGTTAGGCATTGAAAGACCTGTTTTAGAAGGCAATTCTAGTGACCTTGTTATGCTAGCCTGCTAGGTGGCCGTTCTAGGAGTTCTTGTTAGTTGTGAGGAAGTTAGAGAAGCCTACTAAAATAATGATGGAAAGATAAAAAACCCTAAAGATTTGAAAGACAATATATAAATATACGGAGATGTGTAAAAAGGGGTTTGACCCCTATAAAAAGAGAAAAGGAAAGAAACAAAAATCCTTGAGCTGTTGTTTATCGCCTTGCGAAGGCCTGGTAGGTTCCTGGGGATGAGACAAGATCCGGGGCCGATGCCTTGTCTTCCTAGGGGTGGCATCTAGTAGAAAAATAAAGAATATAAGAAGGTTGGAGCGAAAATAAAAGTGAGCGTTAGAAAAGGATTCAGTGTTGCCTTGTGAGGGCTTGGTAGGTTCTTGGGTATCGAGACAGGACCTGAGGCCGATGCCCTGTTCTCCTTGGGTCACTACACTTAGCTCCCTCCTTTTTACACGCCCGAGTATGGAAAAATAAAATCCTAAAAGAAGAAAAATTGTGCTAAAAGACAATATTTCTTGCTCAAGCTATAGGAGTTCTTGCCTAGTAGGAGCTCCTGGTTGAGTTGTCCTTAGTCAGGAAAGTAGGTTGGACCACCACTTAGGGCGACCTCTTTGATAGCTCTTTTTAGTTTTGTTGTTGTTGGAGCAGTTGGTTAGTGACTAGCTTCGGGTCTTTTGTCAGATTATGCTAGGCCTACTCCTTGTGGATTTCATGCCTTCTTTTTGTCAGGGGGTAGGGTATGAGCTGTGATGTGTTGTGTTGTGTATTTTTTGTATTAGATTGATGCTCCCTTTTCTTGTTTATGTGCAAATCTATTCGTGGGATTTGATGGGCCGAGTTGCCCTATCCCGTGGTTGCCAATGATAGATGATTTTTTATGCCGAGAAGTGCTTAAATATAGCAAAAAATTATGAATATAAAGGGAAAAATAGACTTCGTTGAAGGCGGCGGTGGCAATCAATAAAATTTTAAGTAGCAAGTTCCTAAAGGGCTAGTGCTAATTTTCATGGGAAATCAAATGATGGCGGATGGCCGAGTTGGAGTTTTCCTAGATGCAAAATGACGTCAGGAATCCAACGCAAGTCTTAGTTCTCAATTCTGAGGTCGTTTGATTCTCCATTTAATCCCCACAAGGTTCGAGGTTGGAAGCAGCTACTGGATCTGGAAGCCAAGAAGAGCATGATGGGGCCCAACTTTGTAGGTTTGATGCCACGAAACCACCCGTCCAGACAGATCTCAAATCCGATGTCGTTTGCCCCTCCAAAAGCGAAAAAACCACTTGCCAGAAATGTGAAAGCAAAAGTCATGAACTAGATAATTTGGGTTTTAAGCTTAAGCTCTAATTGAGAGCTTAAAAGAAGCTCACAAAATGAAACGTTGTAGGGGGGGTCAATTTTTTGCACCCCATTTTTTCCCATTTTTTATAATTTTCTAATCGGTCTGAGGCAGGAGGAATCCTCTTGGCCCTGAGATGCTTCTATCCTTTGCCCTCCATTGGATCAAGAAATGATGCACTGAGCAAAGAGTTAAAAAACCAGTCTTTCTCTCTCCTCCCTCCCTCTCCTGCATAGAGGCAATTCATGTGCAAGAAATCAAGAAGAAGAGGGGTTGAAGTATGCTTGTCCGCGACTGTGATCGGATTGCTTCAAGATGAAGAGAAGGCTGAGGAAAGAGGTTTAGCACTGAAGAATGGTTGCTGGTCGGTCCATGGGCTGCCCACAATAATTATTAAAAAACCCGCAACACGCAAGACACACGCTATACTCCAATTTTATGAAGAAACTTACTTATTTTTGTTGTTTCATGGTCCAAATGTTGTTAATATGCAATGAATTTTTGTTTGAACCTTGTTTGCATCATGTTTGAGGGCTACAACTACAAAAACACAGAACCCGTAATGATTTAGAGCCATTATTAATTCTTTAAAACTCGCAAAATGTCATTTTTCAATGGAAATTAGTGTTTTTTTCGATTTTGAGTTGAAAAAAAGGAATGGAAATGGGATAAACTCAAAGAAAATGTTAAGTTTCAGTCAAAATAATAAGGTAACAAAAATAAATCAGAAAATACCTATTTTCTATGAATAATAAATAGGAAAAAATAGTGAAAAATAGAGAAAATTGGGGTTTTCGTACTAAAAAAATATGGAAAAATAAGATTTATGTGCGTGAATGTTTGGCGAGGTTAAAGCATGAGGTTAAGCCTCAGTTTTTCCTCGTCCTTTGTGTCATAGTACGTGTTTATTTTTTTTTACACACAAAAATGATACAAAACAACCATTTACACTTATGCAACGCAGCAACACTTAAACGGTGAGGGGGGAAGGAAGTTTGTGCAACAATCTAATTGTTGAAAAGATACAAATGCTGATTTTTCCTCTTTATGCATAGCATTTAGGGATCGTTCCATAATTAAATATAGGCGACTAGTAGCACGGAAGTTCTGGTGCTAGTCCCTAAAGCAACGCAGTACGGAACGCTTAGTTAAAATTCATGAAAAGGCTGTTTTTCGCACCCCACATGGATGGTTTTTTTAAATCATAAAATGGTTGTGCACAATTGTCATAAACCTTGCGTCAAGCATGCCACGTGGTATCTCCTGGAATGCATTGCAATTGATTGATAAACTTTGACCAATGCTGAGAGGACAGGAAACCTAAGTCGTGGGTTAGACGGGTGCTTCCATTGGGGAAAGTTTTGTGAGGCAAATCAAAAATCTCCTGGAACATTGAATTATGAAAGAGTGGAGTTTGTACGTTATGTTTTATATATTGGAGCGACGGATCTTGGGGCCAATCCCCGAGGTGTAGAAGAGTCGCAGTGGAGCCATGGCAATTAGTCGAGAGGTGCTTCCCTATGTGTGTATTACGAGGCATTATGCCTATATGTTATGGGATCTTCCTCTAAGGAGAAAGGAAGGTGAACGTTGGACTACATATTGGACACAAACACAAAATCGTCATAAGCATTTATTGCAAAGTGAGTTTTAGACGCTCTTGGCCCGTGAGGCCATGTGGTGGGGTTGTCTATCATATGCATGAGGTCCGACTAGTGCCATAGCCAGTGCCGGCCCATTTTAGGTCCCATTAGTGATCCATCGAAGATACTTGATTTGACATCCCACCCACCTACTAGTTCCCTTTGCTTGATCTCTTTGGATGCTTGGACAGGTTCCCAGAGCCCCAACACCCACTACAAGGGACTGGGGCAATAGCGACGCCGATTAGCGACGGCGTTTATCGGCGTCACTATTGGCGTCGCTATTTGTGTCGCTATTTGAATGCAACGCAAATAGCGACGCATATAGCGACGCCGCAGGGAAAAAAAGCGCGGCCGAAACCAGAGCGCCGTTTTCATTTTGTTTTCTTCGCCTTTTGAGAGCGAGAGCGAGGGAGAGAGCCAAGGCTTTGTGAAAGAAGAGGAGGAAGAGACTTGTTGCCGCCGCCGCCGCCACCGCCATCGTCGTTGTTTGCGAAGGAGAGGAGGAGCCCTCGTTGCAAAGAGAAGCCGCCCACGCTCGCCATATCTCATTGGTGAGTCTCCCTCTCTCTTTCTTTTACTTGTTGAAGGTTTAAATCGTTCTCTTTTGTTTATTTAGGAGAGGAAAAGAAAGAGAAGGAGAGGGAGAGGGAGAGAGAGGGAGAGAAAGAGAGGGAGAGGGAGAGAAAGAGAGTGAGAGTGCATTCTCTCTCTCTCTCTCTCCCTTTTGCTTGTTTAATGTTTAAATTACTTTCTTCTTTGCTTGTTTAGGAGAGGAAACGAGAGAGTAAGAGAGAAAGAGAGGGAGAGGGAGAGGGAAAGGGAAAGAAAGAGAAAGAGAAATAGAGGGAGAGGGAGAGGGAGGGGGAGGAAATAGGAGAGGGAGAGAAAGAAAAAGAGAGGGAGAAGGAGGGAGAGTGCATTCTCTCTCTCCCTCCCTCTCCCTTTTGCTTGTTTAATGTTTGAATCACTTTATTTTTTGCTTGTTTAGGAGAGGAAATGAGAGAGAAAGAGAGTGAGAGGGATAGGAAGGGGAAGGAAATGAGAGAGGGATAGAAAGAGAAAGAGAGGGAGAGTGCATTGTATCTCTCCCTCTCCCTTTTGCTTGGAGGATGTTTAAATCACTTTTTTTTTGCTTGTTTAGGAAATGAGAGAGAAAGAGAGATAGAGAGGGAGAGGGAGAAAAAGAGAGGGAGAGGGAGAGGGAGGGGGAGGGGGAGGGGAAGGAAATGAGAGAGGGAGAGAAAGAGGGAGGGGGAGGGAGAGGGAGCGAGGGAGCGAGGGAGAGGGAGAGGGAGAAAGAGGGAGAAAGAGGGAGGGAGAGGGAGAGGGAGGAGGAGGGAGGAAATGAGAGAGGGAGAGAAAGAGAACGAGAGGGTGAGGGAGAGGGTGAGAGAAAGAGAGGGAGAGGGAGAGGGAGAGGGAAGGGAATGAAATTTAAGATAATATACGTATCGATAATGGTATGCAATGTGCTTTGCATACGGCCACGTACTTCATCAAAATTAACCCAAAATTATTGTTATAGAAGTGGAGATCCCTTAAATTGAGTATAGGATAATTTCTCTCAGGTCTTATGACTATGAGTAGAATTGATTGAAATAAATTTTATTACTATAGTTGTAAAATTTCATAGATGGCGCGCATTAATTTTAAAATGGATTACTTATACTCAAAGCCGAGATATAACAAAAAATTATCTACCGGGACAAACAAATCGTTGAGCATGATACAAGGCCGAGATATAACATCGGAAAATCTCTCGACTACTATATACAATGCAAGGTTTATGGTCAACTTGCAAGTTGACGTACATCTCCAAAAAGCTATCCATTTAAGCCTCGTTTGCTGTAATGTAGATAAGATGGCAAACGAAGAAGGTCCTATTGTTCAAGACCGCGAGTCGTATCTTAATCAGCGTGTCCCATGTCCTTGCTCTCAATGCAAGTTGGCAATTAGACGAAAACGCCGATTGTCTATAGAACACGTACGACGATTTGGCGAGTTTCAACCTGAGATTATTGATCAGGCGATTGCAGATTTTCAGCAAACGGTATTTTCAAGTTAGCATTTTTCATGCATTGTACTCTCAAGCTAATTGAAAACCATACACAATAAGATTGGGTCTTGTTGGCAAATTTTGTGTCCAGGGGGGTGATGTCTCGACCCAAGGGGGAGTGCACCCTTTGCGGCCAATTAGAAGAGTTCGTGGACGTGAGATGGATGGATGGCAGGAGCCAATAGACCACTCGCAAGGCCCATCTATATCGTCAATGCCAGAGGAGACAGACAACCTTCCCGACTTGCCTACAATCTTGGAGCCTGAGATGGAGGCAATGATCGATGCATTGATTCCCATGGATGTTGAGACATCTGACCCGCTTAGAGAGGAAGCATCCATACCATTATATGATGGGTGCCGAGTATCTCGGTTGAAGACATTGCTTGCACTCTTAAGTGTGCAAGCGAAATACGGTTGGAGCGATACGAGTGTGACTGAGTTATTCAGGTACCTTGCATACAGACTTCATTGTTTTTTTTAAAAACAGTATTATTGTAAATATGGATGGATTTTTCAAGGTGTTTTATGATGTTTTCAGGTTATTGAAATATCATATATTGCCACCTGCAAACACCATGCCTGAGTCTCGTGATGATGCACGACATGTTTTACGGAAGCTTGGCATGGACTACAATAACATCCATGCATGTATCAACGACTGCATATTGTTTCGAGATGAATACGAGACTATGGAGACATGTCCAAAGTGTGGTGCTCACAGGTATCGACAGGACTTGCAAGGGCAGACCATCCCTCAAAAAGTCCTCAGACACTTTCCGCTCATCCCCCGCATAAACCACATGTTTCGCACGTCTGCCATGGCAAGCTTGACAACGTGGCATGTGCAGAATAGGTCTACGGATGGAGTGCAACGAATATCAGCAGATTCGCGCGCATGGAGCCACATTGACTCTACCTTCCCAGGCTTTGCGCCGCTGCCATGGAATCTTCGGCTCGGTCTCGCCATGGATGGTGTGAACCCATTCGGTCTGCGCTCGACTTCTTACAGTGTGTGGCCTATAGTGCTTGTCAACTACAACATTCCTCCATGGCTTTCTACGAAGAAAGGACATCTCATCCTTAGCTTGCTCGTCCCGGGCCGCTACAAAGTAAAAAATATGGACGTGTATCTTCGTCCATTGGTCGATGAGCTTAAGATTTTGTGGGAGGAGGGGGTCACGGTGCAAGATATGAGCAGGCGCGATGGTCGGCGGTCAGCCAACATTCGAGCCATTCTCATGTGGACGATGCATGACTTTCCGGGATTGGGAGAGTGCTCAGGTGAGCAGACCTTTGTTCACGTCGGTAATATCTATATTTTATTTCATTCAATCAAGTATTCACTAGGTCGTGGATCGCCTTGCAGGTCTCGTTACCTCAGGTTATCATGCATGTCCATTGTGTGGGCCACAGTTAGACTCCCGAAGGTCACGAACCATGAAGAAGATGGTATATCAAGGACACGCCACTTTCTTGCCGGAGGATCATGAACTCAGGGAAGGTTTTCTTGGACGACCTCCAGCACGTATGAACGCTGCAAGCTGGTACGAGCTGAAAATGGTAAACCCGGAATCACATCCAAATGGAATGCGACGGTTCTCAGTTTTTTGAGAACAAGGCAGACTCGTTCTTTTGTGGTGACATGTCTATCGACCTTCCAGTGTATGCAGAGTTATGTCAGGAGATTAACATGGGACCATAGAATACTTCATTCTTGGAGAATTGTATTACTCAATTCGTTGTTTAGATCTTCCATAAAGGTAGATAAGATATGCATTTTAAGATGGATTTTTCAAAAATGATTTATATTAATGCGCTTTGTATAGTTTCAATTGATTATTCTAACATTATTTTTTATCTCTGCAGGTATCTTTATTTTCAGGATGAGTCGAGGGATGAGCGATGAGGAGTTTCAGGAGATGATGGCACGTATGTCTCCAGATCAGCTCGCGAGATTCAGAGAGATAGCAGATCAGGAGCTGTCTCGTTCTTCGTCAGGGCGCTCTGCTAGATCAGCTTCAGTGCGATCAGATGCTTCAGCTTCGAGCAGACGATCTCGACGCTCGCGACTTGGGCCAGAGGGAGGGACTGCGACTGCAAGAGGATCAGGGGGGTGCTGCTGTGGAGACACGGACGCGGTGTCTCCGTCTCGTCGTTCAGCTAGAGCTCGGTCACCTCCAGGATTTGTCACACCTGTGGGGACGTCCACTCCAGTTACTCCGGCTTTTGCGCAACCGTCGGCAGATGTCACGCCTTTTGGTGGCACTCCTTTTGGTGGCACCCCCTCTGGTGGCACTCCTTTTGGTGGCACCCCCTCTGGTGGCACCCCTTTCAGTGGCACTCCGGGAGAGGGTACCCCCGTCGGTACACCGGATGTTCAGGGGTCTCCTGGATATGCCCAGGAGCGTGGACGGAGATGGGAGAGGGCCCATACGAGGCACACTCCTAGGGATTATGGATACCTAGTGGATGGCAGGTCAGGAGCTATCATCATGAATGATGAGGGGAGGAGGGTGATAGCTCGCATGAGGGAGTTGTGCCAACAAGTTTTTCGGCACAACGTCCTGGATCATTGGAGGAACATACCGGAGGGGAGTAAGGAGTACATAGTAGCATCCTTGCATGAGGAGTTCCCGGTGCCAGCCGCAGTGGATAGATTCTCTACGGGCTGGATGATGGATTGCATGCGTGCATACATGTCACATAGACGATCCGACGCACGCAAGGCAATCAAGAGTGGGGCTCCAAAGCCCGAGTGGTTAGATGCAGAGGACTGGCGCCGACTAAGGGAGGAGGCTACAAATTCGCCAGGACGTTGGAGTCAGCAGCGGGAGGCGGCGAGGGCACGAATCGAGGCCGAATCGGTACATCATCTTGGGAGTGGCGGCCACAGGACATATTTGGAGGACTTTGTAAGTTTCTCTTTTGTTTTGCTTATTTGTTTTTTTGAGATATTATTTGTACTGACAATCATATTTCTAACAGTTAGCATTTTGTTTTCTTTGCAGCACTCCATTACAAATCGTGATCCGCAAGGCCTTGAGACTCAATATGCAGAGAGGCACGGTCTCAGATCATTGATCGACCGATTGTACAGATGCGGCGGCCCAGTAAGTCTCTCATCTTTCATGTCCGTAGTTACCATGAGATATTTGAATGCATTATTGTATGGTGGATTGATATGTTGTTTCTTTTTCTGCAGAATCCGTTTGATGCTCCTTTGCAGAGGGACGAGCTTTCGGGGGACGACGATTTGTAGCTCGCCCTCGGATCCTTAGCGCTCACATACCTTTAGTTTTTAGTCGCCCGATCTATGTAGACATTTTCTATGTATTAGTGATATTGTTTTATGATTGTACCAATCGCATTTTATGCGATATCATGTATTTATTTCATCTATCAGTTTTATGATTTCAGTATAGATTCTTTTTGTTTGTAAACACTTTGTATGCAGCAGTGCAGAAACTATTTTGTATGGCTCTCATACAGCACACAAGCTGCCCTGCCACAAAAAATTTTTTTCCTTTGTTACCGTCGCTATTTGCGTCGCAAATTTACTGCAGGCGTCGCTATTGTCGTCGCTATCAGCGTCGCAAATTCTCTGTAACCGTCGCTATATGCGTCGCTATTTGCATCGCTATTTGCGTCGCTATATGCGTCGCAAATGCGACGCATATAGCGACGCAAATAGCGACGATTCCATGGCGTCGTCAATAACGACGCTTTTTGCGACGACGGGGGCAAATTTTGTTGTTTGTATTTTCGTCGCTTTAAACGTCGCTATAAGGTCTATATCTTGTAGTGACCCTTTGCATTCAAGGCAGTATCAATTGAAAGCATGTCTTCATCCTTGTGGATAGTGGTAGCACTCACAATTTTGTCAATAAATCAGCAAATGGAGAAGAAGAAATTGGCACACATGTATGTCTTGCAATTCCCTTATGTTTGGCTGAAAATTATGTGGCACTGGTTGATCTGATTGCCCTAGATATGGGCCCATTGATGTTGTCTTGGGTTGTGTTTGGCTAAAACAATTGGGGAAAATTTTTATGGACTTCTCTCAGCTCTACATGGAGTTTATGATGCATGGTAAGCCTATCCACTTAGAGGGACTTCAAGATCATATTGATTTTCAGCTCATTACAACAAAGCAACTCAAAAGGGAGTTTAAGAAATGCTCACAAATCTTTGTCTCGCAATTGAATAAGGACAACTCCAATCAACCCTCAGTAGTATCTAATGATTCAGCCTTGCAGGCCTTACTTGAGGAATATAATGATATATTTCAGATGCCTATAGCCCTCCCTCCTAAGAGACAAGTGGACCACCCACTTCACTTAGAGCCCCATTCCAAGCTAGTAAAAAAAACCCCCTTATAGACTCTCCAAGTGTGATCATGAAGAGGTTACAAAGCAAGTCAAGGAGTTATTAGAGATGGGTTTCATTGAATCAAGTTCTTCCCCCTATGCATCCCCTATCCTGTTGGTCAAAAAGAAAGATGGACCCTTTCGCATGTGCATTGACTACAGAGACTTGAACAAAATCACGATGAAGAACCGCTACCCCATCCCACGGATTGATGACTTGCTAGATGAGTTAAAAGGGGCATGCTTTTTCAATAAGATTGACTTGCGCTCTGGCTACCATCAAATTTGTATGAGGGAGGGAGATGATCTCAAAATGGTCTTCTAGATTGATGAACAAAGCCTCATGAACAAAGTCCTACAACCTTTCTATTCAAGTTTGTGCTTGCTTTCTTTGATGACATCCTCATTTACAGCAAGTCGTCCAAGGAGCATTTGACACATGTCAGAAGGGTGGTTAACATATTGAGAGAGCATTGACTCTTTGCTAAGGAGAGAAAATGCACCTTCATGTAGACACCCATGGAGTATTTGGGATACATTGTGAGCAAAAGTGGCATACAGGCTGACCTGAAGAAGGTGCAATGTGTTAGAGATTGGCCCATTCCTTCCATCACCACTTCCTTGCGTGGCTTCCTTGGTCTCTCTTCATTCTACAGACACCTTACTAAGCACTATGCCACCATTGCACCACCTTTGATTAATTGCTTAAAAAAGGATTCATTCTTTTGGGATGCCACTACTGATCATAGCTTCACACAGTTAAAGGACATGCTCACTTCAGCCCCCATCCTTGTTTGCCTTGACTTCTCTAAGCTATTTACCATTCATTGTGATGCTAATGGCTGGGGTATTGGTGTAGTATTACTACAATAGCATGGTATGATTGCATTTGAGAGCCGCAAACTTGATAAGAATGAGATGCAAATGAATGTATATGACCAAGAGATGTTGGCCATCCTCCATGCCATCAAGAAATGGCACCGCTATTTGTATGGTAGTCGCTTCCAAGTGAAAAGCGACCATCGAGTCCTCCAGTACTTCTTGACTCGGTCCTCTTTGACTCCTAAGCAAAGGTGATGGGTGGAAACCTTACAAAACTATGACTTTGACATTTTGCATACTCAGGGCAAGGATAATATTGTGGCTAACTCACTTTCTCAAATGTGGGCATGCAGAGTATCCTCTATCTCTAAATTGCACAATGATTGGGTTGAAGAGCTTCAAGAGGCTTACTTATTAGATGATCAATTCAGCCACATATTTCAAAAATTTACAACATGGGCTCATGGCTAAAAACTCCCAATATTAGCTCAAGCATGGCCTTATTTGGTCCCATGGCAAGAATGTCATCCCCCACACATCCCCCTTCATGCAGAAGATCATGGAAGAGATGCATTCTTGCCCCACTGTTAGTCACTTGGGTGTTTTCAAAACATATGACACTTGGAAAGGCTTATGGAGGGATGTCAAGGACTTTGTGACCAAATGTGTTCCATGCCAAGAGAACAAGGACAGTACACTTAGGCCCGTTGGCCTCTTGCAGCCTCTCCCTATCCTAGAAGGGAAATGGACTCACATCACAATGGACTTTATCATCATTGGCCTTCCCACAACCAAGAAAGGGTGGAATATTATCTATGTGGTTGTTGATCACCTCACCAAAGCTGCCCACTTTATTCCCACTAAGACCCAATGTACCACCTCTCAGGTGGCCACTCAGTTTATGGAAAATGTCTTCAAGTTGCATAGCTTGCCACAAGTCACAGTACATGATTGGGATGCAAAGTTTATGAGCAACTTCTGGCAGACATTCTTCTCTTGCTTTCACTCGCATATGAATAGACTCTTGGAGAAGAGAGAGGAGAGGAGAGAGAAAGAGTGAATTTGGCATTTTCTCTATAGGCCACTATTTCTCGATTGAAGACTGGTGAATTGGAGTGAAAAATGGTGGAATCGGCTTATGTGATCAAATTGGGTGGGTGCTTTTAGCCCCAACCCTCCCTCTTCAAAAAATTTCCATGATGGCATAGGGACCGCACCGAGTATACTCCTACTATTGAACCCTTTAACTTTTAAACAAAATGTGTTATGTATATAAAGTTCAATGAATAAATTAGATTTTAAGCCATGATCTCGGCACTCATCAACCCCTCCCTCTCTCTCTACCATTTAATGTTATACTACGGTGGTAGGTGTGGATAGTATTTCCATATCATTTTCTTGTTTGAAGAGCAGTAAATCACATACTATAACATGAAAATGGGGACAAGATGATGCTAAACCCCATGCCTTAGACCCATCATATATCCCCTAATACATTTGCAAATTTTTGTAGTTTTTTGGCACATATAATCTATTCTCTTTTTAATTTAAAATCCATTTTTCTTGGTTTTTTTATTAATAAATTATTGCTATTATTTTTTTCTGATTAAACCTAATTAGGATTATTGATATTCACCATTATCCTTCATTCCATGCCATAAGAACATGATTTTTTCACCCAAAACGATAAAATCTTTATTTTCTCACTTAAATACCACATTTCAAGATTTTAATTACTGATAATGACCATATTTAATTATGGGTTTTGCATATTATCACTCAAAGCCCTCAAAGACATGGCAAAAAAGGTTTATACAAATTTTTATACCATATGCACTTCATTTGGACAAAAAATTGTCAAAAATAAGCAAATTTTCTTCATAAAATAGACATGCCATTAAATTGCATGTTTTGGGTTATGAAAATTGAATGCATGGATAGTCATCAGGCCCACCATTGATCTCCATAGAGCATGAAACATCAATTCTCAGTATCTTGCAACAATCTGGTGCATGATAAACAAGCATCCTTCATCCCATTGTTCCTTTCTTTCACCCGCACATGAATAGCCTCTTGGAGCAGAGAGAGAGAGGAGAGAAAGACTAAATTTGGCATTTTCTCTACATTCCACCGTTTCTTGATTGGAGATTGGAAAATTGGAGTGAAAAAATGGTGGAATTGGCTTGTGTGATCAAATTGGGTGGTGGGTGCTTTCAGCCCCAACCCTCCCTCTTAAAAAAATCACCATGATGGTGTTGCTTGTAGAGCATCGTTTTGAAACCCCTCCCCAAATCATCAATTTCTTGGGTGTAAGGGGCCCCAAATGCCCAAAGGCCATGCTAGCTCCAAGTTTGGCAACTATTTGATCTTTTAGGTACCGACCTCTCACCTCTCCCCTATTCGATGCTTGATTTCGCATCCGAAAAATTCTATGCGCCCGTCTTGAAGTCTTAAACGATTGAGAACTTGTCCTACTTCCATCAACACCACCTGAAAATTTTGTGAAAATTTCAAAACCATAGAAAAAGTTGATCTTTTGAATTAATTTGAATTCGTCACGTAAAATTATCAAATCTGTGTCTTCTACTTTTGTCAATCTTTAAATTCCTCTTTAAATTTACATTAGTCGATACTTATTTGGCATTTCTTGAGTGTTTAAATCCCACTCTCAAATAATGCTAGGGAAATTGCTAGTTTTATTTTGAAACATATTGTTTACCATTTTGGTCCACCTAAGGAGCTTGTGTTTGATCACGGAATGCATTTTTTGAATAAAGTGCTTGAGGCTTTAACGAAAGCTCTAAAGATTAAACATTATAAGACTACACCTTATAAGACTACACCTTATAATCCCCAAAACACTATATTGGGGAGTTTGGAAATTTTTATACTCTTTGGGAATTTATAGGATGGTCAATATTTGGTCACATGGTCAAATTTTCACCCCTTCCTTGATGGTGAAAATTTTTCTAGATACTATATAGATTATAGTACCAAGTTCCATCTTCAAAAAAAGGAGTAATATTTAGCCACATGATCAAATCTTTGTTTCTAATTTGAGAGTGGAACTTGAGAGATTCCCAAATTCTTTGATATACTATTCCAAGCTAATGGGAAAGTAGAGATATAGTAATAAGCAACTTGTGGAGATTTTATCCAAGAGTTTATCGTCCGAAGATAATCGTGATTGGGATAAGAAGTTATATGTGGCTATTTGGCCTTATAATACAACATTTAAAAGAGCTACATGCCACATCCCTTTTAAATTAGTATAAAGAGTGTCTTTTACTGTCTAAACTAAAAATGGGCCCATCGACACTAGCTCTAGGATTCCAGTTGAGCCTCCTAAACTCACCTAGACAACCCCACGGCCTCATGACCAAGAGCGTATAGACACTATGAACCGATTTATTGAAAGAACGTATTTGTAAATAACAATCTCTAGATTGTAATCCAACGTCATGCCCTTCCAAACTCTGAGGAAGAGGAGTACCTAGACATGTCGGTGGCTAATGTCTTGTAACACAAACAAAGGAAGCATCCCTAGCTTATCGTTGTGGCCCTATTATGGCTCTCCTATACCCTAGGGATTAGCATCTAGATGTGCCATATCAACATATTGTCAGAGAGAGAACTAGGGAGAGAGAAAGAGGAGAGAGAAAGACTGCAGGAAGAGAGAGAAATAGAGTGACGAGGAGAGAGAAAGACTAGAATTGGAGAGAGAAAGACAGGAAAGATGAAGAAGCCATGGAAGCTTGGAGCAAGAAGGGAGAGAAAGATTGTAATTGTATTGATATGTCAAAAAGATCTGGAAATTTACAACTTATCTCCTTATATACCAATGTCAGTGTGACATGGCATATTATCAACATTTTAACTATTTCCAACTTCTTACAATCCATCCCTTCCCAAAAGTTTTTGTCCTCAAAAACAAACCTAGAAACAAGCTAAAAAGGAGATGGATAGAACAGAGTACTACTCTGTACAGCATTACAAGGGATAAAAGAAAAGATTACCTAATACTCAATAGTAGTACTAATCTATACAGGAGGTCAAAATCAGCCTGTAGCCTCCCGGATCAAAAGGAAAAGTTGTATCTTTGCCATGCATAGGATCAACTTTCATAAGATCGAAATCAAATACTGCTGGAAACACGATCATCATGATAGTACTCACTAATAAAGTCTCCATTGCATGATGGTCTTCCAAGTCCACATGCTGTCCATAATCTGCCTTCTTGAACTGAACTTCTTGTTGTGGACTCATACCAGAATGGTCTTCAACAAGATGTTCTCCATCATTTACATCATAATATTCAAATAGCAAGATTATTTTGGCAGACTTTGCCCTACATGTGGCTTGGTGATTACAAGATAGTGGCTTCGCACAACGATAGCATAAGCCCGCAGCATGCAGTTCCCGTATTGTATCACTAGTAAGGTGTCTAACACGTTTAGATTTAGATAGCAATTTACACACCTGTTCATCACCATTAGTCAGCTCTATGATATTTTTGACATGCTGCTCATAGTCATCTTGCTGCTCATGCATAACAGATGGCTGTCCATGCTCATCATGTACAACAGATGGCTGTCCATACTCATAACCATATTGCTCATGCTGTTCATACTGCATATGGTGATAATAGCCCTGCTGCACATCAGAGGAACAGTTTGGTTGAGCATATACATTTGCTTCTACTGATGTTTGCTGCTCATATACATAAGCATATTGCCTTTGATCATTGATCCCACTGTACTGGTCATAATCACTTGCTTGCTGTTGATCAAAGCTAGAAGTGTACTGATAAGCATAATCATTTCTGTTACATCCGTAAGAACTATTTTGCTGAAGAGATGGATGCTCATAAGCATAAGCATGTTGACCATAATAACCATTCTGCTGCCAAGGTTCAATGGGATGATACTCATCAGCATATACATGTTGTCCATAGGCATAAGCATTCGATTCAGGTGTACCATCAGCATATTGATGCTGGCCATGAGCATAAGCATTTGATTTAGGTCCTGCTGTTTTTCCCATAAGAGCAATACACTGTTGAATCGAAACTACAAGTTTGTCAATATTAGCTCTTGTTTGAAGCTGATCTTGTCCAAGTTTGTCCATTTTAGCCTGTGTTTGAAGCCAACCTTGTCCAAGTTTGTCCATTTTAGCCTGTATTTGAAGCCAACGTTGTTCACTAGAGCTGGAGCTATTGTTCTTAGCTGCCATTGTAGTCTTAGCTGAAGAGATATGTTGTTCCTGTCCTTGCCTTAAAATTCTGGTTTCACTCATCTGACATGCATACTCCCAAAATACATAGTCCCCAAATCAGGACCAGCAGACACATTCAACTTTACCCTGCCCTGAGATTCAACACATGCAGACCAAAAGAAAAATCTCTGACTGCCCTGCTCCTAAGCTCAACAGCAGTGGTTGAGCCCAGAATCCAACTGTATGCTCCCAACAAACACCAGAGCAACTGCTATAATAGTAGACGGAGGGATGTGGTCACTCAGCCACTTTACCAACAACATGTGGTTCCCCCAGGGTACATATAGATTTCAAGGTAGACAGTCTGATGCAATGGAAAGTGATGGCGGTCGTGACCACTCCCTTATAGGTGGAAGAATTACATGGGATTTCTTATTGATCAGTTGATTGGAACAAGTGCAGGGTTCAATTTGATAGGCCTGAAATGGGTGTGGAATTGGTTGCTGATATTGACTACATGCCTGTGAATACCCTTGGTTACAGAAAATGCTAGCAATGCAGCAAGGGCTTCTTCAATTGAAAGGACTGAAAGTGTTTCAGCTTTATCTGGTTTAAGCTCTTCCTCAAAATTATTATTATTTTTTTTTGAATGCACTTTGTAAGCAAGCACAGGCTGCGGAAGGCTGCTACACTTGAACTTGAGGTGGTGTTCAGGGATTTCAAACTGGACCGCGATTGCTATCGGCTCTAATTGCAAGGAGCTTCGAAGCCTGGACCTCAAACATGGCTGCAAAACATTACAGATGCTGGATGTATCAAGATGTCAAAGTGTTAGTTATGGTGGCCTGGTAGGCCTTGCTGATGGCTTTGCTACTCTGCAACAAATAATTGAGCCTGAGCAAATGCAAAGGTGTCACAGATACTGGCTTATCTGCTGCCCTTGCTGGTTGCCAAGTGCTTCGGAAACTTGATCTTACTTGCTGTCAGGAGCTGACAGATTCTGCTTTGTCTTCCCTTGCAATGTCTGCCTCAGAATTGGTCAGTCTAAAGATGGAGTCATGCCATCATATTTCAAAAGCTGAGTTTTCTAGCCTGGAGAATTCCTGGAGAATGCCTGTCCTAAGCTAGAAGAGCTCGATTTGACTGATACCAACTTGAATGATTCTGGTCTGATGTCAACTGCCTGTGTACTACCTTTTAAACTCTGAGATGCTAACACCTGTACATCTGTTTGACTGTAATTTTTTTTTTTTAATGTAATGAGAAGAAGGAAGATCTGCTAGCATAAAGCACCCCTGCAAATCACTGACATCATCTCAGGAGTTTGGTTCAGGGAAGCTTCCATCTTTCACATGAACCAACAGACGGATTTTTGTGGACTTGCTTGGCTTGGCAGGGACATGATTGTCTTCTGGGTATAGTGCTGCAACAACAGCCACGAGGAAGAGAAATGAACCTGTGCACAACAGCAACAGCGTCCTCCATTTCCGGCCTCCTTCCGCAGACTGATTTCACACCTGTTAGCGGAGCAGCCTCCACTGTGCAGCTGCATACCAAAGGAAGGATGCTGTCTGAAACTCCGACACTTCCATGGTTGCCTCCTGCTGCAACAATCCTACTGACTTCGGAGCTCTTGAACTTGATGACCTGGCTTTGATTTCTCCAACTCTATTTTAGCTTGTGAGGTGAGTCCCTCTTGAAGCTCAGCAGCACCAGAAGAGCGATAGTTGTGATGATTCGAGTTTTGTCCAAGAGCAGCATGGTCTGCTACAAACTCGCCTCCTCTTTGAGGCTTTGCAGCACTCCCGCAGGACTTTGTGGCACTGAGTTACGGCATCCTTCACCCCGAGCAAATTGTTGCGGTAGGAACTCCTTGATGTTGCACAATGCAGATGCTCTAGCTATCGCTGCGGTAGGAACTCCTTGATGCCACACTATGCAGCTACTTCGGCTATCGTCGATGGCTGGAACTCAAGAAACCTTAGATCTCAAATGACAAGGCGAATCACTTCTTCAATCTTGGCATGGAGAACCTGTTGAGCGCTGTTGCTTAGCCCAGTCTTCGAATGAAGTAATCAACGGTGGATCGGGCGTTGTGTGCAGATTCTCCTTAGCTACGGAGCTTCACCAAGGCCTACTAATGTATAGGGAAAGACTGCAGCAGAGCTAGCTGATGATGATAGTAATGTGCGCAAGATTTTGGAGGCAGCAGTGTGCATGGAGAAAGCAGGTATCAAGAGTCTGGCAGGCTTGGTACGAGTGATTCTCAGCTAGGAAAGTATGCTGAAGACAATGCTGCCCTGAGCTATGGTGACATTGGTTGGAGGGAAAGCACGGAACAAAAAGATATCAATAGAACTGTTGTAGCAGATTAAAGCTGAAGCTGAAGATGCAAAGGAAAAGGTTGTCTGAGGTGCGAAGACATTTCTGGAGGCAATGAGTCCCTGGTTTTGGTGAAGCTAGCTTGCAGTTATCTCCCAAACGTGCCAAGATAGAGGATAAGCCCGATGAGCTGTCCGTCGCCCCTCCCCCAGAGCAGAACGACTCACAGTTATGTGACCCGGCTCCACAGAAAGAAACTCCTGAACAGGATTCTGCCCGGCCCACCCAGCTACCAGCATGCGATCAGGCAGAGAGTTCCCCGCATACGCCAAAGCCGCGATAGCAAACTCACACGTCTTCTACAAGATTCTTTAGGAGGGAACAGTCGGACAGTAATGATTGCATGCATCAGCCCTGCTGATTCAAATGCTGAAGAGACTTTGAATACCTTGAAGTATGCCAATAGAGTCCGCAATATTCAGAACAAGCCAGTTGTGAATCGTGACCCTATGGCGGCAGAGATGCAGAGGATGCGGCAATAGGTGGAACTTATGCAGGCTGAGCTTCTTTGTATCAGGGCAGGTGTTTCATTTGAAGAGATACAGATTTTGAAGCATAACAAGGCTATCTCGTTATCATGTACCCTCGCTCTCTGACCTATCTGAAAAGATTGGCTACTGGAGGTACATCACCATATACAGGCATCTTAAAGAGCACCCAGAGTACCAGTTGTACCCCATCTTCAAGTATTTCGAGAACTGGTGCCAGGATGAGAATAGGCATGGAGACTTCTTTTCAGCTTTATTGAAGGCACAGCCACAATTCCATTAATGCTCTGCATGCAGTTCTTGTGGGCTGGAGGTGTAAACTCCCAAGAAAGCTGCCATTAATGCGTCTGTATGCAGTCCTTGTGTTCCAGAGATGCTTTGGAAACTCCCCTACTGCTCCCATACTTGTGTACCTTCAATTTTGCATAAAATTTAGTGATGTCCAGCCATTTAAACCTTTATCCGCCATATCTGACCTTGGATATCTCCAGATGTAGTCACTTGCTAACTGTAGTTGTCCTGCAGCACTCCACTAGTCACTGTCTTGTACCATTTTTGTCTGAAATTGGTTTTGAAATAGGAAAATAGGAGTGAAAATGGAAGAAAATAATGGATCAAAGACTGAAGCTCTGATACCACTTGTCAGAGAGAGAACTAGGGAGAGAGAAAGAGGAGAGAGAAAGACTGCAGGAAGAGAGAGAAATAGAGTGACGAGGAGAGAGAAAGACTAGAATTGGAGAGAGAAAGACAGGAAAGATGAAGAAGCCATGGAAGCTTGGAGCAAGAAGGGAGAGAAAGATTGTAATTGTATTGATATGTCAAAAAGATCTGGAAATTTACAACTTATCTCCTTATATACCAATGTCAGTGTGACATGGCATATTATCAACATTTTAACTATTTCCAACTTCTTACACATATAATACAAACGCACAAAGTCCACTCTTCATATGATATTGGTTCTAGGAGATTGTATATAGGCATAATGAAAATATAAATATAAAGCACACCATTCAGCAACCTACCTGCTAAAACCAAACCCTTGACCCCACATAAACTATACTGAAATACAGATTTAGACCATTTTACTGGGTGTAACCGCCTGTTTTCATCAACCAAACCCCTCAATGTAAGAATCAACTTGAAGGGCTATATGCAAAGCCGACCTTTCTTAAGAAAATCCCTCAAGTCTCCATGTAGCTTAGTCCATGTCCATGAATAGGATACCACTTAACGTACTCCCTTGTAACAAAAAAAAAGGGAGAAAAGAAAATAATTGAAAAGAAAAAGAAAACAAAAATGAAATCCCTCCATTTGTACTCAATGAGTGTCATAATCACTGCACCTAGGGATCACCCTAGCCCCTCATCCACTTCACAACTTAAGACACATCAAGGGCCGTGCATTTTAACACTCCTATCTCCCTAAGTCACACATAGTACCTCCATTTTCACAAATTGGATCCTCAAGTGTGGGGCAATACCTTAGGATTAGTTTGGCCTATGGTTTGACCCATCTCCCAATTTCACCATCACTTGCACAGTGCACTACACGATAAGGTAGATTGATGCCAGAAGGCATATTCCACGGTGGATTCCGTGATTATATTTATTTGCCAGGGCTCGGACAAGGTGGATTCATTGTGCGAGAAGTTGATGGTGACGTCCTTTTTGGGCATTAGATTAGTTTAATGTGTACATGGGTGATTCTGTAAAATACATATTAAATTAATTGATGTTTATGAGTTTAGAATGCACACTCAAATTAAATTAAGGTTAGGATAGAGTTTCAACCTATTTAATTATTTTGTAACTGAAGACTGCTAGGTATTCACTTTTTTTGTTTTTATCTAATTATTTTCTAACAATTGTGGATACTTCAGTTGATGTATAGAGCAGGTGGCGATGGCATTGGGTAGCACCAAGCGATGACGTGAATCCAAATGTCTAGAAGAATTACCATTTTTGATGGGCATGCACCTTATCACTAGACACATGGTGTCAATATTTATTTAAGCACGCTTATTTATTAAAGCGCTTTGTTGAAGCTCGAATTGCACTATATTAGTACTTTTATACCTTAGTACTAGCATACATGTAGAACCAGCATATGGAAAGTGACCTAAGATGTCATATGAAGCATTCAGGTTTTTACCTGACATTCAGGCGTCTTCCTGATAATCAGGAGTTCATGTCTTTTGTATTCCTGCGTGATGAGAAATGAGATATTCTTCAGGACAGTGCCAGATTCTGGTCGCTTATGTCTGGTTCTAACACTGTGTATCTATGTCCTGAATATTTGTGATGTCTGTTTCAAGTTATTTGATCAGGAGTGAATATGATGATGATAAACTGTGTGATAGTTTTCAGGACAGTGGTTTAGCATTGATGTTTACGATATGTAGATCATGTTTGCATGGTATTCTTGAAGATTAGGTATGTGTAATGGCTGTAAATTGTGTCAAGAAGTTCCCTGGAGTGCTAATTTCCTGCATTTCCTGTTATGGTCCTGATGGTCCATAACACTTTGGCGATCCCTGCCATGTTCAGGAAAATAATTTCTTGATTTAGGAGATGATCTGGAATCAGGTCCTAAGAGATTCAGGCGATAGGAATGCTGAAGCAAGAATTTGTTAGGATCAGTCTGTGAATGAAGACAGTGATGACAGTTATGTAATGATGATAAGAGAACGATGATCTTTTCTAGGAAGACACAGGAGATATGGTTTCGTTTTTGAGGAAAAATGCTTCAAGATCTTTCACAAATTCTAGGCGTTTTTGTATTTTCATGCATTTTTTTGCACTTTTACAAGTTGCAGGTGTCAGGTCATCTCTGCATAAGAAAAACCCTATAGATAAGTTATTTGAGGCACGACATCTTGAAGTTCTTATTTCTTAAGAATTCAATCACTTCAAAAGTTCTCATGCTATGGATTCAAGGCAGATTATTCAGGATGGCATGTTCATAAAGAAAGGCCGTCATGAAGTTCAAAGATAGGAAATATCAGATCTACTATTTTCTGGATAGCATATTGCTGTGAACAATCATGCTGTGTGCTATATGTCTGTATGTCATTCTTGAAAATCAAGTGCTATTTGTGGTGGCTGATATCAATTCAGGCAATAAAGGGGATGTAATATTCAGGGCAATGTGTTTATGCAGTCAATTATGATGTCTACAGCAAGTCTATATGGCATTCTTGAAGATTATATGTGGCCCATGGTTGTTCTTGAATTCTGGAACCAGTATGCTATTTATGGATGTTTCAAGTGGTCCTCGAACTCAGATTTTTTGGTGCAAGAATGGAGATGATTAAGAAGGATAGGATTTATGTTCACTTGGCTAAGGAAGAAAGGCAAGATGCAAAAATAAAGGAATTTTCAGGACTAGGGTTTATGTTCACTTGGCTAAGGAAGAAAGGCAAGATGCAAAAAGAAAGGAATTTTCAGGACTGGCCTGAAGGATTGACCTGAAGTGCAGGAATTTTCAAGCAGTTTCCTGAAGTACAAGAATTTTCACGCAGTTTTCTGAAGTGCAAGAATTTTTAGGCAATTCCCTAAAGTGCAGGAAGTTTTAGGCTGTTACTTGAATTGCAGGAATCTGCAGGTCTATTACCTGAATTGCAGAAATTTTAGGTTGGTTATCTGAATTGTAGGATGACAATGATAGGCATAACCTGAATCGTATGAAAGATGGAAGGAAGCTTGATAAAACTGAGAAGTCTTGTCAACAAAGGAGTTTTTTTGACATTTTTCAAGATCTACCTACAACTAAGTGCTTCAAGCATCCTAAACTATTAGAATTGCAAGAATATCATGAATACCATAAGCTGAAGACTTCTACTCTATCGCTGCAGAGTTTTGAGGTTGGTTGAAGGAAAAGCAAGTTATTTTCAAACAGTAGCTATGCTTCATTATGGGTAAATCCAAGAAGAAGGACAAGAGATGTAAAATCTGTTTTGAGCATGGCCATACTTCAAAGTGTTGTCCATATGTTCATGAGTCCTGTGAAAGAGGAAAGTCATGTAAGTATTTTTGCATGTTTGATAGTGTTATGGACCATCAGGACCATAACATGCTTAATAAAATATTTATTATCTTGTATACGCATAGGCACTCCGTTAAATATTTCATTATTTGGCATTTTATTTGGGCACAGCCAAATTTTTGGACAACCAAATGCCATACTTTATATTTGGGCAAAAGCAAAAGCATACTATTTGTAAAGTGGGCTATTTTTTAGCTAAAAGATAAATAAATCTATAAATATATGCCTTGTGAAGTGCTCACACAAGGCATGGGGGGAGATTACACCCAATTGGTATTTTTGGTCTCATGTCGTACAAATTTCCTTTTACTTTTATAATGGTTTTGTAGAGTTCTTTGTTCTTTGGGACCTTCTAGCATTCGCTACGCATGCATATAGCATCCAATCTGCACATAGTGGTATCAGAGCAAAGCTAAGATCAAGAGCTTCCAATTGCTTACCATCTCGTGCAAAGGCGAAGCTCCTCGAACCAACAGACTCTACGAGCTGTCTCACGATGAACTGACAACACAGGCGTGTCCTCGGTGGTGAAGAATCCCCTGTTGTACCCTCTGATCACGAAGGACCTCTCCCAAGATGTAGAGGACCACTCGAGAAGTCTCCTTTTTAAGTCATTTTTTTCTCAGAGAAAAAAGAAAGTGATATTATGGAAATTGTTAAGCTTAATGCTTAAGCTTAGAAAGAGATTAAGCTCTAATCTCTCAATCAAGTAACGTGGCATGAACTCGTCGATGTCGAATCCAGCAAAAATGTGCCACCATCCTATGTCGAATTCCTAAAAATTATTAAGCTTTTTAAAAGCTTAAATTTATTAAGCATAATCTAAAGCTTCAAGTCTATTTATCAATCTTCTACATAGCACGTGTTCAAACTATGGTATTCTTGAACCAGATTTGAAGTTCTAGCAAGCCCCTGATCCCACATTCAACTTGGTAGAGCTAATTTATAGCAAGAAGGCTATCACGCGTAGTGTATGCAAAAGACTATTTTGCTTCAAAGAAGACCATTTTCAATTACCATACCCGAGAAAAGAAAGATCGTAAAAAGTAAAGACATCCTAATAACCAATGCAAGTTCATGGTGATCTTCTTTACACATGACTACCAGGATGTTGGATCATAATATGGACGATTCTATGGGAAAAGACAATTTTCCAGAGATGACTATGGAGTAGAAATTGGATCTAATCATGATGCAACTTCAAGAAGAGCAAAGGGCACATCAACTGACCATAGTTCAACAATCTACTGTCGATCAAGATGGAGCGTAACCTGAAGATGTTATTTGACATACTATTGATGTGACACTCGATGCACATACTCTTAGGAAAGAGGCCAAGATAAGTAAAATAAATTTCAAATTCTGTACTTTTAATGGGCAATGTGATGGTTTTTTTTCTTTTATTAGTAGTTTGAAATGAAGAGCAACATGCTTAAAAAGATAAGCTTAAATGTGTCACTAATCTTCTAGCAGACAGAGCATTATGGTGGGTTGTTGTCTGTAAGAGTGTTGATTGTCCCTCTACTTGGGAAGCCTTTCAAAAGAAATTTTTATAGAATTTCCTTCCACCTCAATTCCATGAGAAAGCTAGCAAATAGTGGGATCTCCTACAACAAAGAGATCCTGAATTCATCTCACAATACACTAAACATTTTTGGAGTACCTTACTTCAACTTCGAATGCTTGAAGATGTTCTTGAGGTAACCCACAAGCGCAAGTGTATGTCCGATTTGCTTGGTCGCTTCTATGCGGAAGTGTATATGTTCAAGCCAAAGACTTTGGAGAATGCGATTTCTTTAGCGCATGATGATGTGGAGGATAAAATTTGTGGACAAGAAAAGTGACCGCCGCAACAATTTTCGGTTAATAGTAACTTTGGTACAAAGTAATTCAATTCTAACTTCCAAAGATTCAATCACTTTGCTTCTTCTTCTTTCCATAAACCCTGGACTTGAACTCTTGCTTTACCATCAAATACAAATTCAAACCCTAAGCCTTCTCTCCAGCCAAATCCCAATATACCAAAACTTTCAACCCTCACCAATAATGTCTCTAAAGAAAAGCCTATGGTTTGCTACAAGTGTCATCAACCTGGACACTTAGTAGCAAACTAATAGTCCAAGAAGCACGCTATTCAAATCAATCACTTGGGAGCAACTGATGAGGAGAACCATGAAGATATGCCAGACTTTATTTAAGATGATGATGATATTGACGATGCTTCAAATACTTTACCAGGTATGCCAAATCCTCATTCGTTGTTAACAATGAACTATTTTGTGCATGGTCAAGAAAAGATTGTTTTGCATGATGATGGAAGCATGCATTATTTTATTTCTGCAAAGTTGGTAAAGAATTGAATTTATATACTGTTCCAACTCATTATCGCATAAAGGCTACATTCCTAAGCACTAGATACAATGGTACACAAGAAGTACATGATTTAGATATTAAAATCAGTGATTATGTTGAGCATAGAAATTTCTTGGTTGTGCCTTTTCAAGCTAGTGATATTATTTTAGGAATGCCTTGGTGTCACAAATATTATCCTAACATAGATTATTCAACACATTCCATAAAAATTTATTTAAATGGAAACCAAATCACATTACATGGATTGCATACCTTTCATAATTTTCCACTGCTTAGTCAGACATAGGCTAAAAGTGCATTGAGAAAAGGTAGTAAATCATATTTAGTATGGGTGAATGAAATTGAAGCTAAGGAAAATCAGATGCATCCTAGGCATGCACAATTTCTTTCACAATAATTGTTTTATTGCTAATTTACCACCTGGGTTACCACCTACACGTTCTCAAGATCATAAAATAGATTTAATCCCAAGTTCTCAACCACCATGTAAAGAACCTTATAGACACAATCAGATTGAACAAAAACAAATCCAAACACAAGTTGAGGAAGTGTTGAACCAAGGACTCATTAGGCCTAGTAGTTCTCCTTTTTGGTGCACTTGTCCTATTAGTTAAGAAGAAAAATAATACATGTAGGATGTGCATTGACTATTGTGCCCTAAACAAAATCATTATTAAGACTAGATATCCTATCCCTAGGGTAAATTACCTCATGGATAAACTACAAGGGGCCATTGTTTTTAGCAAGATCGATCTCAAATCTAGATATCATCAAGTACGCTTGTATACACCTGACATTTTTGAGACTACATTTAGAAGTTAGTTTGGTCATTATGAATTTCTTGTTATGCCTTTCAGTTTGACCAACGCACAAGCTACATTCAGTCGTATGATGAATCGTATATTAATGAAGTATCAGAATTGTGTGATTGTTTTCATTGATGATATTTTGGTTTTCAGTAAGGATGAGAATGAGCAATGTGAACATCTATCTCTGATTTTCAAATTGTTGAAAGAGAATCAATTATATGCTAACCCTGACAAGAGTGAATTTTTCCAAACCCAAATTGAATACTTAGGTCACATTGTTTCTTATGATGGCATTTGTGTTGATCCTAATAAGATGGATGCAAATTTGAATTGGCCAATCCCTAAAAATGTGCATGAGTTACATTCTTTCTTAGGCCTTGCCAGCTTTTATAGAAAATTTTTGAGAAATTTTTCATTGCTTGCATTGCCTTTGATGAAATTGTTAAAGAAAGGTGTTGTGTATCATTGGTCTAACAACTAGCAAAAGTCTTTTGATTTGTTGATGCTTTAACACATGCACTTGTCTTGCAACAATTACATAATTTTAATCGACCATTTTTTCTAGTAGTCACTGATGCTAGCGGATCAGGAATAGGAGTTATCCTCATGCAAGATTCAGATCCCATAGCCTATTTTAGTTGCAAACTTAAACATTCTGAATTGAAGTATTCCACCTATGATAAAGAAATGTTTGTTGTAGTTCAAGCCTTACATCAATGAAAACACTATCTGATGGGATTTGAATTTATGATTAAAACTGACTAGCAAAGTATCAACATCTCCTTATTCAGCCAAAATTTTTTGACTACCATATTAAATGGACTGCTTTCATTCAAAGTTTTCATCCACTTATCCAATATCAACCATGAAGAGAAAATGTTGTTGTCGATGCATTGAGTAGAAGACCAAGTATCCATAATATTTTCATTCTATTTTTTGATTCCCTTACTCCTATGAAGGATACTTATGACCATGATCCCAATTTTCAAGCTAATTGGAACAAATTAGTTGCTAATAACTGGATTCCAATTGATTCTTTATCTTATTCTGATGGATTTATGTTTTATGAGAAAAGATTGTGTGTCATTATTCAATTTAGATCATTTGTGTTGCACGAAATTCATTGTCCTCCATGTCAAGGTCATAGAGGCATTATTTCCACTTTAAGAACATTGGTTGAAGATTTTTACTAGCCGCAAATGGAATCTGATGTTTTTAACTTTTTTTTAAAAGCGTATAATTTGCCAAAGAGTTAAGTGACACTATGGTAAGTAATATGGTTTGTTAATGCCTTTACCAATTCCTGACCGTCCATGGGAACATATTTCAATGGATTCTATAATTGGTTTGTCTAATACACAAGCTAATCATGATATGATTTGGACTATAGTAGATTAATTTAGCAAACAAGCATATTTTCTACCATGCAAGAAAACATTAACTGCATCTCAAGCTACATAGTTGTTTTTGAAGACCCTTTTCACTAATCATGGTTGGCCAAAAGTTATTACTTTTTATCCTCATTCTAGATTTTTTAATAAAATTTGAACTTTGTTTGCTAATTTGGGTACTAAAATTGATTTCTCATTTTCATTCCATCCTGAAACCAATGGGTAAACAAAAGCTATTAATAGTACAATTCTAGATCTTTTACATGCATACACAATTTCAAAACCACAAACATGGGACACACATTTACATCTACTTCAATTTGCATACAATAATACACCACACAAAGCTACACATAAAGCACCTTTTGAAATCATTTATGGACATCGATTGCCTACACCTGTCACATAATTGTCGAATAAAGTTAAAGCTGCTAATGATATTGCCAATACACATGCTACTATTTTTTCTCAAGCTAAATACATGATTGCGAAAGCCTAGCAATCATACACTAAACAAGCTAATAAGAAAAGACAAGCCACGAGTTTCAATGTTGATGATTATGTTTGGTTACGCATTGAAAAGTGGAGATTGCCAAGTGTTGAGAAACACCTTGTTGTTAAATTAGCACCTAGATTTTATGGACCTTTCAAAATAATTCACAAGATCAATGACAATGCATTTAAATTAGAACTACCCAAACATTGGAAGATCCATAATACTTTTCATATTAGTTTTTTACGACCCTTTAGAGACCGATTACATGTCCACTCTGTCTATGAAAACCCTCCTTTGTTAGAAGAAGAACTTGAAATCCTTGAACTTGAAACTATTTTAGACACTGACTTTATGACCACTAGAACTAGCTGTAGATATTCTAAATATTTGGTTAAGTTTAAAAATCATCTTATTGAAGAGGCTCAATGGATACACGCCCACGACCTAAGTGCTTACCCTTCACTGCTTGCTCCACATTGAGATAATAGTAATTGAGAACAACTACTATCCCACCTTGGGGGTATGATGCTAGGAGGCATATTGCATGGTGGATTCCATGATCATATTTATTTGCTAGGGCTCGTACACAAGGTGGATTCCTTGTGGAAGAAGTTGACGGGGACGCCTGTTCTTAATTTAATGTGCACGTGGGTGACTCTACAGTGGGTGATTCTGCAAGATACATATCAAATTCATGGACATTTATGAGTTTAGAGAGTTTAGAGTGTGCACTTGAATTAAATTAAGGTTAGGGATAGAGTTCCAACCTATTTAATTATTTTGTAGATCAAGACTACTAGGTATTCACATTTGTCGAGTTTTATCTAATAATTTTCTAACAATTGTGAATGCTTTAGTTCCTGTGTTGAGCAGGCGGCGGTGGCGTTGGGTAGCACTAAGCGATGACGTGAATCCAAATGCCTAGAAGAATTACCATGTTTGGTGGGCGCACACCTTATCACTAAAGGCATGGTGCTAATATTTATTTAAGCACGCTTATTTATTAAAGAACTTGATAAAATATTTATTATCTTGTATGCACATAGACTCTCAATTAAATATTTCATTATTTGTCATTTGTATTTGGACACAACCTAATTTTTGGACGCCCAAACACCTTACTTTATATTTGGGCAAAAGCAAACACAAAAGTAAAAAGCATGATATTTGTAAAGTGGGCTATTTTGAGCTAAAGGATAAATAAATGTATAAATACATGTCTTGTGAAGCGCTCACACAAGGCATGGGGGGAGATTGCACCCAATTGGTCTTTTTGGTTCATGTCATGCAAATTCAATTTTTCTTTTATGAAGGTTTTGTTCTTGGGGACCTTCCAGTATTCACTACACACGCATACAATATCCAATCTACAAACCATAGACAGACCCCCTAGGAAGTGTACTTGTTCTTCTTTTCACGTACATTGTATAGTGGCGTAACAAGCCAACAATTGTGGAGGCTTTCTTCAACCACCAATCTATCTTCAACATCAACAATCTTAAAACCTGCTTCATAGAGCATCTCCAATATGACCAACTTCCCTAAAGGCTCCAAGAACCATTCCACACCAACCCTCAACATCTTCAACCCATACCATCAAGCGCCATGGGATTGGTACTCAGAAGAGGGTAATGTTAACCCTCAAAAGACCAAGACAAAAAATCCAAAAAATCAAAAGTGGAAGAAAATCCTAAGGCAAGAGGAAGATGGAGAACAAAGGTACACTAAGGAAACCTTGAAGACACAAAATGTAGGAAAATTTTCCAAATGTAAGAGAGAGGTGCACAATAATAAGCGCACCTTAACATTTTTGGAGAAAGAGCATAAGGTGCATACGATTTATTTTGTAAAAGAGCATTGGGCTCTCTCTCATACAAGTTATAAAGAATAAGGGGCATGGGTTAAGGCCATGCTAATAGAAAAGGAGGAAAAAGAGTGGAGAAATGGTCAAAGACTATTGGACCAAAAAGGGGATAGCTGCCCAAGGAGGAGGTAGGGTATATATGAAGATAACAATACTGACCACCTCTCTTCCGTTTGAAGGACTGCAGAGAATTTATCAAATGTGATTATGGTACCAGCTTCTAAGCCCTAATACCACAATGCAGTTCTCCATTTTAGGGTCTTGTTAAAGAACATTATTAGATGTTCCTTGTCTTGAATTTGACAATGAAACATGAGTTTCTTGAACTCATCACTGATGTGAAGCTTTGGATCCTCCTCCACCAATCCATTAAAGATGGGTAGAGGGAAAACTAAAGTTAGAAAATTTGATGTTCTTGCAGGAATTGCAATAGATTGTGCCATAATGACAATCAGTTTTGCTATAGGAGTTTGTAATGGCATGACTATAACCCCACTTGAAGTGGGTTGACTTATTGGGAGAAGGGGAGTACTAGAGCTTCCTCCTCCTCCTAATGGATTGTTTGTGGCACTAGGGTCACTAAGACCTCTTCTTCATAGAGGTATCAGGCTACTACATTGATGAGAATACCTCCTAAGAATTTTTACCAACCATCTAGCCCTTTCGGCTCTTTCTTGTTTTTGGATCTCAACTTGACTATCTTTATTGTTGAGAAATAATGGATCTATCTCAATGCTCTTTGGCATAAATTCACTGACTATCCCCTATTAACCAAGATTTAGAAACTGCCACTTATTAGTGGCTCCTAGCAAATGTACCACCTGTCAAGACCAGAAATGGGCTTGACATTGCTCTAGAGCTCTAGCGTGGGCCTCCTAAACTCACATAAACAACCCCACAGCCTTGTGGCTAGAAGTGTATAGACACTATGAACCAATTTACTCAAACGAAGCATTTGTAGATAACAATCTCTAGATTATATTCCAACATGATGCCCTTCCCAACTCCAAGTAGGAGGAGTACTCAAACATATCAGTGTCTAGCATATCATATTACAAAAAAACAGAGCATCCCATAGCTTAACGTTGTGGCCCCACTGCGGCTCTCTACACCTCGAGGATTAGCCCCAAGATGCGTTGTCTCAACATATAACACATACACACAAAGTTCACTCTTCATGATATTCATTCCAGAAGATTGAATATTCCTCACCAAATTAGTCCTAAGAAAACAATCACATAAGACCTATAGCATAGGGAGCCTCATACTCATCGCAAGTCAATGATTTGAAATCAAGTGCTATGCATCTAGGATGCCAATGCAATGTAATGCAAACTAGATGAATTTGAGTGTACAAACATTATACTTAAACAAAATTAGCATTTTGAATGTGCTCAAACATTCTTTTTATGATTTTCCTTCACTAACAACTTTGCTGCAATAATAAGGCACTGTCGGACTACTTTGTGCCATTGTAAGTCTTGATATCTAAAAGAAGATCAAACCTATATGAAAAGTACAATAAATAAATTAGATTTTAAACCATATTCAACACATGAAACCCACTCCCTCCCTACCATTTAGGGTTTTTCGTGCGATGGGTAGATTAAGAGGTATTTCCATATATGTTTCTTTATGATATAAGCAATAAATATGCACTAAAACATACAAACAAAAGTAAATTGAGTCAAACCCTCATGCTTTATTGCCATCATGGCCATCATGATCATCAACATCATCAATGCATCTCCATTAAATGCATACTAATTGCTCATGTCATTAAAAATAACATCTGCAAAATTCACCATTAATAGGATTATAACAATGATACTTTTTCTACTAAGTTGAGTATCTAATGAAAATGTACTTTTTAGCCTTTGGGTCCAATTTCTTCCTCAACTCATCAGGCACATGAATATATGCAATGCAATCAAGCACTTTCAAGTGTGATGCATAAGGTTTCTTGCGTGTAAAATATTTTTCAGGGGTCATACCATGAACTAGAGCTATGACAAATCTATTCATAATGTAGATAACAATATAAAGAGGCTCAAACAAAAAATTCTTAGGCATATTCTTTTTAGCATCAATACCCATGCAACTTTTGCAATATATCAATTTTCCCTTTCCAACCCCATTTTGTTGTGGGATATACCTATATGTAAACTATTTTTTAATCCTATGAGGCCTCAAAAAATCACTAAACTCATTAGAAAGGTATTCTCTCGCTCCATCTAACCTCAAGCTCTTAACTTTTAAGTTTCTATTTCAAGAGTAGCCTCCTTGAAAGTTTTGACGTGATCAAACAATTCATTCTTTTCCTTTATGAAATATACCAAATGTTTCTTAAAGCAATAAGGAATGAATATAATAAAATACTGGATGTCATCAAGAGATATATTTTGAGTAGACTCCCAAACATCTATATGCACAACATCAAATATATTATTTCATAATCTCTATCATTTTTTAGATTATGAAATAATATAAGTATGCAATAAAATGTAGAAAAAAAATGTAGCCAACCCTTTAGATTGCATTATTTTCAACCTTTGCAATTTTGCATGTCCAATATGTTTGTACCATATTTCAATGTGTGCAACCATACCTTTGCCTTCAATATACCTAATAGCACTTATAGCAAGAATTCTAACATTCAAAGTAAACATGTAGCCAAATCTACTTCCTTTCGTAATCAACTTGCACTTATTATTAAAGTAATTAATAAAATAACTCTTCACATTAAATCTAATCTATAGCTCTTTCTTTACCATTTGACTAGTAGATGCTAAATTCTGTGATGGATGGCATATATAAAATATCTTAAAATTTTTATCTAGACATCATGCAAGGACACAAAAACTTTTCAAATGTGTGAAATCAAATGACAATAATCATCACTTGTCTCTACATAACCTAGAATTTTTAAATCTTGCATCTCTCCAAACCATTCAACATGGATGTTAGATGCACCTAAATCAACATACCATATACCATCACATGTCCTATATCCTATATTAACATTCATTATATGATGCATGGAAAATAAGTGCTCATTTTCAACATCATTCTATCTTGAAGACTAAACTATTAATTTAGCCTATTTTGAATATAACCACCAGCACAACCCATATCATGGCCTTTTGAAGAGGATTTGCCATGTCCTCTTTCTAAACTTAAGTACAACTATTAGACTTGTTCACCATTTCTTGTGGACCTCTCTGGTAATATTACTAGGGAATCTACAATGCTTCTGACCTTCAAAATATACTTATTTATAGACATCTTTCCTTTCTTCAAAGTATTTAATTCTTGCTTGAGTTGAATCTTCTATACCTTTATATTTACTTAAAATATATTTTCAAATGTTATCCAAGCTGCATGTGAATTTTTTACATTTGTGATATACTCTAGCATAGTGTTATCAATGATTACAAAAGACCAATAGCTTATCTTTTTGTAATTTTCATTTTGTTCATTCCACACCTTTAATTTTTCTACAATCGCAATATCACTTAGCTTTGATTTCTTTTTTCACTTGAAAGAAACTTGCACATACCTTTTTCAATAAATAAGAAAGCGTGTTATACAAAACTTCAATGATGGGTAGTTGTTCTTGTCTAGCTTCTCAATAATAGGATTTTCACTGTTCTCAGTCATTATGACACAATTGAGTGCCAAATTGCAAATAAGGCTTTTGCAACTTTTCACAAGATGTACACACCAATAGACTAGGCAGCTTTTTTCACCAACTACTCAATAATATATATAAACTACAATCTATTTACAAATAAACCTTGTGTAGATATCCTAGAACTTATAAATTTGAAAATTCTAATATGTACACCTGAGAACAGCTGACATAATCGAAATTGTAATATGCCTTGAAATTGTTGTTCGCGACTCAGTAGAGCTAAAATAGGACCTGAAATGGCCAAAAATATAGTGGCAAAGCCCTAAAGAGTCTTATTTATAGAATATGCATTGTTCTATTTGCACATGAATCTCACAACAATCGTAGGGTTTTTATCCACCTAGCTTTTGATGTCTCTACAAGAACTGTCCAAGGAAAAGAGTGAGAGAATGGGAGAGCTTCTTATTGGTTGCTTTCTTGCTTGAATCAATGCTCTTTCTTCTTCACTTGAGCCTCCAAAACTAGCCTCTCTCAGTGAGTTGCTATAATGCCATGTCACAAATCATGTGGTGGAGGGACTTGCTTGAGCTACTAGTACAAACACATACAATATATACAAGAAGAAGCTCACTCAAGAATACAAAAAGAGAGATGGAGGCCAAAATGTTTTCTTGTTGTTTTTCTTTCTTCTTCCTCACGCAATACAATGTACACAAAGTACAGATAAGATATGTAACATAAAGGAAAGTAGCCTACAAGTGAAACAATGTATAACCGACTATATTAATCAATCATATTGCTATGATATATCAGTTGTACGTAGGTGTAACTAACCAAATATAATAAGTGATAAGTGAGTAGCTATCTGAGGATCATAATCACCTTCGATGTGCTAAGTGTAGACATGCAGATCCATCTAACTTAGTAGTCTCTCATTACTGTCCACATGTATTGAGCTTGTCATCTCAACAAAAATACCTTAAAATTTTTGTGACTTCCAAATAAGCCTTAACAAATTCTAACAATGGTTTCTAATTAGAAAATATATGCCACATGCTACTTGAAAACAAATTTTTATTGAGAACGCTTACATCTAGTGTTTTCTTTCCATAGACATAAAGAGGAAAGAGCCTAAAATTTGAACAACCTTTCTAAGTTAGTAAATAGTTTTAAGATTTTGAAACTTCTCATGAACAATGAGGCATGACACGATATGCTATTTTTGAGATTAGTTCTTCCAAATTCTAATCTTTAGCATCAATCAATCATATGGTATTGTTTAACTACGGAATTAATAGGATGTACTAGATGCTTTGTGCCTAGATTCCCCTAGTGCTTCATGATGGCAGTGTTCTCTCGGTGGTTCACACTGAGGTTCAAAATCATGTTTCATGTGATAAGAAGGTTCATTGGAGGTTGATATGAAAATCTAAACTTTGAAAGCTTTGGAAACTTAGACTAATGCAATGTTAGATATAGGATAATGCAATATATAGAGATGTGACACTCATTGAAATATAGGGAGTGGAAGACCAACATTAACAAGATCAAGCATAAAGTATATCTCCAAAAAAATATTATGACCATTTCTCGAAGTTTCTCGAGGACAAACACATTCAATAGTGATTTCTATTCATATTGATCTTATTTTGGCATGCATATTATCCTCAGATACCAAGCCTATAACATTACATAAATTTGACAACGCCCATTAACTATATTGAGAATTACTTCTCCTTCTTCTTTTCTTATTCTTATTCTTATTCTTCTCTCTCTCTCTCTTATAATTAAAAATTAATAATTATATATGTAATTAGATAGGTATAATATATTAATTGAAATATAAGTATATATTATTTATTTATAATCAACTTACATATTAATAATTAATTATGTATACGTAATCGGTTATATGAATGTATTGATTCTATTATTATGAATTAACATACAATTATATCATATATAATAATAATAATGAACCTATTAAGTGTTATATGTATATATATAGCGGGGTTGCGTTTATACAAGTTTGACAAAAAAGGAAAAGCAATGAATCCTTTGGTTTTATTTAGATGGAAGATTTGCATGAGCGATACAAGAATTCTTATATAATAACAATCAATTAATCAGAACATGTTCTTTTGTCCAATCCAAATAGGTTAGTTTAATTATTAACTGCTCTAAGGACCTATGAATGATGGATAGAAAAAGGGTTCACCCGAGCACAGAAAAGCGAAAGTCTCAAATTCAAGCACTTCAGATTACTAATCGAGTATTCAAGTAAATGGATAGTGAAATCTAATGTATTTGTTTCTATAGACTCAAATAAAAATGGCCTTTCTTGATTTTATGTGTGTGTGTGTGTGTGTGTGTGTGTGTGATATGCATATCATCAGCAGTTTGAATTTTGTTTGATAATGATGCAACAGGTGTAGACAATCAATATCCATAAATAACTTCAAATGGTGCTTTCTTTGTAGCTGTATGTGGTGTATTATTATATGCAAACTTAAGTAAATGTAGATGGGTATCCCATGTATGTGGTTTTGAAATGGTGTAAGCATGCAAAAGATCTAAAATAGTACTGTTAGTAGCTTCTGTTTGACTGTTTGTTTCGGGATAAAATGCAGATGAAAAGTCAATATTTGTTCCTAAGTTAGCAAACAAAGTAATCCAAAAATTATTACAAAATCTAGAATCACGATAAGAAATAATGACTTTTGGTAAACCATGGTTAGTGAAAACAGTTTTCAAAAACAATTGAGCAGCTTGAGATGCAGTTAAAGTTTTCTTGCATGGAATAAAATATGCTTGTTTGCTAAACCTGTCTACAACAGTCCAAATCATATCATGGTTAGCTTTAGTGTTAGGTAAGCCAATGATAAAATCCATTGAAATCTGTTCCCATGGTTGTGATGGAATAGATAGTGGCATTAGTAAACCATATTGTTTACCATGGCGTCTTTTAACTTGTTGACAAATTAAACATTCAGGTACAAAGTTAGATACATCAGTGTCCATATGTGACAAATAAAAATCTTCAGTCAATGTACACAAAGTAGATATAATTCCTCTATGATCTTGATATGGAGGACAATGAATTTCATGCAAAACAAATGATCTAAATGGAAGAGTCACACATAATCTTTTTTCATAAAACATGAATCCATTATTGTAAGACAGTGAATCAATAGGAATCCAATTATTTGCAACTAGTTTATTCCAATTAGCTTGAAAAGTAGGATCCTGATGATAAGTATCTTTCATAGGGATAAGGGAATCAAATGATATCTCAGAAATATTGTGAATTGTCGGTCTTCTACTCAAAGCATCAGCTACAACATTCTCTTTTCCAGGTTGATATTATATAAGGGGATGAAAACTTTGAATAAAAGCGGCCCGTTTAATGTGTCGATTAGATATTTGTGGATGACTAAGGAGATGTCTAATGCTTTGTTGGTGGTCAATTTTGATCATAAATTCAGATCCCATTAAATAATGTTTTCGTTGACGTAAGGCTTGTACTACAACTAGCAATTCTTTATCATATGTAGAATATTTAAGTTCAGATGGTTTGAGTTTATAGCTAGAATAGGCTATGGGATGATTATCTTGCATAAGGACAGGTCCTATTCCAGATCCACTAGCATTAGTAACTACTAAAAAGAATGGTCTATTGAAGTCAGGTAGTTGTAATGCATGAGCATGAGTTAAAGCATGTTTCAATAAATCAAAAGATTTTTGTTGATTGTCAGACCAGTTATACACAATACCCTTCTTTAAAAATTTTGTCAAAGGTAATGCAAGTAATGAGAAATTCCTCACAAACTTTCTGTAAAAACTAGCAAGACCTAGAAAATAACATAATTCATGCACATTTTTGGGTATGGGCCAATTTAAAATTGCTTCTATCTTTTTAGGGTCAACTTTAATACCTTCTGATGAAATAATATGCCCTAGATATTCAATTTCTGTTTGAAAGAATTCACTCTTTTCTGGACTAGCATATAATTGATTGTCTTTTAACAACTTAAAAACTAAAGACAAATGTTCATAATGCTTATTCTCATTTTTACTGAATACTAATATGTCATCAAAGAAAACTATGACACAATGCTGATGTTTCAAAAATATGTGATTCATCATACGACTAAATGTGGCTGGTGCATTAGTAAAACCGAAAGGCATAACTAGAAATTCATAGTGTCCAAATTGTGTTCTAAATGCAGTTTTGAATATATCAGATTTGTCCAATCTTACTTGATGATATCCAGATTTAAGATCTATCTTACTAAATATGACAGATCCTTGTAGTTTATCCATAAGATCATCTACCCTAGGAATCAGATATCTATTCTTAACAGTAATTTTATTTAGGGCACGATAATCAATGCACATGCGATAAGTATTATTTTTCTTTTTCACTAATAAGACACGTGCAACAAATGGAGAACTACTAGGTCTAATTAATCCTCTATTAAGTAATTCTTCTATTTGATTTTGAATTTCTTTTTGTTCAATGTGGTTACATCTATATGGTGCTTTACATGGTGGTTATGTTCCAGGAATTAAATCTATCTTGTGATATTCAGGATGTGAAGGTGGTAATCCAGGTGGTAAATCAGCAGCAAAATAATCTTAAAATTGGGCAAGAAATTGTATATGCCTAGAATGCATCTATTTTTCTTTAGCTTGAAGTTCATTCACCCATATTAAATAAGATTTGCTACTTTTACGTAATGCACGTTTAGCCTGAGTATGAGTAAGCAGTGGAAAATTATTGGAAGCATGCATACCATGCAATGTGATTTGTTTTCCTTGAAAATAAATTTTAATTGAATGTGTAGAATAATCTATGTCAGGATTGTATTGATGATGCCAAGGCATTCCTAAGATAATATCACTAGACTATAAAGGTACAACTAAGAAATTTTTTCGTTCAGTATATTCACCAATTTTAATTTCTAAATTATGCACCTCTTGTGTTCTATTATATCTCGTACCTAGAATGCAGCCTTGATGTGATAATGTGTAGAAACAATTTGTAAATTCAATTCTTTGATTAACTTTGCAAAAATAAAGTCATGTGTGCTCCCATCATCATGTAAGATAGTATTTTCTTTACCATGCACAAAACATTTCATTGTTAACAAAGAATGGGGAGTTGGCATACCTGGCAAAGTATCCGAAGTAGTACCAATATCGTCATCATCTTCCGTAAAGTCCGGCATTTACTCACATTCTTTTTCTTCTATGGCTCCCACATAATTGATATGGATAGGTGGCTTTTTGGATTGACAATTGGCTGCTAGATGTCCAGGTTGATGACATTTGTAACAAAATATGGGTTTGTCTTTGGATACATTATTGGTAATGGCAGGAAGTTTAGGGATGTTGGGATTTGACTGTGGGGATGGCTTAGGGTTTGGATTGGTGTTTGATGGCAAGGCAGGTGGTCGTGTCCAAGATTTACGGAATGAAGATGGAAGAAAACGACTTTGATTGAATCTTCAAAAATTTGAATTGAATTATTTGGAACCAAAGTTACCATTAGTTGGAAATTGTTGTGGTCGCTTGTCTCTTCCACGAATCTTGTCTCTTCCGCGAAATCTTGTCTTCAGTTGGAAACCAAAGTTACCATTAGTTGGAAATTGTTGTGGTCACTTGTCTCTTCCGCAAATCTTGTCTTTGTCAGAGAGAGAACTAGGGAGAGAGAAAGAAGAGAGAGAAAGACTGCAGAGGAGAGAGAAAGACTGCAGGAAGAGAGAGAAATAGAGTGACGAGGAGAGAGAAAGACTAGAATTGGAGAGAGAAAGACAGGAAAGGTGAAGAAGCCATGGAAGCTTGGAGCAAGAAGGGAGAGAAAGATTGTAATTGTATTGATATGTCAAAAGATGTGAAAAATTACAACTTCTCTCCTTATATACCAATGTCAGTGTGACATGGCATATTATTAACATTCTAAGTATTCCCAGCTTCTTACAATCCATCCCTTCCCAAAAGTTTTTGTCCCCAAAAACAAAACTAGAAAGAGCTAAAGAAAAGATGGATAGAACAGAGTACTACTCTGTTTTACAGCTTAACAAATAGGGAATGAGTGAAGAATTTATCATTACAAGGGCTGAATTTGAAGTACGAAAAGTGGACCCTGCTATATACATGATTTGAAGAACCTTAGAAGCCATTGGAGCCATAGAATCTTCAACAAATAGTTCCAGAAGAAAGTAGACAGCTTGCTGGAATAACAGTCCCTGCTGGACCAAATCAGCCATAACTTTTGATAGAAGTGTCCAAATGAAGTGTACCACATATCAAAACGAAGCTCTTGAAGAGTACTTTAAGCTCATGTAGATAGCTCAATTCTGAAAATGAAGTACGACAAAAACTGTTCTAAAACAGCGTGCTGTCCTGAACCAGTCTGCACCAATACTAGCTCCATAAGCAATAGGCTTCAGCCACTAATGTATCCTTCAAGTATGGATACTCATCCAATATTGAATCAGGTCTCCAAGAAGCCTCTTCAGAGGGTAAACCTCTCCATTTAATCAAATATTCCACAATAGAACGTGATCGAAGCTTCTTTTCACGTTGACCTATAACAGCCTCTGGGATGTACTGAACAATACCATCTTCATCAATAGGTGGCAGCTCATCAACTAAATCCACTGGATCACCATAATAGGGCTTGAGCTGACTAACATGGAAGACGTTATGAATCTTTGTAGAAGAGGGAAGCTCTAGTCTGTATGCCAAATCTCCAATCCGCTTAAGGATCCTGTAAGGGCCATAGAATCTGTGGGCAAGCTTATTACTGGATCCATCTTTCAATGTAGAATACTTGGATTTGGGCACCTTCAACAAAACCAGCTCTCCTTCCTGGAACTCTAAAGGCCTCCTCTTCTCATCAGCATACATCTTCATCTGATCTTGAGCCTTCCTTAGATTCACCTTGCATTGCTGAAGAAGGGTCTGCATTCTATCCAACTCTTCCTTCCCATGAGGGTTGATCTTTTCGTTAAAAATGACTGTGGGTAGGGGCACCTTGTAACCATACAAAGCCTCAAAGGGTGAAACTCCTATGCTCGCATGAGTGGAATTATTATAGGCAAACTCAGCCAGGTGTAACCAAGAATCCCATGAGGTTTGGACATCATAGCAAAAATGGCGAAGATAAGTCTCCAACCATTTATTAACTCTCTCTGTCTGTCCATCAGTTTGGGGATGATAAGCCGTAGATGGAGCCAACTTGGTACCCATAGATGTAAATACCGCTTGCCAAAAGTTACTCATAAACTTTGAGTCCCTATCATGGACAATCACCTGCGGTAATCCATGCAATCTGAAAATATGCTCCATAAACTGGTTGGCCACCTGAGAAGCAGTAAACTGAATTTTTGTTGGGATAAAATGAGCTGCTTTGGTGAGTCTGTCAACCACCACATAAATGCTATTCCACCCCTTCTTGGTAGTAGGTAAGCCAGTGATAAAGTCCATAGTAATATGAGTCCATTTACCCGTAGGAATAGGCAATGGCTGCAATAAACCTCCTGGCTTATGGGTGCTATCCTTATTTTGCTGACAAGGCATACACTTCATAACGAAGTCCTTGACATCTTTCCACAGTCCTTTCCAATAAAAGCTCTTGCTGATCCTGTCATAAGTCTTGAAAACTCCCAAGTGTCCAGCTAAAGGCGAAGAATGCATCTCCTCCATAATTTTTCGCTTGAAGGAAGAAGTAGAGGGAATAACAATCTTGCCCTTCCACCAAATAAGACCATTTTTAAGCTGGTAGTGCGAGTTTTCTTCCATGAGACCTTGCTGTAATTTCTGAAAGATTTGGCTGAATTCCTCATCTAAGAGATATGCCTCTTGTAGCTCTTCAATCCAATCACTATGTAATTCCGTCATGGCTGATACTTTGCAGGCCCACATACGAGAGAGAGAATCAGCCACTATGTTATCTTTGCCCCTTGTATGAGTGATGTCAAAGTCATAATTTTGTAATGTTGCTACCCATCGTCGTTGCTTTGGAGTAAGATTTGACTGAGTAAGGAAATACTTGAGTACGCGATGATCACTATGCACTCTGAATCGGCTGCCATATAAGTAATGGTGCCATTTCTTGATTGCATGCAGAATAGCCAACATTTCCTGATCATAAACATTCATGGCCATCTCCTTATCAGTAAGCTTACGGCTTTCAAATGCAATTACTCCATGCTCCTGAAGCAAAACAGCCCCAATGCCACGGCCACTAGCATCACATTGTATAGTAAACTCTTTAGAGAAATCCGGGCATACAAGAATAGGAGCGGAGGTAAGTAATTCCTTTAACTGGTTGAAGCTGCTATCTGCAAGAGAATCCCAAAAGAAAGCCTCTTTCTTCAACCTGTCAGTTAAAGGGGCTGCAATTGCCGCATAATGCTTTATAAATCTGCGATAGAATGAAGATAGACCAAGAAATCCTCTAAGAGAGGTAGTAGTAGTAGGCGTTGGCCAATCTTTTATGCATTGCACCTTCTTGGGATCAGCCTGTATTCCTTTTTCACTGACTATATGTCCCAAGTATTCCACTTCAGTCTGCATGAAAGAACACTTCTTCTCCTTAGCAAAAAGCCTATGATGTCTCAACACATCAAAAACCCTCCTCATATGCGACAAATGATCCTGAAAAGTCTTGCTGTAGATCAAAATGTCGTCGAAGAATACCAAGACAAACTGAAAGAGGAAAGGTTGTAGAATCTTATTCATCAAGCTTTGAAAGGTAGCTGGAGCGTTTGTAAGGCCGAATGGCATCACCAAGAAATGGTAAAGCCCACGATCAGTCCTAAAAGCAGTCTTGACCTCATCACCCTCTCTCATGCGAATCTGATGATACCCTGATCTCAAATCAATCTTCGTGAAGAATCGAGCCCCCTTAAGCTCATCAAGCAAATCATCTATCCTGGGTATAGGATACCTGTTCTTCACTGTTATCTTGTTAAGATCCCTGTAGTCAATGCACATTCTGAAAGATCCATCTTTCTTTTTGACTAACAGGACTGGGAATGCATACGGTGAAGAACTTGGTTCAATGAATCCCATTTCAAGAAGCTCTTTGATTTGCTTGGCTACTTCCTCTCGTTCGCATTTTGATAGTCTGTAAGGTGGCTTATTGATCGTCTTTGAGTTGGGTTCCAAATCAATGGGGTGATCCACCGCTCTCTTAGGAGGCAATGAAGTAGGTACTTCAAATAGATCTCTGTACTCCTCAAGAAGAGCTGTCAAGGCTGGATGGTTTGCTGAATTTTTGGGCTGATCCTGTGTTTCTTTGTTCAAATGCAATACAAATATCTGTGAGCGCTTCTTGTACTCTTTCTTGAGTTGTTGAATGGTGATAAGCTGAAAATCAGATTTACTAGGGATCCCCCGTAAACGGATGAGCTGTCCATTGGAGAAAAACTCCATATATAACTGTGAGAAATCCATAGTAATCCTGCCTAAGGTCATCAACCAGTCACAACCAAGTACAATATCTATGGGCCCCATTTCCAAAGTGATCAGGTTTACTTTGACTTCAAAATTTTCAGCCATCTGCAAAGAAACCTGTGGACAAATCTGTGTGCTGATTTCCTCTTCACCATTAGCCACTTGTACTCTAATGGGCTGCTGTAAGTCGGTGGGAACACAATTCAACTTGTACAAAATGGATTTATTGACAAAACTGTGGGTACTGCCACTATCTATCAGGATGAACACTGGCTTTCCACATATGCTTCCCTTCATACGAAGTGTATTAGGGTTCTTAGATCCCGTCCAAGCATCCATAGAGATAGAACAATTAGTGGCAGCAGGCAACTCATTACAAAATCCACCAGGATCAAATGGGATATCACCGTCCGGATCAAAAGGAAAAGAGTCAGATGGATCATAGAAGTACTCATGTCCACCATCATCCTCGAAATCTTCATTTTCAGCATTGATTGGGACTGCATTCACTTCATCTATGTCATTTTCAAGGTCCTCAAGAACTAGCATACTCTGAATTTTTGGCTTGGCATTTTTGTATACACACTTTGAAGCATGGTCAGGAGTATACTTTTCTCCACACTTGAAGCATAAGCCTTTGTCCTTTCTTTCCTTATAAAGATCCATGGGAATATTTCTGAAATTTGTATTGGCTGAAGTAGACTTAGGCTTATTGTCACCTTGCTTAAATTCAACCTTTGGACTGTTTGCTGTCCTGAAATTGCCTTGAAGCCTAGAAGCATTAAATGGGGGATAAGTTGGTATCCGTATGCTCCCACTAGGCATATGGTTGCTGCCATAATTGTTACCAACTTGCCCTTGCTTTAAAACAGTCCTTGGCTGTCCATAACTTGGCTGAAATGAAGATTCTTTCCTATACTTCCTTCCAAAGCGCTCTGCAAGCTCAATAGCCTTGAAAAGTGAAGTAGGATTTTGCGCCATAACATCAGCTGACAAGGATGGTTCCAAACCATACATGAACTTGTGTAACTTGGCCTCATCACTGATGTTTTCCACATACATGGTCAAGTTAAGGAATTGGTTTGTATAATCTCTTACACTTAGGCTCCTTTGTTCCAAGTTATACCATCTTCGTTCTAACTTCTCTTTTTCAAGAGGTGAAACAAAGACTTCAGCCATAAGTGCCTTGAAAGCTTCCCAATTCTCAATAAGTACATTCTCTTTCTTGATATACCTCCACCAAGTGTGAGCAAATCCTTCTAAGTGGAGGGAGGCAAAATGTATCTTCATATCATCAGTTTTAGGAAATATGTCGAAATAAGACTCCATCTTAGAAGTCCATTCCTCTAATTCTGATGGTGAAGATGACTGGCCATTGAATTTGGATAAAACAATTTTATCCTTGAATTCTCTATCATGGAAAGGTTGCTGTCCCAAAACTGGCTGATCGGAATTTCTAAGTACAGAACCCCCAAAATGAGATTGAAATCTTCCAACAGGTGGCTGAGAATTACCCTGTAATCTTCCTGTTGGTAAAGCACCCCTAGAATGCTGTGTATGCAGTCCAAAAGCTTGAGTATTGGCACCGTTCAAACTGCCCAAATAGTCTTCATGCCTTTGTGAAGCTTCTCCCACTTCATATTGACTATTGGGTATGCCTCTTCTTCCTATGATTCCATCTCCATGACCATTTTGGTTGGATGGCTGAAGTGGAACTGAAGGATCAGTATTTGAACAGGCCTTTTCATTAGCTTCTTTTGATGCCACTTGTAATTGTAAAAGTTTAGAGACTTGTGCCATGAGTAGTTCATTGGACATTACCAATCTATCAATGGAAGCCTTAGTCTGATCAGTAGATTGAACCATCTGATCCATTCTTGATAGCATGGCCTCATGTCGCTCTCTATGCCTTAGTTCATGGGCACACAAAGTATCATTGAGCATGCTAATTTCTCCTTGTTGAGGCTCTTCAGGGTTCTCTTGAAATGTGCTTTCCATCATAGAATCCCTGATTTGCTGTGCATAGTCCTCCTGGACCTTATTTTTGCCTTTATGCCCTGCCATAATAGTGCAGTCCTGCAGTACCCCCTGTCAGTAAAACGGCTATAACTTTGGCTAGAAAACTCCGATTGCAAAACTTTTTTGTGCAAATCGAAGCTTACAATGCCCTCTTCGAGATGAGCTATAGCACGCTATAACAGGTTTAGGACAGAAAATTCTGTAACTGACTTTCAGAGTCTGAACTGTCCAGTCCTGCACCCTGTTTAGACCTGTAAGTGCCCTGTTTTGACCCTGTAATGCAAGAAAGTAACCTCCAAAGGCTACCAAACCCTGCAAAGGGGTATATAGGACCTGTGGGTACCCTGTAGTACCTGCACCTGTACTTCAGTATCAAAGGGTGTACCTGTATCCACCTGTAAATACCCTGTGGGTAACCTGAAAATGCCCTGTTTTACCCTGTTTTACTCCAATAGGTACTTGAGTCGTTGGAAAGTCTTCAATCTTCAATTCTCCACTCGCTGTACCTGTGTGAGGGATAAAACGGCAGGACGGGCTCCCTACACGGGCTCCGAATCACCGGGAGGTGGGCAAAGTTCCCCCCGGGTCGGTTGGTTGCACCCCTTCGGGATCTTCGATAGTGAGGGAGGGTCACCTCTCTTTTGTCCCACTATCTCCCCCGGCATCCACCTTTTTCCTCGGTGGGAATATCAACATGGCAGAGGCTAGTGTACTAAGCAATCAGCATGATATGCATTTGGAAAATATTCATTCAGCCTTTCATGAGATGCAATTGATTGAGATAAAAGAACTTGAGATGGGAGAAGGGTTTACCTATGCAATTCAGTGACTCACTGATTGCTAGTACTTACCCTTTTACAATATTTCAGCTTGGATAAGAGAGAATTTCAACAAAACAGATCAAGGTTATGCATCAAGCTGATCAAATGTTACCTAAGATGAGTAATGGTTTTGAATCAAAAGGAATTCAATGAAATAGGCTGAAATTGAAGAAAATTAATACTATTCTCTGATCTATTGATCAATTCAGTGAATTAATTGATCAATAACCTCTCATCAACAAGTGGAAAAGCCATTAGCAATAGGATTATTGAGAGATTTCAGAGATTAGCAAAAGAAAATACCTCCATTAAGCTTGAAAATGATGATGGATATCAGCTTTAACCCGATTGATGCAAGAGTTCTTCATAATCCACCATGAATCCAACATAAAGCTTGAAATCTCCATGAAATCAGTCCATACATGCTTCAATATGATGAAATCCTTGAAAGATCAATACTCCAGCCTTGCTTGAACACTTGAACTTCAAAGATTCAAGCTCTCTGATGAAAAGCCCCAAAATATTCCTTCCATTTGAGCTTCATTGACATGCACGGGCTGAAATCTCTTCAATGTCTTCAATCTTGAAGTCTATCCAGCTTGTATTCAGCTTTAGAGAAGCCTTGAAGGTCGGGAAAGTCCAAAATCATGAGAAATTTGAGCTTCCATGTCTGTGGCTATGGCTGCCCTGCTGTGTATTAGGGTTTAAACAGAGGAATGGCTGATCAGAATACTTCAGAGGTTAAAGATTGTTGCCAATCAGTGCTTGATGAAGCCTTCAAGAGCTGTGATTAATGGCTGAGGTAGTGGAGCAAGCTGAGCAGGGGGCAGGAGCAGGAAAATCAGCGCATTTTTCGGCGCATTTTTCGGGCTGCTTCCTGGCTAATCTTCTTCAGCAATGGTCAAGCCTGGTACTCCTCTTGAAGCTTATGACACAAGGAATCTTTACCCCATGGTTTGGCAGAGAGATAATCAGCACAGAGAGAGAGATTTGTGAAGATTATTGACATCCACCATGGAAGCTTCAGCCAAAAGCTTGAAAGAGAGAGAGAGAAGCTCTCTTTTGAAAAGTAACTGGAGTTTAGTCTGTAACTAAGCCCGGTTAACCATTCTTTACCCTAGTTACCTCCATTTTTGCATAAAATTTGATGACGTCCAGCCATTTAAGCCTTTACCCGCCATATCTGACCTTGGATAACTCCAGATGTAGTCATTGCTAACTGTAGTTGTCCTGCAGCACTCCACTAGTCACTGTCTTGTACCATTTTTGTCTGAAATTGGTTTTGAAATAGGAAAATGAGAGTGAAAATGGAAGAAAATAATGGATCAAAGACTGAAGCTCTGATACCACTTGTCAGAGAGAGAACTAGGGAGAGAGAAAGAAGAGAGAGAAAGACTGCAGAGGAGAGAGAAAGACTGCAGGAAGAGAGAGAAATAGAGTGACGAGGAGAGAGAAAGACTAGAATTGGAGAGAGAAAGACAGGAAAGGTGAAGAAGCCATGGAAGCTTGGAGCAAGAAGGGAGAGAAAGATTGTAATTGTATTGATATGTCAAAAGATGTGAAAAATTACAACTTCTCTCCTTATATACCAATGTCAGTGTGACATGGCATATTATTAACATTCTAAGTATTCCCAGCTTCTTACAGTCTTTAGTGTCATGAGCCAAGGAAATTGCATCTTCAAGGGTTGTTGGCTTGAACATATTGACTTCTGCATAGAAATGTCCAAGTAGGCTAGACATAAACTTGTGTTTATGAGTTGCTTCAGGTACATATTCGAGCATTCGGAGTTGCAGTAGAGCATTCCCAAAACGTTCAGTGTATTGGAAAATAGGTTTGCGATCCCTTTGTTGTAGAAGATCCCATTGCTTGTGGCTTTTTCATGGAATTGAGAAGGAAGGAAATTCTGCAAAAATTTCTTTTAGAAAGTCTCCTAGGTAGTGGGACAATCAACACTCTTGCGGACGACAATCCACCATAAGGATGCTCGATCAACTAAATGGTTAGTGACACATTTAATTTTGTCTTTCTGAGCATATGTTTCTTCATGGAAGTAATCATCAAATTGACTAATAAAAGCAAGTACAGTCTTTCCATCGCGTGATCCATTACATTGGAAGTACAAAATTTGAAGTTTCTATTACTTATCTTTGTTTCTTTGCGGATGGATTGGGCTTCAAGTGTTGCATCGATGATACGTCGTATAAGATCTTTGGGTTGCGATCCATCTTGGTCGGTGGTAGATTGTTGCAGATTGGCTAAATGAACTTGCAAAGCTTGTCAGGCTCTTCGTTCTTCTTCAAGCTGCATCATAATCAAATCCAACTTTTGCTCCATCGTTGGTTCGGGTAAATCTCCTTCATCCATTAGATTGTCCATGTTTTGTTTAGTCATCCTTCGAAATTCCAAAAGACCTTACACTCTCGAAATCTTATTAGCGGGATGAGCGTAGCTCAAAGGTGGGTTTACAAGGCTTGTATATTTTGCTTGGCTTTTGTAGTATCTCTCCCTTATGATTACGGTATTCGTTGTCACAACTGTCTTCCAAAAGAATAGTGTTACGTAGAAACTGTGTATGAACTTTTGTGTTTGCTGTAACTAGTTCAGCAAGTCTACAAGTGTGAACAGGGACTTCTAGAAAGCAATAAACTGATTCATGTACGTCTGCGTATGAACTGTCTCTATGATAGTTGTTGAGTAAGTCTTTAGTGGCCTTTGTGACTTGCAGGATTAAGAAGGCTTGGAGTACTTGGAGAACTTAAAAGCTTAAGTCACCAAGCTGATTTTCGTGGACGTTAGGATGTACTCGGCGGAATCGATGGTAGCAAAAAGATACTCCCGCTGCAGGTGGAATAATTCAAGTCTTTAAGCTTTTTAATAAGCTTACTATTAAGCTTAATAAGCTTTGTGTTAAAGCTTTGAAAACTTTTGGCTATGGAGTTTAGTATTTATTATCTGTATGAAGACGACTTGTTGAAGGAAGTATCCACGTGGTCCTCCGCCTACAGAGGCTGGTCTCTCGCTATCAGAGGATGCAAAAGCGGGTTCTTGACCACCAGGAACACATTGGTATCGACCGTTCGCGATGAAACTGACTGTAGAGCTCGATCATTCCAGGAGCTCCACTTTCGCGCAAGATGGCAAGCAATTCGAAGCTCTCGATCTCAGCTTCGCTTTCAAAAACCAATGAAGAAAGCTTGCACGACATGGACAAGAGACCAATTGGGTGCAATCTCCCCCCATGCCTTGTGTGAGAACTCCACAAAGCATGTATTTCATATATTATTCATCTTCAAGCACAAATAATAGCCCAAATTACAAAATAGCATGCTTTAGCTTTTGAGTTTGCTTTTGTGCCAATAAAGAATTAAAGCTAATGGGCACCCAAGAAGTCAGGCGGTACCCAAATACAATGTCCAATACAAGTATTTAAATCGTGCGCCCATGTGCATTTAAAATATATATATATATCAAGCACTTTGATAAATAAGTGCGATAAAATATAGGCGCCATGTCTAAGATACGCGCCCATCAAAAATATTGACAATAACTTGAATACACGCTATCTTCCAATGCTTTCCAATGCCACCGTTGCTTGCTCTACACATCAACTGAAGCATTCACAATTGTTAGAAAAATAATACAATTAAACCGACAAAAGTGAATACATAGTAGTCTTCAGCTACATAAATAAATTGATTAGAAATCAATCCTAACCTTAATTTATTACGAGTGCGCACTTCAAACTCATAAACATTTATTAATTTAAATATGTATTTTGCAGAATCACCCGCTATGAAATCACCCATGTACACATAAAATTAACAAAACACCCGAAAAGGATAGGCATCCCCATCGACTTCTTGCACAAAGAATCCTTTGTGTAATAAAATTTTACGGAATCCACCGCAAAACCTCACGGAATCCACTGTGGCACAGAATCCACCGTGAAATATGTGTCATGGCATCAATACTTATGGAGCTTAGCCTCATTAGTGATGCTTTCCACATACATGGTTAGGTTGAGGAATTGGTTAGTGTACTCTCTTACACTTAGGCCTATTTGTTCGAAACCATACCATCTTCGTGCCAATTTTTCTTTTTCAAGAGGGGAGACAAATACTTCAGCCATAAGTGCCTTGAAAGCTTCCCAATTCTCTACAAGTATATTTTCTTTTTTAATATACCTCCACCAAGTATGGGCAAATCCCTCCAAATGCAAGGAAGCAAAATGAATCTTCATGTCATCAGTTTTAGGGAATATGTCAAAGTAGGATTCCATCTTAGAGTTCCACTCCTCTAAATCAGATGGTGAAGATGACTGACCATTAAATTTAGCTAGAACAATCTTGCCCTTTAGCTCTCTTTCATGAAATGGTTGCTGTCCCAAAATAGGCTGATCATGAATACCATGTATAGAACCCCCAAATTGAGACGGAAATCTCCCAACAGGTTGCTGAGAACCACTATGCAATCTTCCTGTTGGTAGAGAACCCCTAGGAATTTGAGTATTCAGCCTAAAATCTTGAGAATTAGCTCCATTCAAACCACCCAAATAGTCATCATGCCATTGTGAAGCCTCTCCTACTTCATACTAGCTATTTGGGATGCTTCTTCTTCCAATAATCCCATGTCCATGACCATTTAGTGCCCTGTTTTGACCCTTTAAGGCAAGATAGTAATCCCAAATGGTTACCAAGCCCTGTAGAAGGCTCAATAGGACTTGTGGGTACCCTGTAGTATATGCACCTATACTTCAGTAATGAAGGGTGTACCTGTAACTACCTGTAAATGCCCTGTAGTGTCTTGTAAAATCCCTGTTTTACCCTGTTTTGAACCTGTAGATACTTGAGCCTTTGGAAAGTCTTCAATCTTCAATTCTCCACTCGATGTACCTGTGTGAAGGATAAAATGGCATGACAGGCTCCCTACACGGGCTTCGAATCATCGGGAGGTGGGCAAAGTTCCCCTCGGGTTGGTTGGTTGCACCCCTTCGAGATCTTTGATAGTGAGGGAGGGTCACCTCTCTTTTGTCCCACTATCTCCTCCGACATCCACCTTTTTCCTTGGTGGGTATATCAACATGGCAGCAGCTTTCTAATCTAATCAATCAGCATGAGATGCATTTCTAAAATATTCATTCAGCCTTTCATGAGATGCAATTGAATAGAATCTTGAAAGTTTGGATAGGGGAAGGGTCTTACCAATGCAATTCAGTGACTCACTGATTTCTTTAGTACTTACCCTTGTACAATATTTCAGCTTGGGCAAAAGAATTCAACCAAAACAAGTCAAGATTATGCATCAAGCTTGACAAATGATATCTATGATGAAGTAATGATTGAATCAAGACTGAAATTCAATGGAATAGGCTAAAATTAATGAAGAATAACACTAATCTCTGCTCTATTGTTCAATTCATTGAATTAATTGATGAATAATCTCCCATCAACAAGTGTAAAAGCAATAGCAAGTGGATTATTAAAAGATTTCAGAGATTAGTAAAAGAAATATCTCAATTAAGCTTGAAGAAGATGATAGATGTCAGCTCCAATCCCATTGACGGAATAATTCTTCAAATTCCACCATAAATCCATCATAAAGATTGAAATATCCATAGAATCAGTCCATACAAGCTCCAATATGATTAAATCCGTGAAGAATCAATGCCCCAGTATTGCTTGAACACTTGAATATCAAATATTCAAGCCTCTTGAAGGAAAGCCCCAAAATAATCCTTCCATTTGAGCTCCAATGTCCTCCACGGGCTGAAATCTCCTCAATGTCTTCAATCTTGAAGTCTATCCGACTTGTACATAGCACTAGAGAAGCCTTGGAGGTCGGAGAAGTCCAAAATTTGAAGAAATTTGAGCTTCTAAATCTGTGGCTATGGCTGCCCTGTTGTGTTTTAGGGTTTTGAACAAAGGAGATGATGATTAGAGTTCTCCTCCAGCTGAGAGTTGCTAAAATAGAGGCTGATGAAGTGCTTCAAGGCAAGTGATCAATCAGTGGAAGATCTGGAGCAGATCAGGAAGAGGTTGAGAGCAGAAAATTCAGTGCAATTTTCGATGCAATTTTCGGGCTGTATACTGCTCCATTTCTTGCATCACTACCTGACCAGGATACTCTTCTTGAAGCTCAGGTGATAAGGAATCATTGCCCCATGGTTTGGTTGTAAGGGATGATTAGTAGAGAGAGATCTTTGAAGATTTCTTGGTAGCCACCATTGAAGCTTCAGCCAAAAGCTTAAAAGATAGAGAAGAGAAGCTCCCTTTTGAAAAGTAACTGGAGTTTAACCTCAAACTAAGCCCGATTAACCTTCCTTTACCCTAGTTACCTCCAGTTTTGCATGAAGTTTGATGACGACCTACCACTTAAGCCATCCTCCTCCATATCTGACCTTGGATATCTCCAGATGTAGTCTCTTACTAACTATAGATGATCTGCAGCACTCCACTAGTCACTGTCTTGTACAATTTTTGTCTGAAATTGATTTTGATGGAGGAAAATAGGACTGAAAATAGAAGAAAAAGAATGGATCAAAGACCAATGCTCTGATACCACTTGTCAGAGAGTGAACTAGGGAGAGAGAAAGAGGAGAGAGAATACTGTAGAAGAGAGAGAAAGATTGCAGGAAGAGAGAGAAGAAGAGTGACGAGGAGAGAGAAATACTAGATTTGGAGAGAGAAAGACAGGAAAGAGGGAGAAGCCATAGAAGCTGTGAGTAAGATGGGAGAGAAGGACAATAATTGTATTAATGTGTCAAAAAGATATTGAAAATTACATGTCCTCTCCTTTTATACCAATGTCAGTGTGACATGGTATAATATCAATATCATTTACACTAAATCCTTATTCCCAGCTTCTTATAGATCAGCCCCAAGATGTGTTGTCTCAACATATAACACATACACACAAATTTCACTCTTCACGATATTCATTCCAGAAGATTGAATATTCCTCACCAAATTAGTCCCTAAGAAAACAATCATATAAGACCTATAGCATAGGGAGCCTCATACGCATCTTAGGTTAATGATTTGAAATCAAGTGCTATGCATCCAGGATGCCAATGCAATGTAATGCAAAGTGGATGACTTTTAGTGCACAAACATTATACTTAAACAAAATTAGCATTTTGAATGTGCTCAAACATTCTTTTTATGATTTTCCTTCACTAATGACTTTGTTGCAATAATAAGGCACTGTCGGACTACTTTATGCCACTGTAACTCTTAATATCTAAAAGAATATCAAACCTATATGAAAAATACAATAAGTAAATTAGATTTTAAACCATATTCCAGACATGAAACCCCCTTCCTCCCTACCATTTTGGGTTTTTCTTGCAATGGGTAGATTAAGAGGTATTTCCATATATGTTTCTTTATGATATAAGCAATAAATATGCACTAAAACATACAAACAAGAGTAAATCGAGGCAAACCTTCATGCTTTATTGCCATCATGGCCATCACGATCATCAACATCATCAATGCATCTCCATTAAATGCATACTAATTGCTCATGTCATAAAAAATAACATCTGCAAAATTCACCATTAATAGGGTTATAACAATGATACTTTTTCTACTAAGTTGAGTATGTAATGAAAATGTACTTTTCAGCCTTTGGGTCCAATTTCTTCCTCAACTCATCAGGCACATGAATATATGCAATGCAATCAAACACTTTCAAGTGTGATGCATAAGGTATCTTGCGTGCAAAATATTTTTCAAGAGTCATACCATGAACCAGAGCTATGAGAGATCTATTCATAATGTAGATAACAATATAAAGATGCTCAAAAAAAAATTTCTTAGGAATATTCTTTTTAGTATCAATACCCATGCAACTTTTACAATATATCAATTTTCCTTTTCCAACCCCATTTTGTTGTGGGATATACCTATATGTAAACTATTGTTTTATCCTATGAGACCTCAAAAAATCACTAAACTCATTAGAAAGGTATTCTCTCTCTCTATCTAACCTCAAGTTCTTAACTTTTAAGTTTCTATTTCAACAACAGCCTTGAAAGTTTTGACGTGATCAAACAATTCATTCTTTTCCTTTATAAAATATACCGAAAGTTTTGATGGGACCTAAAACGGGCCGGCACTGGCTCATGCACTAGCCGGACCTCTATCCTGCACTCAACAACCCCACGGCCTCGCGGCCAGGAGTGTGGATGACACATACATCATCTTCCTAAACATCTTGCGTTTGTATCACGTCTTGTAGTCCAACTCTAACCCAATTAACACTCCTCAGAGGGAGTCCCAGCACATTGCCAAATAGCACGAAGCACAAACATAGGAGGTCCTCCAACGGCTGAATGCCGCTACCTCACTGCGACTCTCCTACACCTTGGGGATTGGCCCCTCGATGCGTCGCTAAACATATATAACACACATGGACACAAACTCCTCTCTTTTATGATTCACATATTTCCAGGAGATATACCATGCTTCCTCACTTTACTTTCCCTTAGACCCAACGCCTAGCCTATAGTTTAGACAACCTTACTCACTCAAGGTTGGTCATATTCCTCTAAAAAACAATTGCTATACATCCAGGAGGTATTATCTGATACATTTAAATTTCATGCTTCATGCAAATTGTGAATGTCCACGTGCTCAAACAGTTAAGAAAATCAGCTTTGGTGCTTAGTGCAAAAACATTCCTTCAATGGATTTCTCTATCACTCGTATGCAGTATTGCATGAACCTAGCACCGAGAAACCCTCGTGCTACTAGGTCTTTAATTTTTAAATATCGTCCAATATATATTGTATGCATAAAAAAAGTAGCAAGATTTTCATCATTTCATTCAACATTTACACGCTTTTCATACACTCCAACCCCTCACCCGTTTAGATTGTGCATATTGCATAGGTTTAGGGTTCATTTTCCACATTTTTATTGCATAAAAAGCCATAAAAACTCACTATAACATAAAGGTAGGTCTGAAATGAGGCTAAACCTCATACTTTAGACCCCCCATACATCCATAAACATGAATCTTATTTTTCCTTAATTTTCGGCACTCAAAATCCATTTTTTCCTATTTTTCCCTTATTTTTCCTATTTTTATTGTATTTTTTTCAATATTTAATGACTGAAAATTCAAAATGGGTTGTGGACTGTGGCCCTTAGGTTCATTTGCAGCAAAAAGACAAGTTTAGTTGGTGTGGCTTATGATATTTTTCATTGATATCTCAAAAACACCCAATTTTCCCATATTTTGCATATTGAAAGACTTGCATGATGTTGTCTTCAATGTCTTTCAACTGTTTATGATCAGAAAATCAGAGAATCATAAGTGTTGTGGATGAAATTAGTAATATTACTAGGGAATCTACAATGCTTTTGACCTTCAAAATGTACTTATTTATAGACATCTTTCCTTTCTTCAAAGTATTTAATTCTTGTTTGAGTTGAATCTTCTATACCTTTATATTTACTTAAAATATATTTTCAAATGCTATCCAAGCTGCATGTGAATTTTTTACATTTGTGATATACTCTAGCATAGTGTTATCAATGATTACAAAAGACCAATAGCTTATCTTTTTGTAATTTTCATTTTGTTCATTCCACACCTTTAATTTTTCTACAATCGCAATATCACTTAGCTTTGATTTCTTTTTTCACTTGAAAGAAACCTGCACATACCTTTTTCAATAAATAAGAAAGTGTGTTATACAAAACTTCAATGATGGGTAGTTGTTCTTGTCTAGCTTCTCAATAATAGGATTTTCACTATTCTCAGTCATTATGACACAATTGAGTGCCAAATTGCAAATAAGTCTTTTGCAACTTTTCACAAGATGTACACACCAATAGACTAGGCAGCTTTTTTCACCAACTACTCAATAATATATATAAACTACAATCTATTTACAAATAAACCTTGTGTAGATACCCTAGAACTTATAGATTGGAAAATTCTAATATGTACACCTGAGAACATCTGACATAACCGAAATTGTAATATTCCTTGAAATTGTTGTTCGCGACTCAGTAGAGCTAAAAAAGGACCTGAAATGACCTGAAATGGCAAAAAATATAGTGGCAAAGCCCTAAAGAGTCTTATTTATAGAATATGCATTGTTCTATTTGCACATGAATCTCACAACAATCGAAGGGTTTTTATCCACCTAGCTTTTGATGTCTCTACAAGAACTATCCAAGGAAAAGAGTGAGAGAATGGGAAAGCTTCTTATTGGTTGCTTTCTTGCTTGAATCAATGCTCTTTCTTCTTCACATGAGCCTCCAAAACTAGCCTCTCTCATTGAGTTGCTATAATACCATGTCACAAATCATGTGGTGGAGGGACTTGCTTGAGCTACTAGTACAAACACATACAATATATATAAGAAGAAGCTCACTCAAGAATACAAAAAGAGAGATGGAGGCCAAAATGTTTTCTTGTTGTTTTTCTTTCTTCTTCCTCACAAAATACAATGTACACAAAGTATAGATAAGATATGTAACATAAAGGAAAGTAGCCTACAAGTAAAACAATGTATAACTGACTATATTAATCAACCATATTGGTATAATATATCAGTTGTACGTAGGTGTAACTAACCAAATATAATAAGTGATAAGTGAGTAGCTATCTGAGGATCATAAATACCTTTGATGTGCTAAGTGTAGACATCCAGATCCATCTAACTTAGCAGTCTCTCATCAATGTCCACATGTATTGAGCTTGTCATCTCAACAAAAACACCAAAAACTTTTTGTGACTTCCAAATAAGCCTTAACAAATTCTAACAATGGTTTCTAATTAGAAAACATATGCCATATGCTACTTCAAAACATTTTTTAATTGAGAATGCTTACATCTAGTGTTTTCTTTTCGTAGACATAAAAAGGAAAGAGCCTAAAATTTGAGCAACTTTTCTAAGTTAATAAATAGTTTTAAGATTTTGAAACTTGTAATGAACAATGAGGCATGACATGATATGCTATTTTTGAGAGTAGTGCTTCCAACTTCTAGTCTTTAGCATCAATCAATCATATGGTATTGTTTAACTACGGAATTAATAGGATGTACTAGATGCTTTGTGCCTAGATTTCCCTAGTGCTTCATGACGGCGGTGTTCTCTCGGTGCTTCACACTAAGGTTCAAAATTATGTTTCATGTAATAAGAAGATTCATTGGAGGTTGATATAAGGAACATAATCTAAACTTTAAATGCTTTGGCAACTTAGACTAATGCAATGTTAAATGCAGGATAATGCAATATATAGAGATGTGACACTCATTGAAATATAGGGAGTGGAAGACCAACATTAACAAGATCAAGTATAAACTATATCTCCAAAAAAATCTTATGACCATTTCTCAAATTTTCTCAAAGACAAACACATTCAATAGTGATTTCTATTCATATTGAGCTTATTATGGCATGCATATTATCCTCAGATTACTAAGCCTATAGCATTACATAAATTTGACAACACCCATTAACTATATTGAGAATTATTACTTCTTCTTCTTTTTTTCTTATTCTTCTTATTCTTCTTATTCTTCTTCTTCTTCTTCTTCTCTCTCTCTCTCTCTCTCTCTCTCATAATTAAAAATTAATAATGATATATGTAATTAAATAGGTATAATATATTGATTGAAATATAATTATATATTATTTATTTATTATCATCTTACATATTAATAATTAATTATGTATATGTAATTGATTATATGAATGTATTGATTCTATTATTATGAATTAACATAGAATTATATAATATATAATAATAAAAATAAACTTATTAAGTGTCTTATATATATATATATATATATATATATATATATATATATATATATATATATATATATATATATATATATATATATATAGCGGGGTTGTGTTTATACAAGTTCGATAAAAAAGGAAAAGCAATGAATCCTTTGGTTTTCGTTAGATGGAAGATTTGCATGAGCGATTACAAGAATCCTTGTATAATAACAATCAATTAATAAGAACCTATTCCTTTGGCCAATCCAAATAGGTTAGTTTAATTATTAACTGCTGTAAGGACCTATGAATGATGGATAGAAAAAGGGTTCACCCGAGCACAGAAAAGCGAAAGTCTCAAATTCGAGCACTTCAGATTACTAATCAAGTACTCAAGTAAATGGATAGTGAAATCTACTGTATTTGTTTCTATCGACTCAAATAAAAATGGTATTTCTTGATTTTATGTGTGTATGTGTGTGTGTAAGTGTGTGTGTGATATGCATATTGATAATTATTATATATAGTATAACTATAATTAATATCAATAATAAATTAATGATAATTATACATAATAATTAAGTATTAATACATAGTGTAGGTTTTTATTAATTATATATATATATATATATATATTATAATCAATGTAATAATATTCAATTATAATTAAAGGATGGAGTGTGTGTGTAGAGAGAGAGAGAGAGAGAGAGAGAGAGAGAGAGAGAGAGAGAGAGAGAGAGAGAGAGAGAGAGAGAGAGAGAGACCCTTACTTGTTGAGAGGAGAGGGAAAAAGGTGGGAAAGAAAATGTAGAAAAAAAGAGAAGGTTTTGGGGGGTGATGAGAGGCACCCCAAAACATTCTAATAATAAGTTTAGAGGAAGAAGAAGATTAGTTGTTTGAGAGAAATTCATTTATTCTTTCTCCTAGAAATAATACAACAAAGTGATCAAATGCATCGAAAATTTGGAAGAGGAAAGCATGAGAAACTCAAAAAGTGAAAATGAGAATAAATTTAGGCAAAAGGTTGACATAGTTCTACGTGAAGATTTTGGAGCTCTTTTGAATAAGCTATTTATGGAAAGGTTGGCATCAAAGTGTGAGCCACTTGTGCATGCCCTCATTTCTAAGCATATAAAGACATCTAGATACTTCTCACTTGTGAATTCTGGCTAAAGTTATCTTAATGCAAAATTCTCATCATTTGTGGACTACGGATTATAACAAGGCACATAGAAAGACTGGAGTGGTGTATATGGAGAATTATCAATAGTGTAAGACATGCACTTAATATCTTTGCACTTTCTGAAGAATAACTTTTTAATCCTTTGTGGGATGGAATTGTTAGAGTGTTGACAAACTTTATAGACCTATGAGGCTCCTAGAAAAAACTTTTACCAATTTAATCAATTTATGTGGAAGCTCAAATCATTTAGCCCTATATTTGATACTAGAAGTGTCGAGTGATGAGTCTGTGTAAGGTGTAACTATAAGCCATGTTGCTCCATAACTTAACCTTTCCAATAATACATACTGTGCATACAAGTCATCGTTCTTAGAGTTGGCTAGTCTTGCACATTGTTCGCAATTTAATTGTGTTTTGTGTTCATGGAATGTTGATTTTGAGAAAGGAGACTTGTAAATGATACACAACAAGGGTATAGCAAATGTGTAAATGCAAAAACACAATAATGAAGCATGAAGCCAAATCAATGGGTAAGGTTGAGCTCGCAATGATTAAACGTGAGGCTTCGTAGAGGGATTATGGAGGTGATCTCATGCACATTTTATGAGGGTCTGGTGAACATCAATATGTTGATATGTCACTTCATGAGACTATGGAGAGAATCATTGTGATAATATGTTCATGAGAGCCACATGATGATGCCTTTGATTCATTGGGGTGCAACTTTCTAGGCTATGCCATGGGGATGAGATTTGAAAGGGGGTTTCTTCTTGAGGGCAAAATCATTGTGCTCTTTTTCTAGAGTAAAGGCTGCCATGGCTTACTCATGGGGGCCAAAGAAAAAAGGGTAAAGGGGAAGATCCCACCTTTACATGCGAGTTGGCGAAACCCCCACTGTAGTACCTACAATGGAAGTGCGCTCTCTCTCTCTCTCTCTCTCTCTCTCTCTCTCTCTCTCTCTCTCTCTCTCTCTCTCTCTCTCTCTCTCTCTCTCTCTCTCTCTCTCTCTCTTTGTGTGGCTGTGCTCTCTCTCTTCTGAAAAGTAACTGGAGTTTAACCTCAAACTAAGCCCGATTAACCTTCCTTTACCCTAGTTACCTCCAGTTTTGCATGAAGTTTGATGAGGACCTGCCACTTAAGCCATCCTCCTCCATATCTGACCTTGGATATCTCCAGATGTAGTCTCTTACTAACTATAGATGATTTGCAGCACTCCACTAGTCACTGTCTTGTACAATTTTTGTCTGAAATTGATTTTGATGGAGGAAATAGGACTGAAAATAGAAGAAAAAGAATGGATCAAAGACCAATGCTCTGATACCACTTGTCAGAGAGTGAACTAGGGAGAGAGAAAGAGGAGAGAGAATACTGTAGAAGAGAGAGAAAGATTGCAGGAAGAGAGAGAAGAAGAGTGACGAGGAGAGAGAAATACTAGATTTGGAGAGAGAAAGACAGGAAAGAGGGAGAAGCCATAGAAGCTGTGAGTAAGATGGGAGAGAAGGACAATAATTGTATTAATGTGTCAAAAAGATATTGAAAATTACATGTCCTCTCCTTTTATACCAATGTCAGTGTGACATGGTATAATATCAATATCATTTACACTAAATCCTTATTCCCAGCTTCTTATAGATCAGCCCCAAGATGTGTTGTCTCAACATATAACACATACACACAAATTTCACTCTTCATGATATTCATTCCAGAAGATTGAATATTCCTCACCAAATTAGTCCCTAAGAAAACAATCATATAAGACCTATAGCATAGGGAGTCTCATACGCATCTTAGGTTAATGATTTGAAATCAAGTGCTATGCATCCAGGATGCCAATGCAATGTAATGCAAAGTGGATGACTTTTAGTGCACAAACATTATACTTAAACAAAATTAGCATTTTGAATGTGCTCAAACATTCTTTTTATGATTTTCCTTCACTAATGACTTTGTTGCAATAATAAGGCACTGTCGGACTACTTTGTGCCACTGTAACTCTTAATATCTAAAAGAATATCAAACCTATATGAAAAGTACAATAAGTAAATTAGATTTTAAACCATATTCAAGACATGAAACCCCCTTTCTCCCTACCATTTTGGGTTTTTCTTGCAATGGGTAGATTAAGAGGTATTTCCATATATGTTTCTTTATGATATAAGCAATAAATATGCACTAAAACATACAAACAAGAGTAAATCGAGGCAAACCCTCATGCTTTATTGCCATCATGGCCATCACGATCATCAACATCATCAATGCATCTCCATTAAATGCATACTAATTGCTCATGTCATAAAAAATAACATCTGCAAAATTCACCATTAATAGGGTTATAACAATGATACTTTTTCTACTAAGTTGAGTATGTAATGAAAATGTACTTTTCAGCCTTTGGGTCCAATTTCTTCCTCAACTCATCAGGCACATGAATATATGCAATGCAATCAAACACTTTCAAGTGTGATGCATAAGGTATCTTGCGTGTAAAATATTTTTCAAGAGTCATACCATGAACCAGAGCTATGAGAGATCTATTCATAATGTAGATAACAATATAAAGAGGCTCAAAAAAAAAAATCTTAGGCATATTCTTTTTAGTATCAATACCCATGCAACTTTTACAATATATCAATTTTCCCTTTCCAACCCCATTTTGTTGTGGGATATACCTATATGTAAACTATTGTTTTATCCTATGAGACCTCAAAAAATCACTAAACTCATTAGAAAGGTATTCTCTCTCTCCATCTAACCTCAAGTTCTTAACTTTTAAGTTTCTATTTCAACAACAGCCTTGAAAGTTTTGACGTGATCAAACAATTCATTCTTTTCCTTTATAAAATATATCGAAAGTTTTGATGGGACCTAAAACGGGCCGGCACTGGCTCATGCACTAGCCGGACCTCTATCCTGCACTCAACAACCCCACGGCCTCGCGGCCAGGAGTGTGGATGACACATACATTATCTTCCTAAACATCTTGCGTTTGTATCACGTCTTGTAGTCCAACTCTAACCCAATTAACACTCCTTAGAGGGAGTCCCAGCACATTGCCAAATAGCACGAAGCACAAACATAGGAGGTCCTCTAACGGCTGAATGCCGCTACCTCACTGCGACTCTCCTACACCTTGGGGATTGGCCCCTCGATGCGTCGCTAAACATATATAACACACATGGACACAAACTCCTCTCTTTTATGATTCACATATTTCCAGGAGATATACCATGCTTCCTCACTTTACTTTCCCTTAGACCCAACGCCTAGCCTACAGTTTAGACAACCTTACTCACTCAACGTTGGTCATATTCCTCTAAAAAACAATTGCTATACATCCAGGAGGTATTATCTAATACATTTAAATTTCATGCTTCATGCAAATTGTGAATGTCCACGTGCTCAAACAGTTAAGAAAATCAGCTTTGGTGCTTAGTGAAAAAACATTCCTTCAATGGATTTCTCTATCACTCGTATGCAGCGTTGCATGAACCTAGCACCGAGAAACCCTCGTGCTACTAGGTCCTTAATTTTTAAATATCGTCCAATATATATTGTATGCATAAAAAAACCAGCAAGATTTTCATCATTTCATTCAACATTTACACGCTTTTCATACACTCCAACCCCTCACCCGTTTAGGTTGTGCATATTGCATAGGTTTAGGGTTCATTTTCCACATTTTTATTGCATAAAAAGCCATAAAAACTCACTATAACATAAAGGTAGGTCTGAAATGAGGCTAAACCTCATACTTCAGACCCCCCATACATCCATAAACATGAATCTTATTTTTCCTTAATTTTCGGCACTCAAAATCCATTTTTTTCCTATTTTTCCCTTATTTTTCCTATTTTTATTGTATTTTTTTCAATATTTAATGACTGAAAATTCAAAATGGGTTGTGGACTGTGGCCCTTAGGTTCATTTGCAGCAAAAAGACAAGTTTAGTTGGTGTGGCTTATGATATTTCTCATTGATATCTCAAAAACACCCGATTTTCCCATATTTTGCATATTGAAAGACTTGCATGATGTTGTCTTCAATGTCTTTCAACTATTTATGATCAGAAAATCAGAGAATCATAAGTGTTGTGGATGAAATTAGTAATATTACTAGGGAATCTACAATGCTTTTGACCTTCAAAAGGTACTTATTTATAGACATCTTTCCTTTCTTCAAAGTATTTAATTCTTGCTTGAGTTGAATCTTCTATACCTTTATATTTACTTAAAATATATTTTCAAATGTTATCCAAGCTGCATGTGATTTTTTTACATTTGTGATATACTCTAGCATAGTGTTATCAATGATTACAAAAAACCAATAGCTTATCTTTTTGTAATTTTCATTTTGTTCATTCCACACCTTTAATTTTTCTACAATCGCAATATCACTTAGCTTTGATTTCTTTTTTCACTTGAAAGAAACTTGCACATACCTTTTTCAATAAATAAGAAAGTGTGTTATACAAAACTTCAATGATGGGTAGTTGTTCTTGTCTAGCTTCTCAATAATAGGATTTTCACCGTTCTCAGTCATTATGACACAATTGAGTGCCAAATTGCAAATAAGTCTTTTGCAACTTTTCACAAGATGTACACACCAATAGACTAGGCAGCTTTTTTCACCAACTACTCAATAATATATATAAACTACAATCTATTTACAAATAAACCTTGTGTAGATACCCTAGAGCTTATAGATTGGAAAATTCTAATATGTACACCTGAGAACAGCTGACATAACCGAAATTGTAATATTCCTTGAAATTGTTGTTCGCGACTCAGTAGAGCTAAAAAAGGACCTGAAATGACCTGAAATGGCAAAAAATATAGTGGCAAAGCCCTAAAAAGTCTTATTTATAGAATATGCATTGTTCTATTTGCACATGAATCTCACAACAATCGAAGGGTTTTTATCCACCTAGCTTTTGATGTCTCTACAAGAACTATCCAAGGAAAAGAGTGAGAGAATGGGAGAGCTTCTTATTGGTTGCTTTCTTGCTTGAATCAATGCTCTTTCTTCTTCACTTGAGCCTCCAAAACTAGCCTCTCTCAGTGAGTTGCTATAATACCATGTCACAAATCATGTGGTGGAGGGACTTGCTTGAGCTACTAGTACAAACACATACAATATATACAAGAAGAAGCTCACTCAAGAATACAAAAAGAGAGATGGAGGCCAAAATGTTTTCTTGTTGTTTTTCTTTCTTCTTCCTCACAAAATACAATGTACACAAAGTATAGATAAGATATGTAACATAAAGGAAAGTAGCCTACAAGTAAAACAATGTATAACTAACTATATTAATCAACCATATTGGTATAATATATCAGTTGTACGTAGGTGTAACTAACCAAATATAATAAGTGATAAGTGAGTAGCTATCTGAGGATCATAAATACCTTTGATGTGCTAAGTGTAGACATCCAGATCCATCTAACTTAGCAGTCTCTCATCAATGTCCACATGTATTGAGCTTATCTCAACAAAAACACCAAAAACTTTTTGTGACTTCCAAATAAGCCTTAACAAATTCTAACAATGGTTTCTAATTAGAAAACATATGCCACATGCTACTTCAAAACATTTTTTAATTGAGAATGCTTACATCTAGTGTTTTCTTTTCGTAGACATAAAAAGGAAAGAGCCTAAAATTTGAGCAACTTTTCTAAGTTAATAAATAGTTTTAAGATTTTGAAACTTGTAATGAACAATGAGGCATGACATGATATGCTATTTTTGAGAGTAGTGCTTCCAACTTCTAGTCTTTAGCATCAATCAATCATATGGTATTGTCTAACTACGGAATTAATAGGATGTACTAGATGCTTTGTGCCTAGATTTCCCTAGTGCTTCATGACGGCGGTGTTCTCTCGGTGCTTCACACTAAGGTTCAAAATTATGTTTCATGTAATAAGAAGATTCATTGGAGGTTGATATAAGGAACATAATCTAAACTTTAAATGCTTTGGCAACTTAGACTAATGCAATGTTAAATGCAGGATAATGCAATATATAGAGATGTGACACTCGTTGAAATATAGGGAGTGGAAGACCAACATTAACAAGATCAAGTATAAACTATATCTCCAAAAAAATCTTATGACCATTTCTCAAAGTTTCTCAAAGACAAACACATTCAATAGTGATTTCTATTCATATTGAGCTTATTATGGCATGCATATTATCCTCAGATTACTAAGCCTATAGCATTACATAAATTTGACAACACCCATTAACTATATTGAGAATTATTACTTCTTCTTCTTTTTTTCTTATTCTTCTTATTCTTCTTCTTCTTCTTCTCTCTCTCTCTCTCTCTCATAATTAAAAATTAATAATGATATATGTAATTAAATAGGTATAATATATTGATTGAAATATAATTATATATTATTTATTTATTATCATCTTACATATTAATAATTAATTATGTATATGTAATTGATTATATGAATGTATTGATTCTATTATTATGAATTAACATAGAATTATATAATATATAATAATAATAATAAACTTATTAAGTGTCTTATATATATATATATATATATATATATATATATATATATATATATATATATATATATATATATAGCAGGGTTGTGTTTATACAAGTTCGATAAAAAAGGAAAAGCAATGAATCCTTTGGTTTTCGTTAGATGGAAGATTTGCATGAGCGATTACAAGAATCCTTGTATAATAACAATCAATTAATAAGAACCTATTCCTTTGGCCAATCCAAATAGGTTAGTTTAATTATTAACTGCTGTAAGGACCTATGAATGATGGATAGAAAAAGGGTTCACCCGAGCACAAAAAAGCGAAAGTCTCAAATTCGAGCACTTCAGATTACTAATCAAGTACTCAAGTAAATGGATAGTGAAATCTACTATATTTGTTTCTATCGACTCAAATAAAAATGGTATTTCTTGATTTTATGTGTGTATGTGTGTGTGTGATATGCATATTGATAATTATTATATATAGTATAACTATAATTAATATCAATAATAAATTAATGATAATTATACATAATAATTAAGTATTAATACATAGTGTAGGTATTTATTAATTATATATATATATTATAATCAATGTAATAATATTCAATTGTAATTAAAGGATGGAGTGTGTGTGTATAGAGAGAGAGAGAGAGAGAGAGAGAGAGAGAGAGAGAGAGAGATACACAACAAGGGTATAGCAAATGTGTAAATGCAAAAACACAATAATGAAGCATGAAGCCAAATCAATGGGTAAGGTTGAGCTCACAATGATTAAACGTGAGGCTTCGTAGAGGGATTATGGAGGTGATCTCATGCACATTTTATGAGGGTCTGGTGAACATCAATATGTTGATATGTCACTTCATGAGACTATGGAGAGAATCATTGTGATAATATGTTCATGAGAGCCACATGATGATGCCTTTGATTCATTGGGGTGCAACTTTCTAGGCTATGCCATGGGGATGAGATTTGAAAGGGGGTTTCTTCTTGAGGGCAAAATCATTGTGCTCTTTTTCTAGAGTAAAGGCTGCCATGGCTTACTCATGGGGGCCAAAGAAAAAAGGGTAAAGGGGAAGATCCCACCTTTACATGCGAGTTGGCGAAACCCCCACTGTAGTACCTACAATGGAAGTGCGCTCTCTCTCTCTCTCTCTCTCTCTCTCTCTCTCTCTGTGTGGCTGTGCTCTCTCTCTTCTGCTTCTGGTAAAGTGGAGTAGAAGGTGGTGACTAGCGAGCATGTGCGTGTGAACGAAAGAAGCCGGACACCACCTTCTACTGATCCACTTTACCAGAAGCAGGAGAGAGCGACGACGGCCTCTTTCGTTCACACGCACATGCTCGCTAGTCACCACCTTCTACTCCACTTTACCAGAAGCAGAAGAGAGAGAGTACAGCCAGAGAGAGAGAGAGAGAGAGAGAGAGAGAGAGAGAGAGAGAGAGCACAGCTCGAGAGATCACACGCACATGCTCGCAGCTAGTCACCACCTTCTACTCCACTTTACCAGAAGCAGAAGAGAGAGAGCACAGCCACACAGAGAGAGAGAGAGCGCGCACTTCCATTGTCTACTTAAAGAGGGACGGCTTCTTTCGTTCACACGGACATGCTCTCTAGTCACCACCTTTTACTCCACTTTACCAGAAGCAGAAGAGAGAGAGCACAGCCACAGAGAGAGAGAGAGAGAGAGTCTGACTTCTCTCCAGCCATGGGCTGTGCTCACTTTCTTCCGTTGCTGGTCGGAGTGGGAGATATCGTGAATTACGTGATGGATCTCTTCCTTGCTGCTGTGCTAGCTGGCTTCATGAGATATATAAATCTGCGCGACCTCCTAAAATCTTGTGCAGGGCAGGTCGTACATGCGTGACCATGGAAGATATACTGAGGCCGGATAGGGATATTGCATGCCATTAACACCGATTCGCTATTGGCTTTCCCTTTCATGCCATCCTCGAATTGGACATACAAGAATAACCAGCCATGTTTTCATTATTTGCTGCTAATTAATATGCAATCTGCAAAGAATCTTGCATGCTCACAAAGGGCCTTCCAATTTGAAGCTTTCGTCTATTCTTTGGTCTTACTTGGTGGGAACAAATAACAAATTAATAATCAAATAGCAAAGGTCTACCACATCACCTCTATATTGGGCGATCTCTATCTTTCTTATAACTTCTAGGGGGATCAAACCATTGCATTTGAATGGGGCCCATTTTAGTTGTTTCCTACTTATTAGATGTGGCATGTGCTTCATGCTTCATACTATAGATAATTAGTTACCATTTTCTTTATGCCATTTTCCCTCACATAAAGATGGTATGTTTATTTTCGAGGTTTATTTATTGATCCCATACTATGTTTTGAGAACCATATGTGAACATTTGAATTTGGAATGACATTATGATTAGACTTAAAATTCAGAAATCAAACCATTGAGACTAAAATGAATGAATACGAGAAGAGATGCAGTTATAACTTGACAACCTTGACATAATACAATACTCTTATGTGAAAGGAGATAGGAAGTTTCGATCTTGATTCACATTATGAAGTGTGCTGAAGTAGTTTGGGCATTTAAATACATTTAGATAGAAAAGGATAAATATAGCTTTCTGACTGCTTAATTTATTGGAGCACAGCACACAATGGCATGAGAAGTTGATACACTTTTTTATGGAGGTAGATGCATAGAGACCTAAATGGTCCCCATCTCTTGGTCTAGGAACTGCATATTAGGAGAATTTTGTAGCGATCAAGGAAATATTCTCAACATTATGTCACTAGGAGTTTTGCTATCTAGACATATTTCATTAGGCCAAGAAGGCCATTTATTTCCTTCCTTGATGCGTGTGCTTTTAACCTTTGTGTCGTTTGTGGAGCTTCATTATGTAGGTTAGTTACTTCACATTCAAGGAGGGTTTCAAGTGTTGCAATGTGGATTCTTCTTTACACAAAGTGTCTCTATCTTTTATTTGGTTTTTTGGCTATTTTGTGTCTTGAGAGGAATGGGTGGGGAACATATCTATTGTTTTCCATTGATTTGAGTCTAGGATTTGGGCTAGGGCTTGAGTAGTAGTCCTAAGTGAGGGATCTCAGTCGTTAGTTTCTTGCTTGAGGGTGCTCATAGGTAGAACTTGCCAATCATTCTTGTCAATTTGATGGTGAATAGGTGGTTGCCTTCCTCTTGTGACGTAGCTAGGCTAGATAGGAGTCTGGAGGTTGATTCTTTGAAATGAGAAAGTTCCCTAGTGAGTGAGGGGCCGGGCTTTGAGTGCAGCTTATAGGCTTAAATATTAAATCAGAGTCCCATAATGAGAAAAGTAAAAATATAAGTATTGGAAGATGCTCGTCACCTTGTGAGGGGTTGGTAGGTTCTTGGGTTTGAGTCCTAGTGCTCTATCCTCCTTGGGATGGGACCTAGCCATGGGATATCAAGCAAATAAGAAAATCAAAAAGTAAAATCTATGTGTCACCTTGTGAGATTCTAGTAGGTTATTGGATATGAGTTACAGATGCATGAGTCTCCTTGGAGTACTATAGTAAAAGAAATGATTGATGAGCCATCTCGCTAAAGAAGAAAAGAAAGTATATATGATGATAGGTTGGAAAAAATATTAAAGGGTACAATGGGCTTAGTGTTTTATCTTTTGTACTGGCGGGTCCTAAGTGACAGGAGTCAACTTGGGATTCTAACTAGTGGTCATGAGCCTTACATGAGGGTGGGTTGTTCCCTAAGTTTTGTTCCCGACTGGGCTAGGATGTCCTTGGGTCACTTCATGATCATCTAACCATAAAGATAGTTATTAAGTGTTACTCCCTTAGGGGAACCCTCATTTCTTACTTCTAGTCCTAGCTCTTGGATCCATTGTGTGTGGGGCTAAGTATCAGTTGCGCTATGTTTTATCATTGTGCATTATCATGTTAGTATTCTTTCACATGGTATTTTGTTTTGGCAGGTTCTAATTGTGGATTTGACAGGCTATGCCATCCTATCCCATGGTCACCGATGAGAGGAGAATCTAGAGACACATTTTGCAAGATTTTAAAGCACTTTGGGCTAATTTTTGTAAGATGTTTAGTGCCAAAAATGAAGATTCAAGACACAAATGTGGTTCAATTTTTGCAAGGCAACTAAGGTCCAAGACATGGGATGTTTTAAAGCTAAAGGTGAGTGGAGCACAAAGCGAGCATTAGGAGAAGTATTGGAGTGTGTCCAACAATTAATTTTGAGCCAATATCATGTTTTTGGGTGCAAAGTTAATGTTGAAATTGCGTTTGTTTATGGGGAGAGCAATGGAACAACCGACATAATATTTGAATGGTTCAATTTTGGCCAAATTTGAAAAATGTATGATTGTAGGACAAGAGGAAGAATGGCATGAGGAAGAAGAGGAATAGAGAGATAAGCAACATGGAAGGAAAAAAAAAAGATCACATTTTGCTTCTTCTCCTCCTATATTATACAAAATCAAGCTTATGAATATAGAATTAGAGCCTCCTCTTCACCCTCTATGAGCAATGATACTACTCTTATGGGCTATTTTTGGGTATTTACAAATCTTTTTTCAAATTCTCTCTTGAGAAATGTTGTAATGGACCCTTTTTTTAAACATTACTTTCACAATCAAAAATACTATTTGCATCATTCTCAAACTCATCAAGTTCTTCCCTCTTTCCGGTGCAAAGTAAATTTTTTTGGAAATATTTGTAACAAACCATGCATGCATTTTCTTCTACAGCTTGTGTTTCACACAAGTTTTTTCCCTCCCTGATCCGCATGAGAATCCTTCTCCCCCAGGGCGCTTGTACCACCCCTCCCCCCCTAAAAGAAAAACACACACATAAGAACCACCCCTCTCAAAAAAAAAAAAAAACCCTATGAAGGTTTTAAATAAGAGTAGGGACGTCTGATAATGGGGGGTGGCTAGTCCATCATCCTATCATTGCCCCCTTTAATTAATAATATAATATAATATAATAAATTTATTAGCTTACCCTCCTTACCTCTTTGCCATCATGCGTCCCTTCTCAATAATGCCTGCCTCCCCCCATCACTATGATGACAATGCTCCCCTTTTTTAATTTAATTAAAATAATAATAAATGAGAAGAAGAGAGAGGTATTATATTGACAATTAGAGTACGCCTCCCCCTTCACCCTATTTTCTGGGTTAAATAATTTTGGGATATTTTATACCTCTTGTCCCCTCTAGCTAACAAATCATACATCCATCAATTTTTAATAGAAAAATCCCCAAAAATTTTACTCTTTTAAAAAAACATTTCTTAGTGACAACCTATAAATATCTAGATATTATATGCCAAATGGCAATTTTACGTTTAGCCAAAAATGTAAAATTTTTACCAAATGACACACATTAAACTTTTTAAAAATCAAGCCTATACTAATGCCACCACTTGACATGTCACCTAATTATAAGCTTGATGACATAAGCAACATATTCCTCTCTCTCTCTCTCTCTCTCTCTCTCTCTCTCTCTCTCTCTCTCTCTCTCTCTCTCTCTCTCTCTCTCTCTCTCTCTCTCTCTCTCTCTCTCTCTCCCCCCAAACTATAAATAGAAGGGCCAAGGAGAGTTGTAAAAAGGTAGGAGTCAACAACGAAGCTATGTTAGTGAGTTGGTGAGAAAGTGAAAGAGAGTAAGAGCATCTAGACCAACTCCACGCATCCAAGGCAAATCCTTATTTCTTTTTTCTGAGACATCTTTACTCTACTTATTCATGAATGCCTCCATGCAAGAGTGTATATATGGAGGGCCATCGAGCAAAAGAGGTCCATCCAACATAGGCACTCCATCTGCTTCAACTCCTATCATAGGAATAAATAACAATAACATCAATTCCAATACCTAGGTAGGAGCTTCTATATTTATTAAAAAAATATTACTCAAGAATTTTTATAAGTAAGATTCTAAACACCAAAGAATTTTTAGCCATTCTCTTATAAACAAAGGTAGAAAATTTAGAAAAATGATAGGATTACAATTTTAATAGTTTAGTCCTAAGGGTTTTTATTAAAATAATATTAAAGATTAATTAGACATTTTTATATTCATATAATCATAGATGTGTTTGAAAAAAAACGGATGCATTATAAAATTTTCATTTATTTTTTATAATATTTTTAATAGATTTAACTATGCGAAACATACATTTCATTATTCTAACAAAAATTTAGATCATAAATAACAATGACATGTTAATGTTTTAAAGTCTATAATGCCTAGGAACCCCTTCTCATTTATTTGTGTAAGTCTTCACCTTATGAGAACCATTTGACATGAAATTCATAAATCAATATTAGAATCGATCATTGTGAATTAATAAATAGCAATAGTTTGATACTTAAACTCTTCCATTCTGACCATGAACTACTTAGAATTTTTTATTCTAGTCAAACAAAAGATATTTCTACCCTTAAAAGCCTAGGGATATTTGATCATGATATTAATTCCAAATTTTTATAAAATAATAATTTTCTCTAGAAAAACCTATTCATCAAGAACTTATCTTCTTAAAACCTAGGATGTGAACGAAGACTTTAATTACCAAAGTGAATTAAAAGGTCTTAAAGCAAAAAGTGAAAACTTGCGCACTTAATTAGTGCAAATAAATGATAGAATTATGAGAAATTCTAATTGATAAAGAAGGCCCTAAGTTTTTTGAGTTTTCTCAAGTCAATCAAATAATTAACTCTATGAATTGGACTCTAGTGTCAATTGAAAAATAGATTATGTTGTCCACTGAAGAATGAATTAAATTGATTTGCTACATGAAAAAAAACCAAAAAAAAGTTGCTATCTTGGAAAGGACTGGTTGGTTTCTACTTGAAATCTGATTCAATTCAATCAAACTTCTTAAGTGCATCAAGTTAATCTTGTATGCACCATTGCAAGCACAAGTATTTCGTCCCAAGAAATATTTCTCCATAGATAGGGAGGCAATCAAAGTAAGATCTTAAATTAGTGGCATATTTTTCCAACTTGGTCTTATCCCCTTTTTGGATTTCTCTTAGTTTCCTTTGAACTATACTAAGTTCCCTTCGAATTATCCCTTTGTTGTTGGATCTTCCTTTCATTCATACTAATTTTTCTAACTCGTTTTGGTATTTGCTCGCAATATTTCTCAACCTAACTTCTATCAAAGGTTGGTCAATTGACCTTATTTCGAAGTCTTGACTAATATCTATACTCCTAGGTTTTGGAAAACGTGGTTCAATTTGCAAGGCAACTAAGGTGCAAGACATGGGATGTTTTAAAGCTAAAGGTGAGTGGAGCACAAAGCGAGCATTAGGAGAAGTATTGGAGTGTGTCCAACAATTAATTTTGAGCCAATATCATGTTTTTGCGTGCAAAGTTAATGCTGAAATTGCATTTGTTTATGGGGAGAGCAATGGAACAACCCATATAATATTTGAATGGTTCAATTTTGGCCAAATTTGAAAAATGTATGATTGTAGGACAAGAGGAAGAATGGAATGAGGAAGAAGAGGAATAGAGAGATAAGCAACATGGAAGGAAAAAAACGAGATCACATTTTGCTTCTTCTCCTCCTATATTATACAAAATCAAGCTTATGAATATAGAAATAGAGCTTCCTCTTCACCCTCTATGAGCAATGATACTACTCTTATGGGCTATTTTTGGGTATTTACAAATCTTTTTTCAAATTCTCTCTTGAGAAATGTTGTAATGGACCCTTTTTTTAAACATTACTTTCACAATCAAAAATACTATTTGCATCATTCTCAAACTCATCAAGTTCTTCTCTCTTTCCATTGCAAAGAAATTTTTTTTGGAAACATTTGTAACAAACCATGCATGCATTTCGCACAAGTTTTTTCCCTCCCCTGATCCGCATGAGAATCCTTCTCCCCCAGGGCGCTTGTACCACCCCCCCCCCCCCCCCCCCAAAAGAAAAACACACACATAAGAACCACCCCTCTCAAAAAAAAAAAAAAGAGAGTAGGGAGGTCTAATAATGGGGGGGTGGCTAGGCCATCATCCTATCATTGCCTCCTTTAATTAATAATATAATATAATATAATAAATTTATTAGCTTACCCTCCTTACCTCTTTGCCATCATGCATCCCCTCTCTCCTCTCAACAACGCCTACCTCCCCCCATCACTATGATGATAATGCTCCCCTTTTTTAATTTAATTAAAATAATAATAAATGAGAAGAAGAGAGAGGTAGTATATTGACAATCAGAGTACTCCTCCCCCTTAACCCTATTTTTTGAGTTAAATAATTTTGGGATATTTTATACCTCTTGTCCCCTCTAGCTAACAAATCATACATCCATCGATTTTTAATAGAAAAATCCCCAAAAATTTTACTCTTTTAAAAAATCATTTCTTAGTGACAGTTAACCTATAATATCTAGATATTATATGCCAAATGGCAATTTTGCATTTAGCTAAAAATGTAAAATTTTTACCAAATGACACACAATAAACCTTTTAAAAATCAAGCCTATACTAATGCCACCACTTGACATGTCACCTAACTACAAGCTTGATGACATAAGCAACATATTCCTCTCTCTCTCTCTCTCTCTCTCTCTCTCTCTCTCTCTCTCTCTCTCTCTCTCTCTCTCTCTCTCTCTCCCCCCCACCTATAAATAGAAGGGCCAAGGAGATTTGTAAAAAGGTAGGAGTCAATGATGAAGCTATGTTAGTGAGTTGGTAAGAAAGTGAAAGAGAGTAAGAGCATCTAGACCAACTCCACATATCCAAGGCAAATCCTTATTTCTTTTTTCTAAGACATCTTTACTCTACTTATTCGTGAATGCCTCCATGCAAGTGTGTATATATGGAGGGCCATCGAGCAAAGGAGGTCCGTCTAGCATAGGCACTCCATCTGCTTCAACTTCTATCATAGGAATAAGTAACAATAACATCAATTCCAATACCTAAGTAGGAGCATCTATATTTATTTAAAAAATATTACTCAAGAAATTTTATAAGTAAGATTATAAACACCAAAGAATTTTTAGTCATTCTATTAGAAACAAAGGTAGAAAATTTACAAAAATGATAGGATTCCAATTTTAATAGTTTAGTCCTAAGGGTTTTTATTAAAATGATATTAAAGTTTAGTTAGCCATTTTTATATTCATATAATCATAGATGTGTTCGAAAAAAAATTGATGCATTATAAAATTTCCATTTATTTTTTATAATATTTTTAATATATTTAACTATGCGAAACATACATTTCATTATTCTAACAAAAATTTAGATAATAAATAACAATGACATATTAATGTTTTAAAGTCTACAATGCCTAGGAACCCCTTCTCATTTATTTGTGTAAGTCTTCACCTTATGAGAACCATTTGACATGAAATTCATAAATTGATATTAGAATCGATCATTGTGAATTAATAAATAGCAATAGTTTGATACTTAAACTCTTCCATTCTGACCATGAACTACTTAGAATTTTCTATTCTAGTTAAACAAAATATATTTCTACCCTTAAAAGCCTAGGGATATTTGATCATGATATTAATTCCAAATTTTTATAAAATAATAATTTTCTCTAGAAAAACCATATTCATCAAGTACTTATCTTCTTAAAACCTAGGATGTGAACGAAGACTTTAATTACCAAAGTGACTTAAAAGGTCTTAAAGA